>NW_027135946.1:0-692138 GCF_039906515.1 Pseudorca crassidens | reverse complement strand
GTACAATGCAATATCACTCAGCAATGAAATCTATGTCATCAGGCCAGTAGCAGCATAATGAGTGGATTCAGGTACGATGATTCTAAGTGAAATAAGTCACACAGAAAAAGAAACATCATAAGGTATCACTAATACACGGAATGTAAACTTGGCTACACAGGAACTGAATTACAAAACAGAATAGGGTCTCAAATGTAGAAAACCAACTTATGCTTGCTTAAGGGGAAAGGTGAGTTGGGGTGCTGCATAAAACCAGAGATTGAAATTAGCACAGATACCTTTCCATAAGTCAAATATGTAATAGACAAGAGCTACTGCTTGCTCAACGAAGTGGACTCAACACCCCATATTAAACGCCTAAGAATATAGCTGACTAGTAAGAATCTTAAAACCTATGGATTTATATGTCTCCGAAAGAGAATCAAGCGTGTGTACAGCGGCATAAACGCAGCAGTGATAGGATTGGTGAGGTTCGGTGAGCAAATGCAGACCCTTTGAAGTCATATTGCATGGTACCCATTCCATGGTTCTCAACTCTCCATGTTTAAGGGATTCTTCCTTCAGCTAAAACATGCATGTGGAACCCAGAGTATGATCCACCGTGTGATCGGGAAACGTGTTCAAATGTGTATCAGTTTTCGTCCCCTGGTACTCGGGTGCAACATTCCAGACGCTTTACTAACACTCTCCCCACTTGGAGAGTCAGTGCCTTTAACCTCCTGTTTGGCCCAGTTTGCAATTTCTGTGGAAAATGAACAGGAATAGGGAGAACCAATGAGAGACTAGCTGGAGGTGTCTGGACGGGCAAATTTAACTCTCATTAACCACCAGGAAGAGGAATTAACCAAAGGCTCAGCGAGCCATGCCGAAACTACACTAGGGCCTGAAGCAATCCTGCGGTGTTGCGGCCAGCTTACAAGAAAGCGAGTTGAAGAAAGAAGCTCAGGGGCACTGTAATTCACAAACCTGCAGAGTTATAAATGACAGCTATCATCCAAAAATATATTGAAGTAAGGCTGCCAAGAGGACTTGAAAGCGGGGCAGAATTGCAGGAAACCGATTTTAGGAGGTAGACTGGAATTGCATGAAAAGCATAGGAAAAGAGGCAGAACGTCCACAATGATGCACTTGGCCAAAAAGGGCGTATGCGTTTTTTCCTGAATATATTCAGGAAAAAACGCATACGCCCTTTTTGGCCAACCAAGCAAGCTTGCAAAGGAAATCTGCACTAAAATGAAGTCTCACTGCCCCCCGGTCAAAAGGGCCATCTGAAAAAAGTGTAAAATCCAGAAAGGCAGGACAGGCCATGGAGAACTGGGACCCTTCTTATGCTGATGGGCGGGATGTAAATTGCCAACAGCCACTCTGGAGAAGTGTATGGTGTTTCCTGAAACATCTAAAAAACAAAGCAACAGAGCCTAGGGCACTTCCACTTATGGTCCTATAGATTAGGGAAATTAAAATCAAAAAGACACAGCCACCCCAAAGTTCGGGACGGCTCTGTTTACAAGAACCTCGTTTACGGTACAAGTTCAATATCGCAGAAAGCGAAAAATGGATAAAGAAGTTGTGGTACTTACGTACAATGCAATATCACTCAGCAATGAAATCTATGTCATCAGGCCAGTAGCAGCATAATAAGTGGATTCAGGTACGATGATTCTAAGTAAAATAAGTCACACAGAAAAAGAAACATCATAAGTTATCACTAATACACGGAATGTAACCTTGGCTACACAGGAACTGAATTACAAAACAGAATAGGGTCTCAAATGTAGAAAACCAACTTATGCTTGCTTAAGGGGAAAGGTGAGTTGGGGTGCTGCATAAAACCAGAGATTGAAATTAGCACAGATACCTTTCCATAAGTCAAATATGTAATAGACAAGAGCTACTGCTTGCTCAACGAAGTGGACTCAACACCCCATATTAAACGCCTAAGAATATACCTGACTAGTAAGAATCTTAAAACCTATGGATTTATATGTCTCTGAAAGAGAATCCAGCGTGTGTACAGCGGCATAAACGCAGCAGTGATAGGATTGGTGAGGTTCGGTGAGCAAATGCAGACCCTTTGAAGTCATATTGCATGGTACCCATTCCATGCGTCTCAACTCTCCAGGTTTAAGGGATTCTTCCTTCAGCTAAAACATGCATGTGGAACCCAGAGTATGATCCACCATGTGATCGGGAAACGTGTTCAAATGTGTCTCAGTTTTCGTCCCCTGGTACTCGGGTGCAACATTCCAGACGCTTTACTAACACTCTCCCCACTTGGAGAGTCAGCGCCTTTATCCTCTTGTTTGGCCCAGTGTGCAATTTCTGCGGAAAATGAACAGGAATAGGGAGAACCAATGAGAGACTAGCTGGAGGTGTCTGGACGGGCAAATTTAACTCTCATTTCCCACCAGGAAGAGGAATTAACCAAAGGCTCAGCGAGCCATGCCGGAACCACACTAGGGCCTGAAGCAATCCTGCGGTGTTGCGGCCAGCTCACAAGAAATCGAGTTGAAGAAAGGAGCTCTGGGACCCTGTAATTCACAAACCTGCAGAGTTATACATGACAGTTATCGTCCAAAAATATATTGAAGTAAGGCTGCCAAGAGGACTTGAAAGCGGGGCAGAATTGCAGGAAACCGATATCAGGAGGTAGACTGGAATTGCATGTAAAGCATAGGAAAAGAGGCAGAACGTCCACAATGATGCACTTGGCCAAAAAGGGCGTATGCGTTTTTTCCTAAATATATTCCTGAATATATTCAGGAAAAAACGCATACGCCCTTTTTGGCCAACGAAGCAAGCTTGCAAAGTAAATCTGCACTACAATGAAGTCTCACTGCCCCCCGGTCAAAAGGGCCATCTGAAAAAAGTGTAAAATCCAGAAAGGCAGGACAGGCCATGGAGAACTGGGAGCCTTCTTATGCTGATGGGCGGGATGTAAATTGCCAACAGCCACTCTGGAGAAGTGTATGGTGTTTCCTGAAACATCTAAAAAACAAAGCAACAGAGCCTAGGGCACTTCCACTTATGGTCCTATAGATTAGGGAAATTAAAATCAAAAAGACACAGCCACCCCAAAGTTTGGGACGGCTCTGTTTACAAGAACCTCATTTACGGTAGAAGTTCAATATTGCAGAAAGCGAAAAATGGATAAAGAAGTTGTGGTACTTACGTACAATGCAATACCACTCAGCAATGAAATCTATGTCATCAGGCCAGTAGCAGCATAATGAGTGGATTCAGGTACGATGATTCTAAGTGAAATAAGTCACACAGAAAAAGAAACATCATAAGATATCACTAATACACGGAATGTAAACTTGCCTACACAGGAACTGAATTACAAAACAGAATAGGGTCTCAAATGTAGAAAACCAACTTATGCTTGCTTAAGGGGAACGGTGAGTTGGGGTGCTGCATAAAACCAGAGATTGAAATTAGCACAGATACCTTTCCATAAGCCAAATATGTAATAGACAAGAGCTACTGCTTGCTCAACGAAGTGGACTCAACACCCCATATTAAAAGCCTAAGAATATACCTGACTAGTAAGAATCTTAAAACCTATGGATTGATATGTCTACGAAAGAGAATCAAGCGTGTGTACAGCGGCATAAACGCAGCAGTGATAAGATTGGTGAGGTTCGGTGAGCAAATGCAGACCCTTTGAAGTCATATTGCATGGTACCCATTCCATGGTTCTCAACTCTCCAGGTTTAAGGGATTCTTCCTTCGGATAAAACATGCATGTGGAACCCAGAGTATGATCCACCGTGTGATCGGGAAACGTGTTCAAATGTGTCTCAGTATTCGTCCCATGGTACTCGGGTGCAACATTCCAGATGCTTTACTAACACTCTCCCCACTTGGAGAGTCAGTGCCTTTAACCTCCTGTTTGGCCCAGTTTGCAATTTCTGCGAAAAATGAACAGGAATAGGGAGAACCAATGAGAGACTAGCTGGAGGTGTCTGGACGGGCAAATTTAACTCTCATTTCCCACCAGGAAGAGGAATTAACCAAAGGCTCAGCGAGCCATGCCGGAACCACACTAGGGCCTGAAGCAATCCTGCGGTGTTGTGGCCAGCTCACAAGAAAGCGAGTTGAAGAAAGGAGCTCAGGGGCACTGTAATTCACAAACCTTCAGAGTTATAAATGACAGCTATCGTCCAAAAATATATTGAAGTAAGGCTGCCAAGAGGACTTGAAAGCGGGGCGGAATTGCAGGAAACCGATTTCAGGAGGTAGACTGGAATTGCATGTAAAGCATAGGAAAAGAGGCAGAACGTCCACAATGATGCACTTGGCCAAAAAGGGCGTATGCATTTTTTCCTGAATATATTCAGGAAAAAACGCATACGCCCTTTTTGGCCAACCAAGCAAGCTTGCAAAGGAAATCTGCACTACAATGAAGTCTCACTGCCCCCCGGTCAAAAGGGCCATCTGAAAAAAGTGTAAAATCCAGAAAGGCAGGACAGGCCATGGAGAACTGGGAGCCTTCTTATGCTGATGGGCGGGATGTAAATTGCCAACAGCCACTCTGGAGAAGTGTATGGTGTTTCCTGAAACATCTAAAAAACAAAGCAACAGAGCCTAGGGCACTTCCACTTATGGTCCTATAGATTAGGGAAATTAAAATCAAAAAGACACAGCCACCGCAAAATTTGGGACGGCTGTGTTTACAAGAACCTCGTTTACGGTACAAGTTCAATATCGCAGAAAGCGAAAAATGGATAAAGAAGTTGTGGTACTTACGTACAATGCAATATCACTCAGCAATGAAATCTATGTCATCAGGCCAGTAGCAGCATAATGAGTGGATTCAGGTACGATGATTCTAAGTGAAATAAGTCACACATAAAAAGAAGCATCATAAGATATCACTAATACACGGAATGTAAACTTGGCTACACAGGAACTGAATTACAAAACAGAATAGGGTCTCAAATGTAGAAAACCAACTTATGCTTGCTTAAGGGGAAAGGTGAGTTGGGGTGCTGCATAAAACCAGAGATTGAAATTAGCACAGATACCTTTCCATAAGCCAAATATGTAATAGACAAGAGCTACTGCTTGCTCAACGAAGTGGACTCAACACCCCATATTAAACGCCTAAGGATATACCTGACTAGTAAGAATCTTAAAACCTATGGATTTATATGTCTCCAAAAGAGAATCCAGCATGTGTACAGCGGCATAAACGCAGCAGTGATAGGATTGGTGAGGTTCGGTGAGCAAATGCAGACCCTTTGAAGTCATATTGCATGGTACCCATTCCATGGGTCTCAACTCTCCAGGTTTAAGGGATTCTTCCTTCAGCTAAAACATGCATGTGGAACCCAGAGTATGATCCACCGTGTGATCGGGAAACGTGTTCAAATGTGTCTCAGTTTTCATCCCCTGGTACTCGGGTGCAACATTCCAGACGCTTTACTAACACTCTCCCCACTTGGAGAGTCAGTGCCTTTAACCTCCTGTTTGGCCCAGTTTGCAATTTCTGCGGAACATGAACAGGAATAGGGAGAACCAATGAGAGACTAGCTGGAGGTGTCTGGACGGGCAAATTTAACTCTCATTTCCCACCAGGAAGAGGAATTAACCAAAGGCTCAGCGAGCCATGCCGGAACCACACTAGGGCCTGAAGCAATCCTGCGGTGTTGCGGCCAGCTCACAAAAAAGCCAGTTGAAAAAAGGAGATCAGGGGCACTGTAATTCACAAAGCTTCAGAGTTATAAATGACAGCTATCATCCAAAAATATATTGAAGTAAGGCTGCCAAGAGGACTTGAAAGCGGGGCAGAATTGCAGGAAACCGATTTCAGGAGGTAGACTGGAATTGCATGTAAAGCATAGGAAAAGAGGCAGAACGTCCACAATGATGCACTTGGCCAAAAAGGGCGTATGCGTTTTTTCCTGAATATATTCAGGAAAAAACGCATATGCCCTTTTTGGCCAACCAAGCAAGCTTGCAAAGGAAATCTGCACTACAATGAAGTCTCACTGCCCCCCGGTCAAAAGGGCCATCTGAAAAAAGTGTAAAATCCAGAAAGGCAGGACAGGCCATGGAGAACTGGGAGTTTTGTTATGCCAATGGGCGGGATGTAAATTGCCAACAGCCACTCTGGAGAAGTGTATGGTGTTTCCTGAAACATCTAAAAAACCAAAGCAACAGAGCCTAGGGCAATTCCACTTATGGTCCTATAGATTAGGGAAATTAAAATCAAAAAGACACAGGCACCCCAAAGTTTGGGACGGCTCTGTTTACAAGAACCTCATTTACGGTACAAGTTCAATATCGCAGAAAGCGAAAAATGGATAAAGAAGTTGCGGTACTTACGTACAATGCAATATCACTCAGCAATGAAATCTATGTCATCAGGCCAGTAGCAGCATAATGAGTGAATTCAGGTACGATGATTCTAAGTGAAATAAGTCACAGAGAAAAGGAAACATCATAAGGTATCACTAATACACGGAATGTAAACTTGGCTACACAGGAACTGAATTACAAAACAGAATAGGGTCTCAAATGTAGAAAACCAACTTATGCTTGCTTAAGGGGAAAGGTGAGTTGGGGTGCTGCATAAAACCAGAGATTGAAATTAGCACAGATACCTTTCCATAAGCCAAATATGTAATAGACAAGAGCTACTGCTTGCTCAACGAAGTGGACTCAACACCACATATTAAACGCCTAAGAATATACCTGACTAGTAAGAATCTTAAAACCTATGGATTTATATGTCTCCGAAAGAGAATCCAGAGTGTGTACAGTGGCATAAACGCAGCAGTGATAGGATTGGTGAGGTTCGGTGAGCAAATGCAGACCCTTTGAAGTCATATTGCATGGTACCCATTCCATGGTTCTCAACTCTCCAGGTTTAAGGGATTCTTCCTTCAGCTAAAACATGCATGTGGAACCCAGAGTATGATCCACCGTGTGATCGGGAAACGTGTTCAAATGTGTCTCAGTTTTCGTCCCCTGGTACTCGGGTGCAACATTACAGACGCTTTACTAACACTCTCCCCACTTGGAGAGTCAGTGCCTTTAACCTCCTGTTTGGCCCAGTGTGCAATTTCTGCGGAAAATGAACAGGAATAGGGAGAACCAATGACAGACTAGCTGGAGGTGTCTGGACGGGCAAATTTAACTCTCATTTCCCACCAGGAAGAGGAATTAACCAAAGGCTCAGCGAGCCATGCCGGAACCACACTATGGCCTGAAGCAATCCTGCGGTGTTGTGGCCAGCTCACAAGAGAGCCAGTTGAAAAAAGGAGCTCAGGGGCACTGTAATTCACAAAACTTCAGAGTTATTAATGACAGCTATCGTCCAAAAATATATTGAAGTAAGGCTGCCAAGAGGACTTGAAAGCGGGGAAGAATTGCAGGAAACCGATTTCAGGAGGTAGACTGGAATTGCATGTAAAGCATAGGAAAAGAGGCAGAATGTCCACAATGATGCACTTGGCCAAAAAGGGCGTATGCGTTTTTTCCTGAATATATTCCTGAATATATTCAGGAAAAAACGCATACGCCCTTTTTGGCCAACCAAGCAAGATTGCAAAGGAAATCTACACTACAATGAAGTCTCACTGCCCCCCGGTCAAAAGGGCCATCTGAAAAAAGTGTAAAATCCAGAAAGGCAGGACAGGCCATGGAGAACTGGGAGCCTTGTTATGCTGATGGGCGGGATGTAAATTGCCAACAGCCACTCTGGAGAAGTGTATGGTGTTTCCTGAAACATCTAAAAAACAAAGCAACAGAGCCTAGGGCACTTCCACTTATGGTCCTATAGATTAGGGAAATTAAAATCAAAAAGAAACAGCCACCCCAAAGTTTGGGACGGCTCTGTTTACAAGAACCTCATTTACGGTACAAGTTCAATATCGCAGAAAGCGAAAAATGGATAAAGAAGTTGTGGTACTTACGTACAATGCAATATCACTCAGCAATGAAATCTATGTCATCAGGCCAGTAGCAGCATAATGAGTGAATTCAGATACGATGATTCTAAGTGAAATAAGTCACACATAAAAAGAAGCATCATAAGATATCACTAATACACGGAATGTAAACTTGGCTACACAGGAACTGAATTACAAAACAGAATAGGGTCTCAAATGTAGAAAACCAACTTATGCTTGCTTAAGGGGAAAGGTGAGTTGGGGTGCTGCATAAAACCAGAGATTGAAATTAGCACAGATACCTTTCCATAAGTCAAATATGTAATAGACAAGAGCTACTGCTTCCTCAACGAAGTGGACTCAACACCCCATATTAAACGCCTAAGAATATACCTGACTAGTAAGAATCTTAAAACCTATGGATTTATATGTCTCCAAAAGAGAATCCAGCGTGTGTACAGCGGCATAAACGCAGCAGTGATAGGATTGGTGAGGATCGGTGAGCAAATGCAGACCCTTTGAAGTCATATTGCATGGTACCCATTCCATGGTTCTCAACTCTCCAGGTTTAAGGGATTCTTCCTTCAGCTAAAACATGCATGTGGAACCCAGAGTATGATCCACCGTGTGATCGGGAAACGTGTTCAAACGTGTCTCAGTTTTCATCCCCTGGTACTCGGGTGCAACATTCCAGACGCTTTACTAACACTCTCCCCACTTGGAGAGTCAGTGCCTTTAACCTCCTGTTTGGCCCAGTTTGCAATTTCTGCGGAAAATGAACAGGAATAGGGAGAACCAATGAGAGACTAGCTGGAGGTGTCTGGACGGGCAAATTTAACTCTCATTTCCCACCAGGAAGAGGAATTAACCAAAGGCTCAGCGAGCCATGCCGGAACCACACTAGGGCCTGAAGCAATCCTGCGGTGTTGCGGCCAGCTCACAAAAAAGCCAGTTGAAAAAAGGAGCTCAGGGGCACTGTAATTCACAAAGCTTCAGAGTTATAAATGACAGCTATCGTCCAAAAATATATTGAAGTAAGGCTGGCAAGAGGACTTGAAAGCGGGGCAGAATTGCAGGAAACCGATTTCAGGAGGTAGACTGGAATTGCATGTAAAGCATAGGAAAAGAGGCAGAACGTCCACAATGATGCACTTGGCCAAAAAGGGCGTATGCGTTTTTTCCCGAATATCAGGAAAAAACGCATACGCCCTTTTTGGCCAACCAAGCAAGCTTGCAAAGGAAATCTGCACTACAATGAAGTCTCACTGCCCCCCGGTCAAAAGGGCCATCTGAAAAAAGTGTAATATCCAGAAAGGCAGGACAGGCCATGGAGAACTGGGAGCCTAGTTAGACTGATGAGCGGGATGTAAATTTCCAACAGCCACTCTGGAGAAGTGTATGGTGTTTCCTGAAACATCTAAAAAACAAAGCAACAGAGCCTAGGGCACTTCCACTTATGGTCCTATAGATTAGGGAAATTAAAATCAAAAAGACACAGCCACCCCAAAGTTTGGGACGGCTCTGTTTACAAGAACCTCATTTACGGTAGAAGTTCAATATTGCAGAAAGCGAAAAATGGATAAAGACGTTGTGGTACTTACGTACAATGCAATACCACTCAGCAATGAAATCTATGTCATCAGGCCAGTAGCAGCATAATGAGTGGATTCAGGTACGATGATTCTAAGTGAAATAAGTCACACAGAAAAAGAAACATCATAAGATATCACTAATACACGGAATGTAAACTTGCCTACACAGGAACTGAATTACAAAACAGAATAGGGTCTCAAATGTAGAAAACCAACTTATGCTTGCTTAAGGGGAACGGTGAGTTGGGGTGCTGCATAAAACCAGAGATTGAAATTAGCACAGATACCTGTCCATAAGCCAAATATGTAATAGACAAGAGCTACTGCTTGCTCAACGAAGTGGACTCAACACCCCATATTAAAAGCCTAAGAATATACCTGACTAGTAAGAATCTTAAAACCTATGGATTGATATGTCTACGAAAGAGAATCAAGCGTGTGTACAGCGGCATAAACGCAGCAGTGATAAGATTGGTGAGGTTCGGTGAGCAAATGCAGACCCTTTGAAGTCATATTGCATGGTACCCATTCCATGGTTCTCAACTCTCCAGGTTTAAGGGATTCTTCCTTCGGATAAAACATGCATGTGGAACCCAGATTATGATCCACCGTGTGATCGGGAAACGTGTTCAAATGTGTCTCAGTATTCGTCCCATGGTACTCGGGTGCAACATTCCAGATGCTTTACTAACACTCTCCCCACTTGGAGAGTCAGTGCCTTTAACCTCCTGTTTGGCCCAGTTTGCAATTTCTGCGAAAAATGAACAGGAATAGGGAGAACCAATGAGAGACTAGCTGGAGGTGTCTGGACGGGCAAATTTAACTCTCATTTCCCACCAGGAAGAGGAATTAAACAAAGGCTCAGCGAGCCATGCCGGAACCACACTAGGGCCTGAAGCAATCCTGCGGTGTTGTGGCCAGCTCACAAGAAAGCGAGTTGAAGAAAGGAGCTCAGGGGCACTGTAATTCACAAAGCTTCAGAGTTATAAATGACAGCTATCGTCCAAAAATATATTGAAGTAAGGCTGCCAAGAGGACTTGAAAGCGGGGCGGAATTGCAGGAAACCGATTTCAGGAGGTAGACTGGAATTGCATGTAAAGCATAGGAAAAGAGGCAGAACGTCCACAATGATGCACTTGGCCATAAAGGGCGTATGCATTTTTTCCTGAATATATTCAGGAAAAAACGCATACGCCCTTTTTGGCCAACCAAGCAAGCTTGCAAAGGAAATCTGCACTACAATGAAGTCTCACTGCCCCCCGGTCAAAAGGGCCATCTGAAAAAACTGTAAAATCCAGAAAGGCAGGACAGGCCATGGAGAACTGGGAGCCTTCTTATGCTGATGGGCGGGATGTAAATTGCCAACAGCCACTCTGGAGAAGTGTATGGTGTTTCCTGAAACATCTAAAAAACAAAGCAACAGAGCCTAGGGCACTTCCACTTATGGTCCTATAGATTAGGGAAATTAAAATAAAAAAGACACAGCCACCCCAAAGTTTGGGACGGCTCTGTTTACAAGAACCTCGTTTACGGTACAAGTTCAATATCGCAGAAAGCGAAAAATGGATAAAGAAGTTGTGGTACTTACGTACAATGCAATATCACTCAGCAATGAAATCTATGTCATCAGGCCAGTAGCAGCATAATGAGTGGATTCAGGCACGATGATTCTAAGTGAAATAAGTCACACATAAAAAGAAGCATCATAAGATATCACTAATACACGGAATGTAAACTTGGCTACACAGGAACTGAATTACAAAACAGAATAGGGTCTCAAATGTAGAAAACCAACTTATGCTTGCTTAAGGTGAAAGGTGAGTTGGGGTGCTGCATAAAACCAGAGATTGAAATTAGCACAGATACCTTTCCATAAGCCAAATATGTAATAGACAAGAGCTACTGCTTGCTCAACGAAGTGGACTCAACACCCCATATTAAACGCCTAAGAATATACCTGACTAGTAAGAATCTTAAAACCTATGGATTTATATGTCTCCGAATGAGAATCCAGCATGTGTACAGCGGCATAAACGCAGCAGTGATAGGATTGGTGAGGTTCGGTGAGCAAATGCAGACCCTTTGAAGTCATATTGCATGGTACCCATTCCATGGGTCTCAACTCTCCAGGTTTAAGGGATTCTTCCTTCAGCTAAAACATGCATGTGGAACCCAGAGTATGATCCACCGTGTGATCGGGAAACGTGTTCAAATGTGTCTCAGTTTTCATCCCCTGGTACTCGGGTGCAACATTCCAGACGCTTTACTAACACTCTCCCCACTTGGAGAGTCAGTGCCTTTAACCTCCTGTTTGGCCCAGTTTGCAATTTCTGCGGAACATGAACAGGAATAGGGAGAACCAATGAGAGACTAGCTGGAGGTGTCTGGACGGGCAAATTTAACTCTCATTTCCCACCAGGAAGAGGAATTAACCAAAGGCTCAGCGAGCCATGCCGGAACCACACTAGGGCCTGAAGCAATCCTGCGGTGTTGCGGCCAGCTCACAAAAAAGCCAGTTGAAGAAAGGAGCTCAGGGGCACTGTAATTCACAAAGCTTCAGAGTTATAAATGACAGCTATCGTCCAAAAATATATTGAAGTAAGGCTGCCAAGAGGACTTGAAAGCGGGGCAGAATTGCAGGAAACCGATTTCAGCAGGTAGACTGGAATTGCATGTAAAGCATAGGAAAAGAGGCAGAACGTCCACAATGATGCACTTGGCCAAAAAGGGCGTATGCGTTTTTTCCTGAATATATTCAGGAATAAACGCATATGCCCTTTTTGGCCAACCAAGCAAGCTTGCAAAGGAAATCTGCACTACAATGAAGTCTCACTGCCCCCCGGTCAAAAGGGCCATCTGAAAAAAGTGTAAAATCCAGAAAGGCAGGACAGGCCATGGAGAACTGGGAGTTTTGTTATGCCAATGGGCGGGATGTAAATTGCCAACAGCCACTCTGGAGAAGTGTATGGTGTTTCCTGAAACATCTAAAAAACCAAAGCAACAGAGCCTAGGGCACTTCCACTTATGGTCCTATAGATTAGGGAAATTAAAATCAAAAAGACACAGGCACCCCAAAGTTTGGGACGGCTCTGTTTACAAGAACCTCGTTTACGGTACAAGTTCAATATCGCAGAAAGCGAAAAATGGATAAAGAAGTTGCGGTACTTACGTACAATGCAATATCACTCAGCAATGAAATCTATGTCATCAGGCCAGTAGCAGCATAATGAGTGGATTCAGGTACGATGATTCTAAGTGAAATAAGTCACAGAGAAAAGGAAACATCATAAGGTATCACTAATACACGGAATGTAAACTTGGCTACACAGGAACTGAATTACAAAACAGAATAGGGTCTCAAATGTAGAAAACCAACTTATGCTTGCTTAAGGGGAAAGGTGAGTTGGGGTGCTGCATAAAACCAGAGATTGAAATTAGCACAGATACCTTTCCATAAGCCAAATATGTAATAGACAAGAGCTACTGCTTGCTCAACGAAGTGGACTCAACACCCCATATTAAACGCCTAAGAATATACCTGACTAGTAAGAATCTTAAAACCTATGGATTTATATGTCTCCAAAAGAGAATCCAGCATGTGTACAGTGGCATAAACGCAGCAGTGATAGGATTGGTGAGGTTCGGTGAGCAAATGCAGACCCTTTGAAGTCATATTGCATGGTACCCATTCCATGGGTCTCAACTCTCCAGGTTTAAGGGATTCTTCCTTCAGCTAAAACATGCATGTGGAACCCAGAGTATGATCCACCGTGTGATCAGGAAACGTGTTCAAATGTGTCTCAGTTTTCATCCCCTGGTACTCGGGTGCAACATTCCAGACGCTTTACTAACACTCTCCCCACTTGGAGAGTCAGTGCCTTTAACCTCCTGTTTGGCCCAGTTTGCAATTTCTGCGGAACATGAACAGGAATAGGGAGAACCAATGAGAGACTAGCTGGAGGTGTCTGGACGGGCAAATTTAACTCTCATTTCCCACCAGGAAGAGGAATTAACCAAAGGCTCAGCGAGCCATGCCGGAACCACACTAGGGCCTGAAGCAATCCTGCGGTGTTGCGGCCAGCTCACAAAAAAGCCAGTTGAAAAAAGGAGCTCAGGGGCACTGTAATTCACAAAGCTTCAGAGTTATAAATGACAGCTATCGTCCAAAAATATATTGAAGTAAGGCTGCCAAGAGGACTTGAAAGCGGGGCAGAATTGCAGGAAACCGATTTCAGCAGGTAGACTGGAATTGCATGTAAAGCATAGGAAAAGAGGCAGAACGTCCACAATGATGCACTTGGCCAAAAAGGGCGTATGCGTTTTTTCCTGAATATATTCAGGAAAAAACGCATACGCCCTTTTTGGCCAACCAAGCAAGCTTGCAAAGGAAATCTGCACTACAATGAAGTCTCACTGCCCCCCGGTCAAAAGGGCCATCTGAAAAAAGTGTAAAATCCAGAAAGGCAGGACAGGCCATGTAGAACTGGGAGTTTTGTTATGCCAATGGGCGGGATGTAAATTGCCAACAGCCACTCTGGAGAAGTGTATGGTGTTTCCTGAAACATCTAAAAAACCAAAGCAACAGAGCCTAGGGCACTTCCACTTATGGTCCTATAGATTAGGGAAATTAAAATCAAAAAGACACAGGCACCCCAAAGTTTGGGACGGCTCTGTTTACAAGAACCTCGTTTACGGTACAAGTTCAATATCGCAGAAAGCGAAAAATGGATAAAGAAGTTGCGGTACTTACGTACAATGCAATATCACTCAGCAATGAAATCTATGTCATCAGGCCAGTAGCAGCATAATGAGTGGATTCAGGTACGATGATTCTAAGTGAAATAAGTCACAGAGAAAAGGAAACATCATAAGGTATCACTAATACACGGAATGTAAACTTGGCTACACAGGAACTGAATTACAAAACAGAATAGGGTCTCAAATGTAGAAAACCAACTTATGCTTGCTTAAGGGGAAAGGTGAGTTGGGGTGCTGCATAAAACCAGAGATTGAAATTAGCACAGATACCTTTCCATAAGCCAAATATGTAATAGACAAGAGCTACTGCTTGCTCAACGAAGTGGACTCAACACCACATATTAAACGCCTAAGAATATACCTGACTAGTAAGAATCTTAAAACCTATGGATTTATATGTCTCCGAAAGAGAATCCAGCGTGTGTACAGCGGCATAAACGCAGCAGTGATAGGATTGGTGAGGTTCGGTGAGCAAATGCAGACCCTTTGAAGTCATATTGCATGGTACCCATTCCATGGTTCTCAACTCTCCAGGTTTAAGGGATTCTTCCTTCAGCTGAAACATACATGTGGAACCCAGAGTATGATCCACCGTGTGATCGGGAAACGTGTTCAAATGTGTCTCAGTTTCGTCCCCTGGTACTCGGATGCAACATTCCAGACGCTTTACTAACACTCTCCCCACTTGGAGAGTCAGTGCCTTTAACCTCCTGTTTGGCCCAGTTTGCAATTTTTGTGGAAAATGAACAGGAATAGGGAGAACCAATGAGAGACTAGCTGGAGGTGTCTGGACGGGCAAATTTAACTCTCATTTCCCACCAGGAAGAGGAATTAACCAAAGGCTCAGCGAGCCATGCTGGAACCACACTAGGGCCTGAAGCAATCCTGCGGTGTTGTGGCCAGCTCAAAAGAAAGCGAGTTGAAGAAAGGAGCTCAGGGGCACTGTAATTCACAAACCTTCAGAGTTATAAATGACAGCTATCGTCCAAAAATATATTGAAGTAAGGCTGCCAAGAGGACTTGAAAGCGGGGAAGAATTGCAGGAAACCGATTTCAGGAGGTAGACTGGAATTGCATGTAAAGCATAGGAAAAGAGGCAGAGCGTCCACAATGATGCACTTGGCCAAAAAGGGCGTATGCGTTTTTTCCTGAATATATTCCTGAATATATTCAGGAAAAAACGCATACGCCCTTTTTGGCCAACCAAGCAAGCTTGCAAAGGAAATCTGCACTACAATGAAGTCTCACTGCCCCCCGGTCAAAAGGGCCATCTGAAAAAAGTGTAAAATCCAGAAAGGCAGGACAGGCCATGGAGAACTGGGAGCCTTGTTATGCTGATGGGCGGGATGTAAATTGCCAACAGCCACTCTGGAGAAGTGTATGGTGTTTCCTGAAACATCTAAAAACCAAAGCCACAGAGCCTAGGGCAATTCCACTTATGGTCCTATTGATTAGGGAAATTAAAATCAAAAAGACACAGCCACCCCAAAGTTTGGGACAGCTCTGTTTACAAGAACCTCATTTACGATACAAGTTCAATATCGCAGAAAGCGAAAAATGGATAAAGAAGTTGTGGTACTTACGTACAATGCAATATCACTCAGCAATGAAATCTATGTCATCAGGCCAGTAGCAGCATAATGAGTGGATTCAGGTACGATGATTCTAAGTGAAATAAGTCACACAGAAAAAGAAACATCATAAGGTATCACTAATACACGGAATGTAAACTTGGCTACACAGGAACTGAATTACAAAACAGAATAGGGTCTCAAATGTAGAAAACCAACTTATGCTTGCTTAAGGGGAAAGGTGAGTTGGGGTGCTGCATAAAACCAGAGATTGAAATTAGCACAGATACCTTTCCATAAGCCAAATATGTAATAGACAAGAGCTACTGCTTGCTCAACGAAGTGGACTCAACACCACATATTAAACGCCTAAGAATATACCTGACTAGTAAGAATCTTAAAACCTATGGATTTATATGTCTCCGAAAGAGAATCCAGCGTGTGTACAGCGGCATAAACGCAGCAGTGATAGGATTGGTGAGGTTCGGTGAGCAAATGCAGACCCTTTGAAGTCATATTGCATGGTACCCATTCCATGGGTCTCAACTCTCCAGGTTTAAGGGATTCTTCCTTCAGCTAAAACATGCATGTGGAACCCAGAGTATGATCCACCGTGTGATCGGGAAACGTGTTCAAATGTGTCTCAGTTTTCGTCCCCTGGTACTCGGGTGCAACATTCCAGATGCTTTACTAACACTCTCCCCACTTGGAGAGTCAGTGCCTTTAACCTCCTGTTTGGCCCAGTTTGCAATTTCTGTGGAAAATGAACAGGAATAGGGAGAACCAATGAGAGACTAGCTGGAGGTGTCTGGACGGGCAAATTTAACTCTCATTTCCCACCAGGAAGAGGAATTAACCAAAGGCTCAGCGAGCCATGCCGGAACCACACTAGGGCCTGAAGCAATCCTGCGGTGTTGCGGCAAGCTCACAAGAAAGCCAGTTGAAAAAAGGAGCTCAGGGGCACTGTAATTCACAAACCTTCAGAGTTATAAATGACAGCTATCGTCCAAAAATATATTGAAGTAAGGCTGCCAAGAGGACTTGAAAGCAGGGCAGAATTGCAGTAAACCGATTTCAGGAGGTAGACTGGAATTGCATGTAAAGCATAGGAAAAGAGGCAGACCATCCACAATGACGCACTTGGCCAAAAAGGGCGTATGCGTGTTTTCCTGAATATATTCAGGAAAAAACGCATAAGCCCTTTTTGGCCAACCAAGCAAGCTTGCAAAGGAAATCTGCACTACAATGAAGTCTCACTGCCCCCTGGTCAAAAGGGCCATCTGAAAAACCTGTAAAATCCAGAAAGGCAGGACAGGCCATGGAGAACTGGGAGCCTTGTTATGCTGATGGGCGGGATGTAAATTGCCAACAGCCACTCTGGAGAAGTGTATGGTGTTTCCTTAAACATCTAAAAAACAAAGCAACAGAGCCTAGGGCACTTCCACTTATGGTCCTATAGCTTAGGGAAATTAAAATCAAAAAGACACAGCCACCCCAAAGTTTGGGTCGGCTCTGTTTACAAGAACCTCGTTTATGGTACAAGTTCAATATCGCAGAAAGCGAAAAATGGATAAAGAAGTTGTGGTACTTACGTACAATGCAATATCACTCAGCAATGAAATCTATGTCATCAGGACAGTAGCAGCATAATGAGTGGATTCAGGTACGATGATTCTAAGTGAAATAAGTCACACAGAAAAAGAAATATCATAAGGTATCACTAATACACGGAATGTAAACTTGGCTACACAGGAACTGAATTACAAAACAGAATAGGGTCTCAAATTTGGAAAACCAACTTATGCTTGCTTAAGGGGAAAGGTGAGTTGGGGTGCTGCATAAAACCAGAGATTGAAATTAGCACAGATACCTTTCCATAAGCCAAATATGTAATAGACAAGAGCTACTGCTTGCTCAACGAAGTGGACTCAACACCCCATATTAAACGCCTAAGAATATACCTGACTAGTAAGAATCTTAAAACCTATGGATTTATATGTCTCCGAAAGAGAATCCAGCGTGTGTACAGCGGCATAAACGCAGCAGTGATAGGATTGGTGAGGTTCGGTGAGCAAATGCAGACCCTTTGAAGTCATATTGCATGGTACCCATTCCATGGGTCTCAACTCTCCAGGTTTAAGGGATTCTTCCTTCAGCTAAAACATGCATGTGGAACCCAGAGTATGATCCACCGTGTGATCGGGAAACGTGTTCAAATGTGTCTCAGTTTTCGTCCCCTGGTACTCGGATGCAACATTCCAGACGCTTTACTAACACTCTCCCCACTTGGAGAGTCAGTGCCTTTAACCTCCTGTTTGGCCCAGTTTGCAATTTTTGTGGAAAATGAACAGGAATAGGGAGAACCAATGAGAGACTAGCTGGAGGTGTCTGGACGGGCAAATTTAACTCTCATTTCCCACCAGGAAGAGGAATTAACCAAAGGCTCAGCGAGCCATGCTGGAACCACACTAGGGCCTGAAGCAATCCTGCGGTGTTGTGGCCAGCTCACAAGAAAGCGAGTTGAAGAAAGGAGCTCAGGGGCACTGTAATTCACAAACCTGCAGAGTTATAAATGACAGCTATCGTCCAAAAATATATTGAAGTAAGGCTGCCAAGAGGAGTTTAAAGCGGGGAAGAATTGCAGGAAACCGATTTCAGGAGGTAGACTGGAATTGCATGTAAAGCATAGGAAAAGAGGCAGAACGTCCACAACGATGCACTTGGCCAAAAAGGGCGTATGCGTTTTTTCCTGAATATATTCCTGAATATATTCAGGAAAAAACGCATACGCCCTTTTTGGCCAACCAAGCAAGCTTGCAAAGGAAATCTGCACTACAATGAAGTCTCACTGCCCCCCGGTCAAAAGGGCCATCTGAAAAAAGTGTAAAATCCAGAAAGGCAGGACAGGCCATGGAGAACTGGGAGCCTTTTTATGCTGATGGGCGGGATGTAAATTGCCAACAGCCACTCTGGAGAAGTGTATGGTGTTTCCTGAAACATCTAAGAAACGAAGCAACAGAGCCTAGGGCACTTCCACTTATGGTCCTATAGATTAGGGAAATTAAAATCAAAAAGACACAGCCACCCCAAAGTTTGGGATGGCTCTGTTTACAAGAACCTCATTTACGGTACAAGTTCAATAACGCAGAAAGCGAAAAATGGATAAAGAAGTTGTGGTACTTACGTACAATACAATATCACTCAGCAATGAAATCTATGTCATCAGGCCAGTAGCAGCATAATGAGTGAATTCAGGTACGATGATTCTAAGTAAAATAAGTCACACAGAAAAAGAAACATCATGAGGTATCACTAATACACGAATGTAAACTTGGCTACACAGGAACTGAATTACAAAACAGAATAGGGTCTCAAATGTAGAAAACCAACTTATGCTTGCTTAAGGGGAAAGGTGAGTTGGGGTGCTGCATAAAACCAGAGATTGAAATTAGCACAGATACATTTCCATAAGTCAAATATGTAATAGACAAGAGCTACTGCTTGCTCAACGAAGTGGACTCAACACCCCATATTAAACGCCTAAGAATATACCTGACTAGTAAGAATCTTAAAGCCTATGGATTTATATGTCTCCGAAAGAGAATCAAGCGTGTGTACAGTGGCATAAACGCAGCAGTGATAGGATTGGTGAGGTTCGGTGAGCAAATGCAGACCCTTTGAAGTCATATTGCATGGAACCCATTCCATGGTTCTCAACTCTCCAGGTTTAAGGGATTCTTCCTTCAGCTAAAACATGCATGTGGAACCCAGAGTATGATCCACCGTGTGATCGGGAAACGTGTTCAAATGTGTCTCAGTTTTCGTCCCCTGGTACTCGGGTGCAACATTCCAGATGCTTTACTAACACTCTCCCCACTTGGAGAGTCAGTGCCTTTAAACTCCTGTTTGACCCAGTTTGCAATTTCTGCGGAAAATGAACAGGAATAGGGAGAACCAATGAGAGACTAGCTGGAGGTGTCTGGACGGGCAAATTTTACTCTCATTTCCCACTAGGAAGAGGAATTAACCAAAGGCTCAGCGAGCCGTGCCGGAACCACACTAGGGCCTGAAGCAATCCTGCGGTGTTGCGGCCAGCTCACAAGAAAGCGAGTTGAAGAAAGTAGCTCAGGGGCACTGTAATTCACAAACCTTCAGAGTTCTAAATGACAGCTATCGTCCAAAAATATATTGAAGTAAGGCTACCAAGAGGACTTGAAAGCGAGGCAGAATTGCAGGAAACCGTTTTCAGGAGGTAGACTGGAATTGCATGTAAAGCATAAGAAAAGAGGCAGACCGTCCACAATGATGCACTTGGCCAAAAAGTGTGTATGCGTTTTTTCCTGAATATATTCAGGAAAAAACGCATACGCCCTTTTTGGCCAACCAAGCAAGCTTGCAAAGGAAATCTGCACTACAATGAAGTCTCACTGCCCCCCGGTCAAAAGGGCCATCTGAAAAAAGTGTAAAATCCAGAAAGGCAGGACAGACCATGGAGAACTGGGAGCCTACTTAGGCTGATAGGCGGGATGTAAATTGCCAACAGCCACTGTGGAGAAGTGTATGGTGTTTCCTGAAACATCTGAAAAACAAAGCAACAGAGCCTAGGGCACTTCCATTTTTAGTCCTATAGATTAGGGAAATTAAAATCAAAAAGACACAGCCACCCCAAAGTTTGGGACGGCTCTGTTTACAAGAACCTCGTTTACTGTACAAGTTCAATATCGCAGAAAGCGAAAAATGGATAAAGAAGTTGTGGTACTTACGTACAATGCAATATCACTCAGCAATGAAATCTATGTCATCAGACCAGTAGCAGCATAATGAGTGGATTCAGGTACGATGATTCTAAGTGAAATAAGTCACACAGAAAAAGAAACATCATAAGATATCACTAATACACGGAATGTAAACTTGGCTACACAGGAACTGAATTACAAAACAGAATAGGGTCTCAAATGTAGAAAACCAACTTATGCTTGCTTAAGGGGAAAGGTGAGTTGGGGTGCTGCATAAAACCAGAGATTGAAATTAACACAGATACCTTTCCATAAGCCAAATATGTAACAGACAAGAGCTACTGCTTGCTCAACGAAGTGGACTCAACACCCCATATTAAACGCCTAAGAATATACCTGACTAGTAAGAATCTTAAAACCTATGGATTTATATGTCTCCGAAAGAGAATCCAGCGTGTGTACAGCGGCATAAACGCAGCAGTGATAGGATTGGTGAGGTTCGGTGAGCAAATGCAGACCCTTTGAAGTCATATTGCATGGTACCCATTCCATGGTTCTCAACTCTCCAGGTTTAAGGGATTCTTCCTTCAGCTAAAACATGCATGTGGAACCCAGAGTATGATCCAACGTGTGATCGGGAAACGTGTTCAAATGTGTCTCAGTTTTCGTCCCCTGCTACTCGGGTGCAACATTCCAGACGCTTTACTAAGACTCTCCCCACTTGGAGAGTCAGTGCCTTTAACCTCCTGTTTGGCCCAGTTTGCAATTTCTGTGGAAAATGAACAGGAATAGGGAGAACCAATGAGAGACTAGCTGGAGGTGTCTGGACGGGCAAATTTAACTCTCATTTCCCACCAGGAAGAGGAATTAACCAAAGGCTCAGCGAGCCATACCGGAACCACACTAGGGCCTGAAGCAATCCTGCGGTGTTGCGGCCAGCTCACAAGAAAGCCAGTTGAAAAAAGGAGCTCAGGGGCACTGTAATTCACAAACCTTCAGAGTTATAAATGACAGCTATCGTCCAAAAATATATTGAAGTAAGGCTGCCAAGAGGACTTGAAAGCAGGGCAGAATTGCAGTAAACCGATTTCAGGAGGTGGACTGGAATTGCATGTAAAGCATAGGAAAAGAGGCAGACCGTCCACAATGATGCACTTGGCCAAAAAGGGCGTATGCGTTTTTTCCTGAATATATTCAGGAAAAAACGCATACGCCCTTTTTGGCCAACCAAGCAAGCTTGCAAAGGAAATCTGCACTACAATGAAGTCTCACTGCCCCCCGGTCAAAAGGGCCATCTGAAAAACCTGTAAAATCCAGAAAGGCAGGACAGGCCATGGAGAACTGGGAGCCTTCTTATGCTGATGGGCGGGATGTAAATTGCCAACAGCCACTCTGGAGAAGTGTATGGTGTTTCCTTAAACATCTAAAAAACAAAGCAACAGAGCCTAGGGCACTTCCACTTATGGTCCTATAGCTTAGGGAAATTAAAATCAAAAAGACACAGCCACCCCAAAGTTTGGGTCGGCTCTATTTACAAGAACCTCGTTTATGGTACAAGTTCAATATCGCAGAAAGCGAAAAATGGATAAAGAAGTTGTGGTACTTACGTACAATGCAATATCACTCAGCAATGAAATCTATGTCATCAGGCCAGTAGCAGCATAATGAGTGGATTCAGGTATGATGATTCTAAGTGAAATAAGTCACACAGAAAAAGAAACATCATAAGGTATCACTAATACACGGAATGTAAACTTGGCTACACAGGAACTGAATTACAAAACAGAATAGGGTCTCAAATGTGGAAAACCAACTTATGCTTGCTTAAGGGGAAAGGTGAGTTGGGGTGCTGCATAAAACCAGAGATTGAAATTAGCACAGATACCTTTCCATAATCCAAATATGTAATAGACAAGAGCTACTGCTTGCTCAACGAAGTGGACTCAACACCCCATATTAAACGCCTAAGAATATACCTGACTAGTAAGAATCTTAAAACCTATGGATTTATATGTCTCGGAAAGAGAATCCAGCGTGTGTACAGCGGCATAAACGCAGCAGTGATAGGATTGGTGAGGTTCGGTGAGCAAATGCAGACCCTTTGAAGTCATATTGCATGGTACCCATTCCATGGGTCTCAACTCTCCAGGTTTAAGGGATTCTTCCTTCAGCTAAAACATGCATGTGGAACCCAGAGTATGATCCACCGTGTGATCGGGAAACGTGTTCAAATGTGTCTCAGTTTTCGTCCCCTGGTACTCGGATGCAACATTCCAGACGCTTTACTAACACTCTCCCCACTTGGAGAGTCAGTGCCTTTAACCTCCTGTTTGGCCCAGTTTGCAATTTTTGTGGAAAATGAACAGGAATAGGGAGAACCAATGAGAGACTAGCTGGAGGTGTCTGGACGGGCAAATTTAACTCTCATTTCCCACCAGGAAGAGGAATTAACCAAAGGCTCAGCGAGCCATGCTGGAACCACACTAGGGCCTGAAGCAATCCTGCGGTGTTGTGGCCAGCTCACAAGAAAGCGAGTTGAAGAAAGGAGCTCAGGGGCACTGTAATTCACAAACCTGCAGAGTTATAAATGACAGCTATCGTCCAAAAATATATTGAAGTAAGGCTGCCAAGAGGACTTTAAAGCGGGGAAGAATTGCAGGAAACCGATTTCAGGAGGTAGACTGGAATTGCATGTAAAGCATAGGAAAAGAGGCAGAACGTCCATAATGATGCACTTGGCCAAAAAGGGCGTATGCATTTTTTCCTGAATATATTCCTGAATATATTCAGGAAAAAACGCATACGCCCTTTTTGGCCAACCAAGCAAGCTTGCAAAGGAAATCTGCACTACAATGAAGTCTCACTGCCCCCCGTTCAAAAGGGCCATCTGAAAAAAGTGTAAAATCCAGAAAGGCAGGACAGGCCATGGAGAACTGGGCGCCTTTTTATGCTGATGGGCGGGATGTAAATTGCCAACAGCCACTCTGGAGAAGTGTATGGTGTTTCCTGAAACATCTAAGAAACAAAGCAACAGAGCCTAGAGCACTTCCACTTATGGTCCTATAGATTACGGAAATTAAAATCAAAAAGACACAGCCACCCCAAAGTTTGGGACGGCTCTGTTTACAAGAACCTCATTTACGGTACAAGTTCAATATCGCAGAAAGCGAAAAATGGATAAAGAAGTTGTGGTACTTACGTACAATGCAATATCACTCAGCAATGTAATCTATGTCATCAGGCCAGTAGCAGCATAATGAGTGAATTCAGGTACGATGATTCTAAGTAAAATAAGTCACACAGAAAAAGAAACATCATGAGGTATCACTAATACACGGAATGTAAACTTGGCTACACAGGAACTGAATTACAAAACAGAATAGGGTCTCAAATGTAGAAAACCAACTTATGCTTGCTTAAGGGGAAAGGTGAGTTGGGGTGTTGCATAAAACCAGAGATTGAAATTAGCACAGATACCTTTCCATAAGTCAAATATGTAATAGACAAGAGCTACTGCTTGCTCAACGAAGTGGACTCAACACCCCATATTAAACGCCTAAGAATATACCTGACTAGTAAGAATCTTAAAACCTATGGATTTATATGTCTCCAAAAGAGAATCAAGCGTGTGTACAGCGGCATAAACGCAGCAGTGATAGGATTGGTGAGGTTCGGTGAGCAAATGCAGACCCTTTGAAGTCATATTGCATGGTACCCATTCCATGCGTCTCAACTCTCCAGGTAAGGGATTCTTCCTTCAGCTAAAACATGCATGTGGAACCCAGAGTATGATCCACCGTGTGATCGGGAAACGTGTTCAAATGTGTCTCAGTTTTCGTCCCCTGGTACTCGGGTGCAACATTCCAGACACTTTACTAACACTCTCCCCACTTGGAGAGTCAGTGCCTTTAACCTCCTGTTTGGCCCAGTTTGCAATTTCTGTGGAAAATTAACAGGAATAGGGAGAACCAATGACAGACTAGCTGGAGGTGTATGGACGTGCAAATTTAACTCTCATTTCCCACCAGGAAGAGGAATTAACCAAAGGCTCAGCGAGCCATGCCGAAACCACACTAGGGCCTGAAGCAATCCTGCGGTGTTGCGGCCAGCTCACAAGAAAGCGAGTTGAAGAAAGGAGCTCAGGGGCACTGTAATTCACAAGCCTGCAGAGTTATAAATGACAGCTATCATCCAAAAATATATTGAAGTAAGGCTGCCAAGAGGACTTGAAAGCGGGGCAGAATTGCAGGAAACCGATTTCAGGAGGTAGACTGGAATTGCATGAAAAGCATAGGAAAAGAGGCAGACCGTCCACAATGATGCACTTGGCCAAAAAGGGCGTATGCGTTTTTTCCTGAATATATTCAGGAAAAAACGCATACGCCCTTTTTGGCCAACCAAGCAAGCTTGCAAAGGAAATCTGCACTACAATGAAGTCTCACTGCCCCCCGGTCAAAAGGGCCATCTGAAAAAAGTGTAAAATCCAGAAAGGCAGGACAGGCCATGGAGAACTGGGAGCCTTCTTATGCTGATGGGCGGGATGTAAATTGCCAACAGCCACTCTGGAGAAGTGTATGGTGTTTCCTGAAACATCTAAAAAACAAAGCAACAGAGCCTAGGGCACTTCCACTTATGGTCCTATAGATTAGGGAAATTAAAATCAAAAAGACACAGCCACCCCAAAGTTTGGGACGGCTCTGTTTACAAGAACCTCATTTACGGTACAAGTTCAATATTGCAGAAAGCGAAAAATGGATAAAGAAGTTGTGGTACTTACGTACAATGCAATACCACTCAGCAATGAAATCTATGTCATCAGGCCAGTAGCAGCATAATGAGTGGATTCAGGTACGATGATTCTAAGTGAAATATGTCACACAGAAAAAGAAACATCATAAGATATTACTAATACACGGAATGTAAACTTGGCTACACAGGAACTGAATTACAAAACAGAATAGGGTCTCAAATGTAGAAAACCAACTTATGCTTGCTTAAGGGGAAAGGTGAGTTGGGGTGCTGCATAAAACCAGAGATTGAAATTAGCACAGATACCTTTCCATAAGCCAAATATGTAATAGACAAGAGCTACTGCTTGCTCAACGAAGTGGACTCAACACCCCATATTAAACGCCTAAGAATATACCTGACTAGTAAGAATCTTAAAACCTATGGATTTATATGTCTCCGAAAGAGAATCCAGCGTGTGTACAGCGGCATAAACGCAGCAGTGATAGGATTGGTGAGGTTCGGTGAGCAAATGCAGACCCTTTGAAGTCATATTGCATGGTACCCATTCCAAGGTTCTCAACTCTCCAGGTTTAAGGGATTCTTCCTTCAGCTAAAACATGCATGTGGAACCCAGAGTATAATCCACCGTGTGATCGGGAAACGTGTTCAAATGTGTCTCAGTTTTCGTCCCCTGGTACTCGGGTGCAACATTCCAGATGCTTTACTAACACTCTCCCCACTTGGAGAGTCAGAGCCTTTAAACTCCTGTTTGGCCCAGTTTGCAATTTCTGCGGAAAATGAACAGGAATAGGGAGAACCAATGAGAGACTAGCTGGAGGTGTCTGGACGGGCAAATTTTACTCTCATTTCCCACCAGGAATGGGAATTAACCAAAGGCTCAGCGAGCCGTGCCGGAACCACACTAGGGCCTGAAGCAATCCTGCGGTGTTGCGGCCAGCTCACAAGAAAGCGAGTTGAAGAAAGTAGCTCAGGGGCACTGTAATTCACAAAACTTCAGAGTTCTAAATGACAGCTATCGTCCAAAAATATATTGAAGTAAGGCTGCCAAGAGGACTTGAAAGCGGAGCACAATTGCAGGAAACCGTTTTCAGGAGGTAGACTGGAATTGCATGTAAAGCATAAGAAAAGAGGCAGACCGTCCACAATGATGCACTTGGCCAAAAAGGGCGTATGCGTTTTTTCCTGAATATATTCAGGAAAAAACGCATACGCCCTTTTTGGCCAAGGAAGCAAGCTTGCAAAGGAAATCTGCACTACAATGAAGTCTCACTGCCCCCCGGTCAAAAGGGCCATCTGAAAAAAGTGTAAAATCCAGAAAGGCAGGACAGACCATGGAGAACTGGGAGCCTACTTAGGCTGATGGGCGGGATGTAAATTGCCAACAGCCACTCAGGAGAAGTGTATGGTGTTTCCTGAAACATCTGAAAAACAAAGCAACAGAGCCTAGGGCACTTCCATTTTTGGTCCTATAGATTAGGGAAATTAAAATCAAAAAGACACAGCCACCCCAAAGTTTGGGACAGCTCTGTTTACAAGAACCTCATTTACGATAAAAGTTCAATATCGCAGAAAGCGAAAAATGGATAAAGAAGTTGTGGTACTTACGTACAATGCAATATCACTCAGCAATGAAATCTATGTCATCAGGCCAGTAGCAGCATAATGAGTGGATTCAGGTACGATGAAGTGAAATAAGTCACACAGAAAAAGAAACATCATAAGGTATCACTAATACACGGAATGTAAACTTGGCTACACAGGAACTGAATTACAAAACAGAATAGGGTCTCAAATGTAGAAAACCAACTTATGCTTGCTTAAGGGGAAAGGTGAGTTGGGGTGCTGCATAAAACCAGAGATTGAAATTAACACAGATACCTTTCCATAAGCCAAATATGTAATAGACAAGAGCTACTGCTTGCTCAACGAAGTGGACTCAACACCCCATATTAAACGCCTAAGAATATACCTGACTAGTAAGAATCTTAAAACCTATGGATTTATATGTCTCCGAAAGAGAATCCAGCGTGTGTACAGCGGCATAAACGCAGCAGTGATAGGATTGGTGAGGTTCGGTGAGCAAATGCAGACCCTTTGAAGTCATATTGCATGGTACCCATTCCATGGGTCTCAACTCTCCAGGTTTAAGGGATTCTTCCTTCAGCTAAAACATGCATGTGGAACCCAGAGTATGATCCAACGTGTGATCGGGAAACGTGTTCAAATGTGTCTCAGTTTTCGTCCCCTGGTACTCGGGTGCAACATTCCAGATGCTTTACTAACACTCTCCCCACTTGGAGAGTCAGTGCCTTTAACCTCCTGTTTGGCCCAGTTTGCAATTTTTGTGGAAAATGAACAGGAATAGGGAGAACCAATGAGAGACTAGCTGGAGGTGTCTGGACGGGCAAATTTAACTCTCATTTCCCACCAGGAAGAGGAATTAACCAAAGGCTCACTGAGATATGCCGGAACCACACTAGGGCCTGAAGCAATCCTGCGGTGTTGCGGCCAACTCACAAGAAAGCGAGTTGAAGAAAGGAGCTCAGGGGCACTGTATTTCACAAACCTGTAGAGTTATAAATGACAGCTATCGTCCAAAAATATATTGAAGTAAGGCTCCCAAGAGGACTTGAAAGCGGGGCAGAATTGCAGGAAACCGATTTCAGGAGGTAGACTGGAATTGCATGTAAAGCATACGAAAAGGGGAGAACGTCCACAATGATGCACTTGGCCAAAAGGGCGTATGCGTTTTATCATGAATATATTCAGGAAAAAACGCATACGCACTTTTTGGCCAACCAAGCAAGCTTGCAAAGGAAATCTGCACTACAATGAAGTCTCACTGCCCCCCGGTCAAAAGGGCCATCTGAAAAAAGTGTAAAATCCAGAAAGGCAGGACAGGCCATGGAGAACTGGGAGCCTTCTTATGCTGATGCGCGGGATGTAAATTGCCAACAGCCACTCTGGAGAAGTGTATGGTGTTTCCTGAAACATCTAAAAAACAAAGCAACAGAGCCTAGGGCACTTCCACTTATGGTCCTATAGATTAGGGAAATTAAAATCAAAAAGACACAGCCACCCCAAAGTTTGGGACGGCTCTGTTTACAAGAACCTCGTTTACGGTACAAGTTCAATATCGCAGAAAGTGAAAAATGGATAAAGAAGTTGTGGTACTTACGTACAATGCAATATCACTCAGCAATGAAATCTATGTCATCAGGCCAGTAGCAGCATAATGAGTGGATTTAGGTGTGATGATTCTAAGAGAAATAAGTCAAACAGAAAAAGAAACATCATAAGGTATCACTAATACACGGAATGTAAACTTGGCTACACAGGAACTGAAGTACAAAACAGAATAGGGTCTCAAATGTAGAAAACCAACTTATGCTTGCTTAAGGGGAAAGGTGAGTTGGGGTGCTGCATAAAACCAGAGATTGAAATTAGCACAGATACCTTTCCATAAGCCAAATATGTAATAGACAAGAGCTACTGCTTGCTCAACGAAGTGGACTCAACACCCCATATTAAACGCCTAAGAATATACCTGACTAGTAAGAATCTTAAAACCTATGGATTTATATGTCTCCGAAAGAGAATCAAGCGTGTGTACAGCGGCATAAACGCAGCAGTGATAGGATTGGTGAGGTTCGGTGAGCAAATGCAGACCCTTTGAAGTCATATTGCATGGTACCCATTCCATGGTTCTCAACTCTCCTGGATTAAAGGATTCTTCCTTCAGCTAAAACATGCATTTGGAACCCAGAGTATGATCCACCGTGTGATCGGGAAACGTGTTCCAATGTGTCTCAGTTTTCGTCCCCTGGTACTCGGGTGCAACTTTCCAGACGCTTTACTAACACTCTCCCCACTTGGAGAGTCAGTGCCTTTAACCTCCTGTTTGGCCCAATTTGCAATTTCTGTGGAAAATGAACAGGAATAGGGAGAACCAATGAGAGACTAGCTGGAGGTGTCTGGACGGGCAAATTTAACTCTCATTTCCCACCAGGAAGAGGAATTAACCAAAGGCTCAGCGAGATATGCCGGAACCACACTAGGGCCTGAAGCAATCCTGCGGTGTTGCGGCCAGCTCACAAGAAAGCGAGGTGAAGAAAGAAGCTCAGGGGCACTGTAATTCACAAACCTGCAGAGTTATAAATGACAGCTATCGTCCAAAAATATATTGAAGTAAGGCTGCCAAGAGGACTTGAAAGTGGGGCAGAATTGCAGGAAACCGATTTCAGGAGGTAGACAGGAATTGCATGTAAAGCATAGGAAAAGAGGCAGAACGTCCACAATGATGCACTTGGCCAAAAGGGCGTATGTGTTTTATCCTGAATATATTCAGGAAAAAACGCATACGCCCTTTTTGGCCAACCAAGGAAGCTTGCAAAGGAAATCTGCACTACAATGAAGTCTCACTGCCCCCCGGTTAAAAGGGCTATCTGAAAAAAGTGTAAAATCCAGAAAGGCAGGACAGGCCATGGAGAACTGGGAGCCTTCTTATGCTGATGGGCGGGATGTAAATTGCCAACAACCACTCTGGAGAAGTGTATGGTGTTTCCTGAAACATCTAAAAAACAAAGCAACAGAGCCTAGGGCACTTCCACTTATGGTCCTATAGATTAGGGAAATTAAAATCAAAAAGACACAGCCACCCCAAAGTTTGGGACGGCTCTGTTTACAAGAACCTCGTTTACGGTACAAGTTCAATATCGCAGAAAGCGAAAAATGGATAAAGTAGTTGTGGTACTTACGTACAATGCAATATCACTCAGCAATGAAATCTATGTCATCAGGCCAGTAGCAGCATAATGAGTGGATTCAGGTACGATGATTCTAAGTGAAATAAGTCACACAGAAAAAGAAACATCATAAGGTATCACTAATACACGGAATGTAAACTTGGCTACACAGGAACTGAATTACAAAACAGAATAGGGTCTCAAATGTCGAAAACCTAATTATGCTTGCTTAAGGGGAAAGGTGAGTTGGGGTGCTGCATAAAACCAGAGATTGAAATTAGCACAGATACCTTTCCATAAGCCAAATATGTAATAGACAAGAGCTACTGCTTGCTCAACGAAGTGGACTCAACACCACATATTAAACGCCTAAGAATATACCTGACTAGTAAGAATCTTAAAACCTATGGATTGATATGTCTCCGAAAGAGAATCAAGCGTGTGTACAGCGGCATAAACGCAGCAGTGATAGGATTGGTGAGGTTCGGTGAGCAAATGCAGACCCTTTGAAGTCATATTGCATGGTACCCATTCCATGGGTCTCAACTCTCCAGGTTTAAGGGATTCTTCCTTCAGCTAAAACATGCATGTGGAGCCCAGAGTATGATCCACCGTGTGATCGGGAAACGTGTTCAAATGTGTCTCAGTTTTCGTCCCCTGGTACTCGGGTGCAACATTCCAGATGCTTTACTAACACTCTCCCCACTTGGAGAGTCAGTGCCTTTAAACTCCTGTTTGGCCCAGTTTGCAATTTCTGCGGAAAATGAACAGGAATAGGGAGAACCAATGAGAGACTAGCTGGAGGTGTCTGGACGGGCAAATTTTACTCTCATTTCCCACCAGGAAGAGGAATTAACCAAAGGCTCAGCGAGCCGTGCCGGAACCACACTAGGGCCTGAAGCAATCCTGCGGTGTTGCGGCCAGCTCACAAGAAAGCGAGTTGAAGAAAGGAGCTCAGGGGCACTGTAATTCACAAAACTTCAGAGTTCTAAATGACAGCTATCGTCCAAAAATATATTGAAGTAAGGCTGCCAAGAGGACTTGAAAGCGGGGCACAATTGCAGGAAACCGTTTTCAGGAGGTAGACTGGAATTGCATGTAAAGCATAAGAAAAGAGGCAGACCGTCCACAATGATGCACTTGGCCAAAAAGTGCATATGCGTTTTTTCCTGAATATATTCAGGAAAAAACGCATACGCCCTTTTTGGCCAAGGAAGCAAGCTTGCAAAGGAAATCTGCACTACAATGAAGTCTCACTGCCCCCCGGTCAAAAGGGCCATCTGAAAAAAGTGTAAAATCCAGAAAGGCAGGACAGACCATGGAGAACTGGGAGCCTACTTAGGCTGATGGGCGGGATGTAAATTGCCAACAGCCACTCTGGAGAAGTGTATGGTGTTTCCTGAAACATCTGAAAAACAAAGCAACAGAGCCTAGGGCACTTCCATTTTTGGTCCTATAGATTAGGGAAATTAAAATCAAAAAGACAAAGCCACCCCAAAGTTTGGGACAGCTCTGTTTACAAGAACCTCATTTACGATAAAAGTTCAATATCGCAGAAAGCGAAAAATGGATAAAGAAGTTGTGGTACTTACGTACAATGCAATATCACTCAGCAATGAAATCTATGTCATCAGGCCAGTAGCAGCATAATGAGTGGATTCAGGTACGATGATTCTAAGTGAAATAAGTCACACAGAAAAAGAAACATCATAAGGTATCACTAATACACGGAATGTAAACTTGGCTACACAGGAACTGAATTACAAAACAGAATAGGGTCTCAAATGTAGAAAACCAACTTATGCTTGCTTAAGGGGAAAGGTGAGTTGGGGTGCTGCATAAAACCAGAGATTGAAATTAACACAGATACCTTTCCATAAGCAAAATATGTAATAGACAAGAGCTACTGCTTGCTCAACGAAGTGGACTCAACACCCCATATTAAACGCCTAAGAATATACCTGACTAGTAAGAATCTTAAAACCTATGGATTTATATGTCTCCGAAAGAGAATCCAGCGTGTGTACAGCGGCATAAACGCAGCAGTGATAGGATTGGTGAGGTTCGGTGAGCAAATGCAGACCCTTTGAAGTCATATTGCATGGTACCCATTCCATGGGTCTCAACTCTCCAGGTTTAAGGGATTCTTCCTTCAGCTAAAACATGCATGTGGAACCCAGAGTATGATCCAACGTGTGATCGGGAAACGTGTTCAAATGTGTCTCAGTTTTCGTCCCCTGGTACTCGGGTGCAACATTCCAGATGCTTTACTAACACTCTCCCCACTTGGAGAGTCAGTGCCTTTAACCTCCTGTTTGGCCCAGTTTGCAATTTTTGTGGAAAATGAACAGGAATAGGGAGAACCAATGAGAGACTAGCTGGAGGTGTCTGGACGGGCAAATTTAACTCTCATTTCCCACCAGGAAGAGGAATTAACCAAAGGCTCACTGAGATATGCCGGAACCACACTAGGGCCTGAAGCAATCCTGCGGTGTTGCGGCCAACTCACAAGAAAGCGAGTTGAAGAAAGGAGCTCAGGGGCACTGTATTTCACAAACCTGCAGAGTTATAAATGACAGCTATCGTCCAAAAATATATTGAAGTAAGGCTCCCAAGAGGACTTGAAAGCGGGGCAGAATTGCAGGAAACCGATTTCAGGAGGTAGACTGGAATTGCATGTAAAGCATACGAAAAGGGGAGAACGTCCACAATGATGCACTTGGCCAAAAGGGCGTATGCGTTTTATCCTGAATATATTCAGGAAAAAACGCATACGCACTTTTTGGCCAACCAAGCAAGCTTGCAAAGGAAATCTGCACTACAATGAAGTCTCACTGCCCCCCGGTCAAAAGGGCCATCTGAAAAAAGTGTAAAATCCAGAAAGGCAGGACAGGCCATGGAGAACTGGGAGCCTTCTTATGCTGATGCGCGGGATGTAAATTGCCAACAGCCACTCTGGAGAAGTGTATGGTGTTTCCTGAAACATCTAAAAAACAAAGCAACAGAGCCTAGGGCACTTCCACTTATGGTCCTATAGATTAGGGAAATTAAAATCAAAAAGACACAGCCACCCCAAAGTTTGGGACGGCTCTGTTTACAAGAACCTCGTTTACGGTACAAGTTCAATATCGCAGAAAGTGAAAAATGGATAAAGAAGTTGTGGTACTTACGTACAATGCAATATCACTCAGCAATGAAATGTATGTCATCAGGCCAGTAGCAGCATAATGAGTGGATTTAGGTGTGATGATTCTAAGAGAAATAAGTCAAACAGAAAAAGAAACATCATAAGGTATCACTAATACACGGAATGTAAACTTGGCTACACAGGAACTGAAGTACAAAACAGAATAGGGTCTCAAATGTAGAAAACCAACTTATGCTTGCTTAAGGGGAAAGGTGAGTTGGGGTGCTGCATAAAACCAGAGATTGAAATTGGCACAGATACCTTTCCATAAGCCAAATATGTAATAGACAAGAGCTACTGCTTGCTCAACGAAGTGGACTCAACACCCCATATTAAACGCCTAAGAATATACCTGACTAGTAAGAATCTTAAAACCTATGGATTTATATGTCTCCGAAAGAGAATCAAGCGTGTGTACAGCGGCATAAACGCAGCAGTGATAGGATTGGTGAGGTTCGGTGAGCAAATGCAGACCCTTTGAAGTCATATTGCATGGTACCCATTCCATGGTTCTCAACTCTCCTGGATTAAAGGATTCTTCCTTCAGCTAAAACATGCATTTGGAACCCAGAGTATGATCCACCGTGTGATCGGGAAACGTGTTCCAATGTGTCTCAGTTTTCGTCCCCTGGTACTCGGGTGCAACTTTCCAGACGCTTTACTAACACTCTCCCCACTTGGAGAGTCAGTGCCTTTAACCTCCTGTTTGGCCCAATTTGCAATTTCTGCGGAAAATGAACAGGAATAGGGAGAACCAATGAGAGACTAGCTGGAGGTGTCTGGACGGGCAAATTTAACTCTCATTTCCCACCAGGAAGAGGAATTAACCAAAGGCTCAGCGAGATATGCCGGAACCACACTAGGGCCTGAAGCAATCCTGCGGTGTTGCGGCCAGCTCACAAGAAAGCGAGGTGAAGAAAGAAGCTCAGGGGCACTGTAATTCACAAACCTGCAGAGTTATAAATGACAGCTATCGTCCAAAAATATATTGAAGTAAGGCTGCCAAGAGGACTTGAAAGTGGGGCAGAATTGCAGGAAACCGATTTCAGGAGGTAGACAGGAATTGCATGTAAAGCATAGGAAAAGAGGCAGAACGTCCACAATGATGCACTTGGCCAAAAGGGCGTATGCGTTTTATCCTGAATATATTCAGGAAAAAACGCATACGCCCTTTTTGGCCAACCAAGGAAGCTTGCAAAGGAAATCTGCACTACAATGAAGTCTCACTGCCCCCCGGTCAAAAGGGCCATCTGAAAAAAGTGTAAAATCCAGAAAGGCAGGACAGGCCATGGAGAACTGGGAGCCTTCTTATGCTGATGGGTGGGATGTAAATTGCCAACAGCCACTCTGGAGAAGTGTATGGTGTTTCCTGAAATATCTAAAAAACAAAGCAACAGAGCCTAGGGCACTTCCACTTATGGTCCTATAGCTTAGGGAAATTAAAATCAAAAAGACACAGCCACCCCAAAGTTTGGGACGGCTCTGTTTACAAGAACCTCGTTTACGGTACAAGTTCAATATCGCAGAAAGCGAAAAATGGATAAAGAAGTTGTGGTACTTACGTACAATGCAATATCATTCAGCAATGAAATCTATGTCATCAGGCCAGTAGCAGCGTAATGAGTGGATTCAGGTACGATGATTCTAAGTGAAATAAATCACACAGAAAAAGAAACATCATAAGGTATCACTAATACACGGAATGTAAACATGGCTACACAGGAACTGAATTACAAAACAGAATAGGGTCTCAAATGAAGAAAACCAACTTACGCTTGCTTAAGAGGAAAGGTTAGTTGGGGTGCTGCATAAAACCAGAGACTGAAATTAGCACAGATATATTTCCATAAGCCAAATATGAAATAGACAAGAGCTACTGCTTGCTCAACGAAGTGGACTCAACACCACATATTAAACGCCTAAGAATATACCTGACTAGTAAGAATCTTAAAACCTATGGATTGATATGTCTCCGAAAGAGAATCAAGCGTGTTTACAGCGGCATAAACGCAGCAGTGATAGGATTGGTGAGGTTCGGTGAGCAAATGCAGACCCTTTGAAGTCATATTGCATGGTACCCATTCCATGGTTCTCAACTCTCCAGGTTTAAGGGATTCTTCCTTCAGCTAAAACATGCATGTGGAACCCAGAGTATGATCCACCGTGTGATCGGGAAACGTGTTCAAATGTGTCTCAGTTTTCGTCCCCTGGTACTCGGGTGCAACATTCCAGACGCTTTACTAACACTCTCCCCACTTGGAGAGTCAGTGCCTTTAACCTCCTGTTTGGCCCAGTTTGCAATTTCTGTGGAAAATGAACAGGAATATGGAGAACCAATGAGAGACTAGCTGAAGGTGTCTGGACGGGCAAATTTAACTCTCATTTCCCACCAGGAAGAGGAATTAACCAAAGGCTCAGCGAGCCATGCCGAAACCACTCTAGGGCCTGAAGCAATCCTGTGGTGTTGCGGCCAGCTCACAAGAAAGCGAGTTGAAAAAAGGAGCTCAGGGGCACTGTCATTCACAAACCTGCAGAGTTATACATGACAGCTATCGTCCAAAAATATATTGAAGTAAGGCTGCCAAGAGGACTTGAAAGCGGGGCAGAATTGCAGGAAACCGATTTCAGGAGGTAGACTGGAATTGCATGTAAAGCATAGGAAAAGAGGCAGAACGTCCACAATGATGCACTTGGCCAAAAAGGGCGTATGCGTTTTTTCCTGAATATATTCAGGAAAAAACGCATACGCCCTTTTTGGCCAACCAAGCAAGCTTGCAAAGGAAATCTGCACTACAATGAAGTCTCACTGCCCCCCGGTCAAAAGGACCATCTGAAAAAAGTGCAAAATCCAGAAAGGCAGGACAGACCATGGAGAACTGGGAGCCTACTTAGGCTGATGGGAGGGATGTAAATTGCCAACAGCCACTCTGGAGAAGTGTATGGTGTTTCCTGAAACATCTGAAAAACAAAGCAACAGAGCCTAGGGCACTTCCATTTTTGGTCCTATAGATTAGGGAAATTAAAATCAAAAAGACACAGCCACCCCAAAGTTTGGGACGGCTCTGTTTACAAGAACCTCGTTTACGGTACAAGTTCAATATCGCAGAAAGCGAAAAATGGATAAAGAAGTTGTGGTACTGACGTACAATGCAACATCACTCAGCAATGAAATCTATGTCATCAGGCCAGTAGCAGCATAATGAGTGGATTCAGGTACGATGATTCTAAGTGAAATAAGTCACACAGAAAAAGAAACATCATAAGGTATCACTAATACACGGAATGTAAACTTGGCTACACAGGAACTGAATTACAAAACAGAATAGGGTCTCAAATGTAGAAAACCAACTTATGCTTGCTTAAGGGGAAAGGTGAGTTGGGGAGCTGCATAAAACCAGAGATTGAAATTAACACAGATACCTTTCCATAAGCCAAATATGTAATAGACAAGAGCTACTGCTTGCTCAACGAAGAGGACTCAACACCCCATATTAAACGCCTAAGAATATACCTGACTAGTAAGAATCTTAAAACCTATGGATTTATATGTCTCCGAAAGAGAATCCAGCGTGTGTACAGCGGCATAAATGCAGCAGTGATAGGATTGGTGAGGTTCGGTGAGCAAATGCAGACCCTTTGAAGTCATATTGCATGGTACCCATTCCATGGGTCTCAACTCTCCAGGTTTAAGGGATTCTTCCTTCAGCTAAAACATGCATGTGGAACCCAGAGTATGATCCACCGTGTGATCGGGAAACGTGTTCCAATGTGTCTCAGTTTTCGTCCCCTGGTACTCGGGTGCAACTTTCCAGACGCTTTACTAACACTCTCCCCACTTGGAGAGTCAGTGCCTTTAACCTCCTGTTTGGCCCAGTTTGCAATTTCTGCGGAAAATGAACAGGAATAGGGAGAACCAATGAGAGACTAGCTGGAGGTGTCTGGACGGGCAAATTTAACTCTCATTTCCCACCAGGAAGAGGAATTAACCAAAGGCTCAGCGAGCCATGCCGAAACCACACTAGGGCCTGAAGCAATCCTGCGGTGTTGCGGCCAGCTCACAAGAAAGCGAGTTGAAAAAAGGAGCTCAGGGGCACTGTCATTCACAAACCTGCAGAGTTATACATGACAGCTATCGTCCAAAAATATATTGAAATAAGGCTGCCAAGAGGACTTGAAAGCGGGGCAGAATTGCAGGAAACCGATTTCAGGAGGTAGACTGGAATTGCATGTAAAGCATAGGAAAAGAGGCAGAACGTCCACAATGATGCACTTGGCCAAAAAGGGCATATGCGTTTTTTCCTGAATACATTCAGGAAAAAACGCATACGCCCTTTTTGCCCAAGGAAGCAAGCTTGCAAAGGAAATCTGCACTACAATGAAGTCTCACTGCCCCCCGGTCAAAAGGGCCATCTGAAAAAAGTGTAAAATCCAGAAAGGCAGGACAGGCCATGGAGAACTGAGAGCCTAGTTAGACTGATGGGCGGGATGTAAATTTCCAACAGCCACTCTGGAGAAGTGTATGGTGTTTCCTGAAACATCTAAAAAACAAAGCAACAGAGCCTAGGGCACTTCCACTTATGGTCCTATAGCTTAGGGAAATTAAAATCAAAAAGACACAGCCACCCCAAAGTTTGGGACAGCTCTGTTTACAAGAACCTCATTTACGGTACAAGTTCAATATTGCAGAAAGCGAAAAATGGATAAAGAAGTTGTGGTACTTACGTACAATGCAATACCACTCAGCAATGAAATCTATGTCATCAGGCCAGTAGCAGCATAATGAGTGGATTCAGGTACGATGATTCTAAGTGAAATAAGTCACACAGAAAAAGAAACATCATAAGATATCACTAATACACGGAATGTAAACTTGGCTACACAGGAACTGAATTACAAAACAGAATAGGGTCTCAAATGTAGAAAACCAACTTATGCTTGCTTAAGGGGAAAGGTGAGTTGGGGTGCTGCATAAAACCAGAGATTGAAATTAGCACAGATACCTTTCCATAAGCCAAATATGTAATAGACAAGAGCTACTGCTTGCTCAACGAAGTGGACTCAACACCCCATATTAAACGCCTAAGAATATACCTGACTAGTAAGAATCTTAAAACCTATGGATTGATATGTCTACGAAAGAGAATCAAGCGTGTGTACAGCGGCATAAACGCAGCAGTGATAGGATTGGTTAGGTTCGGTGAGCAAATGCAGACCCTTTGAAGTCATATTGCATGGTACCCATTCCATGGTTCTCAACTCTCCAGGTTTAAGGGATTCTTCCTTCAGCTAAAACATGCATGTGGAACCCAGAGTATGATCCACCGTGTGATCGGGAAACGTGTTCAAATGTGTCTCAGTTTTCGTCCCCTGGTACTCGGGTGCAACATTCCAGATGCTTTACTAACACTCTCCCCACTTGGAGAGTCAGTGCCTTTAAACTCCTGTTTGGCCCAGTTTGCAATTTCTGCGGAAAATGAACAGGAATAGGGAGAACCAATGAGAGACTAGCTGGAGGTGTCTGGACGGGCAAATTTTACTCTCATTTCCCACCAGGAAGAGGAATTAACCAAAGGCTCAGCGAGCCGTGCCGGAACCACACTAGGGCCTGAAGCAATCCTGCGGTGTTGCGGCCAGCTCACAAGAAAGCGAGTTGAAGAAAGGAGCTCAGGGGCACTGTATTTCACAAACCTGCAGAGTTATAAAAGACAGCTATCGTCCAAAAATATATTGAAGTAAGGCTGCCAAGAGGACTTGAAAGCGGGGCAGAATTGCAGGAAACCGATTTCAGGAGGTAGACTGGAATTGCATGTAAAGCATAGGAAAAGAGGCAGAACATCCACAATGATGCACTTGGCCAATAGGGCGTATGCGTTTTATCCTGAATATATTCAGGAAAAAACGCATACGCACTTTTTGGCCAACCAAGCAAGCTTGCAAAGGAAATCTGCACTACAATGAAGTCTCACTGCCCCCCGGTCAAAAGGGCCATCTGAAAAAAGTGTAAAATCCAGAAAGGCAGGACAGGCCATGGAGAACTGGGAGCCTTGTTATGCTGATGGGCGGGATGTAAGTTGCCAACAGCCACTCTGGAGAAGTGTATGGTGTTTCCTGAAACATCTAAAAAACAAAGCAACAGAGCCTAGGGCACTTCCACTTATGGTCCTATAGATTAGGGAAATTAAAATCAAAAAGACACAGCCACCCCAAAGTTTGGGACGGCTCTGTTTACAAGAACCTCGTTTACGGTACAAGTTCAATATCGCAGAAAGCGAAAAATGGATAAAGAAGTTGTGGTACTTACGTACAATGCAATATCACTCAGCAATGAAATCTATGTCATCAGGCCAGTAGCAGCATAATGAGTGGATATAGGTGCGATGATTCTAAGAGAAATAAGTCAAACAGAAAAAGAAACATCATAAGGTATCACTAATACACGGAATGTAAACTTGGCTACACAGGAACTGAAGTACAAAACAGAATAGGGTCTCAAATGTAGAAAACCAACTTATGCTTGCTTAAGGGGAAAGGTGAGTTGGGGTGCTGCATAAAACCAGAGATTGAAATTAGCACAGATACCTTTCCATAAGCCAAATATGTAATAGACAAGAGCTACTGCTTGCTCAACAAAGTGGACTCAACACCCCATATTAAACGCCTAAGAATATACCTGACTAGTAAGAATCTTAAAACCTATGGATTTATATGTCTCCGAAAGAGAATCAAGCGTGTGTACAGCGGCATAAACGCAGCAGTGATAGGATTGGTGAGGTTCGGTGAGCAAATGCAGACCCTTTGAAGTCATATTGCATGGTACCCATTCCATGGTTCTCAACTCTCCAGATTTAAGGGATTCTTCCTTCAGCTAAAACATGCATGTGGAACCCAGAATATGATCTACCGTGTGATCGGGAAACGTGTTCAAATGTGTCTCAGTTTTCGTCCCCTGGTACTCGGGTGCAACATTCCAGACGCTTTACTAACACTCTCCCCACTTGGAGAGTCAGTGCCTTTAACCTCCTGTTTGGCCCAGTTTGCAATTTCTGCGGAAAATGAACAGGAATAGGGAGAACCAATGAGAGACTAGCTGGAGGTGTCTGGACGGGTAAATTTAACTCTCATTTCTCACCAAGAAGAGGAATTAACCAAAGGCTCAGCGAGCCATGCCGGAACAACACTAGGGCCTGAAGCAATCCTGCGGTGTTGCGGCCAGCTCACAAGAAAGCGAGTTGAAGAAAGGAGCTCAGCGGCCCTGTAATTCACACACCTGCAGAGTTGTAAATGACAGCTATCGTCCAAAAATATATTGAAGTAAGGCTGCCAAGAGGACTTGAAAGCGGGGCAGAATTGCAGGAAACCGATTTCAGGAGGTAGACTGGAATTGCATGTAAAGCATAGGAAAAGAGGCAGAACGTCCACAATGATGCACTTGGCCAAAAAGGGCGTATGCGTTTTTTCCTGAATATATTCAGGAAAAAACGCATACGCCCTTTTTGGCCAACCAAGCAAGCTTGCAAAGGAAATCTACACTACAATGAAGTCTCACTGCCCCCCGGTCAAAAGGGCCATCTGAAAAAAGTGTAAAATCCAGAAAGGCAGAACAGGCCATGGAGAACTGGGAGCCTTGTTATGCTGATGGGCGTGATGTAAATTGCCAACAGCCACTCTGGAGAAGTGTATGGTGTTTCCTGAAACATCTAAAAAACAAAGCAACAGAGCCTAGGGCACTTCCACTTATGGTCCGATAGCTTAGGGAAATTAAAATCAAAAAGACACAGCCACCCCAAAGTTTGGGACAGCTCTGTTTACAAGAACCTCATTTACGGTACAAGTTCAATATCGCAGAAAGCGAAAAATGGATAAAGAAGTTGTGGTACTTACGTACAATGCAATATCACTCAGCAATGAAATCTATGTCCTCAGGCCCATAGCAGGATAATGAGTGGATTCAGGTACGATGATTCTAAGTGACATAAGTCACACAGAAAAAGAAACATCATAAGATATCACTAATACACGGAATGTAAGCTTGGCTACACAGGAACTTAATTACAAAACAGAACAGGGTCTCAAATCCAAAAAGCAACTTATGCTTGCTTAAGGGGAAAGGTGCGTTGGGGTGCTGCATAAAACCAGAGATTGAAATTAGCACAGATACCTTTCCATAAGCCAAATATGTAATAGACAAGAGCTACTGCTTGCTCAACGAAGTGGACTCAACACCCCATATTAAACGCCTAAGAATATACCTGACTAGTAAGAATCTTAAAACCTATGGATTTATATGTCTCCGAAAGAGAATCCAGCGTGTGTACAGCGGCATAAACGCAGCAGTGATAGGATTGGTGAGGTTCGGTGAGCAAATGCAGACCCTTTGAAGTCATATTGCATGGTACCCATTCCATGGTTCTCAACTCTCCAGGTTTAAGGGATTCTTCCTTCAGCTAAAACATGCATGTGGAACCCAGAGTATGATCCACTGTGTGATCGGGAAACGTGTTCCAATGTGTCTCAGTTTTCGTCCCCTGGTACTCGGGTGCAACATTCCAGATGCTTTACTAACACTCTCCCCACTTGGAGAGTCAGTGCCTTTAACCTCCTGTTTGGCCCAGTTTGCAATTTCTGCGGAAAATGAACAGGAATAGTGAGAACCAATGAGAGACTAGCTGGAGGAGTCTGGACGGGCAAATTTAACTCTCATTTCCCAACAGGAAGAGGAATTAACCAAAGGCTCAGCGAGCCATGCAGGAACCACACTAGGGCCTGAAGCAATCTTGCGGTGTTGCGGCCAGCTCACAAGAAAGCGAGTTGAAGAAAGGAGCTCAGGGGCACTGTAATTCACACACCTGCAGAATTATAAATGACAGCTATCGTCCAAAAATATATTGAAGTAAGGCTGCCAAGACGACTTGAAAGTGGGGCAGAATTGCAGGAAACCGATTTCAGGAGGTAGACTGGAATTGCATGTAAAGCATAGGAAAAGAGGCAGAACGTCCACAATGATGCACTTGGCCAAAAAGGGCGTATGCGTTTTTTCCTGAATATATTCAGGAAAAAACGCATACGCCCTTTTTGGCCAACCAAGCAAGCTTGCAAAGGAAATCTGCACTACAATGAAGTCTCACTGCCCCCCGGTCAAAAGGGCCATCTGAAAAAAGTGTAAAATCCAGAAAGGCAGGACAGGCCATGGAGAACTGGGAGCCTTGTTATGCTGATGGGCGGGATGTAAATTGCCAACAGCCACTCTGGAGAAGTGTATGGTGTTTCCTGAAACATCTAAAAAACAAAGCAACAGAGCCTAGGGCACTTCCACTTATGGTCCTATAGCTTAGGGAAATTAAAATCAAAAAGACACAGCCACCCCAAAGTTTGGGACGGCTCTGTTTACAAGAACCTCGTTTCCGGTACAAGTTCAATATCGCAGAAAGCAAAAAATGGATAAAGAAGTTGTGGGACTTACGTACAATGCAATATCATTCAGCAATGAAATCTATGTCATCATGCCCGTAGCAGCATAATGAGTGGATTCAGGTACGATGATTCTAAGTGAAATATGTCACACAGAAAAAGAAACATCATAAGATATCACTAATACACGGAATGTAAAGTTGGCTACACAGGAACTGAATTACAAAACAGAATAGGGTCTCAAATGTAGAAAACCAACTTATGCTTGCTTAAGGGGAAAGGTGAGTTGGGGTGCTGCATAAAACCAGAGATGGAAATTAGCACAGATACCTTTCCATAAGCCAAATATGTAATAGACAAGAGCTACTGCTTGCTCAACGAAGTGGACTCAACACCCCATATTAAACGCCTAAGAATATACTTGACTAGTAAGAATCTTAAAACCTATGGATTTATATGTCTCCTAAGGAGAATCAAGCGTGTGTACAGCGGCATAAACGCAGCAGTGATAGGATTGGTGAGGTTCGGTGAGCAAATGCAGACCCTTTGAAGTCATATTGCATGGTACCCATTCCATGGTTCTCAACTCTCCAGGTTTAAGGGATTCTTCCTTCAGCTAAAACATGCATGTGGAACCCAGAGTATGATCCAACGTGTGATCGGGAAACGTGTTCAAATGTGTCTCAGTTTTCGTCCCCTGGTACTCGGGTGCAACATTCCAGACGCTTTACTAACACTCTCCCCACTTGGAGAGTCAGTGCCTTTAACCTCCTGTTTGGCCCAGTTTGCAATTTCTGCGGAAAATGAACAGGAATAGGGAGAACCAATGAGAGACTAGCTGGAGGTGTCTGGACGGGTAAATTTAACTCTCAATTCCCACCAGGAAGAGGAATTAAGCAAAGGCTCAGCGAGCCATGCCGGAACCACACTAGGGCCTGAAGCAATCCTGCGGTGTTGCGGCCAGCTGACAAGAAAGCGAGTTGAAGAAAGGAGCTCAGGGGCCCTGTAATTCACACACCTGCAGAGTTCTAAATGAAAGCTATCGTCCAAAAATATATTGAAGTAAGGCTGCCAAGAGGACTTGAAAGCGGGGCAGAATTGCAGGAAACCGATTTCAGGAGGTAGACTGGAATTGCATGTAAAGCATAGGAAAAGAGGCAGAACGTCCACAATGATGCACTTGGCCAAAAAGGGCGTATGCGTTTTTTCCTGAATATATTCAGGAAAAAACGCATACGCCCTTTTTGGCCAACCAAGCAAGCTTGCAAAGGAAATCTGCACTACAATGAAGTCTCACTGCCCCCCGGTCAAAAGGGCCATCTGAAAAAAGTGTAAAATCCAGAAAGGCAGGACAGGCCATGGAGAACTGGGAGCCTTCTTATGCTGATGGGCGGGATGTAAATTGCCAACAGCCACTCTGGAGAAGTGTATGGTGTTTCCTGAAACATCTAAAAAACAAAGCAACAGAGCCTAGGGCACTTCCACTTATGGTCCTATAGCTTACGGAAATTAAAATCAAAAAGACACAGCCACCCCAAAGATTGGGACGGTTCTGTTTACAAGAACCTCGTTTACGGTACAAGTTCAATATCGCAGAAAGCGAAAAATGGATAAAGAAGTTGTGGGACTTACGTACAATGCAATATCATTCAGCAATGAAATCTATGTCATCATGCCCGTAGCAGCATAATGAGTGGATTCAGGTACGATGATTCTAAGTGAAATATGTCACACAGAAAAAGAAACATCATAAGATATCACTAATACACGGAATGTAAAGTTGGCTACACAGGAACTGAATTACAAAACAGAATAGGGTCTCAAATGTAGAAAACCAACTTATGCTTGCTTAAGGGGAAAGGTGAGTTGGGGTGCTGCATAAAACCAGAGATGGAAATTAGCACAGATACCTTTCCATAAGCCAAATATGTAATAGACAAGAGCTACTGCTTGCTCAACGAAGTGGACTCAACACCCCATATTAAACGCCTAAGAATATACCTGACTAGTAAGAATCTTAAAACCTATGGATTTATATGTCTCCGAAGGAGAATCAAGCGTGTGTAGAGCGGCATAAACGCAGCAGTGATAGGATTGGTGAGGTTCGGTGAGCAAATGCAGACCCTTTGAAGTCATATTGCATGGTACCCATTCCATGGTTCTCAACTCTCCATGTTTAAGGGATTCTTCCTTCAGCTAAAACATGCATGTGGAACCCAGAGTATGATCCACCGAGTGATCGGGAAACGTGTTCAAATGTGTCTCAGTTTTCATCCCCTGGTACTCGGGTGCAACATTCCAGACGCTTTACTAACACTCTCCCCACTTGGAGAGTCAGTGCCTTTAACCTCCTGTTTGGCCCAGTTTGCAATTTCTGCGGAAAATGAACAGGAATAGGGAGAACCAATGAGAGACTAGCTGGAGGTGTCTGGACGGGCAAATTTAACTCTCATTTCCCACCAAGAAGAGGAATTAACCAAAGGCTCTGCGAGCCATGCGGAACCACACTAGAGCCTGAAGCAATCCTGCGGTGTTGCGGCCAGCTCACAAGAAAGCGAGTTGAATAAAGGAGCTCAGGGGCCCTGTAATTCACACACCTGCAGAGTTCTAAATGACAGCTATCGTCCAAAAATATATTGAAGTAAGGCTGCCAAGAGGACTTGAAAGCGGGGCAGAATTGCAGGAAACCGATTTCAGGAGGTAGACTGGAATTGCATGTAAAGCATAGGAAAAGAGGCAGAACGTCCACAATGATGCACTTGGCCAAAAAGGGCGTATGCGTTTTTTCCTGAATATATTCAGGAAAAAACGCATACGCCCTTTTTGGCCAACCAAGCAAGCTTGCAAAGGAAATCTGCACTACAATGAAGTCTCACTGCCCCCCGGTCAAAAGGGCCATCTGAAAAAAGTGTAAAATCCAGAAAGGCAGGACAGGCCATGGAGAACTGGGAGCCTTCTTATGCTGATGGGCGGGATGTAAATTGCCAACAGCCACTCTGGAGAAGTGTATGGTGTTTCCTGAAACATCTAAAAAACAAAGCAACAGAGCCTAGGGCACTTCCACTTATGGTCCTATAGCTTAGGGAAATTAAAATCAAAAAGACACAGCCACCCCAAAGTTTGGGACGGCTCTGTTTACAAGAACCTCGTTTCCGGTACAAGTTCAATATCGCAGAAAGCGAAAAATGGATAAAGAAGTTGTGGGACTTACGTACAATGCAATATCATTCAGCAATGAAATCTATGTCATCATGCCCGTAGCAGCATAATGAGTGGATTCAGGTACGATGATTCTAAGTGAAATATGTCACACAGAAAAAGAAACATCATAAGATATCACTAATACACGGAATGTAAAGTTGGCTACACAGGAACTGAATTACAAAACAGAATAGGGTCTCAAATGTAGAAAACCAACTTATGCTTGCTTAAGGGGAAAGGTGAGTTGGGGTGCTGCATAAAACCAGAGATGGAAATTAGCACAGATACCTTTCCATAAGCCAAATATGTAATAGACAAGAGCTACTGCTTGCTCAACGAAGTGGACTCAACACCACATATTAAACGCCTAAGAATATACTTGACTAGTAAGAATCTTAAAACCTATGGATTTATATGTCTCCGAAGGAGAATCAAGCGTGTGTACAGCGGCATAAACGCAGCAGTGATAGGATTGGTGAGGTTCGGTGAGCAAATGCAGACCCTTTGAAGTCATATTGCATGGTACCCATTCCATGGTTCTCAACTCTCCAGGTTTAAGGGATTCTTCCTTCAGCTAAAACATGCATGTGGAACCCAGAGTATGATCCACCGTGTGATCAGGAAACGTGTTCAAATGTGTCTCAGTTTTCGTCCCCTGGTACTCGGGTGCAACATTCCAGACGCTTTACTAACACTCTCCCCACTTGGAGAGTCAGTGCCTTTAACCTCCTGTTTGGCCCAGTTTGCAATTTCTGCGGAAAATGAACAGGAATAGGGAGAACCAATGAGAGACTAGCTGGAGGTGTCTGGACGGGTAAATTTAACTCTCAATTCCCACCAAGAAGAGGAATTAACCAAAGGCTCAGCGAGCCATGCCGGAACCACACTAGGGCCTGAAGCAATCCTGCGGTGTTGCGGCCAGCTCACAAGAAAGCGAGTTGAAGAAAGGAGCTCAGGGGCCCTGAAATTCACACACCTGCAGAGTTCTAAATGACAGCTATCGTCCAAAAATATGTTGAAGTAAGGCAGCCAAGAGGACTTGAAAGCGGGGCAGAATTGCAGGAAACCGATTTCAGGAGGTAGACTGGAATTGCATGTAAAGCATAGGAAAAGAGGCAGAACGTCCACAATGATGCACTTGGCCAAAAAGGGCGTATGCGTTTTTTCCCAGGAAAAAACGCATACGCCCTTTTTGGCCAACCAAGCAAGCTTGCAAAGGAAATCTGCACTACAATGAAGTCTCACTGCCCCCCGGTCAAAAGGGCCATCTGAAAAAAGTGTAAAATCCAGAAAGGCAGGACAGGCCATGGAGAACTGGGAGCCTTGTTATGCTGATGGGCGTGATGTAAATTGCCAAAAGCCACTCTGGAGAAGTGTATGGTGTTTCCTGAAACATCGAAGAAACAAAGCAACAGAGCCTAGGGCACTTCCACTTATGGTCCTATAGATTAGGGAAGTAAAATCAAAAAGACACAGGCACCCCAAAGTTTGGGACGGCTCTGTTTACAAGAACCTCGTTTACGGTACAAGTTCAATATCGCAGAAAGCGAAAAATGGATAAAGAAGTTGTGGTACTTACGTACAATGCAATATCACTCAGCAATGAAATCTATGTCATCAGGCCAGTAGCAGCATAATGAGTGGATTCAGGTACGATGATTCTAAGTGAAATAAGTCACACAGAAAAAGAAACATCATAAGATATCACTAATACACGGAATGTAAACTTGGCTACACAGGAACTGAATTACAAAACAGAATAGGGTCTCAAATGTAGAAAACCAACTTATGCTTGCTTAAGGGGAAAGGTGAGTTGGGGTGCTGCATAAAACCAGAGATTGAAATTAGCACAGATACCTTTCCATAAGCCAAATATGTAATAGACAAGAGCTACTGCTTGCTCAACGAAGTGGACTCAACACCCCATATTAAACGCCTAAGAATATACCTGACTAGTAAGAATCTTAAAACCTATGGATTTATACGTCTCCGAAAGAGAATCAAGCGTGTGTACAACGGCATAAACGCAGCAGTGATAGGATTGGTGAGGTTCGGTGAGCAAATGCAGACCCTTTGAAGTCATATTGCATGGTACCCATTCCATGGTTCTCAACTCTCCAGGTTTAAGGGATTCTTCCTTCAGCTAAAACATGCATGTGGAACCCAGAGTATGATCCACCGTGTGATCGGGAAACGTGTTCAAATGTGTCTCAGTTTTCGTCCCCTGGTACTCGGGTGCAACATTCCAGACGCTTTACTAACACTCTCCCCACTTGGAGAGTCAGTGCCTTTAACCTCCTGTTTGGCCCAGTTTGCAATTTCTGCGGAAAATGAACAGGAATAGGGAGAACCAATGAGAGACTAGCTGGAGGTGTCTGGACGGGTAAATTTAACTCTCATTTCCCACCAAGAAGAGGAATTAACCAAAGGCTCAGCGAGCCATGCCGGAACCACACTAGGGCCTGAAGCAATCCTGCGGTGTTGCGGCCAGCTCACAAGAAAGCGAGTTGAAGAAAGGAGCTCAGGGGCCCTGTAATTCACACACCTGCAGAGTTATAAATGACAGCTATCATCCAAAAATATATTGAAGTAAGGCTGCCAAGAGGACTTGAAAGCGGGGCAGAATTGCAGGAAACCGATTTCAGGAGGTAGACTGGAATTGCATGTAAAGCATAGGAAAAGAGGCAGAACGTCCACAATGATGCACTTGGCCAAAAAGGGCGTATGCGTTTTTTCCTGAATATATTCAGGAAAAAAACGCATACGCCCTTTTTGGCCAACCAAGCAAGCTTGCAAAGGAAATCTGCACTACAATGAAGTCTCACTGCCCCCCGGTCAAAAGGGACATCTGAAAAAAGTGTAAAATCCAGAAAGGCAGGACAGGCCATGGAGAACTGGGAGCCTTCTTATGCTGATGGGCGGGATGTAAATTGCCAACAGCCACTCTGGAGAAGTGTATGGTGTTTCCTGAAACATCTAAAAAACAAAGCAACACAGCCTAGGGCACTTGCACTTATGGTCCTATAGCTTAGGGAAATTAAAATTAAAAAGACACAGCCACCCCAAAGTTTGGGACGGCTCTGTTTACAAGAACCTCGTTTCCGGTACAAGTTCAATATCACAGAAAGCGAAAAATGGATAAAGTAGTTGTGGTACTAACGTACAATGCAATATCACTCAGCAATGAAATCTCTTTCATCAGGCTCATAGCAGCATAATGAGTGGATTCAGGTACGATGATTCTAAGTGAAATACGTCACACAGAAAAATAAACATCATAAGATATCACTAATACACGGAATGTAAACTTGGCTACACAGGAACTGAATTACAAAACAGAATAGGGTCTCAAATGTAGAAAACCAACTTATGCTTGCTTAAGGGGAAAGGTGAGTTGGGGTGCTGCATAAAACCAGAGATTGAAATTAGCACAGATACCTTTCCATAAGCCAAATATGTAATAGACAAGAGCTACTGCTTGCTCAACGAAGTGGACTCAACACCCCATATTAAACGCCTAAGAATATACCTGACTAGTAAGAATCTTAAAACCTATGGATTTATATGTCTCCGAAAGAGAATCAAGCATGTGTACAGCGGCATAAACGCAGCAGTGATAGGATTGGTGAGGTTCGGTGAGCAAATGCAGACCCTTTGAAGTCATATTGCATGGTACCCATTCCATGGTTCTCAACTCTCCAGGTTTAAGGGATTCTTCCTTCAGCTAAAACATGCATGTGGAACCCAGAGTATGATCCTCCGTGTGATCGGGAAACGTGTTCAAATGTGTCTCAGTTTTCGTCCCCTGGTACTCGGGTGCAACATTCCAGACGCTTTACTAACACTCTCCCCACTTGGAGAGTCAGTGCCTTTAACCTCCTGTTTGGCCCAGTTTGCAATTTCTGCGGAAAATGAACAGGAATAGGGAGAACCAATGAGAGACTAGCTGGAGGTGTCTGGACGGGCAAATTTAACTCTCATTTCCCACCAAGAAGAGGAATTAAGCAAAGGCTCAGTGAGCCATGCCGGAACCACACTAGGGCCTGAAGCAATCCTGCGGTGCTGCGGCCAGCTCACAAGAAAGCGAGTTGAAGAAAGGAGCTCAGGGGCCCTGTAATTCACAAACCTGCAGAGTTATACATGACAGCTATCGTCCAAAAATATATTGAAGTAAGGCTGCCAAGAGGACTTGAAAGCGGGGCAGAATTGCAGGAAACCGATTTCAGGAGGTAGACTGGAATTGCATGTAAAGCATAGGAAAAGAGGCAGAACGTCCACAATGATACACTTGGCCAAAAAAGGGCGTATGCGTTTTTTCCTGAATATATTCAGGAAAAAACGCATACGCCCTTTTTGGCCAACCAAGCAAGCTTGCAAAGGAAATCTACACTACAATGAAGTCTCACTGCCCCCCGGTCAAAAGGGCCATCTGAAAAAAGTGTAAAATCCAGAAAGGCAGAACAGGCCATGGAGAACTGGGAGCCTTGTTATGCTGATGGGCGTGATGTAAATTGCCAACAGCCACTCTGGAGAAGTGTATGGTGTTTCCTGAAACATCTAAAAAACAAAGCAACAGAGCCTAGGGCACTTCCACTTATGGTCCTATAGCTTAGGGAAATTAAAATCAAAAAGACACAGCCACCCCAAAATTTGGGACGGCTCTGTTTACAAAACCTCGTTTACGGTAAAAGTTCAATATCACAGAAAGCGAAAAATGGATAAAGAAGTTGTGGTACTAATGTACAATGCAATATCATTCAGCAATGAAATCTATGTCATCAGGCCAGTAGCAGCATAATGAGTGGATTCAGGTACGATGATTCTAAGTGAAATAAGTCACACAGAAAAAGAAACATCATAAGATATCACTAATACACGGAATGTAAACTTGGCTACACAGGAACTGAATTACAAAACAGAATAGGGTCTCAAATGTAGAAAACCAACTTATGCTTGCTTAAGGGGAAAGGTGAGTTGGGGTGCTGCATAAAACCAGAGATTGAAATTAGCACAGATACCTTTCCATAAGCCAATTATGTAATAGACAAGAGCTACTGCTTGCTCAACGAAGTGGACTCAACACCCCATATTAAACGCCTAAAAATATACCTGACTAGTAAGAATCTTAAAACCTATGGATTTATACGTCTCCGAAAGAGAATCAAGCGTGTGTACAACGGCATAAACGCAGCAGTGATAGGATTGGTGAGGTTCGGTGAGCAAATGCAGACCCTTTGAAGTCATATTGCATGGTACCCATTCCATGGTTCTCAACTCTCCAGGTTTAAGGGATTCTTCCTTCAGCTAAAACATGCATGTGGAACCCAGAGTATGATCCACCGTGTGATCGGGAAACGTGTTCAAATGTGTCTCAGTTTTCGTCCCCTGGTACTCGGGTGCAACATTCCAGACACTTTACTAACACTCTCCCCACTTGGAGAGTCAGTGCCTTTAACCTCCTGTTTGGCCCAGTTTGCAATTTCTGCGGAAAATGAACAGGAATAGGGAGAACCAATGAGAGACTAGCTGGAGGAGTCTGGATGGGTAAATTTAACTCTCATTTCCCACCAGGAAGAGGAATTAACCAAAGGCTCAGCGAGCCATGCCGGAACCACACTAGGGCCTGAAGCAATCCTGCGGTGTTGCGGCCATCTCACAAGAAAGCGAGTTGAAGAAAGGAGCTCAGGGGCCCTGTAACTCACACACCTGCAGAGTTATAAATGACAGCTATAGTCCAAAAATATATTGAAGTAAGGTTGCCAAGAGGACTTGAAAGCGGGGCAGAATTGCAGGAAACCGATTTCAGGAGGTAGACTGGAATTGCATGTAAAGCATAGGAAAAGAGGCAGAACGTCCACAATGATGCACTTGGCCAAAAAGGGCGTATGCGTTTTTTCCTGAATATATTCAGGAAAAAACGCATACGCCCGTTTTGGCCAACCAAGCAAGCTTGCAAAGGAAATCTGCACTACAATGAAGTCTCACTGCCCCCCGGTCAAAAGGGACATCTGAAAAAAGTGTAAAATCCAGAAAGGCAGGACAGACCATGGAGAACTGGGAGCCTTGTTATGCTGATGGGCGTGATGTAAACTGCCAACAGCCACTCTGGAGAAGTGTATGGTGTTTCCTGAAACATCTAAAAAACAAAGCAACAGAGCCTAGGGCACTTGCACTTATGGTCCTATAGCTTAGGGAAATTAAAATAAAGACACAGCCACCCCAAAGTTTGGGACAGCTCTGTTTACAAGAACCTCGTTTACGGTACAAGTTCAATATCGCAGAAAGCAAAAAATGGATAAAGAAGTTGTGGTACTTACGTACAATGCAATATCACTCAGCAATGAAATCTATGTCATCAGGCCAGTAGCAGCATAATGAGTGGATTCAGGTACGATGATTCTAAGTGAAATAAGTCACACAGAAAAAGAAACATCATAAGATATCACTAATACACGGAATGTAAACTTGGCTACACAGGAACTGAATTACAAAACAGAATAGGGTCTCAAATGTAGAAAACCAACTTATGCTTGCTTAAGGGGAAAGGTGAGTTGGGGTGCTGCATAAAACCAGAGATTGAAATTAGCACAGATACCTTTCCATAAGCCAAATATGTAATAGACAAGAGCTACTGCTTGCTCAACGAAGTGGACTCAACACCCCATATTAAACGCCTAAGAATACACCTGACTAGTAAGAATCTTAAAACCTATGGATTTATATGTCTCCGAAAGAGAATCAAGCATGTGTACAGCGGCATAAACGCAGCAGTGATAGGATTGGTGAGGTTCGGTGAGCAAATGCAGACCCTTTGAAGTCGTATTGCATGGTACCCATTCCATGGGTGTCAACTCTCCAGGTTTAAGGGATTCTTCCTTCAGCTAAAACATGCATGTGGAACCCAGAGTATGATCCACCGTGTGATCGGGAAACGTGTTCAAATGTGTCTCACTTTTCGTCCACTGGTACTCGGGTGCAACATTCCAGACGCTTTACTAACACTCTCCCCACTTGGAGAGTCAGTGCCTTTAACCTCCTGTTTGGCCCAGTTTGCAATTTCTGTGGAAAATGAACAGGAATAGGGAGAACCAATGAGAGACTAGCTGGAGGTGTCTGGACGGGTAAATTTAACTCTCATTTCCCACCAAGAAGAGGAATTAACCAAAGGCTCAGCGAGCCATGCCGGAACCACACTAGGGCCTGAAGCAATCCTGCGGTGTTGCGGCCAGCTCACAAGAAAGCGAGTTGAAGAAAGGAGCTCAGGGGCCCTGTAATTCACACACCTGCAGAGTTATAAATGACAGCTATCATCCAAAAATATATTGAAGTAAGGCTGTCAAGAGGACTTGAAAGCGGGGCAGAATTGCAGGAAACCGATTTCAGGAGGTAGACTGGAATTGCATGTAAAGCATAGGAAAAGAGGCAGAACGTCCACAATGATACACTTGGCCAAAAAAGGGCGTATGCGTTTTTTCCTGAATATATTCAGGAAAAAACGCATACGCCCTTTTTGGCCAACCAAGCAAGCTTGCAAAGGAAATCTACACTACAATGAAGTCTCACTGCCCCCCGGTCAAAAGGGCCATCTGAAAAAAGTGTAAAATCCAGAAAGGCAGAACAGGCCATGGAGAACTGGGAGCCTTGTTATGCTGATGGGCGTGATGTAAATTGCCAACAGCCACTCTGGAGAAGTGTATGGTGTTTCCTGAAACATCTAAAAAACAAAGCAACAGAGCCTAGGGCACTTCCACTTATGGTCCTATAGCTTAGGGAAATTAAAATCAAAAAGACACAGCCACCCCAAAATTTGGGACGGCTCTGTTTACAAAACCTCGTTTACGGTAAAAGTTCAATATCACAGAAAGCGAAAAATGGATAAAGAAGTTGTGGTACTAATGTACAATGCAATATCATTCAGCAATGAAATCTATGTCATCAGGCCAGTAGCAGCATAATGAGTGGATTCAGGTACGATGATTCTAAGTGAAATAAGTCACACAGAAAAAGAAACATCATAAGATATCACTAATACACGGAATGTAAACTTGGCTACACAGGAACTGAATTACAAAACAGAATAGGGTCTCAAATGTAGAAAACCAACTTATGCTTGCTTAAGGGGAAAGGTGAGTTGGGGTGCTGCATAAAACCAGAGATTGAAATTAGCACAGATACCTTTCCATAAGCCAATTATGTAATAGACAAGAGCTACTGCTTGCTCAACGAAGTGGACTCAACACCCCATATTAAACGCCTAAAAATATACCTGACTAGTAAGAATCTTAAAACCTATGGATTTATACGTCTCCGAAAGAGAATCAAGCGTGTGTACAACGGCATAAATGCAGCAGTGATAGGATTGGTGAGGTTCGGTGAGCAAATGCAGACCCTTTGAAGTCATATTGCATGGTACCCATTCCATGGTTCTCAACTCTCCAGGTTTAAGGGATTCTTCCTTCAGCTAAAACATGCATGTGGAACCCAGAGTATGATCCACCGTGTGATCGGGAAACGTGTTCAAATGTGTCTCAGTTTTCGTCCCCTGGTACTCGGGTGCAACATTCCAGACACTTTACTAACACTCTCCCCACTTGGAGAGTCAGTGCCTTTAACCTCCTGTTTGGCCCAGTTTGCAATTTCTGCGGAAAATGAACAGGAATAGGGAGAACCAATGAGAGACTAGCTGGAGGAGTCTGGATGGGTAAATTTAACTCTCATTTCCCACCAGGAAGAGGAATTAACCAAAGGCTCAGCGAGCCATGCCGGAACCACACTAGGGCCTGAAGCAATCCTGCGGTGTTGCGGCCATCTCACAAGAAAGCGAGTTGAAGAAAGGAGCTCAGGGGCCCTGTAACTCACACACCTGCAGAGTTATAAATGACAGCTATAGTCCAAAAATATATTGAAGTAAGGTTGCCAAGAGGACTTGAAAGCGGGGCAGAATTGCAGGAAACCGATTTCAGGAGGTAGACTGGAATTGCATGTAAAGCATAGGAAAAGAGGCAGAACGTCCACAATGATGCACTTGGCCAAAAAGGGCGTATGCGTTTTTTCCTGAATATATTCAGGAAAAAACGCATACGCCCGTTTTGGCCAACCAAGCAAGCTTGCAAAGGAAATCTGCACTACAATGAAGTCTCACTGCCCCCCGGTCAAAAGGGCCATCTGAAAAAAGTGTAAAATCCAGAAAGGCAGGACAGACCATGGAGAACTGGGAGCCTTGTTATGCTGATGGGCGTGATGTAAACTGCCAACAGCCACTCTGGAGAAGTGTATGGTGTTTCCTGAAACATCTAAAAAACAAAGCAACAGAGCCTAGGGCACTTCCACTTATGGTCCTATAGCTTAGGGAAATTAAAATAAAGACACAGCCACCCCAAAGTTTGGGACAGCTCTGTTTACAAGAACCTCGTTTACGGTACAAGTTCAATATCGCAGAAAGCAAAAAATGGATAAAGAAGTTGTGGTACTTACGTACAATGCAATATCACTCAGCAATGAAATCTATGTCATCAGGCCAGTAGCAGCATAATGAGTGGATTCAGGTACGATGATTCTAAGTGAAATAAGTCACACAGAAAAAGAAACATCATAAGATATCACTAATACACGGAATGTAAACTTGGCTACACAGGAACTGAATTACAAAACAGAATAGGGTCTCAAATGTAGAAAACCAACTTATGCTTGCTTAAGGGGAAAGGTGAGTTGGGGTGCTGCATAAAACCAGAGATTGAAATTAGCACAGATACCTTTCCATAAGCCAAATATGTAATAGACAAGAGCTACTGCTTGCTCAACGAAGTGGACTCAACACCCCATATTAAACGCCTAAGAATACACCTGACTAGTAAGAATCTTAAAACCTATGGATTTATATGTCTCCGAAAGAGAATCAAGCATGTGTACAGCGGCATAAACGCAGCAGTGATAGGATTGGTGAGGTTCGGTGAGCAAATGCAGACCCTTTGAAGTCGTATTGCATGGTACCCATTCCATGGGTGTCAACTCTCCAGGTTTAAGGGATTCTTCCTTCAGCTAAAACATGCATGTGGAACCCAGAGTATGATCCACCGTGTGATCGGGAAACGTGTTCAAATGTGTCTCACTTTTCGTCCACTGGTACTCGGGTGCAACATTCCAGACGCTTTACTAACACTCTCCCCACTTGGAGAGTCAGTGCCTTTAACCTCCTGTTTGGCCCAGTTTGCAATTTCTGCGGAAAATGAACAGGAATAGGGAGAACCAATGAGAGACTAGCTGGAGGTGTCTGGACGGGTAAATTTAACTCTCATTTCCCACCAAGAAGAGGAATTAACCAAAGGCTCAGCGAGCCATGCCGGAACCACACTAGGGCCTGAAGCAATCCTGCGGTGTTGCGGCCAGCTCACAAGAAAGCGAGTTGAAGAAAGGAGCTCAGGGGCCCTGTAATTCACACACCTGCAGAGTTATAAATGACAGCTATCATCCAAAAATATATTGAAGTAAGGCTGTCAAGAGGACTTGAAAGCGGGGCAGAATTGCAGGAAACCGATTTCAGGAGGTAGACTGGAATTGCATGTAAAGCATAGGAAAAGAGGCAGAACGTCCACAATGATGCACTTGGCCAAAAAGGGCGTATGCGTTTTTTCCTGAATATATTCAGGAAAAAACGCATACGCCCTTTTTGGCCAACCAAGCAAGCTTGCAAAGGAAATCTGCACTACAATGAAGTCTCACTGCCCCCCGGTCAAAAGGGACATCTGAAAAAAGTGTAAAATCCAGAAAGGCAGGACAGGCCATGGAGAACTGGGAGCCTTCTTATGCTGATGGGCGGGATGTAAATTGCCAACAGCCACTCTGGAGAAGTGTATGGTGTTTCCTGAAACATCTAAAAAACAAAGCAACACAGCCTAGGGCACTTGCACTTATGGTCCTATAGCTTAGGGAAATTAAAATTAAAAAGACACAGCCACCCCAAAGTTTGGGACAGCTCTGTTTACAAGAACCTCGTTTCCGGTACAAGTTCAATATCACAGAAAGCGAAAAATGGATAAAGAAGTTGTGGTACTAACGTACAATGCAATATCACTCAGCAATGAAATCTCTTTCATCAGGCCAGTAGCAGCATAATGAGTGGATTCAGGTACGATGATTCTAAGTGAAATACGTCACACAGAAAAATAAACATCATAAGATATCACTAATACACGGAATGTAAACTTGGCTACACAGGAACTGAATTACAAAACAGAATAGGGTCTCAAATGTAGAAAACCAACTTATGCTTGCTTAAGGGGAAAGGTGAGTTGGGGTGCTGCATAAAACCAGAGATTGAAATTAGCACAGATACCTTTCCATAAGCCAAATATGTAATAGACAAGAGCTACTGCTTGCTCAACGAAGTGGACTCAACACCCCATATTAAACGCCTAAGAATATACCTGACTAGTAAGAATCTTAAAACCTATGGATTTATATGTCTCCGAAAGAGAATCAAGCATGTGTACAGCGGCATAAACGCAGCAGTGATAGGATTGGTGAGGTTCGGTGAGCAAATGCAGACCCTTTGAAGTCATATTGCATGGTACCCATTCCATGGTTCTCAACTCTCCAGGTTTAAGGGATTCTTCCTTCAGCTAAAACATGCATGTGGAACCCAGAGTATGATCCTCCGTGTGATCGGGAAACGTGTTCAAATGTGTCTCAGTTTTCGTCCCCTGGTACTCGGGTGCAACATTCCAGACGCTTTACTAACACTCTCCCCACTTGGAGAGTCAGTGCCTTTAACCTCCTGTTTGGCCCAGTTTGCAATTTCTGCGGAAAATGAACAGGAATAGGGAGAACCAATGAGAGACAAGCTGGAGGTGTCTGGACGGGCAAATTTAACTCTCATTTCCCACCAAGAATAGGAATTAAGCAAAGGCTCAGTGAGCCATGCCGGAACCACACTAGGGCCTGAAGCAATCCTGCGGTGCTGCGGCCAGCTCACAAGAAAGCGAGTTGAAGAAAGGAGCTCAGGGGCCCTGTAATTCACAAACCTGCAGAGTTATACATGACAGCTATCGTCCAAAAATATATTGAAGTAAGGCTGCCAAGAGGACTTGAAAGCGGGGCAGAATTGCAGGAAACCGATTTCAGGAGGTAGACTGGAATTGCATGTAAAGCATAGGAAAAGAGGCAGAACGTCCACAATGATGCACTTGGCCAAAAAGGGCGTATGCGTTTTTTCCTGAATATATTCAGGAAAAAACGCATACGCCCTTTTTGGCCAACCAAGCAAGCTTGCAAAGGAAATCTACACTACAATGAAGTCTCACTGCCCCCCGGTCAAAAGGGCCATCTGAAAAAAGTGTAAAATCCAGAAAGGCAGGACAGGCCATGGAGAACTGGGAGCCTTGTTATGCTGATGGGCGTGATGTAAATTGCCAACAGCCACTCTGGAGAAGTGTATGGTGTTTCCTGAAACATCTAAAAAACAAAGCAACAGAGCCTAGGGCACTTCCACTTATGGTCCTATAGCTTAGGGAAATTAAAATCAAAAAGACACAGCCACGCCAAAATTTGGGACGGCTCTGTTTACAAAACCTCGTTTACGGTAAAAGTTCAATATCACAGAAAGCGAAAAATGGATAAAGAAGTTGTGGTACTAATGTACAATGCAATATCACTCAGCAATGAAATCTATGTCATCAGGCCAGTAGCAGCATAATGAGTGGATTCAGGTACGATGATTCTAAGTGAAATAAGTCACACAGAAAAAGAAACATCATAAGATATCACTAATACACGGAATGTAAACTTGGCTACACAGGAACTGAATTACAAAACAGAATAGGGTCTCAAATGTAGAAAAACAACTTATGCTTGCTTAAGGGGAAAGGTGAGTTGGGGTGCTGCATAAAACCAGAGATTGAAATTAGCACAGATACCTTTCCATAAGCCAATTATGTAATAGACAAGAGCTACTGCTTGCTCAACGAAGTGGACTCAACACCCCATATTAAACGCCTAAAAATATACCTGACTAGTAAGAATCTTAAAACCTATGGATTTATACGTCTCCGAAAGAGAATCAAGCGTGTGTACAACGGCATAAACGCAGCAGTGATAGGATTGGTGAGGTTCGGTGAGCAAATGCAGACCCTTTGAAGTCATATTGCATGGTACCCATTCCATGGTTCTCAACTCTCCAGGTTTAAGGGATTCTTCCTTCAGCTAAAACATGCATGTGGAACCCAGAGTATAATCCACCGTGTGATCGGGAAACGTGTTCAAATGTGTCTCAGTTTTCGTCCCCTGGTACTCGGGTGCAACATTCCAGACGCTTTACTAACACTCTCCCCACTTGGAGAGTCAGTGCCTTTAACCTCCTGTTTGGCCCAGTTTGCAATTTCTGCGGAAAATGAACAGGAATAGGGAGAACCAATGAGAGACTAGCTGGAGGAGTCTGGATGGGTAAATTTAACTCTCATTTCCCACCAGGAAGAGGAATTAACAAAAGGCTCAGCGAGCCATGCCGGAACCACACTAGGGCCTGAAGCAATCATGCGGTGTTGCGGCCAGCTCACAAGAAAGTGAGTTGAAGAAAGGAGCTCAGGGGCCCTGTAACTCACACACCTGCAGAGTTATAAATGACAGCTATAGTCCAAAAATATATTGAAGTAAGGTTGCCAAGAGGACTTGAAAGCGGGGCAGAATTGCAGGAAACCGATTTCAGGAGGTAGACTGGAATTGCATGTAAAGCATAGGAAAAGAGGCAGAACGTCCACAATGATGCACTTGGCCAAAAAGGGCGTATGCGTTTTTTCCTGAATATATTCAGGAAAAAACGCATACGCCCGTTTTGGCCAACCAAGCAAGCTTGCAAAGGAAATCTGCACTACAATGAAGTCTCACTGCCCCCCGGTCAAAAGGGCCATCTGAAAAAAGTGTAAAATCCAGAAAGGCAGGACAGACCATGGAGAACTGGGAGCCTTGTTATGCTGATGGGCGTGATGTAAATTGCCAACAGCCACTCTGGAGAAGTGTATGGTGTTTCCTGAAACATCTAAAAAACAAAGCAACAGAGCCTAGGGCACTTCCACTTATGGTCCTATAGCTTAGGGAAATTAAAATAAAGACACAGCCACCCCAAAGTTTGGGACAGCTCTGTTTACAAGAACCTCGTTTACGGTACAAGTTCAATATCGCAGAAAGCAAAAAATGGATAAAGAAGTTGTGGTACTTACGTACAATGCAATATCACTCAGCAATGAAATCTATGTCATCAGGACAGTAGCAGCATAATGAGTGGATTCAGGTACGATGATTCTAAGTGAAATAAGTCACACAGAAAAAGAAACATCATAAGATATCACTAATACACGGAATGTAAACTTGGCTACACAGGAACTGAATTACAAAACAGAATAGGGTCTCAAATGTAGAAAACCAACTTATGCTTGCTTAAGGTGAAAGGTGAGTTGGGGTGCTGCATAAAACCAGAGATTGAAATTAGCACAGATACCTTTCCATAAGCCAAATATGTAATAGACAAGAGCTACTGCTTGCTCAACGAAGTGGACTCAACACCCCATATTAAACGCCTAAGAATATACCTGACTAGTAAGAATCTTAAAACCTATGGATTTATATGTCTCTGAAAGAGAATCAAGCATGGGTACAGCGGCATAAACGCAGCAGTGATAGGATTGGTGAGGTTCGGTGAGCAAATGCAGACCCTTTGAAGTCGTATTGCATGGTACCCATTCCATGGGTGTCAACTCTCCAGGTTTAAGGGATTCTTCCTTCAGCTAAAACATGCATGTGGAACCCAGAGTATGATCCACCGTGTGATCGGGAAACGTGTTCAAATGTGTCTCACTTTTCGTCCACTGGTACTCGGGTGCAACATTCCAGACGCTTTACTAACACTCTCCCCACTTGGAGAGTCAGTGCCTTTAACCTCCTGTTTGGCCCAGTTTGCAATTTCTGCGGAAAATGAACAGGAATAGGGAGAACCAATGAGAGACTAGCTGGAGGTGTCTGGACGGGTAAATTTAACTCTCATTTCCCACCAAGAAGAGGAATTAACCAAAGGCTCAGCGAGCCATGCCGGAACCACACTAGGGCCTGAAGCAATCCTGCGGTGTTGCGGCCAGCTCACAAGAAAGCGAGTTGAAGAAAGGAGCTCAGGGGCCCTGTAATTCACACACCTGCAGAGTTATAAATGACAGCTATCATCCAAAAATATATTGAAGTAACGCTGCCAAGAGGACTTGAAAGCGGGGCAGAATTGCAGGAAACCGATTTCAGGAGGTAGACTGGAATTGCATGTAAAGCATAGGAAAAGAGGCAGAACGTCCACAATGATGCACTTGGCCAAAAAGGGCGTATGCGTTTTTTCCTGAATATATTCAGGAAAAAACGCATACGCCCTTTTTGGCCAACCAAGCAAGCTTGCAAAGGAAATCTGCACTACAATGAAGTCTCACTGCCCCCCGGTCAAAAGGGACATCTGAAAAAAGTGTAAAATCCAGAAAGGCAGGACAGGCCATGGAGAACTGGGAGCCTTCTTATGCTGATGGGCGGGATGTAAATTGCCAACAGCCACTCTGGAGAAGTGTATGGTGTTTCCTGAAACATCTAAAAAACAAAGCAACACAGCCTAGGGCACTTGCACTTATGGTCCTATAGCTTAGGGAAATTAAAATTAAAAAGACACAGCCACCCCAAAGTTTGGGACAGCTCTGTTTACAAGAACCTCGTTTCCGGTACAAGTTCAATATCACAGAAAGCGAAAAATGGATAAAGAAGTTGTGGTACTAACGTACAATGCAATATCACTCAGCATTGAAATCTCTTTCATCAGGCACATAGCAGCATAATGAGTGGATTCAGGTACGATGATTCTAAGTGAAATACGTCACACAGAAAAATAAACATCATAAGATATCACTAATACACGGAATGTAAACTTGGCTACACAGGAACTGAATTACAAAACAGAATAGGGTCTCAAATGTAGAAAACCAACTTATGCTTGCTTAAGGGGAAAGGTGAGTTGGGGTGCTGCATAAAACCAGAGATTGAAATTAGCACAGATACCTTTCCATAAGCCAAATATGTAATAGACAAGAGCTACTGCTTGCTCAACGAAGTGGACTCAACACCCCATATTAAACGCCTAAGAATATACCTGACTAGTAAGAATCTTAAAACCTATGGATTTATATGTCTCCGAAAGAGAATCAAGCATGTGTACAGCGGCATAAACGCAGCAGTGATAGGATTGGTGAGGTTCGGTGAGCAAATGCAGACCCTTTGAAGTCATATTGCATGGTACCCATTCCATGGTTCTCAACTCTCCAGGTTTAAGGGATTCTTCCTTCAGCTAAAACATGCATGTGGAACCCAGAGTATAATCCACCGTGTGATCGGGAAACGTGTTCAAATGTGTCTCAGTTTTCGTCCCCTGGTACTCGGGTGCAACATTCCAGACGCTTTACTAACACTCTCCCCACTTGGAGAGTCAGTGCCTTTAACCTCCTGTTTGGCCCAGTTTGCAATTTCTGCAGAAAAGGAACAGGAATAGGCAGAACCAATGAGAGACTAGCTGGAGGTGTCTGGACGGGCAAATTTAACTCTCATTTCCCACCAGGAAGAGGAATTAACCAAAGGCTCAGCGAGCCATGCCGGAACCACACTAGGGCCTGAAGCAATCCTGCGGTGTTGCGGCCAGCTCACAAGAAAGCGAGTTGAAGAAAGGAGCTCAGGGGCCCTGTAATTCACACACCTGCAGAGTTCTAAATGACAGCTATCGTCCAAAAATATATTGAAGTAAGGCTGCCAAGAGGACTTGAAAGCGGGGCAGAATTGCAGGAAACCAATTTCAGGAGGTAGACTGGAATTGCATGTAAAGCATAGGAAAAGAGGCAGAACGTCCACAATGATGCACTTGGCCAAAAAGGGCATATGCGTTTTTTCCTGAATATATTCAGGAAAAAATGCATACGCCCTTTTTGGCCAAACAAGCAAGCTTGCAAAGGAAATCTGCACTACAATGAAGTCTCACTGCTCCCAGGTCAAAAGGGCCATCTGAAAAAAGAGTAAAATCCAGAAAGGCAGGACAGGCCATGGAGAACTGGGAGTTTTGTTATGCTGATGGGCGTGATGTAAATTGCCAACAGCCACTCTGGAGAAGTGTATGGTGGTTCCTGAAATATCTAAAAAACAAAGCAACACAGCCTAGGGCACTTCCACTTATGGTCCTATAGCTTAGGGAAATTAAAATCAAAGAGACACAGCCACCCCAATGTTTGGGACGGCTCTGTTTACAAGAACCTCGTTTACGGTACAAGTTCAATATCGCAGAAGGCGAAAAATGGATAAACAAGTTGTGGTACTTACGTACAATGCAATATCACTCAGCAATGAAATCTATGTCATCAGGCCAGTAGCAGCATAATGAGTGGATTCAGGTATGATGATTCTAAGTGAAATAAGTCACACAGAAAAAGAAACATCATAAGATATCACTAATACACAGAATGTAAACTTCTCTACATAGGAACTGAATTACAAAACAGAATAGGGTCTCAAATGTAGAAAACCAACTTATGCTTGCTTAAGGGGAAAGGTGAGTTGGGGTGCTGCATAAAACCAGAGATTGAAATTAACACAGATACCTTTCCATAAGAAAAATATGTAATAGACAAGAGCTACTCCTTGCTCAACGAAGTGGACACAACACCCCATATTAAACGCCTAAGAATATGCCTGACTAGTAAGAATCTTAAAACCTATGGATATATATGTATCCGAAAGAGAATCAAGCGTGTTTACAGCGGCATAAACGCAGCAGTGATAGGATTTGTGACGTTCGGTGAGCAAATGAAGACCCTTTGAAGTCATATTGCATGGTACCCATTCCATGGTTCTCAACTCTCAAGGTTTAAGGGATTCTTCCTTCAGCTAAAACATGCATGTGGAACCCAGAGGATGATCCACCGTGTGATCGGGAAACGTGTTCAAATGTGTCTCAGTTTTCGTCCCCTGGTACTCGGGTGCAACATTCCAGATTCTTTACTAACATTCTCCCCACTTGGAGAGTCAGTGCCTTTAACCTCCTGTTTGGCCCAGTTTGCAATTTCTGCAGAAAATGAACAGGAATAGGGAGAACCAATGAGAGACTAGCTGTAGGTGTCTGGACGGGCAAATTTAACTCTCATTTCCCACCAGGAAGAGGAATTAACCAAAGGCTCAGCGAGCCATGCCGGAACCACACTAGGGCCTGAAGCAATCCTGCAGTGTTGCGGCCAGCTCACAAGACAGCGAGTTGAAGAAAGGAGCTCAGGGGCCCTGTAATTCACACACCTGCAGAGTTCTAAATGACAGCTATCGTACAAAAATATATTGAAGTAAGGCTGCCAAGAGGACTTGAAAGCGGGGCAGAATTGCAGGAAACCGATTTCAGGAGGTAGACTGGAATTGCATGTAAAGCATAGGAAAAGAGGCAGAACGTCCACAATGATGCACTTGGCCAAAAAGGGCGTATGCGTTTTTTCCTGAATATATTCAGGAAAAAATGCATACGCCCTTTTTGGCCAACCAAGCAAGCTTGCAAAGGAAATCTGCACTACAATGAAGTCTCACTGCCCCCCGGTCAAAAGGGCCATCTGAAAAAAGTGTAAAATCCAGAAAGGCAGGACAGGCCATGGAGAACTGGGAGCCTTGTTATGCTGATGGGCGTGATGTAAATTGCCAACAGCCACTCTGGAGTAGTGTATGGTGTTTCCTGAAACATCTAAAAAATAAAGCACCAGAGCCTAGGGCACTTCCACTTATGGTCCTATAGATTAGGGAAATTAAAATCGAAAAGTCACAGCCACCCCAAAGTTTGAGAGGGCTCTGTTTACATGAACCTCGTTTACGGTACAAGTTCAATATCGCAGAAAGCGAAAAATGGATAAAGAAGTTGTGGTACTTACGTACAATGCAATATCACTCAGCAATGAAATCTATGTCATCAGGCCAGTAGCAGCATAATGAGTGGATTCAGGTACGATGATTCTAAGTGAAATAAGTCACACAGAAAAAGAAACATCATAAGATATCACTAATACACGGAATGTAAACGTGGCTACACAGGAACTGAATTACAAAACAGAATAGGGTCTCAAATGTAGAAAACCAACATATGCTTGCTTAAGGGGAAAGGTGAGTTGGGGTGCTGCATAATACCAGAGATTGAAATCAGCACAGATACCTTTCCATAAGCTAAATATGTAATAGACAAGAGCTACTGCTTGCTCAATGAAGTGGACTCAACACCCCATATTAAACGCCTAAGAATATACCTGACTAGTAAGAATCTTAAAAACCTATGTATTTATATGTCTCCGAAAGAGAATCAAGCGTGTGTACAGCGGCATAAACGCAGCAGAGAAAGGATTGGTGAGGTTCGGTGAGCAAATGCAGACCCTTTGAAGTCATATTGCATGGTACCCATTCCATGGTTCTCAACTCTCCAGGTTTAAGGGATTCTTCCTTCAGCTAAAACATGCATGTGGAACCCAGAGTATGATCCACCGTGTGATCGGGAAACGTGTTCAAATGTGTCTCAGTTTTCGTCCCCTGGTACTCGGGTGCAACATTCCAGACGCTTTACTAACACTCTCCCCACTTGGAGAGTCAGTGCCTTTAACCTCCTGTTTGGCCCAGTTGGCAATTTCTCCGGAAAATGAACAGGAATAGGGAGAACCAATGAGAGACTAGCTGGAGGTGTCTGGACGGGCAAATTTAACTCTCATTTCCCATCATGAAGAGGAATTAACCAAAGGCTCAGCGAGCCATGCCGGAACCACACTAGGGCCTGAAGCAATCCTGCGGTGTTGCGGCCAGCTCACAAGAAAGCGAGTTGAAGAAAGGAGCTCAGGGGCACTGTAATTTACAAACCTGCAGAGTTATAAATGACAGCTATCGTCCACAAATATATTGAAGTAAGGCTGCCAAGAGGACTTGAAAGCGGGGCAGAATTGCAGGAAACCGATTTCAGGAGGTAGACTGGAATTCCATGTAAAGCATAGGAAAAGAGGCAGAACCTCCACAATGATGCACTTGGCCAAAAAGGGCGTATGCGTTTTTTCCTGAATATATTCAGGAAAAAACGCATACGCCCTTTTTGGCCAACCAAGCAAGCTTGCAAAGAATATCTTCACTACAATGAAGTCTCACTGCCCCCCGGTCAAAAGGGCCATCTGAAAAAAGTGTAAAATCCTGAAAGGCAGGACAGGCCATGGAGAACTGGAAGCCTTGTTATGCTGAGGGGCGGGATGTAAATTGCCAACAAACACTCTGGAGAAGTGTATGGTGTTTCCTGAAACATCTAAAAAACAAAGAAACAGAGCCTAGTGCACTTCTACTTATGGTCCTATAGCTTAGGGAAATTAAAATCAAAAAGAAACAGCCACCCCAAAGTTTGGGACGGTTCTGTTTACAAGAACCTCGTTTACGGTACAAGTTCAATATCGCAGAAAGCGAAAAATGGATAAAGAAGTTGTGGTCCTTACGTACAATGCAATATCACTCAGCAATTAAATCTATGTCATCAGGCCCGTAGCAGCATAATGAGTGGATTCAGGTACGATGATTCTAAGTGAAATAAGTCACACAGAAAAAGAAGCATCATAAGTTATCACTAATACACGGAAGGTAAACTTGGCTACACAGGAACTGAATTACAAAACAGAATAGGGTCTCAAATGTAGAAAACCAACTTATGCTTGCTTAAGGGGAAAGGTGAGTTGGGGTGCTGCATAAAACCAGAGATTGAAATTAGCACAGATACCTTTCCATAAGCCAAATACGTAATAGACAACAGCTACTGCTTGCTCAACGAAGTGGACTCAACACCCCATATTAAACGCCTAAGAATATACCTGACTAGTAAGAATCTTAAAGCCTATGGATTGATATGTCTCCGAAAGAGAATCAAGCGTGTGTACAGCGGCATAAACGCAGCAGTGATAGGAATGGTGAGGTTCGGTGAGCAAATGCAGACCCTTTGAATTCATATTGCATGGTACCCATTCCATGGGTCTCAACTCTCCAGGTTTAAGGTATTCTTCCTTCAGCTAAAACATGCATGTGGAACCCAGAGTATGATCCACCGTGTGATCGGGAAACGTGTTCAAATGTGTCTCAGTTTTCGTCCCCTGGTACTCGGGTGCAACATTCCAGACGCTTTACTAACACTCTCCCCACTTGGAAAGTCAGTGCCTTTAACCTCCTGTTTGGCCCAGTTTGCAATTTCTGCGGAAAATGAACAGGAATAGGGAGAACCAATGAGAGACTAGCTGGAGGTGTCTGGCCGGGCAAATTTAACTCTCATTTCCCACCAGGAGGAGGAATTAACCAAAGGCTCAGCGAGCCATGCCGGAACCACACTAGGGCCTGAAGCAATCCTGCGGTGTTGCGGCCAGCTCACAAGAAAGCGAGTTGAAGAAAGGAGCTCAGGGGCACTGTAATTCACAAACCTGCAGAGTTATAAATGACAGCTATCATCCACAAATATATTGAAGTAAGGCTGCCAAGAGGACTTGAAAGCGGGGCAGAATTGCAGGAAACCGATTTCAGGAGGTAGACTGGAATTGCATGTAAAGCATAGGAAAAGAGGCAGAACGTCCACAATGATGCACTTGGCCAAAAAGGGCGTATGCGTTTTTTCCTGAATATATTCAGGAAAAAGCGCATACGCCCTTTTTGGGCAACCAAGCAAGCTTGCAAAGGAAATCTGCACTACAATGAAGTCTCACTGCCCCCCGGTCAAAAGGGCCATCTGAAAAGAGTGTAAAATCCAGAAAGGCAGGACAGGCCATGGAGAAGTGGGAGCCTAGTTAGGCTGATGGGCGGGATGTAAATTGCCAACAGCCACTCTGGAGAAGTGTATGGTGTTTCCTGAAACATCTAAAAAACAAAGCAACAGAGCCTAGGGCACTTCCACTTATGGTCTTATAGCTTAGGGAAATTAAAATAAAAAAGACACAGCCACCCCAAAGTTTGGGACGGCTCTGTTTACAAGAACCTCGTTTACGGTACAAGTTCAATATCGCAGAAAGTGAAAAATGGATAAAGAAGTTGTGGTACTTACGTACAATGCAATATCACTCAGCAATGAAATCTATGTCATCAGGCCAGTAGCAGCATAATGAGTGGATTCAGGTACGATGATTCTAAGTGAAATAAGTCACACAGAAAAAGAAACATCATAAGATATCACTAATACACGGAATGTAAACTTGGCTACACAGGAACTGAATTACAAAACAGAATAGGGTCTCAAATGTAGAAAACCAACTTATGCTTGCTTAAGGGGAAAGGTGAGTTGGGGTGCTGCATAAAACCAGAGTTTGAAATTACCACAGATACATTTCCATAAGCCAAATATGTAATAGACAAGAGCTACTGCTTGCTCCACGAAGTGGACTCAACACCCCATATTAAACGCCTAAGAATATACCTGACTAGTAAGAATCTTAAAACCTATGGATTTATATGTCTCCGAAAGAGAATCAAGTGTGTGTACAGCGGTATAAATGCAGCAGAGAAAGGATTGGTGAGGTTCGGTGAGCAAATGCAGACCCTTTGAAGTCATATTGCATGGTACCCATTCCATGGTTCTCAACTCTCCAGGTTTAAGGGATTCTTCCTTCAGCTAAAACATGCATGTGGAACCCAGAGTATGATCCACCGTGTGATCGGGAAACGTGTTCAAATGTGTCTCAGTTTTCGTCCCCTGGTACTCGGGTGCAACATTCCAGACGCTTTACTAACACTCTCCCCACTTGGAGAGTCAGTGCCTTTAACCTCCTGTTTGGCCCAGTTTGCAATTTCTGCAGAAAATGAACAGGAATAGGGAGAACCAATGAGAGACTAGCTGGAGGTGTCTGGACGGGCAAATTTAACTCTCATTTCCCACCAGGAAGAGGAATTAACCTAAGGCTCAGCATGCCATGCCAGGACCACACTAGGGCCTGAAGCAATCCTGCAGTGTTGCGTCCAGCTCACAAGAAAGCGAGTTGAAGAAAGGAGCTCAGGGGCACTGTAATTCACAAACCTGCAGAGTTATAAATGACAGCTATCGTCCAAAAATATATTGAAGTAAGGCTGCCAAGAGGACTTGAAAGTGGGGCAGAATTGCAGGAAACCGATTTCAGGAGGTAGACTGGAATTCCATGTAAAGCATATGAAAAGAAGCAGAACGTCCACAATGATGCACTTGGCCAAAAAGGGCGTATGCGTTTTTTCCTGAATATATTCAGGAAAAAACACATACGCTCTTTTTGGCCAACCAAGCAAGCTTGCAAAGGATTTCTGCACTACAATGAAGTCTCACTGCCCCCCGGTCAAAAGGGCCATCTGAAAAAAGTGTAAAATCTAGAAAGGTAGGACAGGCCATGGAGAACTGGGAGCCTTGTTATGCTGATGGGCGGGATGTAAATTGCCAACAGCCACTCTGGAGAAGTGTATGGTGTTTCCTGAAACATCTAAAAAACAAAGCAACAGAGCCAAGGGCACTTCCACTTATGGTCCTATAGCTTAGGGAAATTAAAATCAAAAAGACACAGCTACCCCAAAGTTTGGGACGGCTCTGTTTACAAGAACCTCGTTTACAGTACAAGTTCAATATCGCAGAAAGCTAAAAATGGATAAGGAAGTTGTGGTACTAACGTACACTGCAATGTCACTCAGCAATGAAATCTCTGTCATCAGGCCCATAGCAGCATAATGAGTGGATTCAGGTACGATGATTCTAAGTGAAATATGTCACACAGAAAAAGAAACATCATAAGATATCACTAATACACGGAATGTAAACTTGGCTACACAGGAACTGAATTACAAAACAGAATAGGGTCTCAAATGTAGAAAACCAACTTATGCTTTCTTAAGGGGAAAGGTGAGTTGGGGTGCTGCATAAAACCAGAGATTAAAATTAGCACAGATACCTTTCCATAAGCCAAATATGTAATAGACAAGAGCTACTGCTTGCTCAACGAAGTAGACTCAACACCCCATATTAAACGCCTAAGAATATACCTGACTAGTAAGAATCTTAAAACCTATGGATTTATATGTCTCCGAAAGAGAATCAAGCGTGTGTACAGTGGCATAAACGCAGCAGTGATAGGATTGGTGAGGTTCGGTGAGCAAATGCAGACCCTTTGAAGTCATATTGCATGGTACCCCTTCCATGGTTCTCAACTCTCCAGGTTTAAGGGATTTTTCTTTCAGCTAAAACATGCATGTGGAACCCAGAGTATGATCCACCGTGTGATCGGGAAACGTGTTCAAATGTGTCTCAGTTTTCGTCCCCTGGTACTCGGGTGCAACATTCCAGACGCTTTACTAACACTCTCCCCACTTGGAGAGTCAGTGCCTTTAACCTCCTGTTTGGCCCAGTTTGCAATTTCTGCGTAAAATGAACAGGAATAGGGAGAACCAATGAGAGACTAGCTGGAGGAGTCTGGACGGGCAAATTTAACTCTCATTTCCCACCAGGAAGAGGAATTAACCAAACGCTCAGCGAGCCATGCCAGAACCACACTAGGGCCTGAAGCAATCCTGCGGTGTTGCGGCCAGCTCACAAGAAAGCGTGTTGAAGAAAGGAGCTCAGGGGCACTGTAATTCACAAACCTGCAGAGTTATAAATGACAGGTATCATCCAAAATTATACTGAAGTAAGGCTGCGAAGAGGACTTGAAAACGGTGCAGAATTGCTTGAAACCGATTTCAAAAGGTACACGGGAGTCGCTCTTAAAGCATAGGAAAAGAGACAGAACTTGGAAAATAATGCACTTGGCAAAAGAGGGCATATGTGTTTTATCCAGAGCTCTCATAACCGAGGGGAGGAGATTCCCAGCAGGCTCCAACTGCCACCTGAAGGCTCACGTTGTCAAGGCAACGTGAGCAAGCCAGGCAGGAGTTACCTCACAGCAGAGGTCCCAGCTCACAGAAGGGTGAGAAAATCAGCCAACATCAGACTCTCACCAGAGGGCCCACATCACCAAGAGGATGGGAACCAGGCAGGAGTGTCTTCACACCAGTGGGGCCACATCATCGAAAGGTGAGGTACTCAGCACATGTGTCCTCAAACCAGAGGACCCACATCACCAAGGGCCTCGGAGTGAGGCAGGCAGGAGTAGCCTCACAACACTGGGCCCATAGAACAAAAAAGTGAGGAATCCAGCAGTTGGAACCTCCCAGCAGGCGGCCCAGAGCACCGAGGCTATGGGATCCAGGCCACAGTGAACTCACAGAAGAGGGCCCATGTCATGAAACTGAGCAACCCAGCCATTGGGACCTCAGAGCAGGAGGCCCACATCCCCATGGGGATATAAATCTGGTAGGAGTGTCCTCGCACCACTGAGAACGTATCAGAAAATTTTGGGAGACCAGCAGTTAGGGCCTGACGCCAGAGGACCCTCATCACCAAGGGAAGGAGGCTCCCAGCAGGCTCCAACTGCCACCAGAGGGCTGACGTCGCCAAGGTGATGTGTGCCAACCAGGCACGAATGACCTCACAGCAGAGGGCCCACCTCAGAGAAGTGTGATGAACCCAGTCAGGATCACACTCGCACCAGAGGGCCCACATCACCAAATGGATTCGAACCAGGCAGGAGTGTCCTCACATGAGTAGGGCCACATCATCTAAAGCTGAGGAACCCAGAACATGTGGCTTCAAACCATAGGACACCCATCATCAAGGGGCTGGGAGTGAGGCAGGCAGGAGGAGCCTCACAAAAGAGGGCCCAAAAATAAGAAAGGTGAGGAGTGACCTCACAGCAGAGGGCCCACCTCACAGAAGGGTGAGGAACACAGCCAGGATCAGACTCTCACCAGAGGGTCCACATCACCAAGGGGATGGGAACAAGGCAGGAGTGTCCCCAAACCAGTGGGACAACATCATCGAAAGGTGAGGATCCCAGCACATGTAGCCTCAAACCAGAGGAACCACATCACTAAGGGGTTCGGAACGAGGCTGGCAGGACCAGCCTCACAACACAGGGTCCATAGAATATAAAAGTTGAGGAATCCAGCAGTTGGAACCTCCCAGCAAGTGGCCCAGAGCACCGAGGCTATGAGATCCAGGCCGCAGTGAACTCACAACAGACGGCCCACATCATGAACCTGTGAGCAGCCCAGCCGTTGGGACCTCAGAACAGAAGGCCCACATCCCCATTGGGATGGGAACCTGGCAGGAGTGGCCTCGCACCACTTAGCACATATCAGAAAATGTTAGGAGCCCAGCAGTTAGGGCCTGACGCCAGGGGGCCCTCATAACTGAGGGGAGGAGACTCCCAGCAGGTTCCAACTGCCAACAGAGGGCCCACGTCTACAAGGAGGCATGCGTCAGCCAGGCAGTAGTGACCTCACAGCAGAGGGCCTATCTCACAGAAGGGTGAGGAACCGAGGCAGGATGAGACTCTCGCCAGAGGGCCCACAACACCAAGGGGATGGAAACCAGTCAGGACTGTCCTCCCACCAGTGGGGCCACATCATCGAAAGGTGAGGAACCCAGCACATGCGGCCTCATATCAGAGGACATACATCACAAAGGGGATGGGAGTGAGGCAGGTAGGAGTAGCCTAAATACAGAGGGCCCAAAGAATAAAAAAGGTGAGGAATCCAGCATTTGGAACCTCCCAGCAGGCGGCCGAGAGCACAGAAGCTATGGGATGCAGGCAGGAGTGAACTAACACCAGAGAGCCCACATCATGAAACTGTGAGCAACCCAGGCGTTGGGACCTCAGAGCAGAAAGCCCACATCCCCATGGGGATGGGAACCTGACAGGAGTGTCCTGGCATCACTGGGCTCACATCAGAAAACGTGGGGAGCCCAGCAGTTATGGCCTGATGCTAGAGGGCCGTCAGCACCGAGGGCAGGAGGCTCCCAGCAGGTTCCATGTGCCAACAGAGGGCCCACGTCGCCAAGGTGATGTGTGCAAGTCAGGCAGGATTGACCTCACAGCAGAGGGCCTACCTCACAGAAGACTGAGGAACCCAGCCAGGATAAGACTGTCACCAGAAGGCCCACATCACCAAGGGGATGGGAACCAGGCAGGAGTGTCCTCACACCAGTGGGGCCACATCATTGAAAGTTGCGGAACCCAGCACATGTGGCCTCAAACCAGAGGACCCACATCACGAAGGGGTTGCGAGTGAGGCAGGCAGGAGGAGCATCGCAACACAGGACCCATAGAATACAAAAGTTGAGGAATCGAGCAGTTGGAACCTCCCAGCAGGCGGCCCAGAGCACAGAGGCTATGGCATCCAGGCCAGAGTGAACTAACAGCAGAGAGCCCACATCATGAAACTGTGAACAACCCAGCCGTTGGGACTTCAGAGCAGAAGACCCACATCCCAATGGGGATGTGAACCTGGATAGAGTGTCTTCGAACCACTGGGCGCACATCACAAAATGTGGGGAGCCCAGCAGTTAGGGCCTGACGCCAGAGGGCCCTCATCACCAAGGGGAGGAGGCTCCCAGCAGGCTCCAAGTGCCACCGAAGGCTCATGTCCACAAGGCGAGGTGAGCAAGCCAAGCAGGAGTGACCTCACAGCAGACGGCCCACCTCACAGAAGGGTGAGGAACCCAGCCAGGATCAGACTCTCAACAGAGGGCCCACATCACCAAGGGGATGTGAACCAGGCAGGAGTCTCCTAAGACCATTGGTCCCACATCATCGAAAGGTGAGGAACCCAGCACATGTGGCCTCAAACCAGACGACACACATCACGAAGGGGCTGGGAGTGAGGCAGGCAGGAGGATCCTCACAACAGAGGGCCTAAAAAATTAAAAAAGTGAGGAATCCAGCAGTTGGAACCTCCCAGCAGGCGGCCAAGAGCACAGAGGCTATGGGATCCAGGCCACAGTGAACTAACACCAGAGAGCCCACATCATGAAATTGTGATCAACCCAGCCGTTGGAACCTCAGAGCAGAAGGCCCACATCCCCATGGAGATGGGAACCTAAGAGGAGTGCCCGAGCATCACTGGGCTCACTAAGAAAAGTTGGGGAGCCCAGCAGTTAGGGCCTGACGTCAGAGGGCCCTCATCACAGAGGTGAGGAGGCTCCCAGCAGGGTCCAAGTGCCACCAGAGGGCTCATGTTAACAAGGCGAGGTGAGCAAGCCAGGCAAGAGTTACCTGATAGTAGAGGGCCCACCTCACAGATGGGTGAGGAACCCAGCCAGGATCAGACTCTCACCAGAGGGCCCACATCACAAAGGGGATGGGAACCAGTCAGGATTATCCTCACACCAGTGGGGCCTCATCATCTTAAGGTGAGGAACCCAGCACATGTGTCCTCAAACCAGAGGACCCACATCACCAAGGGCCTTGGAGTGAGGCAGGCAGGAGTAGCCTCACAACACAGGGCACATAATATAAAAAACGTGAGGATTCCAGCATTTAGACCTTCCAGCAGGCGGCTCAGAACACCGAGGCTATGGGATCCAGGCCGCAGTGAACTCACAGCAGAGGGCCCACATCATAAAACTGTGAGCAACCCAGGCGTTGGGACCTCAGCGCAGAAGGCCCACATCCCCATGGGAATGGGAACCTGGCTGGAGTGTCCTCGCACCACTGGGCGCACATCAGAAAATGTGGGGAGCCCACCATTTAGGGCCTGATGCCAGAGGGCCGTCATCACCGAGAGGAGGAGGCACCCTGCACGCTCCAACTGCCACCAGAGGGCTCACGTCTCCAAGGTGACGTGTGCCAGCCAGGCAGGAGTGACCTCACAGCAGAGGGCCTACCTCACAGAACGTTGAGGAACCCAGCCAGGATTAGACTCTCGCCAGAGGGCCCACCTCACCAAGGGGATGGGAACCAGGCAGGAGTGTCCTCACACGAGTGGGGCCACATCATCGAAAGGTGAGGAACGCAGCACATGTGGCCTCAAGCCATAGGACAGTCATCACCAAGGGGCTGGCAGTGAGGCAGGCAGGAGGAGCCTCACAACAGAGGGCACATAGAATAAAAAAGTTGAGGAATCCAGCAGTTGGAACCTCCCAGCAGGTGGCTCAGAGCACCGATGATAAGGGATCCTTGCCGGAGTGAACTCACAGCAGAGGGCCCACATCATGGTACTGTGAGCAAGCCAGCCGTTTTGACCTCAGAGCAGAAGGCCCATATCCCCATGGGGATGGGAACCTGGCAAGAGTGTCCTCACTCACTTGGCACACATCAGAAAATGTGGGGAGCCCAGCAGTTATGGCCTAAGGCAAGAGGGCCCTCATCACTGAGGGGAGGAGGATCCCAGCACACTCCAACTGCCACCAGAGGGCCCACGTCGCCAAGGTGACGTGTGCCAGACAGGCATGAATGACCTCACAGCAGAGGGGCCACCTCACAGACGGGTGGGGAACCCAGCCAGGATCAGACTCTCACCTGAGGGCCCACATCAGCAAGGGGATGGGAACCAGTCAGGACTGTCTTCCCTCCAGTGGGGCCACATCATCGAAAGGTGCGGAACCCAGCACATGTGGCCTCAAATCAGAGGACACATATCACAAAGGGAATGGGAGTGAGGCAGGCAGGAGTAGCCTAAAAACAGAGGGCCCAAAGAATAAGAAAGGTGAGGAATCCAGCAGTTGGAACCTCCCAGCAGGTGGCCGAGAGCACAGAAGCTATGGGATGCAGGCAGGAGTGAACTAATAGCAGAGAGCCCACATCATGAAACTGTGAGCAACCCAGGCGTTGGTACCTCAGAGCAGAAGGCCCACATCCCAATGGGGAGGTGAACCTGGCTGGAGTGTCCTCGCACCACTGGGCGCACATCACAAAATGTGGGGAGACCAGCAGTTAGGGCCTGACGCCAGAGGGCCCTCATCACCGAGGGGAGGAGGCTCCCAGCAGGCTCCAAGTGCCACCAGAGGGCTCATGTCCACAAGGCGAGGTGAGCAAGCCAGGCAGGACTGACCTCACAGCAGACGGCCCACCTCACAGATGGGTGAGGAACCCAGCCAGGATCAGACTCTCAACAGAGGGCCCACATCACCAAGGGGATGTGAACCAGGCAGGAGTCTCCTAAGACCATTGGTCCCACATCATCGAAAGGTGAGGAACCCAGCACATGTGGCCTCAGACCAGACGACACACATCACGAAGGGGCTGGGAGTGAGGCAGGCAGGAGGATCCTCACAACAGAAGACCCAAAAAATTAAAAAAGTGAGGAATCCAGCAGTTGGAACCTCCCAACAGGTGGCCAAGAGCACAGAGGCTATGGGATCCAGGCCTCTGTGAACTAACACCAGAGAGCCCACATCATGAAAATGTGAACAACCCAGCCGTTGGGACTTCAGAGCAGAAGGCCCACATCCCCATCGAGATGGGATCCTAAGAGGAGTGCCCAAGCATCATTGGGCTCACTAAGAAAAGTTGGTGAGCCCAGCAGTTAGGGCCTGACGCAAGAGGGCCCTCATCAACGAGGGGAGGAGATCCTCAGCACGCTCCTACTGCCACCACATGGCTGACTTCACCAAGGCAATGTGTGCCAGCCATGCAGGAGTGACCTATCAGCAGTGACCTCCCTCACAGAAGGGTGAGGAACACAGCCAGGAACAGACTCTCACCAGGGGGTCCACATAACCACGTAGATGAGAACCCGGCAGGAGTGTCCTCACACTAGTGGGGCCACATCATCGAAAGGTGAGGAACCCAGCAAAGGTGGCCACAAACCAGAGGACCCACATCACCAAGGGGTTGAGAGTGAGGTAGGTGTCTGGACGGGCATATTTAACACTCATTTCCCACCAGGAAGAGGAATTAACCAAAGGCTCAGCGTGCCCTGCCAGAAGCAGATTAGGGCCTGAAGCAGTCTTGCGGGTTTGCGGCCAGCTCACAAGAAAGCGAGTTGAAGAAAGGAGCTCAGGGGCCCTGTAATTCACAAACCTGCAGAGTTATAAATGACAGATAACGTCCAAAAATATATTGAAGTAAGGCTGCCAAGAGGACTTGAAAGCGGGGCAGAATTTCAGGAAACCGATTTCAGGAGGTAGACTGGATTTGCATTTAAAGCATAGGAAAAGAGGCAGAACATCGACAATGATGCACTTGGCAAAAAAAGGGCGTATGAGTTTGTTCCTGAATATATTCAGGAAAAAACACATACACCCTTTTTGGCAAACCAAGCAAGCTTGCAATGGAAATCCGAACTACTATGAAGTGTCACTTCCCCCCGGTCTAAAGGGCCATCTGAAAAAAGTGTAAAATCCAGAAAGGCAAGACAGGCCATGGAGAAAAAGGAGCCTTGTTATGCTGATGGGCGGGATGTAAATTGCCAACAGCCACTCTGGAGAAGTGTATGGTGTTTCCTGAAACATCTGAAAAACAAAGCAACAGAGTCTAGGGCATTTCCACTTATGGTCCTATAGCTTAGGGAAATTAAAATCAAAAAGACACAGCCACCCCAAAATTTGGGACGGCTCTGTTTACAAGAACCTCGTTTACGGTCCAAGTTCAATATCACAGAGAGCAAAAACTAGATAAAGAAGTTGTGGTACTTATGTACAATGCAATATCACTCAGCAATGAAATCTGTGTCACCAGGCCTGTACCAGCATAATGAGTGGATTGAGGCACGGTGATTCTAAGTGAAATAAGTAACACAGAAAAAGAAACATCATAAGGTATCACTAATGCACGGAATGTAAACTTGGCTACACATGAACTGAATTACAAAACAGAACAGGGTCTCAAGTTTAGAAAACCAACTTATGCTTGCTTAAGGGGAAAGGTGAGTTGGGGTGCTGCATAAAACCAGAGTTTGAAATTAGCACAGATACCGTTCCATAAGCCAAATATGTAATAGACAAGACCTACCCCTTGTTCATCGAAATGGACTCAACAATGAGGTATCACCTCACACCTGTTAGAATGGGCATCATCTGAAAATCTACAAACAACAAATGCTGGAAAGGGTGTGGAGAAAAGGAAGCCTCTTCCACTATTGTTGGGAATATAAATTGATACAGTCACTATGGAGAACAATATGGAGTTTCTTAAGAAACTAATAATAGAATTACCATATGATACAGCAATCCCAGTACTGGACATATACCCAGACAAAACCATAAATCAAAAAGAGACATTCACCGTAATGTTCATTGCATCACTATTTACAATATCGAGGTAATGGAAGCAACCTAAATGCCCACAGACAGACGAATGCATAAAGATGTGGTACATATATAAAATGGAATATTACTAAGCCATGAAAGGAATGAAATTGGGTCATTTGTAGAGACGTCGATGGATCTAGAGACTGTCATACAGAGTGAAGTAAGTCAGAAAGAGAAAAACAAATCTTGTATATTCATGCATATATGTGGAACCTAGAAAAACTGTACAGATTAACCGTTTTGCAAGGCATAAATAGAGCAACAGATGTAGACAACAATCGTATGGACAACAAGGGGGGAAAGCTCTTGGGGGTGGTGGTGGTGGGAGGAGTTGAGAGATTGGGATTGGCATGTAAACATTTATATGTATAAAATAGATAACCAATAAGAACCTGCTGTATAAAAATATAAAATAAAATTCAAAATTAAAAAGAAATAAAATTTAAAAAATAAAACAGAAAAAACAATTATTCCCTTCACATACATGTATTTATATGAATAAATTATTTCCATGCTTATATCTGTAAATACAAAAAAGAGGAATAAAATCTACCTTGAACCAAAAACAAAAAAGAGAAAAAAAAAACAGAACCCACCAGTTACTCAGAGGAAAACCGTATCAGGGCACTTGCTCCAGTTGTAAACAATTCTGAAGTTGGTCAGTGGTGGGGAATCGTCTCCCATTCAGCCAGCAGCCCCCACACAACAAGCGTCCTCATTGCAAAGCTGGGGCACTGTGCCGAGGCATCTGTGAGTAAACGTGAGCTGAGCCCCAGGCCAGTTGCTGCTGAACTGTTCCCACCCTTCCCAGGTAAAACACCTGAATATATACAAGGACTTGAAAGCCTAGAGGAAGGGCCATGGAGCCACACGAGTGACAGCATGCCAGCTGACTTGGTGCCTGCAGGCCAGCCAGGATGGTCCTGGCCCTGGGTGCTCTTCTGGAAGATTTCCATTTCCCTGCCTGAGATACCCGTCCTGTCCCTGCCCCCACTGCTTTTTTCCTTCCTCACCTCTGCCCAGGGAGCAATTCCAGCAGCAGGTATGGGTGACACATCCTCTTCTTTAGCAGGTGGCAGCCTGGCAACTGCTGCAGAAAGTCCAGCAGAGCCCCACTCACACTGGGCCACCCACAAAGCCGTGGCCTCTCACTCCCTCCCACCAGCCCAGCCCCGAGACTGCTGACAGGGCAGAGAAAATGGCGTCAGACACAGCTGCAGGGGCTCTTGCTGCCTGGAGTGGTATTTATATTGATCTCAACCCAGGCACACCTGGGGAGGGCTGGCCGGCACCGTAAGGCTGCCCAGGTCAGCCAATCGTCACCCCTCAGGGGCTCACAGTTGCAGAAAATGGAACTTGCTGAACCGGCCAGGTCCAAGGAACAGGTGTGGGCTCCTGAGAGTCAGGATAGACAAGGGGCTGCAGCTTTGGCTTGTTTTCTAATCATTTTATCTGGCCCATGAGTGGGAGACAACTTCAAGAAAACCCTCTCCTAATGAGAGGAACCCAGGAGTCAGGGAGAGGAGGGGTGGGTGGTGGTTGGAGACAGAGGCCTGGTGCCCCGGGTGCAGTGGAAGTCTCTGGAAGACCAGGTGGAGGGAGGCCACACAGAGTGATGCCCAGGGTCACAGACCTGTCGGAGCTGCTGTTTGTTAGTTCAAGTCCTGCTCTGAGGTGCTCTGTGTCAGCTCTGAGCGACAGGTGAGCTGGGGGTGCTCTTCAATGAGGGCTATGTGCACGGTTCCTGTGTGCCCAGCCCTGCCACGGTACCTGCAAGGGTAGCTCTGTATCCTGGGAGGGGCCTGACCACGAGAGCCCCGTGGGCTGGCTTGGGGGTGGGGTACCTGCCCAGGAGAGCTCCATATCCTGGGATTGGCCTGACCACGAGAGCTCCATGGGCTGCTGGGGACCTGGTAAAGGATGTCAGGACAGTCAGTGAAGCCACCGAGGATATACCTCCAGTTGCTCCTAATTCCTACACCCTGCTGGTCATTCTACCAACCACCAGGACATGGTATTCTGTATTAGTCTTCAATGATGCCTTCTTTTGTATTCCATTAGTCCCAGAGTCACAAGAAATTTTGGCTTGTGAGTGGCAGGACTCAACATACAACTAAAACAATACTTCCGGGCCGTCTTGCCCCAAGGGTTCAAAAATTCCCACACCATCTTTGGGGAAAGCTTAGCTAAAGACCGAAAAGTTCTACCTCTGGAAAAGGAAACCCTCCTTCAATATGCAGACGACATTCTGATCGCCAGCCCTACTAAGGAGGCCTCTGAACTACCAAGCCAATAAAGGATAGAAGTTGTCCAAGAAAAAGCTCAAATATCACAGACTGCGGTGACCTGCCTGGGCTTCATTCTCACACAAGGTCGGAGAAGCCCATCCCAGGAAAGGGAAGAAACCATTTGCAGCCTTACCCCTTTCTAAAACGAGAAGACAGCTTAGGGGTTCCTGGGGAGGCCAGGGTTTGCTGCTTCTGGATCCCTAACTACAGTCTACTAGCTGGGCCTCTATATGAAACACTGAAAGGAAAAGATGATGATCCTTTTGAACAGAATCCAGAAGTGGCCTTTCAAGAATGGAAAGAGCAGTCAATTCAGACCCTTGCCCTGGAACTCCCTAATTGAGCTAAACCCTTTGACCTTTCCATTCCCGGTGAAAGGTGAATCGCCATTGGAGAATTAATGCAAAAACTGGGACCACTTGAAATGGAACAACGCAAGAATGCCATCCAGGTAGGATAAACTACAGTCACCAAGGGGCTTGGCCCACTGCCACATCTGGCCAAGATACTGGCGGTATCTAAAAACCTGGAAATCAGCAGCCCAAAAGGCCACCTCCCTCCTAAGGGAAAAGGACCCCACGTGGTGATCCTAATCACCAACCATGCCCTGAAGTTGCAGGGTTCGCTCCGTGGGCACACCGACCTCGAGTGAGGAGGCCCTCCAACTCCAACATCCAGAGAGATAACCGGGGGCAGCAGGGCACCATGACGACTCGTGTGAACATCACTTGACCTGGAGTTTCTCTCATAAAACAACAATAGTGTGTCCCGAAGGAGTAGACTACTGCTTGCAGGACTTACTGCACCCGGAGGGGAGCTAATAATCTTGGCGGGGGAACCATATATCACACTGTCACCATAGAAAAGCCTACAGACACCGTGATGATGGTGGCCAATAAGACCGGCTGGACTCCTGTTTACTTCAAAAGGCTGTTGACTCAGTGGCCATCATGGTCCTTGATCACCACTGACCCTGGACTGTCTGGGAGTTGAGCGGGCAGGGCTCTGACACCTGGTGCTGTTTTTACGTTAATTCAGGGACCTAATTGAAGAAAGAGCAGACTACTGGTCAGAGCATCTAGGCTGGCAGAAACGGTCAGCCTAAGGTGGCCGAACAAATGTGGGGCGGGGTGAAACCGGCCCCCACAACGTCTCTGCACATCTCTTTCCTGGACCCTTAAAGGTCATTAGAATCTATAACACTTCCAATGCTGGTGCTCAGGCGGACGAGCAGGGAGGCAGGGGTCCTGGGGCCAATCAACGTCACCTGGAGGCTGCTGGGGAGAAGTTCTGACCCTCGTCCCCTGGTATGAGGGCTCCCAACTCAGCACTCAGCAGTTACAGAAGAAGGGTCTGCACCCTCAGCACTCCAAGAATGAGGAATGGGACAAAAGGCAGAGGAGGGGTTTGTCCCCAGCAAAGCCCATTAAAAATCCCTGGGAGATAAAAATAGAATCTGGGCAATAAAGTCAAGTCTGACCTTTTTTATCCTTTGTGCTTTGTCTAATTTCACGTGCTCCTAGGGTCCCGCATACAGAGGTTCCACACCCGGCACTTCAGACCAGATTTCCTAGTGCAGAATGGCTGGGTCGACACCTCAGCTCCTGGGGCCCAGTGCAGACTCCGAGATATAGAGCCTGAGCTGCAGCCAACCCGGCCCTCGAGAGCTCCGCCCCCTCCCTCCCACTGACTCTGACAGGATCTCTACACAGCAGCCCAGCCCACAGCCCACGGGGTAGTGCATGCTCTCACCTCTCCATTCTCTGATCAAAATATAAAGTTTCCTTTGCTTGTGAACCAAACTCAGTCTCGATCTGTTGGCCCCAATGACACTGGGCAGGGGGACACTTGTTGGGGTCCACTCTGGAGGATCAGTAACAGAAATTGAGACTACTGTAACTTCAATGAACAGATGTGTGAGCCAAACTGTAGTTAACATAGAACAGTTTATAAGGCTCGGGTAAAATAAGATGTTTCTAACACTTCCATTTGATATTTCCATCACTTTATTATAAGCAAGTTCAGTGAAAAGGTTTGTCTTATTTGTCAGGTCAATATTAGAGAAATGAAGTGATTTCTTTCCAAGGATGTACATCTAATAATCTTGGTTAAAGCTTCAATCTTGTTTTAAATGCTTTTCCATTGAAAATGATACCTCTCTTTCAGCTCCCCCATTTCTGAGAAGTATAAAATCTTATAATTTATTATTACCAAAGGGGAAAGGTGGGAGGAGGGATAAATTAACAGTTTGGAATTAAAACATACACACTGCTATGTATAAAATAGATCATCAACAAGGAACTACTGTATAGCACAGGGAACTACACTCAATATTTTGCAATAACCTATAAGGGGAAATAATCGGAAAAAGAATAGATATTTTTATTGACATCATCTATCAATGACAGTTAAAGTGTAACCTAAGGGAAGCCGGTGGTGAGTGCTTCTGACCCTGAAGACTTCAATCATCTAAAGTTTGGACTCTGCCTACTTCCCAAGGCCCTTAATGAACATATGTGTAGCCGTAGCTTAAAAATTTCCCCAGTTTGGGTTTCGGGGAGACACTGATTTTGAAAAAGCCCTGGTGTTCTCCTTACATGAATGGGACCCTTCCTACTGCTAAAACATGTCTGTCACACCCAGAGGATGGTATACCGTCTGATCGGGAAGAATTTGGAAAAGGCATCTCATCTCCTCATCTCCTGGTGCTCGGGTTTACCCCTCCAGCGTCTTCACTAACAGTCTCCCCACTTGGAGATGTCAGCACTGTCAACATCCTGTTGCGTACAGTTTGGAATTTGCCCAGAGGATGAAGCGGAAGGATGAGGAACAATGAGAGACAAGTCCTAGGTGTTCAGACAGGCACATGTCACTCTAATTTCCAATCAGGAAGACGAATTGACCAAAGGCTAGGGTTGCCCATGGAAACAGTATAGGGCTTGAGGAAATCCCACTGCTTTGTGGCCAGTTCCCATAAACACAAGTTGAACAATGGAACTCAGGGGCAGTAAAATTCACGAAACTGCAGAGTTGAAAATATCTATCACTGAAAAATGTCTTGAGGAAAGTCAAAGAAAAGGATTGGTAAGCAAGGGAGAATGACAGGAAAGGGATTTGAGGAGGTAGAAAGGACTCGCCATTAAGCACAAGAAAAGGGGCTGAACATTGCCAACATTGCAGTTGGCCAAAAAGGCTGTATGCGTTTTTTTCTGTATATATTCAAGAAAAGGGCATACACTTTTTTAGCCAACCAAACAGGTGGGCACTGGAAATCAATACTACAAAAGATATCACTTCGCATCAGTCAGAAAAGCCATCCTCATAAAGTGTAAACACCAGAAATGCAGGACAGGGCAAGGAGAAGAGGGAGCCCTGTGAGGCTTATAGTGGAAATGTATATTGCCAACGGCCATTCTGGAGAAGTGTATTGTGTTTACTAAAGCATCTAAAAAATGAGCTACAGAGCATAGGGCACTTGCACTCATGGGCGTATATCTTGGGAAAAACAAAAATCGAGAGGACACAGGCACCCCAATGTTTACTGCCTCTCTGTTTAAAAGATCCTCGACTAGGATATAACTTAAATGTCTCTGGAGGGAAAAAATGGATAGAGATGTGGTACTTATGTAGAGTGGAATATTACTCAGCCTGGAAATCAATGAAATATGGCCAGTTGTAACAACTCCGGAGGAGTTACGTATGATCATTCTAAGTGACATAATTCAAAAAGAAAAAGACACATATCATAAGATATCACTTAAAGGTGGAATCCAAAATGGCTACACATGAAATAAATTACAAAACAAAAACATAGTCAAATATGTAGAAAACACGCGTAAGGCTGCTAAACGGGAAAGGTGGGGAGGGGTGAGGCATCATCCAGGAGGTTGAAATTAGCAAAGATACCATTCCAAATACCAAACTGATAATCAACAAGGCCTACACGGTAGCTAAAAGAACTGCACTCAGCACACTCAAGTCACCGGAAAAGAATATCTATGACTGGTAAGAATCTGAAAAAGAATTTATTGATGTCTCTCTGTACGTGAATCAAGTGGATGTACAGCAGCAAGAAACAGAGCTTTGAAAATCAGTTGTAACCAATATAGTAATAAATTGAAAAAAATAAACGACAGAGAGACAGAGAAAACCTCTTACAACTTTTCCTCAGGGACGGTGATGCAACATGGATTGAACACATCTAGACCCACAGCAGGATGAGACATAAGGCTGGAAACTGTTCGCGCTAAGAGAAATGTGAGGTTGGGTGAGGAAATGCACACCCTTTAAAGTAATACTACCTGGTACCCATTCAATGGGTCCCAAATCTGCAGGTTCAAGGAATCTTCCTACAGCTAAAACATGCATGGAAAACATGCATGGAAAACACCATGTGATCGGGAGATGTGTCTAAAATGCACCTCATTTATCCTCTCCTGGTGCTCCTGTTCATCATTCCAGCCACGTTACTTAGAATCTCCCCACTTAGAGAATCAGCACATTTAAACTTCTGTTTCACACATTTTGCAAATTGTGAGGAGGATGAACGGGAAGAGGGGGAACCAATGAGAGAATAGTTGTAGGGGTTTGGACGGGCACATGTCACTCTAATTTCCCATTAAGAGTAAGAATTAAAAAAAGGCTCAGCCCGCCTCGCCGGAGCCAAAATAGGGCCTGAAGCAATCCTGCGGCTTTGAGGCCAGCTCACAAAAGAGCAACTTAAAAAATGGAGCTCAGGGTCACTGCAATTCACAAACCTGCAGAGTTATAAATGAAAACTAACGTCCAAAAATATGTTGAGGTAAGGCAAAGAAGAGGATCTGAATGCAAGACAGAATTGCAAGAAACAGATTTCAAGAGATAGATTGGACTCGTCCTTAAAGTACATGAAAAGCGGCAGAATTTCGACAATGATGTAGTTGGCCCAAAAGGGAGTATGTGTTTTTTCCTGAATATATCCAGGAAAAAACGCATATGCACTTTATGGGCAACCAAGCAAGCAAGCAATGCAAATGTGCACAACAAAGAAGTCTCATTTCCCACCGGTCAAAAGGGCCATCCGAAAAAATTGTAAAAACCAGAAATGCAGGACAGGCCATGGAGAACAGGGAGCCTTTATACGCTGATGGACAGTGTGTGAACTGCCGAGAGCCACTCTGGAGAAGTGTATGGTGGTTCCTAAATCATCTAAAAAACAGAGCTACAGAGCATAGGGCACTTCCAATCATGGAAGTATATCTAGGGAAGTCTAAAAATCAACAAGACACAAGCACACCACAGTTTAGGGCTACTCTGTTTACAAGAACCTCAACTTCAGTACACCTTAAATATCCCAGGAAAGAGAACAATGGATAAAGAAAATGTGGTACTTATGTACAATGGAATATCTCTTCACCATGAAATCAATGTAATAAGGCTAGTAGAAGGATAAAGAGTGGATTTAGGTCCGATAATACTACTTGAAATAAGTCAAACAGAAAAAGAAACATATCATAAGATATCACTTATAGAGGGAGGATAAATATGGCTGCACAAAAAATGAATTACAAAACAGAACAGTGTCTCACATTTAGAAAACACACTTATGTCAGCTTAAGGGGAAAGGAGAGGTGGGGTGATGCATAAAACCAGAGTTTGAAATTAGCACAGATACCGTTCAATAAACCAAATAGGTATTAGACAAGATCTACACCTTGCTCAATGAACTGGCCTCAACACACCCTATACACCGCAGAGAAATATATCTGAGTAATAAGAATCTTAAAACCCATGTATTGATATATCTCCATAAGGGAATCAAGTGTGTGCAGAGCGGCACAAACACAGCAGTGAAAATGAGCTAAACCCCATTATAGAAATAAATTTTAAAACCAAAACGCAGAAACAATGAAAGAGAGAAAAATTCTTACAAAATTCGCTCAGGGGCTGTGATGCAACCTGGAATGACCACATATAAACCCACAGCTGGATAAGACATAAGGCTGGACACTTGGGGCTGAGAGCATTGGTGAGCTTTGGTGAGCAACTGCCGAAAGTTTAATGCAATACTTCATACTACTCATTCCAAGGGTCCCAACACTCCAGGTTGAAGGGAATCTTCCTACAGCTAAACCATGCATGGGGAATCCAGCAGATGGTATACCATATGATCGGGAAAGGTTTCTAAAACGCACCTCATTTTCCTCTCCTGGGGCTCCGGATCAACATTCCAGCCACTTTACTAACAACATCTCCACATGGAGAGTCAATGCCTTTAAGTTCCGGTATCGCACAGTCTGCAGTTAGTGCGGAGGATGAATGGGAATAGGGGGAACCAGTGAGAAAATAGCTGTAGCGGTTTCAATGGGCACATGTCACTCTAATTTCACATCAGGAAGAAGAATTAACCAAAGGCAGAGCAAGGCGCCCCAGAAGAAGGATAGGGCCTGAAGAAATCCTGTGGATATGAGGCAAGATCACAAAAATAAGAGCTGAAAAATGGAGCTAAGGGCCACTGCAATTCAAAAACCTGCAGAGTTATAAAGGCCAACTATTTTCCAAACGTATATTGAGGTAAGGCTATGAAGAGGCACTGACAGCAAGGCAGAATTGCAGGAAACCGATTTCAAGAGGTAGACAGGAACTGCATTGAAAACATATGAAAAGACTCAGAACGTCGACAATGATGCACTTGTCCAAAAAGGGCGTATGCGTTTCTTCCTGAATATATTCAGGAAGAAACGCATACGCCCTTTCTGGCCAACCAAGCAAGCTTGCAAAGGAAATCTGCACTACAATGAAGTCTCACTGCCCCCCGGTCAAAAGGGCCATCTGAAAAAAGTGTAAAATCCAGAACGGCAGGACAGGCCATGGAGAACTGGGAGCCTTTTTGTGCTTATGGGCAGGATGTAAATTGCCAACAGCCACTCTGGAGAAGTGTATGGTGTTTCCTGAAACATCTAAAAAACAAAGCAACAGAGCCTAGGGCACTTCCACTTATGGTCCTATAGCTTAGTGAAATTAAAATCAAAAAGACACAGCCACCCCAAAGTTTGGAACGGCTCTGTTTACAAAAACCTCGTTTACGGTACAAGTTCAATATCGTAGAAAGCAAAAAATGGATAAAGAAGTTGTGGTACATACGTAGAATGGAATATCATTCAGCAATGAAATCTATGTCATCAGGCCCGTAGCAGCATAATGAGTGGATTCAGGTACGATGATTCTAAGTGAAATAAGTCACACAGAAAAAGAAACATCATAAGATATCCCTAATACACGGAATGTAAACTTGGCTACCCAGGAAATGAATTACAAAACAGAACAGGGTCTCAAATGTAGAACCAACTTATGCTTGCTAAAGGGGAAAGGTGAGTTGGTGTGCTGCATAAAACAAGAGATTGAAATGAGCACAGATACCGTTCAATAAGCCAAATATGTAATAGACAAGAGCTACTGCTTGCTCAACGAAGTGGACTCAACACCACATATTAAACGCCTAAGAATATACCTGACTAGTAAGAATCTTAAAACCTATGGATTTATATGTCTCCGAAAGAGAATCAAGCGTGTTTACAGCGGCATAAACGCAGCAGTGATAGGATTGGTGAGGTTCGGTGAGCAAATGCAGACCCTTTGAAGTCATATTGCATGGTACCCATTCCATGGTTCTCAACTCTCCAGGTTTAAGGGATTCTTCCTTCAGCTAAAACATGCATGTGGAACCCAGAGTATGATCCACCGTGTGATTGGGAAACGTGTTCAAATGTGTCTCAGTTTTCATCCCCTGGTAATCGGGTGCAACATTCCAGACGCTTTACTAACACTCTCCCCCACTTGGAGAGTCAGTGCCTTTAACCTCCTGTTTGGCCCAGTTTGCAATTTCTGCGGAAAATGAACAGGAATAGGGAGAACCAATGAGAGACTAGCTGGAGGGTTATGGACGGGCAAATTTAACTCTCATTTCCCACCAAGAAGAGGAATTATCGAAAGGCTCAGCAAGCCATGCCGGAACCACACTAGGGCCTGAAGCAATCCTGCGGTGTTGCGGCCAGCTCACAAGAAAGCGAGTTGAAGAAAGGAGCTCAGGGGAACTGAAATTCACACACCTGCAGAGTTCTAAATGACAGCTATCGTCCAAAAATATATTGAAGTAAGGCTGCCAAGAGGACTTGAAAGCGGGGCAGAATTGCAGGAAACCGATTTCAGGAGGTAGACTGGAATTGCATGTAAAGCATAGGAAAAGAGGCAGAACGTCCACAATGATGCACTTGGCCAAAAAGGGCGTCTGCGTTTTTTCCTGAATATACTCAGGAAAAAACGCATACGCCCTTTTTGGCCAACCAAGCAAGCTTGCAAAGGAAATCTGCACTACAATGAAGTCTCACTGCCCCCCGGGCAAAAGGGCCATCTGAAAAAAGTGTAAAATCCAAAAAGGCAGGACAGGCCAAGGAGAAATGGGAGCCTTGTTATGCTGATGGGCGGGATGTAAATTGCCAACAGCCACTCTGGAGAAGTGTATGGTGTTTCCTGAAACATCTAAGAAACAGAGCAACACAGCCTAAGGCACTTCCACTTATGGTCCTATAGATTAGGGAAATTAAAATCAAAAAGACACAGCTACCCCAAAGTTTGGGACGGCTCTGTTTACAAGAACCTCGTTTACGGTACAAGTTCAATATCGCAGAAAGCGAAAAATGGATAAAGAAGTTGTGGTACTTACGTACAATGCAATATCACTCAGCAATGAAATCTATCTCATCAGGCCAGTAGCAGCATAATGAGTGGATTGAGGTACGATGATTCTAAGTGAAATAAGTCACACAGAAAAAGAAACATCATAAGATATCACTAATACACAGAATGTAAACTTGGCTACACAGGAACTGAATTACAAAACAGAATAGGGTCTCAAATGTAGAAAACCAACTTATGCTTGCTTAAGGGGAAAGGTGAGTTGGGGTGCTGCATAAAACCAGAGATTGAAATTAGCACAGATACCTTTCCATAAGACAAATATGTAATAGAAAAGAGCTACTCCCTGCTCAACGAAGTGGACTCAACACCCCATATTAAACGCCTAAGAATATACCTGACTAGTAAGAATCTTAAAACCTATGGATTGATATGTCTCCGAAAGAGAATCAAGCGTGTGTACAGTGGCATAAACGCAGCAGTGAAAGGATTGGTGAGGTTCGGTGAGCAAATGCAGACCCTTTGAAGTCATATTGCAGGGTTCCCATTCCATGGTTCTCAACTCTTCAGGTTTAAGGGATTCTTCCTTCAGCTAAAACATGCATGTGGAACCCAGAGTATGATCAAACGTGTGATCGGGAAACGTGTTCAAATATGTCTCAGTTTTCATCCCCTGGTACTCGGGTGCAACATTCCAGACGCTTTACTAACACTCTCCCCACTTGGAGAGTCAGTGCCTTTAACCTCCTGTTTGGCCCAGTTTGCAATTTCTGCGGAAAATGAACAGGAATAGGGAGAACAAATGAGAGACTAGCTGGAGGAGTCTGGACGGGCAAATTTAACTCTCATTTCCCACCAGGAAGAGGAATTAACCAAAGGCTCAGCGTGCAATGCCCGAACCACACTAGGGCCTGAAGCAATCCTGCGGTGTTGCGGCCAGCTCACAAGAAAGCGAGTTGAAGAAAGGAACTCAGGGGCCCTGTAATTCACAAACCTGCAGAGTTATAAATGACAGCTATCGTCCAAAAATATATTGAAGTAAGGCTGCCAAGAGGACTTGAAAGTGGGGCAGAATTGCAGGAAACCGATTTCAGGAGGTAGACTGGAATTGCATGTAAAGCATAGGAAAAGAGGCAGAACGTCCTCAATGATGCACTTGGCCAAAAAGGGCGTATGCGTTTTTTCCTGAATATACTCAGGAAAAAACGCAGACACCCTTTTTGGCCCACCAAGCAAGCTTGCAAAGGAAATCTGCACTACAATGAAGTCTCACTGCCCCCCGTTCAAAAGGGCCATCTGAAAAAAGTGTAAAATCCAGAAAGGCAGGACAGGCCATGGAGAACTGGGAGCCTTCTTATGCTGACGGGCGGGATGTAAATTGCCAACAGCCACTCTGGAGAAGTGTATGGTGTTTCCTGAAACATCTAAAAAACAAGCAAAAGAGCCTAGGGCACTTCCACTTATGGTCCTATAGATTAGGGAAATTAAAATCAAAAAGACACAGCCACCCCAAAGTTTGGGACAGCTCTGTTTACAAGAACCTCGTTTACGGTACAAGTTCAATATCGCAGAAAGCGAAAAATGGATAAAGAAGTTGTGGTACTTACGTACAATGCAATATCACTCAGCAATGAAATCTATGTCATCAGGCCAGTAGCAGCATAATGAGTGGATTCAGGTACGATGATTCTAAGTGAAATAAGTCACACAGAAAAAGAAACATCATAAGGTATCACTAATACACGGAATGTAAACTTGGCTACACAGGAACTGAATTACAAAACAGAACAGGGTCTCAAATGTAGAAAACCAACTTATGCTTGCTTAAGGGGAAAGGTGAGTTGGGGTGCTGCAGAAAACCAGAGATTGAAATTAACACAGATAGCTTTCCATAAGACAAATATGTAATAGACAAGAGCTACTCCTTGCTCAATGAAGCGGACTCAACACCCCATATTAAACGCCTAAGAATATACCTGACTAGTAAGAATCTTAAAACCTATGGATTTATATGTCTCCGAAAGAGAATCAAGCGTGTGTACAGCGGCATAAAGGCAGCAGTGAAAGGATTGGTGAGGTTCGGTGAGCAAATGAAGACCGTTTGAAGTCATATTGCATGGTACCCACTCCATGGTTCTCAACTCTCCAGGTTTAAGGGATTCTTCCTTCAGCTAAAACATGCATGTGGAACCCAGAGTATAATCCACCGTGTGATCGGGAAACGTGTTCAAATGTGTCTCAGTTTTCGTCTCCTGGTACTCGGGTGCAACATTCCAGACGCTTTACTAACACTCTCCCCACTTGGAGAGTCAGTGCCTTTAACCTCCTGTTTGGCCCAGTTTGCAATTTCTGCAGAAAAGGAACAGGAATAGGCAGAACGAATGAGAGACAAGCTGGAGGTGTCTGCCCGGGTAAATTTAACTCTCATTTCCCACCAAGAAGAGGAATTAACCAAAGGCTCAGCGAGCCATGCCGGAACCACACTAGGGCCTGAAGCAATCCTGCGGTGTTGCGGCCAGCTCACAAGAAAGCAAGTTGAAGAAAGGAGCTCAGGGGCCCTGTAATTCACACACCTGCAGAGTTCTAAATGACAGCTATCGTCCAAAAATATATTGAAGTAAGGCTGCCAAGAGGACTTGAAAGCGGGGCAGAATTGCAGGAAACCAATTTCAGGAGGTAGACTGGAATTGCATGTAAAGCATAGGAAAAGAGGCAGAACGTCCACAATGATGCACTTGGCCAAAAAGGGCGTATGCGTTTTTTCCTGAATATATTCAGGAAAAAATGCATACGCCCTTTTTGGCCAAACAAGCAAGCTTGCAAAGGAAATCTGCACTACAATGAAGTCTCACTGCTCCCAGGTCAAAAGGGCCATCTGAAAAAAGAGTAAAATCCAGAAAGGCAGGACAGGCCATGGAGAACTGGTAGTTTTGTTATGCCAATGGGCGTGATGTAAATTGCCAACAGCCACTCTGGAGAAGTGTATGGTGTTTCCTGAAACATCTAAAAAACAAAGCAACAGAGCCTAGGGCACTTCCACTTATGGTGCTATAGCTTAGGGAAATTAAAATCAAAAAGACACAGCTACCCCAAAGTTTGGGACGGCTCTGTTTACAAGAACCTCGTTTACGGTACAAGTTCAATATCGCAGAAAGCGAAAAATGGATAAAGAAGTTGTGGTACTTACGTACAATGCAATATCACTCAGCAATGAAATCTATCTCATCAGGCCAGTAGCAGCATAATGAGTGGATTGAGGTACGATGATTCTAAGTGAAATAAGTCACACAGAAAAAGAAACATCATAAGATATCACTAATACACAGAATGTAAACTTGGCTACACAGGAACTGAATTACAAAACAGAATAGGGTCTCAAATGTAGAAAACCAACTTATGCTTGCTTAAGGGGAAAGGTGAGTTGGGGTGCTGCATAAAAGCAGAGATTGAAATTAGCACAGATACCTTTCCATAAGACAAATATGTAATAGAAAAGAGCTACTCCCTGCTCAACGAAGTGGACTCAACACCCCATATTAAACGCCTAAGAATATACCTGACTAGTAAGAATCTTAAAACCTATGGATTTATATGTCTCCGAAAGAGAATCAAGCGTGTGTACAGCGGCATAAACGCAGCAGTGAAAGGACTGGTGAGGTTCGGTGAGCAAATGCAGACCCTTTGAAGTCATATTGCATGGTACCCATTCCATGGTTCTCAACTCTCCAGGTTTAAGGGATTCTTCCTTCAGCTAAAACATGCATGTGGAACCCAGAGTATGATCCACCGTGTGATCGGGAAATGTGTTCAAATGTGTCTCAGATTTCGTCCCCTGGTACTCGGGTGCAACATTCCAGACGCTTTACTAACACTCTCCCCACTTGCAGAGTCAGTGCCTTTAATCTGCTGTTGGGCCCAGTTTGCAATTTCTGCGGAAAATGAACAGGAATAGGGAGAACCAATGAGAGACTAGCTGGAGGTGTCTGGATGGGCAAATTTAACTCTCATTTCTCACCAGGAAGAGGAATTAACGTAAGGCTCAGCATGCCATGCCAGTATCACACTAGGGCCTGAAGCAATCCTGCAGTGTTGCGGCCAGCTCACAAGAAAGCGAGTTGAAGAAAGGAGCTCAGGGGCACTGTAATTCACAAACCTGCAGAGATATAAATGACAGCTATCGTCCAAAAATATATTGAAGTAAGGCTGCCAAGAGGACTTGAAAGCGGGGCAGAATTGCAGGAAACCGATTTCAGGAGGTAGACTGGAATTGCATGTAAAGCATAGGAAAAGAGGCAGAACGTCCACAATGATGCACTTGGCCAAAAAGGGCGTATGCGTTTTTTCCTGAATATATTCAGGAAAAAACGCATACGCCCTTTTTGGCCACCCAAGCAAGCTTGCAAAGAAATCTGCACTACAATGAAGTCTCACTGCCACCCGGTCAAAAGGGCCATCTGAAAAAAGTGTAAAATCCAGAAAGGCAGGACAGGCCATGGAGAACTGGGAGCCTTGTTATGCTGATGGGCAGGATGTAAATTGCCAACAGCCACTCTGGAGAAGTGTATGGTGGTTCCTGAAATATCTAAAAAACAAAGCAACACAGCCTAGGGCACTTCCACTTATGGTCCTATAGCTTAGGGAAATTAAAATCAAAAAGACACAGCCACCCCAATGTTTGGGACGGCTCTGTTTACAAGAACCTCGTTTACGGTACAAGTTCAATATCGCAGAAAGCGAAAAATGGATAAAGAAGTTGTGGTACTTACGTACAATGCAATATCACTCAGCAATGAAATGTATGTCATCAGGCCAGTAGCAGCATAATGAGTGGATTCAGGTACGATGATTCTAAGTGAAATATGTCACACAGAAAAAGAAACATCATAAGATATCACTAATACACGGAATGTAAAGTTGGCTACACAGGAACTGAATTACAAAACAGAATAGGGTCTCAAATGTAGAAAACCAACTTATGCTTGCTTAAGGGGAAAGGTGAGTTGGGGTGCTGCATAAAACCAGAGATGGAAATTAGCACAGATACCTTTCCATAAGCCAAATATGTAATAGACAAGAGCTACTGCTTGCTCAACGAAGTGGACTCAACACCCCATATTAAACGCCTAAGTATATACTTGACTAGTAAGAATCTTAAAACCTATGGATTTATATGTCTCCTAAGGAGAATCAAGCGTGTGTACAGCGGCATAAACGCAGCAGTGATAGGATTGGTGAGGTTCGGTGAGCAAATGCAGACCCTTTGAAGTCATATTGCATGGTACCCATTCCATGGTTCTCAACTCTCCAGGTTTAAGGGATTCTTCCTTCAGCTAAAACATGCATGTGGAACCCAGAGTATGATCCACCGTGTGATCGGGAAACGTGTTCAAATGTGTCTCAGTTTTCGCCCCCTGGTACTCGGGTGCAACATTCCAGACGCTTTACTAACACTCTCCCCACTTGGAGAGTCAGTGCCTTTAACCTCCTGTTTGGCCCAGTTTGCAATTTCTGCGGAAAATGAACAGGAATAGGGAGAACCAATGAGAGACTAGCTGGAGGTGTCTGGACGGGCAAATTTAACTCTCATTTCCCACCAAGAAGAGGAATTAACCAAAGGCTCAGCGAGCCATGCCGGAACCACACTAGAGCCTGAAGCAATCCTGCGGTGTTGCGGCCAGCTCACAAGAAAGCGAGTTGAAGAAAGGAGCTCAGGGGCCCTGTAATTCACACACCTGCAGAGTTCTAAATGACAGCTATCGTCCAAAAATATATTGAAGTAAGGCTGCCAAGAGGACTTGAAAGCGGGGCAGAATTACAGGAAACCGATTTCAGGAGGTAGACTGGAATTGCATGTAAAGCATAGGAAAAGAGGCAGAACGTCCACAATGATGCACTTGGCCAAAAAGGGCGTATGCGTTTTTTCCTGAATATATTCAGGAAAAAACGCATACGCCCTTTTTGGCCAACCAAGCAAGCTTGCAAAGGAAATCTGCACTACAATGAAGTCTCACTGCCCCCCGGTCAAAAGGGCCATCTGAAAAAAGAGTAAAATCCAGAAAGGCAGGACAGGCCATGGAGAACTGGGAGCCTTGTTATGCTGATGGGCGTGATGTAAATTGCCAACAGCCACTCTGGAGAAGTGTATGGTGTTTCCTGAAACATCTAAAAAACAAAGCAACAGAGCCTAGGGCACTTCCACTTATGGTCCTATAGCTTAGGGAAATTAAAATCAAAAAGACACAGCCACCCCAAAGTTTGGGACGGTTCTGTTTACAAGAACCTCGTTTACGGTACAAGTTCAATATCGCAGAAAGCGAAAAATGGATAAAGAAGTTGTGGGACTTACGTACAATGCAATATCATTCAGCAATGAAATCTATGTCATCATGCCCGTAGCAGCATAATGAGTGGATTCAGGTACGATGATTCTAAGTGAAATATGTCACACAGAAAAAGAAACATCATAAGATATCACTAATACACGGAATGTAAAGTTGGCTACACAGGAACTGAATTACAAAACAGAATAGGGTCTCAAATGTAGAAAACCAACTTATGCTTGCTTAAGGGGAAAGGTGAGTTGGGGTGCTGCATAAAACCAGAGATGGAAATTAGCACAGATACCTTTCCATAAGCCAAATATGTAATAGACAAGAGCTACTGCTTGCTCAACGAAGTGGACTCAACACCCCATATTAAACGCCTAAGAATATACTTGACTAGTAAGAATCTTAAAACCTATGGATTTATATGTCTCCGAAGGAGAATCAAGCGTGTGTACAGCGGCATAAACGCAGCAGTGATAGGATTGGTGAGGTTCGGTGAGCAAATGCAGACCCTTTGAAGTCATATTGCATGGTACCCATTCCATGGTTCTCAACTCTCCAGGTTTAAGGGATTCTTCCTTCAGCTAAAACATGCATGTGGAACCCAGAGTATGATCCACCGTGTGATCGGGAAACGTGTTCAAATGTGTCTCAGTTTTCGTCCCCTGGTACTCGGGTACAACATTCCAGACGCTTTACTAACACTCTCCCCACTTGGAGAGTCAGTGCCTTTAACCTCCTGTTTGGCCCAGTTTGCAATTTCTGCGGAAAATGAACAGGAATAGGGAGAACCAATGAGAGACTAGCTGGAGGTGTCTGGACGGGTAAATTTAACTCTCAATTCCCACCAAGAAGAGGAATTAACCAAAGGCTCAGCGAGCCATGCCGGAACCACACTAGGGCCTGAAGCAATCCTGCGGTGTTGCGGCCAGCTCACAAGAAAGCGAGTTGAAGAAAGGAGCTCAGGGGCCCTGTAATTCACACACCTGCAGACTTCTAAATGACAGCTATCGTCCAAAAATATATTGAAGTAAGGCTGCCAAGAGGACTTGAAAGCGGGGCAGAATTGCAGGAAACCGATTTCAGGAGGTAGACTGGAATTGCATGTAAAGCATAGGAAAAGAGGCAGAACGTCCACAATGATGCACTTGGCCAAAAAGGGCGTATGCGTTTTTTCCTGAATATATTCAGGAAAAAACGCATACGCCCTTTTTGGCCAACCAAGCAAGCTTGCAAAGGAAATCTGCACTACAATGAAGTCTCACTGCCCCCCAGTCAAAAGGGTCATCTTAAAAAAGTGTAAAATCCAGAAAGGCAGGACAGGCCATGGAGAACTGGGAGCCTTGTTATGCTGATGGGCGTGATGTAAATTGCCAACAGCCACTCTGGAGAAGTGTATGGTGTTTCCTGAAACATCTAAAAAACAAAGCAACAGAGCCAAGGGCACTTCCACTTACGGTCCTATAGATTAGGGAAATTAAAATCAAAAAGACACAGGCACCCCAAAGTTTGGGACGGCTCTGTTTACAAGAACCTCGTTTCCGGTACAAGTTCAATATCGCAGAAAGCGAAAAATGGATAAAGAATTTGTGGTACTTACGTACAATGCAATATCACTCAGCAATGAAATCTATGTCATCAGGCCAGTAGCAGCATAATGAGTGGATTCAGGTACGATGATTCTAAGTGAAATAAGTCACACAGAAAAAGAAACATCATAAGATATCACTAATACACGGAATGTAAACTTGGCTACACAGGAACTGAATTACAAAACAGTATAGGGTCTCAAATGTAGAAAACCAACTTATGCTTGCTTAAGGGGAAAGGTGAGTTGAGGTGCTGCATAAAACCAGAGATTGAAATTAGCACAGATACCTTTCCATAAGCCAAATACGTAATAGACAAGAGCTACTGCTTGCTCAACGAAGTGGACTCAACACCCCATATTAAACGCCTAAGAATATACCTGACTAGTAAGAATCTTAAAACCTATGGATTTATATGTCTCCGAAAGAGAATCAAGCATGTTTACAGTGGCATAAACGCAGCAGTGATAGGATTGGTGAGGTTCGGTGAGCAAATGCAGACCCTTTGAAGTCATATTGCATGGTACCCATTCCATGGTTCTCAACTCTCCAGGTTTAAGGGATTCTTCCTTCAGCTAAAACATGCATGTGGAACCCAGAGTATGATCCACCGTGTGATCGGGAAACGTGTTCAAATGTGTCTCAGTTTTCGCCCCCTGGTACTCGGGTGCAACATTCCAGACGCTTTACTAACACTCTCCCCACTTGGAGAGTCAGTGCCTTTAACCTCCTGTTTGGCCCAGTTTGCAATTTCTGCGGAAAATGAACAGGAATAGGGAGAACCAATGAGAGACTAGCTGGAGGTGTCTGGACGGGCAAATTTAACTCTCATTTCCCACCAAGAAGAGGAATTAACCAAAGGCTCAGCGAGCCATGCGGAACCACACTAGAGCCTGAAGCAATCCTGCGGTGTTGCGGCCAGCTCACAAGAAAGCGAGTTGAATAAAGGAGCTCAGGGGCCCTGTAATTCACACACCTGCAGAGTTCTAAATGACAGCTATCGTCCAAAAATATATTGAAGTAAGGCTGCCAAGAGGACTTGAAAGCGGGGCAGAATTGCAGGAAACCGATTTCAGGAGGTAGACTGGAATTGCATGTAAAGCATAGGAAAAGAGGCAGAACGTCCACAATGATGCACTTGGCCAAAAAGGGCGTATGCGTTTTTTCCTGAATATATTCAGGAAAAAACGCATACGCCCTTTTTGGCCAACCAAGCAAGCTTGCAAAGGAAATCTGCACTACAATGAAGTCTCACTGCCCCCCGGTCAAAAGGGCCATCTGAAAAAAGTGTAAAATCCAGAAAGGCAGGACAGGCCATGGAGAACTGGGAGCCTTGTTATGCTGATGGGCGGGATGTAAATTGCCAACAGCCACTCTGGAGAAGTGTATGGTGTTTCCTGAAACATCTAAAAAACAAAGCAACAGAGCCTAGGGCACTTCCACTTATGGTCCTATAGCTTAGGGAAATTAAAATAAAAAAGACACAGCCACCCCAAAGTTTGGGACGGCTCTGTTTACAAGAACCTCGTTTACGGTACAAGTTCAATATCGCAGAAAGCGAAAAATGGATAAAGAAGTTGTGGGACTTACGTACAATGCAATATCATTCAGCAATGAAATCTATGTCATCATGCCCGTAGCAGCATAATGAGTGGATTCAGGTACGATGATTCTAAGTGAAATATGTCACACAGAAAAAGAAACATCATAAGATATCACTAATACACGGAATGTAAAGTTGGCTACACAGGAACTGAATTACAAAACAGAATAGGGTCTCAAATGTAGAAAACCAACTTATGCTTGCTTAAGGGGAAAGGTGAGTTGGGGTGCTGCATAAAACCAGAGATGGAAATTAGCACAGATACCTTTCCATAAGCCAAATATGTAATAGACAAGAGCTACTGCTTGCTCAACGAAGTGGACTCAACACCCCATATTAAACGCCTAAGAATATACTTGACTAGTAAGAATCTTAAAACCTATGGATTTATATGTCTCCGAAGGAGAATCAAGCGTGTGTACAGCAGCATAAACGCAGCAGTGATAGGATTGGTGAGGTTCGGTGAGCAAATGCAGACCCTTTGAAGTCATATTGCATGGTACCCATTCCATGGTTCTCAACTCTCCAGGTTTAAGGGATTCTTCCTTCAGCTAAAACATGCATGTGGAACCCAGAGTATGATCCACCGTGTGATCGGGAAACGTGTTCAAATGTGTCTCAGTTTTCGTCCCCTGGTACTCGGGTGCAACATTCCAGACGCTTTACTAACACTCTCCCCACTTGGAGAGTCAGTGCCTTTAACCTCCTGTTTGGCCCAGTTTGCAATTTCTGCGGAAAATGAACAGGAATAGGGAGAACCAATGAGAGACTAGCTGGAGGTGTCTGGACGGGTAAATTTAACTCTCAATTCCCACCAAGAAGAGGAATTAACCAAAGGCTCAGCGAGCCATGCCGGAACCACACTAGGGCCTGAAGCAATCCTGCGGTGTTGCGGCCAGCTCACAAGAAAGCGAGTTGAAGAAAGGAGCTCAGGGGCCCTGAAATTCACACACCTGCAGAGTTCTAAATGACAGCTATCGTCCAAAAATATGTTGAAGTAAGGCAGCCAAGAGGACTTGAAAGCGGGGCAGAATTGCAGGAAACCGATTTCAGGAGGTAGACTGGAATTGCATGTAAAGCATAGGAAAAGAGGCAGAACGTCCACAATGATGCACTTGGCCAAAAAGGGCGTATGCGTTTTTTCCTGAATATATTCAGGAAAAAACGCATACGCCCTTTTTGGCCAACCAAGCAAGCTTGCAAAGGAAATCTGCACTACAATGAAGTCTCACTGCCCCCCGGTCAAAAGGGCCATCTGAAAAAAGTGTAAAATCCAGAAAGGCAGGACAGGCCATGGAGAACTGGGAGCCTTGTTATGCTGATGGGCGTGATGTAAATTGCCAACAGCCCCTCTGGAGAAGTGTATGGTGTTTCCTGAAACATCTAAAAAACAAAGCAACAGAGCCTAGGGCACTTCCACTTATGGTCCTATAGCTTAGGGAAATTAAAATCAAAAAGACACAGCCACCCCAAAGTTTGGGACGGCTCTGTTTACAAGAACCTCGTTTACGGTACAAGTTCAATATCGCAGAATGCAAAAAATGGATAGAGAAGTTGTGGGACTTACGTACAATGCAATATCATTCAGCAATGAAATCTATGTCATCATGCCCGTAGCAGCATAATGAGTGGATTCAGGTACGATGATTCTAAGTGAAATATGTCACACAGAAAAAGAAACATCATAAGATATCACTAATACACGGAATGTAAAGTTGGCTACACAGGAACTGAATTACAAAACAGAATAGGGTCTCAAATGTAGAAAACCAACTTATGCTTGCTTAAGGGGAAAGGTGAGTTGGGGTGCTGCATAAAACCAGAGATTGAAATTAGCACAGATACCTTTCCATAAGCCAAATATGTAATAGACAAGAGCTACTGCTTGCTCAACGAAGTGGACTCAACACCCCATATTAAACGCCTAAGAATATACTTGACTAGTAAGAATCTTAAAACCTATGGATTTATATGTCTCCGAAGGAGAATCAAGCGTGTGTACAGCGGCATAAACGCAGCAGTGATAGGATTGGTGAGGTTCGGTGAGCAAATGCAGACCCTTTGAAGTCATATTGCATGGTACCCATTCCATGGTTCTCAACTCTCCAGGTTTAAGGGATTCTTCCTTCAGCTAAAACATGCATGTGGAACCCAGAGTATGATCCACCGTGTGATCGGGAAACGTGTTCAAATGTGTCTCAGTTTTCGTCCCCTGGTACTCGGGTGCAACATTCCAGACGCTTTACTAACACTCTCCCCACTTGGAGAGTCAGTGCCTTTAACCTCCTGTTTGGCCCAGTTTGCAATTTCTGCGGAAAATGAACAGGAATAGGGAGAACCAATGAGAGACTAGCTGGAGGTGTCTGGACGGGTAAATTTAACTCTCAATTCCCACCAAGAAGAGGAATTAACCAAAGGCTCAGTGAGCCATGCCGGAACCACACTAGGCTCTGAAGCAATCCTGCGGTGTTGCGGCCAGCTCACAAGAAAGCGAGTTGAAGAAAGGAGCTCAGGGGCCCTGTAATTCACACACCTGCAGAGTTCTAAATGACAGCTATCGTCCAAAAATATATTGAAGTAAGGCTGCCAAGAGGACTTGAAAGCGGGGCAGAATTGCAGGAAACCGATTTCAGGAGGTAGACTGGAATTGCATGTAAAGCATAGGAAAAGAGGCAGAACGTCCACAATGATGCACTTGGCCAAAAAGGGCGTATGCGTTTTTTCCTGAATATATTCGGGAAAAAACGCATACGCACTTTTTGGCCAACCAAGCAAGCTTGCAAAGGAAATCTGCACTACAATGAAGTCTCACTGCCCCCCGGTCAAAAGGGCCATCTGAAAAAAGAGTAAAATCCAGAAAGGCAGGACAGGCCATGGAGAACTGGGAGCCTTGTTATGCTGATGGGCGTGATGTAAATTGCCAACAGCCACTCTGGAGAAGTGTATGGTGTTTCCTGAAACATCTAAAAAACAAAGCAACAGAGCCTAGGGCACTTCCACTTATGGTCCTATAGCTTAGGGAAATTAAAATCAAAAAGACACAGCCACCCCAAAGTTTGGGACGGCTCTGTTTACAAGAACCTCGTTTACGGTACAAGTTCAATATCGCAGAAAGCGAAAAATGGATAAAGAAGTTGTGGTACTTACGTACAATGCAATATCACTCAGCAATGAAATCTATGTCATCAGGCCAGTAGCAGCATAATGAGTGGATTCAGGTACGATGATTCTAAGTGAAATAAGTCACACAGAAAAAGAAACATCATAAGATATCACTAATACACGGAATGTAAACTTGGATACACAGGAACTGAATTACAAAACAGAATAGGGTCTCAAATGTAGAAAACCAACTTATGCTTGCTTAAGGGGAAAGGTGAGTTGAGGTGCTGCATAAAACCAGAGATTGAAATTAGCACAGATACCTTTCCATAAGCCAAATACGTAATAGACAAGAGCTACTGCTTGCTCAACGAAGTGGACTCAACACCCCATATTAAACGCCTAAGAATATGCCTGACTAGTAAGAATCTTAAAACCTATGGATTTATATGTCTCCGAAAGAGAATCAAGCGTGTGTACAGCGGCATAAACGCAGCAGTGATAGGAGTGGTGAGGTTCGGTGAGCAAATGCAGACCCTTTGAAGTCATATTGCATGGTACCCTTTCCATGGGTCTCAACTCTCCAGGTTTAAGGGATTCTTCCTTCAGCTAAAACATGCATGTGGAACCCAGAGTATGATCCACCATGTGATCGGGAAACGTGTTCAAATGTGTCTCAGTTTTCGTCCCCTGGTACTCGGGTGCAACATTCCAGACGCTTTACTAACACTCTCCCCACTTGGAGAGTCAGTGCCTTTAACCTCCTGTTTGGCCCAGTTTGCAATTTCTGCGGAAAATGAACAGGAATAGGGAGAACCAATGAGAGACTAGCTGGAGGTGTCTGGACGGGTAAATTTAACTCTCAATTCCCACCAAGAAGAGGAATTAACCAAAGGCTCAGCGAGCCATGCCGGAACCACACTAGGGCCTGAAGCAATCCTGCGGTGTTGCGGCCAGCTCACAAGAAAGCGAGTTGAAGAAAGGAGCTCAGGGGCCCTGTAATTCACACACCTGCAGAGTTGTACATGACAGCTATCGTCCAAAAATATATTGAAGTAAGGCTGCCAAGAGGACTTGAAAGCGGGGCAGAATTGCAGGAAACCGATTTCAGGAGGTAGACTGGAATTGCATGTAAAGCATAGGAAAAGAGGCAGAACGTCCACAATGATGCACTTGGCCAAAAAGGGCGTATGCGTTTTTTCCTGAATATATTCAGGAAAAAACGCATACGCCCTTTTTGGCCAAGGAAGCAAGCTTGCAAAGGAAATCTGCACTACAATGAAGTCTCACTGCCCCCCGGTCAAAAGGGCCATCTGAAAAAAGAGTAAAATCCAGAAAGGCAGGACAGGCCATGGAGAACTGGGAGCCTTGTTATGCTGATGGGCGTGATGTAAATTGCCAACAGCCACTCTGGAGAAGTGTATGGTGTTTCCTGAAACATCTAAAAAACAAAGCAACAGAGCCTAGGGCACTTCCACTTATGGTCCTATAGCTTAGGGAAATTAAAATCAAAAAGACACAGCCACCCCAAAGTTTGGGACAGCTCTGTTTACAAGAACCTCGTTTACGGTACAAGTTCAATATCGCAGAAAGCGAAAAATGGGTAAAGAAGTTGTGGTACTTACGTACAATGCAATATCACTCAGCAATGAAATCTATGTCATCAGGCCAGTAGCAGCATAATGAGTGGATTCAGGTACGATGATTCTAAGTGAAATAAGTCACACAGAAAAAGAAATATCATAAGATATAACTAATACACGGAATGTAAACTTGGCTACACAGGAACTGAATTACAAAACAGAATAGGGTCTCAAATGTAGAAAACCAACTTATGCTTGCTTAAGGGGAAAGGTGAGTTGTGGTGCTGCATAAAACCAGAGATTGAAATTAGCACAGATACCTTTCCATAAGCCAAATATGTAATAGACAAGAGCTACTGCTTGCTCAACGAAGTGGACTCAACACCCCATATTAAACGCCTAAGAATATACCTGACTAGTAAGAATCTTAAAACCTATGGATTTATATGTCTCCGAAAGAGAATCAAGCGTGTGTACAGCGGCATAAACGCAGCAGTGATAGGATTGGTGAGGTTCGGTGAGCAAATGCAGACCCTTTGAAGTCGTATTGCATGGTACCCATTCCATGGGTCTCAACTCTCCAGGTTTAAGGGATTCTTCCTTCAGCTAAAACATGCATGTGGAACCCAGAGGATGATCCACCGTGTGATCAGGAAACGTGTTCAAATGTGTCTCAGTTTTCGTCCCCTGGTACTCGGGTGCAACATTCCAGACGCTTTACTAACACTCTCCCCACTTGGAGAGTCAGTGCCTTTAACCTCCTGTTTGGCCCAGTTTGCAATTTCTGCGGAAAATGAACAGGAATAGGGAGAACCAATGAGAGACTAGCTGGAGGTGTCTGGACGGGTAAATTTAACTCTCATTTCCCACCAAGAAGAGGAATTAACCAAAGGCTCAGCGAGCCATGCCGGAACCACACTAGGGCCTGAAGCAATCCTGCGGTGTTGCGGCCAGCTCACAAGAAAGCGAGTTGAAGAAAGGAGCTCAGGGGCACTGTAATTCACACACCTGCAGAGTTGTAAATGACAGCTATCGTCCAAAAACATATTGAAGTAAGGCTGCCAAGAGGACTTGAAAGCGGGGCAGAATTGCAGGAAACCGATTTCAGGAGGTAGACTGGAATTGCATGTAAAGCATAGGAAAAGAGGCAGAACGTCCACAATGATGCACTTGGCCAAAAAGGGCGTATGCGTTTTTTCCTGAATATATTCAGGAAAAAACGCATACGCCCTTTTTGGCCAAGGAAGCAAGCTTGCAAAGGAAATCTGCACTACAATGAAGTCTCACTGCCCCCCGGTCAAAAGGGCCATCTGATAAAAGTGTAAAATCCAGAAAGGCAAGACAGGCCATGGAGAACTGGGAGCCTTGTTATGCTGATGGGCGTGAAGTAAATTGCCAACAGCCACTCTGGAGAAGTGTATGGTATTTCCTGAAACATCTAAAAAACAAAGCAACAGAGCCTAGGGCACTTCCACTTATGGTCTTATAGGTTAGGAAAATTAAAATCAAAAAGACACAGCCACCCCAAAGTTTGGGACAGCTCTGTTTACAAGAACCTCGTTTACGGTACAAGTTCAATATCACAGAAAGCGAAAAATGGATAAAGAAGTTGTGGTACTTACGTACACTGCAATATCACTCAGCAATGAAATCTATGTCATCAGGCCAGTAGCAGCATAATGAGTGGATTCAGATACAATGATTCTAAGTGAAATAAGTCACACAGAAAAAGAAACATCATAAGGTATCACTAATACACGGAATGTAAACTTGGCTACACAGGAACTGAATTACAAAACAGAATAGGGTCTCAAATGTAGAAAACCAACTTATGCTTGCTTAAGGGGAAGGTGAGTTGGGGTGCTGCATAAAACCAGTGATTGAAATTAACACAGATACCTTTCCATAAGACAAATATGTAATAGACAAGAACTACTCCTTGCTCAACGAAGTGGACTCAACACCCCATATTAAAAGCCTAAGAATACACCTGACTAGTAAGAATCTTAAAACGTATGGATTTATATGTCTCCAAAAGATAATCCAGCGTGTGTACAGCGACATAAAAGCAACAGTGATAGGATTGGTGAGGTTCGGTGAGCAAATGCAGACCCTTTGAAGTCATATTGCATGGTACCCATTCCATGGTTCTCAACTCTCCAGGTTTAAGGGATTCTTCCTTCAGCTAAAACATGCATGTGGAACCCAGAGTATGACCCACCGTGTGATAGGGAAACGTGTTCAAATGTGTCTCAGTTTTCGTCCCCTGGTACTCGGGTGCAACATTCCAGATGCTTTACTAACACTCTCCCCACTTGGAGAGTCAGTGCCTTTAACCTCCTGTTTGGCCCAGTTTGCAATTTCTGCGGAAAATGAACAGGAATAGGGAGAACCAATGAGAGACTAGCTGGAGGTGTCTGGACGGGCAAATTTAACTCTCATTTCCCACCAGGAAGAGGAATTAACCAAAGGCTCAACGAGCCATGCCGGAACCACACTAGGGCCTGAAGCAATCATGCGGTGTTGCGGCCAGCTCACAAAAAAGCGAGTTGTAGAAAGGAGCTCAGGGGCCCTGTAATTCACAAACCTGCCGAGTTGTAAATGACAGCTATCGTCCAAAAATATATTGAAGTAAGGTTGCCAAGAGGACTCGAAAGCGGGTCAGAATTGCAGGAAACCGATTTCAGGAGGTAGACTGGAATTGCATGCAAAGCATAGGAAAAGAGGCAGAACGTCCACAATGATGCACTTGGCCAAAAAGGGCGTATGCGTTTTTTCCTGAATATATTCAGGAAAAAACGCATACGCACTTTTTGGTCAAACAAGCAAGCTTGCAAAGGAAATCTGCACTACAATGAAGTCTCACTGCCCCCCGGTCAAAAGGGCCATCTGAAAAAAGTGTAAAATCCAGAAAGGCAGGACAGGCCATGGAGAACTGGGAGCCTAGTTATGCTGATGGGTGGGATGTAAATTGCAAAAAGGCACTCTGGAGAAGTGTATGGTGTTTCCTGAAACATCTAAAAAACAAAGCAACAGAGCCTAGGGCACTTCCGCTGATGGTCCTATCGATTAGGGAAATTAAAATCAAAAAGACACAGCAACCCCAAAGTTTGAGACAGCTCTGTTTACAAGAACCTCGTTTACAGTACAAGTCCAATATCACAGAAAGCGAAAAATGGATAAAGAAGTTGTGGTACTTACGTACAATGCAATATCACTCAGCAATGAAATCTATGTCATCAGGCCAGTAGCAGCATAATGAGTGGATTCAGGTAAGATGATTCTAAGTGAAATAAGTCACACAGAAAAAGAAACATCATAAGATATCACTAATACACGGAATGTAAACTTGGCTACACAGGAACTGAATTACAAAACAGAATAGGGTCTCAAATGTAGAAAACCAACTTATGCTTGCTTAAGGGGAAAGGTGAGTTGGGGTGCTGCATAAAACCAGAGATTGAAATTAGCACAGATACCTTTCCATAAGCCAAATATGTAATAGACAAGAGTTACTGCTTGCTCAACGAAGTGGACTCAACACCCCATATTAAACGCCTAAGAATATACTTGACTAGTAAGAATCTTAAAACCTATGGATTTATATGTCTCCGAAGGAGAATCAAGCGTGTGTACAGCGGCATAAACGCAGCAGTGATAGGATTGGTGAGGTTCGGTGAGCACATGCAGACCCTTTGAAGTCATATTGCATGGTACCCATTCCATGGGTCTCAACTCTCCAGGTTTAAGGGATTCTTCCTTCAGCTAAAACATGCATGTGGAACCCAGAGGATGATCCACCGTGTGATCGGGAAACGTGTTCAAATGTGTCTCAGTTTTCGTCCCCTGGTACTCGGGTGCAACATTCCAGACGCTTTACTAACACTCTCCCCACTTGGAGAGTCAGTGCCTTTAACCTCCTGTTTGGCCCAGTTTGCAATTTCTGCGGAAAATGAACAGGAATAGGGAGAACCAATGAGAGACTAGCTGGAGGTGTCTGGACGGGCAAATTTAACTCTCATTTCCCACCAAGAAGAGGAATTAACCAAAGGCTCAGCGAGCCATGCCGGAACCACACTAGGGCCTGAAGCAATCCTGCGGTGTTGCGGCCAGCTCACAAGAAAGCGAGTTGAAGAAAGGAGCTCAGGGGCCCAGTAATTCACACACCTGCAGAGTTATAAATGACAGCTATCATCCAAAAATATATTGAAGTAAGGCTGCCAAGAGGACTTGAAAGCGGGGCAGAATTGCAGGAAACCGATTTCAGGAGGTAGACTGGAATTGCATGTAAAGCATAGGAAAAGAGGCAGAACGTCCACAATGATGCACTTGGCCAAAAAGGGCGTATGCGTTTTTTCCTGAATATATTCAGGAAAAAACGCATACGCCCTTTTTGGCCAACCAAGCAAGCTTGCAAAGGAAATCTGCACTACAATGAAGTCTCACTGCCCCCCGGTCAAAAGGGCCATCTGAAAAAAGAGTAAAATCCAGAAAGGCAGGACAGGCCATGGAGAACTGGGAGCCTTCTTATGCTGATGGGCGGGATGTAAATTGCCAACAGCCACTCTGGAGAAGTGTATGGTGTTTCCTGAAACATCTAAAAAACAAAGCAACAGAGCCTAGGGCACTTCCACTTATGGTCCTATAGCTTAGGGAAATTAAAATCAAAAAGACACAGCCACCCAAAGTTTGGGACGGCTCTGTTTACAAGAACCTCGTTTACGGTACAAGTTCAATATCGCAGAAAGCGAAAAATGGATAAAGAAGTTGTTGTACTTACGTACAATGCAATATCACTCAGCAAAGAAATCTATGTCATCAGGCCAGTAGCAGCATAATGAGTGGATTCAGGTACGATGATTCTAAGTGAAATAAGTCACACAGAAAAAGAAACATCATAAGATATCACTAATACACAAAATGTAATCTTGGCTACACAGGAACTGAATTGCAAAACAGAATAGGGTCTCAAATGTAAAAAACCAACTTATGCTTGCTTAAGGGGAAAGGTGAGTTGGGGTGATGCATAAAACCAGAGATTGAAATTAGCACAGATACCTTTCCATAAGACAAATATGTAATAGACAAGAGCTACTCCCTGCTCAACGAAGTGGACTCAACACCCCATATTAAACGCCTAAGAATATACCTGACTAGTAAGAATCTTAAAACCTATGGATTTATATGTCTCCGAAAGAGAATGAATCGTGTGTACAGCGGCATAAACGCAGCAGTGATAGGATTGGTGAGGTTCGGTGAGCAAATGAAGACCCTTTGAAGTCATATTGCATGGTACCCTTTCATTGGTTCTCAACTCTCCAGGTTTAAGGGATTCTTCCTTCAGCTAAAACATGCATGTGGAACCCAGAGTATGATCCACCGTGTGATCGGGAAACGTGTTCAAATGTGTCTCAGTTTTCGTCCCCTGGTACTCGGGTGCAACATTCCAGACGCTTTACTAACACTCTCCCCACTTGCAGAGTCAGTGCCTTTAATCTGCTGTTGGGCCCAGTTTGCAGTTTCTGCGGAAAATGAACAGGAATAGGGAGAACCAATGAGAGACTAGCTGCAGGTGTCTGGACGGGCAAATTTAACTCTCATTTCCCACCAGGAAGAGGAATTAACCAAAGGCTCAGCATGCCATGCCAGTATCACACTAGGGCCTGAAGCAATCCTGCAGTGTTGCGGCCAGCTCACAAGAAAGCGAGTTGAAGAAAGGAGCTCAGGGGCACTGTAATTCACAAACCTGCAGAGATATAAATGACAGCTATCGTCCAAAAATATATTGAAGTAAGGCTGCCAAGAGGACTTGAAAGTGGGGCAGAATTGCAGGAAACCGATTTCAGGAGGTAGACTGGAATTGCATGTAAAGCATAGGAAAAGAGGCAGAACGTCCACAATGATGCACTTGGCCAAAAAGGGCGTATGCGTTTTTTCCTGAATATATTCAGGAAAAAACGCATACGCCCTTTTTGGCCAACCAAGCAAGCTTGCAAAGGAAATCTGCACTACAATGAAGTCTCACTGCCCCCCGGTCAAAAGGGCCATCTGAAAAAAGTGTAAAATCCAGAAAGGCAGGACAGGCCATGGAGAACTGGGAGCCTAGTTAGGCTGATGGGCGGGATGTAAATTGCCAACAGCCACTCTGCAGAAGTGTATGGTGTTTCCTGAAACATCTAAAAAACAAAGCAACAGAGCCTTGGGTACTTCCACTTATGGACCTATATCTTAGGGAAATTAAAATCAAAAAGACACAGCCACCCCAAAATTGGGGACGGCTCTGTTTACAGGAACCTCATTTACGGTACAAGATGAATATCACAGAAAGCGAAAAATGGATAAAGAAGTTGTGGTACTAATGTACAATGCAATATCACTCAGCAATGAAATCTATATCATCAGGCTCATAGCAGTATAATGAGTGGATTCAGGTACGATGATTCTAAGTGAAATAAGTCACACAGAAAAAGAAACATCATAAGATATCACTAATACACGGAATGTAAGCTTGGCTACACAGGAACTGAATTACAAAACAGAACAGGGTCTCAAATGTAGAAAACCAACTTATGCTTGCTTAAGGGGAAAGGTGAGTTGGGGTGCTGCAGAAAACCAGAGATTGAAATTAACACAGATACCTTTCCATAAGACAAATATGTAATAGACAAGAGCTACTCCTTGCTCAACGAAGCGGACTCAACACCCCATATTAAACGCCTAAGAATATACCTGACTAGTAAGAATCTTAAAACCTATGGATTTATATGTCTCCGAAAGAGAATCAAGCGTGTGTACAGCGGCATAAAGGCAGCAGAGAAAGGATTGGTGAGGTTCGGTGAGCAAATGAAGACCGTTTGAAGTCATATTGCATGGTACCCATTCCATGGTTCTCAACTCTCCAGGTTTAAGGGATTCTTCCTTCAGCTAAAACATGCATGTGGAACCCAGAGTATAATCCACCGTGTGATCGGGAAACGTGTTCAAATGTGTCTCAGTTTTCGTCCCCTGGTACTCGGGTGCAACATTCCAGACGCTTTACTAACACTCTCCCCACTTGGAGAGTCAGTGCCTTTAACCTCCTGTTTGGCCCAGTTTGCAATTTCTGCAGAAAAGGAACAGGAATAGGCAGAACCAATGAGAGACTAGCTGGAGGTGTCTGGACGGGCAAATTTAACTCTCATTTCCCACCAGGAAGAGGAATTAACCAAAGGCTCAGCGAGCCATGCCGGAACCACACTAGGGCCTGAAGCAATCCTGCGGTGTTGCGGCCAGCTCACAAGAAAGCGAGTTGAAGAAAGGAGCTCAGGGGCCCTGTAATTCACACACCTGCAGAGTTCTAAATGACAGCTATCGTCCAAAAATATATTGAAGTAAGGCTGCCAAGAGGACTTGAAAGCGGGGCAGAATTGCAGGAAACCAATTTCAGGAGGTAGACTGGAATTGCATGTAAAGCATAGGAAAAGAGGCAGAACGTCCACAATGATGCACTTGGCCAAAAAGGGCGTATGCGTTTTTTCCTGAATATATTCAGGAAAAAATGCATACGCCCTTTTTGCCCAAGGAAGCAAGCTTGCAAAGGAAATCTGCACTACAATGAAGTCTCACTGCTCCCAGGTCAAAAGGGCCATCTGAAAAAAGAGTAAAATCCAGAAAGGCAGGACAGGCCATGGAGAACTGGAAGTTTTGTTATGCCAATGGGCGTGATGTAAATTGCCAGCAGCCACTCTGGAGAAGTGTATGGTGTTTCCTGAAACATCTAAAAAACAAAGCAACAGAGCCTAGGGCACTTCCACTTATGGTGCTATAGCTTAGGGAAATTAAAATCAAAAAGACACAGCTACCCCAAAGTTTGGGACGGCTCTGTTTACAAGAACCTCGTTTACGGTACAAGTTCAATATCACAGAAAGCGAAAAATGGATAAAGAAGTTGTGGTACTTACGTACAATGCAATATCACTCAGCAATGAAATCTATGTCATCAGGCCAGTAGCAGCATAATGAGTGGATTGAGGTACGATGATTCTAAGTGAAATAAGTCACACAGAAAAAGAAACATCATAAGATATCACTAATACACAGAATGTAAACTTGGCTACACAGGAACTGAATTACAAAACAGAATAGGGTCTCAAATGTAGAAAACCAACTTATGCTTGCTTAAGGGGAAAGGTGAGTTGGGGTGCTGCATAAAACCAGAGATTGAAATTAGCACAGATACCTTTCCATAAGACAAATATGTAATAGAAAAGAGCTACTCCCTGCTCAACGAAGTGGACTCAACACCCCATATTAAACGCCTAAGAATATACTTGACTAGTAAGAATCTTAAAACCTATGGATTTATATGTCTCCGAAAGAGAATCAAGCGTGTGTACAGCGGCATAAACGCAGCAGTGAAAGGATTGGTGAGGTTCGGTGAGCAAATGCAGACCCTTTGAAGTCATATTGCATGGTACCCATTCCATGGTTCTCAACTCTCCAGGTTTAAGGGATTCTTCCTTCAGCTAAAACATGCATGTGGAACCCAGAGTATGATCCACCGTGTGATCGGGAAATGTGTTCAAATGTGTCTCAGATTTCGTCCCCTGGTACTCGGGTGCAACATTCCAGACGCTTTACTAACACTCTCCCCACTTGCAGAGTCAGTGCCTTTAATCTGCTGTTGGGCCCAGTTTGCAATTTCGGCGGAAAATGAACAGGAATAGGGAGAACCAATGAGAGACTAGCTGGAGGTGTCTGGATGGGCAAATTTAACTCTCATTTCTCACCAGGAAGAGGAATTAACCAAAGGCTCAGCATGCCATGCCAGTATCACACTAGGGCCTGAAGCAATCCTGCGGTGTTGCGGCCAGCTCACAAGAAAGCGAGTTGAAGAAAGGAGCTCAGGGGCACTGTAATTCACAAACCTGCAGAGATATAAATGACAGCTATCGTCCAAAAATATATTGAAGTAAGGCTGCCAAGAGGACTTGAAAGCGGGGCAGAATTGCAGGAAACCGATTTCAGGAGGTAGACTGGAATTGCATGTAAAGCATAGGAAAAGAGGCAGAACGTCCACAATGATGCACTTGGCCAAAAAGGGCGTATGCGTTTTTTCCTGAATATATTCAGGAAAAAACGCATACGCCCTTTTTGGCCACCCAAGCAAGCTTGCAAAGAAATCTGCACTACAATGAAGTCTCACTGCCCCCCGGTCAAAAGGGCCATCTGAAAAAAGTATAAAATCCAGAAAGGCAGGACAGGCCATGGAGAACTGGGAGCCTTGTTATGCTGATGGGCAGGATGTAAATTGCCAACAGCCACTCTGGAGAAGTGTATGGTGGTTCCTGAAATATCTAAAAAACAAAGCAACACAGCCTAGGGCACTTGCACTTATGGTCCTATAGCTTAGGGAAATTAAAATCAAAAAGACACAGCCACCCCAATGTTTGGGACGGCTCTGTTTACAAGAACCTCGTTTACGGTACAAGTTCAATATCGCAGAAAGCGAAAAATGGATAAAGAAGTTGTGGTCCTTACGTACAATGCAATATCACTCAGCAATGAAATGTATGTCATCAGGCCAGTAGCAGCATAATGAGTGGATTCAGGTACGATGATTCTAAGTGAAATAAGTCACACAGAAAAAGAAACATCATAAGATATCACTAATACACAGAATGTAAACTTCTCTACATAGGAACTGAATTACAAAACAGAATAGGGTCTCAAATGTAGAAAACCAACTTATGCTTGCTTAAGGGGAAAGGTGAGTTGGGGTGCTGCATAAAACCAGAGATTGAAATTAACACAGATACCTTTCCATAAGAAAAATATGTAATAGACAAGAGCTACTCCTTGCTCAACGAAGTGGACACAACACCCCATATTAAACGCCTAAGAATATGCCTGACTAGTAAGAATCTTAAAACCTATGGATATATATGTATCCGAAAGAGAATCAAGCGTGTGTACAGCGGCATAAACGCAGCAGTGATAGGATTTGTGAGGTTCGGTGAGCAAATGAAGACCCTTTGAAGTCATATTGCATGGTACCCATTCCATGGTTCTCAACTCTCAAGGTTTAAGGGATTCTTCCTTCAGCTAAAACATGCATGTGGAACCCAGAGGATGATCCACCGTGTGATCGGGAAACGTGTTCAAATGTGTCTCAGTTTTCGTCCCCTGGTACTCGGGTGCAACATTCCAGATGCTTTACTAACATTCTCCCCACTTGGAGAGTCAGTGCCTTTAACCTCCTGTTTGGCCCAGTTTGCAATTTCTGCAGAAAATGAACAGGAATAGGGAGAACCAATGAGAGACTAGCTGTAGGTGTCTGGACAGGCAAATTTAACTCTCATTTCCCACCAGGAAGAGGAATTAACCAAAGGCTCAGCGAGCCATGCCGGAACCACACTAGGGCCTGAAGCAATCCTGCAGTGTTGCGGCCAGCTCACAAGACAGCGAGTTGAAGAAAGGAGCTCAGGGGCCCTGTAATTCACACACCTGCAGAGTTCTAAATGACAGCTATCGTACAAAAATATATTGAAGTAAGGCTGCCAAGAGGACTTGAAAGTGGGGCAGAATTGCAGGAAACCGATTTCAGGAGGTAGACTGGAATTCCATGTAAAGCATATGAAAAGAAGCAGAACGTCCACAATGATGCACTTGGCCAAAAAGGGCGTATGCGTTTTTTCCTGAATATATTCAGGAAAAAACACATACGCCCTTTTTGGCCAACCAAGCAAGCTTGCAAAGGAAATCTGCACTACAATGAAGTCTCACTGCCCCCCGGTCAAAAGGGCCATCTGAAAAAAGTGTAAAATCTAGAAAGGTAGGACAGGCCATGGAGAACTGGGAGCCTTGTTATGCTGATGGGCGGGATGTAAATTGCCAACAGCCACTCTGGAGAAGTGTATGGTGTTTCCTGAAACATCTAAAAAACAAAGCAACAGAGCCAAGGGCACTTCCACTTATGGTCCTATAGCTTAGGGAAATTAAAATCAAAAAGACACAGCTACCCCAAAGTTTGGGACGGCTCTGTTTACAAGAACCTCGTTTACAGTACAAGTTCAATATCGCAGAAAGCTAAAAATGGATAAGGAAGTTGTGGTACTAACGTACACTGCAATGTCACTCAGCAATGAAATCTCTGTCATCAGGCCCATAGCAGCATAATGAGTGGATTCAGGTACGATGATTCTAAGTGAAATATGTCACACAGAAAAAGAAACATCATAAGATATCACTAATACACGGAATGTAAACTTGGCTACACAGGAACTGAATTACAAAACAGAATAGGGTCTCAAATGTAGAAAACCAACTTATGCTTTCTTAAGGGGAAAGGTGAGTTGGGGTGCTGCATAAAACCAGAGATTAAAATTAGCACAGATACCTTTCCATAAGCCAAATATGTAATAGAGAAGAGCTACTGCTTGCTCAACGAAGTAGACTCAACACCCCATATTAAACGCCTAAGAATATACCTGACTAGTAAGAATCTTAAAACCTATGGATTTATATGTCTCCGAAAGAGAATCAAGCGTGTGTACAGTGGCATAAACGCAGCAGTGATAGGATTGGTGAGGTTCGGTGAGCAAATGCAGACCCTTTGAAGTCATATTGCATGGTACCCCTTCCATGGTTCTCAACTCTCCAGGTTTAAGGGATTTTTCTTTCAGCTAAAACATGCATGTGGAACCCAGAGTATGATCCACCGTGTGATCGGGAAACGTGTTCAAATGTGTCTCAGTTTTCGTCCCCTGGTACTCGGGTGCAACATTCCAGACGCTTTACTAACACTCTCCCCACTTGGAGAGTCAGTGCCTTTAACCTCCTGTTTGGCCCAGTTTGCAATTTCTGCGTAAAATGAACAGGAATAGGGAGAACCAATGAGAGACTAGCTGGAGGAGTCTGGACGGGCAAATTTAACTCTCATTTCCCACCAGGAAGAGGAATTAACCAAACGCTCAGCGAGCCATGCCAGAACCACACTAGGGCCTGAAGCAATCCTGCGGTGTTGCGGCCAGCTCACAAGAAAGCGTGTTGAAGAAAGGAGCTCAGGGGAACTGTAATTCACAAACCTGCAGAGTTATAAATGGCAGGTATCATCCAAAATTATACTGAAGTAAGGCTGCGAAGAGGACTTGAAAACGGTGCAGAATTGCTTGAAACCGATTTCAAAAGGTACACGGGAGTCGCTCTTAAAGCATAGGAAAAGAGACAGAACTTGGAAAATAATGCACTTGGCAAAAGAGGGCATATGTGTTTTATCCAGAGCTCTCATAACCGAGGGGAGGAGATTCCCAGCAGGCTCCAACTGCCACCTGAAGGCTCACGTTGTCAAGGCAACGTGAGCAAGCCAGGCAGGAGTTACCTCACAGCAGAGGTCCCAGCTCACAGAAGGGTGAGAAAATCAGCCAACATCAGACTCTCACCAGAGGGCCCACATCACCAAGGGGATGGGAACCAGGCAGGAGTGTCTTCACACCAGTGGGGCCACATCATCGAAAGGTGAGGTACTCAGCACATGTGTCCTCAAACCAGAGGACCCACATCACCAAGGACCTCGGAGTGAGGCAGGCAGGAGTAGCCTCACAACACTGGGCCCATAGAACAAAAAAGTGAGGAATCCAGCAGTTGGAACCTCCCAGCAGGCGGCCCAGAGCACCGAGGCTATGGGATCCAGGCCACAGTGAACTCACAGAAGAGGGCCCATGTCATGAAACTGAGCAACCCAGCCATTGGGACCTCAGAGCAGGAGGCCCACATCCCCATGGGGATATAAATCTGGTAGGAGTGTCCTCGCACCACTGAGAACGTATCAGAAAATTTTGGGAGACCAGCAGTTAGGGCCTGACACCAGAGGACCCTCATCACCAAGGGAAGGAGGCTCCCAGCAGGCTCCAACTGCCACCAGAGGGCTGACGTCGCCAAGGTGATGTGTGCCAACCAGGCACGAATGACCTCACAGCAGAGGGCCCACCTCAGAGAAGTGTGATGAACCCAGTCAGGATCACACTCGCACCAGAGGGCCCACATCACCAAATGGATTCGAACCAGGCAGGAGTGTCCTCACATGAGTAGGGCCACATCATCTAAAGCTGAGGAACCCAGAACATGTGGCTTCAAACCATAGGACACCCATCATCAAGGGGCTGGGAGTGAGGCAGGCAGGAGGAGCCTCACAAAAGAGGGCCCAAAAATAAGAAAGGTGAGGAGTGACCTCACAGCAGAGGGCCCACCTCACAGAAGGGTGAGGAACACAGCCAGGATCAGACTCTCACCAGAGGGTCCACATCACCAAGGGGATGGGAACAAGGCAGGAGTGTCCCCAAACCAGTGGGACAACATCATCGAAAGGTGAGGATCCCAGCACATGTAGCCTCAAACCAGAGGAACCACATCACTAAGGGGTTCGGAACGAGGCTGGCAGGACCAGCCTCACAACACAGGGTCCATAGAATATAAAAGTTGAGGAATCCAGCAGTTGGAACCTCCCAGCAAGTGGCCCAGAGCACCGAGGCTATGAGATCCAGGCCGCAGTGAACTCACAACAGACGGCCCACATCATGAACCTGTGAGCAGCCCAGCCGTTGGGACCTCAGAACAGAAGGCCCACATCCCCATTGGGATGGGAACCTGGCAGGAGTGGCCTCGCACCACTTAGCACATATCAGAAAATGTTAGGAGCCCAGCAGTTAGGGCCTGACGCCAGGGGGCCCTCATAACTGAGGGGAGGAGACTCCCAGCAGGTTCCAACTGCCAACAGAGGGCCCACGTCTACAAGGAGGCATGCGTCAGCCAGGCAGTAGTGACCTCACAGCAGAGGGCCTATCTCACAGAAGGGTGAGGAACCGAGGCAGGATGAGACTCTCGCCAGAGGGCCCACAACACCAAGGGGATGGAAACCAGTCAGGACTGTCCTCCCACCAGTGGGGCCACATCATCGAAAGGTGAGGAACCCAGCACATGCGGCCTCATATCAGAGGACATACATCACAAAGGGGATGGGAGTGAGGCAGGTAGGAGTAGCCTAAATACAGAGGGCCCAAAGAATAAAAAAGGTGAGGAATCCAGCATTTGGAACCTCCCAGCAGGCGGCCGAGAGCACAGAAGCTATGGGATGCAGGCAGGAGTGAACTAACACCAGAGAGCCCACATCATGAAACTGTGAGCAACCCAGGCGTTGGGACCTCAGAGCAGAAAGCCCACATCCCCATGGGGATGGGAACCTGACAGGAGTGTCACAGGCATCACTGGGCTCACATCAGAAAACGTGGGGAGCCCAGCAGTTATGGCCTGATGCTAGAGGGCCGTCATCACCGAGGGCAGGAGGCTCCCAGCAGGTTCCATGTGCCAAAAGAGGGCCCACGTCGCCAAGGTGATGTGTGCAAGTCAGGCAGGATTGACCTCACAGCAGAGGGCCTACCTCACAGAAGAGTGAGGAACCCAGCCAGGATAAGACTGTCACCAGAAGGCCCACATCACCAAGGGGATGGGAACCAGGCAGGAGTGTCCTCACACCAGTGGGGCCACATCATTGAAAGTTGCGGAACCCAGCACATGTGGCCTCAAACCAGAGGACCCACATCACGAAGGGGTTGCGAGTGAGGCAGGCAGGAGGAGCATCGCAACACAGGACCCATAGAATACAAAAGTTGAGGAATCGAGCAGTTGGAACCTCCCAGCAGGCGGCCCAGAGCACAGAGGCTATGGCATCCAGGCCAGAGTGAACTAACAGCAGAGAGCCCACATCATGAAACTGTGAACAACCCAGCCGTTGGGACTTCAGAGCAGAAGACCCACATCCCAATGGGGATGTGAACCTGGATAGAGTGTCTTCGAACCACTGGGCGCACATCACAAAATGTGGGGAGCCCAGCAGTTAGGGCCTGACGCCAGAGGGCCCTCATCACCAAGGGGCCTCCCCCTTGGTGGCTCCAAGTGCCACCGAAGGCTCATGTCCACAAGGCGAGGTGAGCAAGCCAAGCAGGAGTGACCTCACAGCAGACGGCCCACCTCACAGAAGGGTGAGGAACCCAGCCAGGATCAGACTCTCAACAGAGGGCCCACATCACCAAGGGGATGTGAACCAGGCAGGAGTCTCCTAAGACCATTGGTCCCACATCATCGAAAGGTGAGGAACCCAGCACATGTGGCCTCAAACCAGACGACACACATCACGAAGGGGCTGGGAGTGAGGCAGGCAGGAGGATCCTCACAACAGAGGGCCTAAAAAATTAAAAAAGTGAGGAATCCAGCAGTTGGAACCTCCCAGCAGGCGGCCAAGAGCACAGAGGCTATGGGATCCAGGCCACAGTGAACTAACACCAGAGAGCCCACATCATGAAATTGTGATCAACCCAGCCGTTGGAACCTCAGAGCAGAAGGCCCACATCCCCATGGAGATGGGAACCTAAGAGGAGTGCCCGAGCATCACTGGGCTCACTAAGAAAAGTTGGGGAGCCCAGCAGTTAGGGCCTGACGTCAGAGGGCCCTCATCACAGAGGTGAGGAGGCTCCCAGCAGGGTCCAAGTGCCACCAGAGGGCTCATGTTAACAAGGCGAGGTGAGCAAGCCAGGCAAGAGTTACCTGATAGTAGAGGGCCCACCTCACAGATGGGTGAGGAACCCAGCCAGGATCAGACTCTCACCAGAGGGCCCACATCACAAAGGGGATGGGAACCAGTCAGGATTATCCTCACACCAGTGGGGCCTCATCATCTTAAGGTGAGGAACCCAGCACATGTGTCCTCAAACCAGAGGACCCACATCACCAAGGGCCTTGGAGTGAGGCAGGCAGGAGTAGCCTCACAACACAGGGCACATAATATAAAAAACGTGAGGATTCCAGCATTTAGACCTTCCAGCAGGCGGCTCAGAACACCGAGGCTATGGGATCCAGGCCGCAGTGAACTCACAGCAGAGGGCCCACATCATAAAACTGTGAGCAACCCAGGCGTTGGGACCTCAGCGCAGAAGGCCCACATCCCCATGGGAATGGGAACCTGGCTGGAGTGTCCTCGCACCACTGGGCGCACATCAGAAAATGTGGGGAGCCCACCATTTAGGGCCTGATGCCAGAGGGCCGTCATCACCGAGAGGAGGAGGCACCCTGCACGCTCCAACTGCCACCAGAGGGCTCACGTCTCCAAGGTGACGTGTGCCAGCCAGGCAGGAGTGACCTCACAGCAGAGGGCCTACCTCACAGAACGTTGAGGAACCCAGCCAGGATTAGACTCTCGCCAGAGGGCCCACCTCACCAAGGGGATGGGAACCAGGCAGGAGTGTCCTCACACGAGTGGGGCCACATCATCGAAAGGTGAGGAACGCAGCACATGTGGCCTCAAGCCATAGGACAGTCATCACCAAGGGGCTGGCAGTGAGGCAGGCAGGAGGAGCCTCACAACAGAGGGCACATAGAATAAAAAAGTTGAGGAATCCAGCAGTTGGAACCTCCCAGCAGGCGGCTCAGAGCACCGATGATAAGGGATCCTTGCCGGAGTGAACTCACAGCAGAGGGCCCACATCATGGTACTGTGAGCAAGCCAGCCGTTTTGACCTCAGAGCAGAAGGCCCATATCCCCATGGGGATGGGAACCTGGCAAGAGTGTCCTCACTCACTTGGCACACATCAGAAAATGTGGGGAGCCCAGCAGTTATGGCCTAAGGCAAGAGGGCCCTCATCACTGAGGGGAGGAGGATCCCAGCACACTCCAACTGCCACCAGAGGGCCCACGTCGCCAAGGTGACGTGTGCCAGACAGGCATGAATGACCTCACAGCAGAGGGGCCACCTCACAGACGGGTGGGGAACCCAGCCAGGATCAGACTCTCACCTGAGGGCCCACATCAGCAAGGGGATGGGAACCAGTCAGGACTGTCTTCCCTCCAGTGGGGCCACATCATCGAAAGGTGCGGAACCCAGCACATGTGGCCTCAAATCAGAGGACACATATCACAAAGGGAATGGGAGTGAGGCAGGCAGGAGTAGCCTAAAAACAGAGGGCCCAAAGAATAAGAAAGGTGAGGAATCCAGCAGTTGGAACCTCCCAGCAGGTGGCCGAGAGCACAGAAGCTATGGGATGCAGGCAGGAGTGAACTAATAGCAGAGAGCCCACATCATGAAACTGTGAGCAACCCAGGCGTTGGTACCTCAGAGCAGAAGGCCCACATCCCAATGGGGAGGTGAACCTGGCTGGAGTGTCCTCGCACCACTGGGCGCACATCACAAAATGTGGGGAGACCAGCAGTTAGGGCCTGACGCCAGAGGGCCCTCATCACCGAGGGGAGGAGGCTCCCAGCAGGCTCCAAGTGCCACCAGAGGGCTCATGTCCACAAGGCGAGGTGAGCAAGCCAGGCAGGAGTGACCTCACAGCAGACGGCCCACCTCACAGATGGGTGAGGAACCCAGCCAGGATCAGACTCTCAACAGAGGGCCCACATCACCAAGGGGATGTGAACCAGGCAGGAGTCTCCTAAGACCATTGGTCCCACATCATCGAAAGGTGAGGAACCCAGCACATGTGGCCTCAGACCAGACGACACACATCACGAAGGGGCTGGGAGTGAGGCAGGCAGGAGGATCCTCACAACAGAAGACCCAAAAAATTAAAAAAGTGAGGAATCCAGCAGTTGGAACCTCCCAACAGGTGGCCAAGAGCACAGAGGCTATGGGATCCAGGCCTCTGTGAACTAACACCAGAGAGCCCACATCATGAAAATGTGAACAACCCAGCCGTTGGGACTTCAGAGCAGAAGGCCCACATCCCCATCGAGATGGGATCCTAAGAGGAGTGCCCAAGCATCATTGGGCTCACTAAGAAAAGTTGGTGAGCCCAGCAGTTAGGGCCTGACGCAAGAGGGCCCTCATCAACGAGGGGAGGAGATCCTCAGCACGCTCCTACTGCCACCACATGGCTGACTTCACCAAGGCAATGTGTGCCAGCCATGCAGGAGTGACCTATCAGCAGTGACCTCCCTCACAGAAGGGTGAGGAACACAGCCAGGAACAGACTCTCACCAGGGGGTCCACATAACCACGTAGATGAGAACCCGGCAGGAGTGTCCTCACACTAGTGGGGCCACATCATCGAAAGGTGAGGAACCCAGCAAAGGTGGCCACAAACCAGAGGACCCACATCACCAAGGGGTTGAGAGTGAGGTAGGTGTCTGGACGGGCATATTTAACACTCATTTCCCACCAGGAAGAGGAATTAACCAAAGGCTCAGCGTGCCCTGCCAGAAGCAGATTAGGGCCTGAAGCAGTCTTGCGGGTTTGCGGCCAGCTCACAAGAAAGCGAGTTGAAGAAAGGAGCTCAGGGGCCCTGTAATTCACAAACCTGCAGAGTTATAAATGACAGATAACGTCCAAAAATATATTGAAGTAAGGCTGCCAAGAGGACTTGAAAGCGGGGCAGAATTTCAGGAAACCGATTTCAGGAGGTAGACTGGATTTGCATTTAAAGCATAGGAAAAGAGGCAGAACATCGACAATGATGCACTTGGCAAAAAAAGGGCGTATGAGTTTGTTCCTGAATATATTCAGGAAAAAACACATACACCCTTTTTGGCAAACCAAGCAAGCTTGCAATGGAAATCCGAACTACTATGAAGTGTCACTTCCCCCCGGTCTAAAGGGCCATCTGAAAAAAGTGTAAAATCCAGAAAGGCAAGACAGGCCATGGGGAAAAAGGAGCCTTGTTATGCTGATGGGCGGGATGTAAATTGCCAACAGCCACTCTGGAGAAGTGTATGGTGTTTCCTGAAACATCTGAAAAACAAAGCAACAGAGTCTAGGGCATTTCCACTTATGGTCCTATAGCTTAGGGAAATTAAAATCAAAAAGACACAGCCACCCCAAAATTTGGGACGGCTCTGTTTACAAGAACCTCGTTTACGGTCCAAGTTCAATATCACAGAGAGCAAAAACTGGATAAAGAAGTTGTGGTACTTATGTACAATGCAATATCACTCAGCAATGAAATCTGTGTCACCAGGCCTGTACCAGCATAATGAGTGGATTGAGGCACGGTGATTCTAAGTGAAATAAGTAACACAGAAAAAGAAACATCATAAGGTATCACTAATGCACGGAATGTAAACTTGGCTACACATGAACTGAATTACAAAACAGAACAGGGTCTCAAGTTTAGAAAACCAACTTATGCTTGCTTAAGGGGAAAGGTGAGTTGGGGTGCTGCATAAAACCAGAGTTTGAAATTAGCACAGATACCGTTCCATAAGCCAAATATGTAATAGACAAGACCTACCCCTTGTTCATCGAAATGGACTCAACAATGAGGTATCACCTCACACCTGTTAGAATGGGCATCATCTGAAAATCTACAAACAACAAATGCTGGAAAGGGTGTGGAGAAAAGGAAGCCTCTTCCACTATTGTTGGGAATATAAATTGATACAGTCACTATGGAGAACAATATGGAGTTTCTTAAGAAACTAATAATAGAATTACCATATGATACAGCAATCCCAGTACTGGACATATACCCAGACAAAACCATAAATCAAAAAGAGACATTCACCGTAATGTTCATTGCATCACTATTTACAATATCGAGGTAATGGAAGCAACCTAAATGCCCACAGACAGACGAATGCATAAAGATGTGGTACATATATAAAATGGAATATTACTAAGCCATGAAAGGAATGAAATTAGGTCATTTGTAGAGACGTCGATGGATCTAGAGACTGTCATACAGAGTGAAGTAAGTCAGAAAGAGAAAAACAAATCTTGTATATTCATGCATATATGTGGAACCTAGAAAAACTGTACAGATTAACCGTTTTGCAAGGCATAAATAGAGCAACAGATGTAGACAACAATCGTATGGACAACAAGGGGGGAAAGCTCTTGGGGGTGGTGGTGGTGGGAGGAGTTGAGAGATTGGGATTGGCATGTAAACATTTATATGTATAAAATAGATAACCAATAAGAACCTGCTGTATAAAAATATAAAATAAAATTCAAAATTAAAAAGAAATAAAATTTAAAAAATAAAACAGAAAAAACAATTATTCCCTTCACATACATGTATTTATATGAATAAATTATTTCCATGCTTATATCTGTAAATACAAAAAAGAGGAATAAAATCTACCTTGAACCAAAAACAAAAAAGAGAAAAAAAAAACAGAACCCACCAGTTACTCAGAGGAAAACCGTATCAGGGCACTTGCTCCAGTTGTAAACAATTCTGAAGTTGGTCAGTGGTGGGGAATCGTCTCCCATTCAGCCAGCAGCCCCCACACAACAAGCGTCCTCATTGCAAAGCTGGGGCACTGTGCCGAGGCATCTGTGAGTAAACGTGAGCTGAGCCCCAGGCCAGTTGCTGCTGAACTGTTCCCACCCTTCCCAGGTAAAACACCTGAATATATACAAGGACTTGAAAGCCTAGAGGAAGGGCCATGGAGCCACACGAGTGACAGCATGCCAGCTGACTTGGTGCCTGCAGGCCAGCCAGGATGGTCCTGGCCCTGGGTGCTCTTCTGGAAGATTTCCATTTCCCTGCCTGAGATACCCGTCCTGTCCCTGCCCCCACTGCTTTTTTCCTTCCTCACCTCTGCCCAGGGAGCAATTCCAGCAGCAGGTATGGGTGACACATCCTCTTCTTTAGCAGGTGGCAGCCTGGCAACTGCTGCAGAAAGTCCAGCAGAGCCCCACTCACACTGGGCCACCCACAAAGCCGTGGCCTCTCACTCCCTCCCACCAGCCCAGCCCCGAGACTGCTGACAGGGCAGAGAAAATGGCGTCAGACACAGCTGCAGGGGCTCTTGCTGCCTGGAGTGGTATTTATATTGATCTCAACCCAGGCACACCTGGGGAGGGCTGGCCGGCACCGTAAGGCTGCCCAGGTCAGCCAATCGTCACCCCTCAGGGGCTCACAGTTGCAGAAAATGGAACTTGCTGAACCGGCCAGGTCCAAGGAACAGGTGTGGGCTCCTGAGAGTCAGGATAGACAAGGGGCTGCAGCTTTGGCTTGTTTTCTAATCATTTTATCTGGCCCATGAGTGGGAGACAACTTCAAGAAAACCCTCTCCTAATGAGAGGAACCCAGGAGTCAGGGAGAGGAGGGGTGGGTGGTGGTTGGAGACAGAGGCCTGGTGCCCCGGGTGCAGTGGAAGTCTCTGGAAGACCAGGTGGAGGGAGGCCACACAGAGTGATGCCCAGGGTCACAGACCTGTCGGAGCTGCTGTTTGTTAGTTCAAGTCCTGCTCTGAGGTGCTCTGTGTCAGCTCTGAGCGACAGGTGAGCTGGGGGTGCTCTTCAATGAGGGCTATGTGCACGGTTCCTGTGTGCCCAGCCCTGCCACGGTACCTGCAAGGGTAGCTCTGTATCCTGGGAGGGGCCTGACCACGAGAGCCCCGTGGGCTGGCTTGGGGGTGGGGTACCTGCCCAGGAGAGCTCCATATCCTGGGATTGGCCTGACCACGAGAGCTCCATGGGCTGCTGGGGACCTGGTAAAGGATGTCAGGACAGTCAGTGAAGCCACCGAGGATATACCTCCAGTTGCTCCTAATTCCTACACCCTGCTGGTCATTCTACCAACCACCAGGACATGGTATTCTGTATTAGTCTTCAATGATGCCTTCTTTTGTATTCCATTAGTCCCAGAGTCACAAGAAATTTTGGCTTGTGAGTGGCAGGACTCAACATACAACTAAAACAATACTTCCGGGCCGTCTTGCCCCAAGGGTTCAAAAATTCCCACACCATCTTTGGGGAAAGCTTAGCTAAAGACCGAAAAGTTCTACCTCTGGAAAAGGAAACCCTCCTTCAATATGCAGACGACATTCTGATCGCCAGCCCTACTAAGGAGGCCTCTGAACTACCAAGCCAATAAAGGATAGAAGTTGTCCAAGAAAAAGCTCAAATATCACAGACTGCGGTGACCTGCCTGGGCTTCATTCTCACACAAGGTCGGAGAAGCCCATCCCAGGAAAGGGAAGAAACCATTTGCAGCCTTACCCCTTTCTAAAACGAGAAGACAGCTTAGGGGTTCCTGGGGAGGCCAGGGTTTGCTGCTTCTGGATCCCTAACTACAGTCTACTAGCTGGGCCTCTATATGAAACACTGAAAGGAAAAGATGATGATCCTTTTGAACAGAATCCAGAAGTGGCCTTTCAAGAATGGAAAGAGCAGTCAATTCAGACCCTTGCCCTGGAACTCCCTAATTGAGCTAAACCCTTTGACCTTTCCATTCCCGGTGAAAGGTGAATCGCCATTGGAGAATTAGTGCAAAAACTGGGACCACTTGAAATGGAACAACGCAAGAATGCCATCCAGGTAGGATAAACTACAGTCACCAAGGGGCTTGGCCCACTGCCACATCTGGCCAAGATACTGGCGGTATCTAAAAACCTGGAAATCAGCAGCCCAAAAGGCCACCTCCCTCCTAAGGGAAAAGGACCCCACGTGGTGATCCTAATCACCAACCATGCCCTGAAGTTGCAGGGTTCGCTCCGTGGGCACACCGACCTCGAGTGAGGAGGCCCTCCAACTCCAACATCCAGAGAGATAACCGGGGGCAGCAGGGCACCATGACGACTCGTGTGAACATCACTTGACCTGGAGTTTCTCTCATAAAACAACAATAGTGTGTCCCGAAGGAGTAGACTACTGCTTGCAGGACTTACTGCACCCGGAGGGGAGCTAATAATCTTGGTGGGGGAACCGTATATCACACTGTCACCATAGAAAAGCCTACAGACACCGTGATGATGGTGGCCAATAAGACCGGCTGGACTCCTGTTTACTTCAAAAGGCTGTTGACTCAGTGGCCATCATGGTCCTTGATCACCACTGACCCTGGACTGTCTGGGAGTTGAGCGGGCAGGGCTCTGACACCTGGTGCTGTTTTTACGTTAATTCAGGGACCTAATTGAAGAAAGAGCAGACTACTGGTCAGAGCATCTAGGCTGGCAGAAACGGTCAGCCTAAGGTGGCCGAACAAATGTGGGGCGGGGTGAAACCGGCCCCCACAACGTCTCTGCACATCTCTTTCCTGGACCCTTAAAGGTCATTAGAATCTATAACACTTCCAATGCTGGTGCTCAGGCGGACGAGCAGGGAGGCAGGGGTCCTGGGGCCAATCAACGTCACCTGGAGGCTGCTGGGGAGAAGTTCTGACCCTCGTCCCCTGGTATGAGGGCTCCCAACTCAGCACTCAGCAGTTACAGAAGAAGGGTCTGCACCCTCAGCACTCCAAGAATGAGGAATGGGACAAAAGGCAGAGGAGGGGTTTGTCCCCAGCAAAGCCCATTAAAAATCCCTGGGAGATAAAAATAGAATCTGGGCAATAAAGTCAAGTCTGACCTTTTTTATCCTTTGTGCTTTGTCTAATTTCACGTGCTCCTAGGGTCCCGCATACAGAGGTTCCACACCCGGCACTTCAGACCAGATTTCCTAGTGCAGAATGGCTGGGTCGACACCTCAGCTCCTGGGGCCCAGTGCAGACTCCGAGATATAGAGCCTGAGCTGCAGCCAACCCGGCCCTCGAGAGCTCCACCCCCTCCCTCCCACTGACTCTGACAGGATCTCTACACAGCAGCCCAGCCCACAGCCCACGGGGTAGTGCATGCTCTCACCTCTCCATTCTCTGATCAAAATATAAAGTTTCCTTTGCTTGTGAACCAAACTCAGTCTCGATCTGTTGGCCCCAATGACACTGGGCAGGGGGACACTTGTTGGGGTCCACTCTGGAGGATCAGTAACAGAAATTGAGACTACTGTAACTTCAATGAACAGATGTGTGAGCCAAACTGTAGTTAACATAGAACAGTTTATAAGGCTCGGGTAAAATAAGATGTTTCTAACACTTCCATTTGATATTTCCATCACTTTATTATAAGCAAGTTCAGTGAAAAGGTTTGTCTTATTTGTCAGGTCAATATTAGAGAAATGAAGTGATTTCTTTCCAAGGATGTACATCTAATAATCTTGGTTAAAGCTTCAATCTTGTTTTAAATGCTTTTCCATTGAAAATGATACCTCTCTTTCAGCTCCCCCATTTCTGAGAAGTATAAAATCTTATAATTTATTATTACCAAAGGGGAAAGGTGGGAGGAGGGATAAATTAACAGTTTGGAATTAAAACATACACACTGCTATGTATAAAATAGATCATCAACAAGGAACTACTGTATAGCACAGGGAACTACACTCAATATTTTGCAATAACCTATAAGGGGAAATAATCGGAAAAAGAATAGATATTTTTATTGACATCATCTATCAATGACAGTTAAAGTGTAACCTAAGGGAAGCCGGTGGTGAGTGCTTCTGACCCTGAAGACTTCAATCATCTAAAGTTTGGACTCTGCCTACTTCCCAAGGCCCTTAATGAACATATGTGTAGCCGTAGCTTAAAAATTTCCCCAGTTTGGGTTTCGGGGAGACACTGATTTTGAAAAAGCCCTGGTGTTCTCCTTACATGAATGGGACCCTTCCTACTGCTAAAACATGTCTGTCACACCCAGAGGATGGTATACCGTCTGATCGGGAAGAATTTGGAAAAGGCATCTCATCTCCTCATCTCCTGGTGCTCGGGTTCACCCCTCCAGCGTCTTCACTAACAGTCTCCCCACTTGGAGATGTCAGCACTGTCAACATCCTGTTGCGTACAGTTTGGAATTTGCCCAGAGGATGAAGCGGAAGGATGAGGAACAATGAGAGACAAGTCCTAGGTGTTCAGACAGGCACATGTCACTCTAATTTCCAATCAGGAAGACGAATTGACCAAAGGCTAGGGTTGCCCATGGAAACAGTATAGGGCTTGAGGAAATCCCACTGCTTTGTGGCCAGTTCCCATAAACACAAGTTGAACAATGGAACTCAGGGGCAGTAAAATTCACGAAACTGCAGAGTTGAAAATATCTATCACTGAAAAATGTCTTGAGGAAAGTCAAAGAAAAGGATTGGTAAGCAAGGGAGAATGACAGGAAAGGGATTTGAGGAGGTAGAAAGGACTCGCCATTAAGCACAAGAAAAGGGGCTGAACATTGCCAACATTGCAGTTGGCCAAAAAGGCTGTATGCGTTTTTTTCTGTATATATTCAAGAAAAGGGCATACACTTTTTTAGCCAACCAAACAGGTGGGCACTGGAAATCAATACTACAAAAGATATCACTTCGCATCAGTCAGAAAAGCCATCCTCATAAAGTGTAAACACCAGAAATGCAGGACAGGGCAAGGAGAAGAGGGAGCCCTGTGAGGCTTATAGTGGAAATGTATATTGCCAACGGCCATTCTGGAGAAGTGTATTGTGTTTACTAAAGCATCTAAAAAATGAGCTACAGAGCATAGGGCACTTGCACTCATGGGCGTATATCTTGGGAAAAACAAAAATCGAGAGGACACAGGCACCCCAATGTTTACTGCCTCTCTGTTTAAAAGATCCTCGACTAGGATATAACTTAAATGTCTCTGGAGGGAAAAAATGGATAGAGATGTGGTACTTATGTAGAGTGGAATATTACTCAGCCTGGAAATCAATGAAATATGGCCAGTTGTAACAACTCCGGAGGAGTTACGTATGATCATTCTAAGTGACATAATTCAAAAAGAAAAAGACACATATCATAAGATATCACTTAAAGGTGGAATCCAAAATGGCTACACATGAAATAAATTACAAAACAAAAACATAGTCAAATATGTAGAAAACACGCGTAAGGCTGCTAAACGGGAAAGGTGGGGAGGGGTGAGGCATCATCCAGGAGGTTGAAATTAGCAAAGATACCATTCCAAATACCAAACTGATAATCAACAAGGCCTACACGGTAGCTAAAAGAACTGCACTCAGCACACTCAAGTCACCGGAAAAGAATATCTATGACTGGTAAGAATCTGAAAAAGAATTTATTGATGTCTCTCTGTACGTGAATCAAGTGGATGTACAGCAGCAAGAAACAGAGCTTTGAAAATCAGTTGTAACCAATATAGTAATAAATTGAAAAAAATAAACGACAGAGAGACAGAGAAAACCTCTTACAACTTTTCCTCAGGGACGGTGATGCAACATGGATTGAACACATCTAGACCCACAGCAGGATGAGACATAAGGCTGGAAACTGTTCGCGCTAAGAGAAATGTGAGGTTGGGTGAGGAAATGCACACCCTTTAAAGTAATACTACCTGGTACCCATTCAATGGGTCCCAAATCTGCAGGTTCAAGGAATCTTCCTACAGCTAAAACATGCATGGAAAACATGCATGGAAAACACCATGTGATCGGGAGATGTGTCTAAAATGCACCTCATTTATCCTCTCCTGGTGCTCCTGTTCATCATTCCAGCCACGTTACTTAGAATCTCCCCACTTAGAGAATCAGCACATTTAAACTTCTGTTTCACACATTTTGCAAATTGTGAGGAGGATGAACGGGAAGAGGGGGAACCAATGAGAGAATAGTTGTAGGGGTTTGGACGGGCACATGTCACTCTAATTTCCCATTAAGAGTAAGAATTAAAAAAAGGCTCAGCCCGCCTCGCCGGAGCCAAAATAGGGCCTGAAGCAATCCTGCGGCTTTGAGGCCAGCTCACAAAAGAGCAACTTAAAAAATGGAGCTCAGGGTCACTGCAATTCACAAACCTGCAGAGTTATAAATGAAAACTAACGTCCAAAAATATGTTGAGGTAAGGCAAAGAAGAGGATCTGAATGCAAGACAGAATTGCAAGAAACAGATTTCAAGAGATAGATTGGACTCGTCCTTAAAGTACATGAAAAGCGGCAGAATTTCGACAATGATGTAGTTGGCCCAAAAGGGAGTATGCGTTTTTTCCTGAATATATCCAGGAAAAAACGCATACGCACTTTATGGGCAACCAAGCAAGCAAGCAATGCAAATGTGCACAACAAAGAAGTCTCATTTCCCACCGGTCAAAAGGGCCATCCGAAAAAATTGTAAAAACCAGAAATGCAGGACAGGCCATGGAGAACAGGGAGCCTTTATACGCTGATGGACAGTGTGTGAACTGCCGAGAGCCACTCTGGAGAAGTGTATGGTGGTTCCTAAATCATCTAAAAAACAGAGCTACAGAGCATAGGGCACTTCCAATCATGGAAGTATATCTAGGGAAGTCTAAAAATCAACAAGACACAAGCACACCACAGTTTAGGGCTACTCTGTTTACAAGAACCTCAACTTCAGTACACCTTAAATATCCCAGGAAAGAGAACAATGGATAAAGAAAATGTGGTACTTATGTACAATGGAATATCTCTTCACCATGAAATCAATGTAATAAGGCTAGTAGAAGGATAAAGAGTGGATTTAGGTCCGATAATACTACTTGAAATAAGTCAAACAGAAAAAGAAACATATCATAAGATATCACTTATAGAGGGAGGATAAATATGGCTGCACAAAAAATGAATTACAAAACAGAACAGTGTCTCACATTTAGAAAACACACTTATGTCAGCTTAAGGGGAAAGGAGAGGTGGGGTGATGCATAAAACCAGAGTTTGAAATTAGCACAGATACCGTTCAATAAACCAAATAGGTATTAGACAAGATCTACACCTTGCTCAATGAACTGGCCTCAACACACCCTATACACCGCAGAGAAATATATCTGAGTAATAAGAATCTTAAAACCCATGTATTGATATATCTCCATAAGGGAATCAAGTGTGTGCAGAGCGGCACAAACACAGCAGTGAAAATGAGCTAAACCCCATTATAGAAATAAATTTTAAAACCAAAACGCAGAAACAATGAAAGAGAGAAAAATTCTTACAAAATTCGCTCAGGGGCTGTGATGCAACCTGTAATGACCACATATAAACCCACAGCTGGATAAGACATAAGGCTGGACACTTGGGGCTGAGAGCATTGGTGAGCTTTGGTGAGCAACTGCCGAAAGTTTAATGCAATACTTCATACTACTCATTCCAAGGGTCCCAACACTCCAGGTTGAAGGGAATCTTCCTACAGCTAAACCATGCATGGGGAATCCAGCAGATGGTATACCATATGATCGGGAAAGGTTTCTAAAACGCACCTCATTTTCCTCTCCTGGGGCTCCGGATCAACATTCCAGCCACTTTACTAACAATATCTCCACATGGAGAGTCAATGCCTTTAAGTTCCGGTATCGCACACTCTGCAGTTAGTGCAGAGGATGAATGGGAATAGGGGGAACCAGTGAGAAAATAGCTGTAGCGGTTTCAATGGGCACATGTCACTCTAATTTCACATCAGGAAGAAGAATTAACCAAAGGCAGAGCAAGGCGCCCCAGAAGAAGGATAGGGCCTGAAGAAATCCTGTGGATATGAGGCAAGATCACAAAAATAAGAGCTGAAAAATGGAGCTAAGGGCCACTGCAATTCAAAAACCTGCAGAGTTATAAAGGCCAACTATTTTCCAAACGTATATTGAGGTAAGGCTATGAAGAGGCACTGACAGCAAGGCAGAATTGCAGGAAACCGATTTCAAGAGGTAGACAGGAACTGCATTGAAAACATACGAAAAGACTCAGAACGACGACAATGATGCACTTGTCCAAAAAGGGCGTATGCGTTTCTTCCTGAATATATTCAGGAAGAAACGCATACGCCCTTTCTGGCCAACCAAGCAAGCTTGCAAAGGAAATCTGCACTACAATGAAGTCTCACTGCCCCCCGGTCAAAAGGGCCATCTGAAAAAAGTGTAAAATCCAGAACGGCAGGACAGGCCATGGAGAACTGGGAGCCTTTTTGTGCTTATGGGCAGGATGTAAATTGCCAACAGCCACTCTGGAGAAGTGTATGGTGTTTCCTGAAACATCTAAAAAACAAAGCAACAGAGCCTAGGGCACTTCCACTTATGGTCCTATAGCTTAGTGAAATTAAAATCAAAAAGACACAGCCACCCCAAAGTTTGGAACGGCTCTGTTTACAAAAACCTCGTTTACGGTACAAGTTCAATATCGTAGAAAGCAAAAAATGGATAAAGAAGTTGTGGTACATACGTAGAATGGAATATCATTCAGCAATGAAATCTATGTCATCAGGCCCGTAGCAGCATAATGAGTGGATTCAGGTACGATGATTCTAAGTGAAATAAGTCACACAGAAAAAGAAACATCATAAGATATCCCTAATACACGGAATGTAAACTTGGCTACCCAGGAAATGAATTACAAAACAGAACAGGGTCTCAAATGTAGAACCAACTTATGCTTGCTAAAGGGGAAAGGTAAGTTGGTGTGCTGCATAAAACAAGAGATTGAAATGAGCACAGATACCGTTCAATAAGCCAAATATGTAATAGACTAGACCTACTCCTTGCTCAACGAAGTGGACTCAACACCACATATTAAACGCCTAAGAATATACCTGACTAGTAAGAATCTTAAAACCTATGGATTTATATGTCTCCGAAAGAGAATCAAGCGTGTTTACAGCGGCATAAACGCAGCAGTGATAGGATTGGTGAGGTTCGGTGAGCAAATGCAGACCCTTTGAAGTCATATTGCATGGTACCCATTCCATGGTTCTCAACTCTCCAGGTTTAAGGGATTCTTCCTTCAGCTAAAACATGCATGTGGAACCCAGAGTATGATCCAACGTGTGATTGGGAAACGTGTTCAAATGTGTCTCAGTTTTCATCCCCTGGTAATCGGGTGCAACATTCCAGACGCTTTACTAACACTCTCCCCCACTTGGAGAGTCAGTGCCTTTAACCTCCTGTTTGGCCCAGTTTGCAATTTCTGCGGAAAATGAACAGGAATAGGGAGAACCAATGAGAGACTAGCTGGAGGGTTATGGACGGGCAAATTTAACTCTCATTTCCCACCAAGAAGAGGAATTATCGAAAGGCTCAGCGAGCCATGCCGGAACCACACTAGGGCCTGAAGCAATCCTGCGGTGTTGCGGCCAGCTCACAAGAAAGCGAGTTGAAGAAAGGAGCTCAGGGGAACTGTAATTCACACACCTGCAGAGTTCTAAATGACAGCTATCGTCCAAAAATATATTGAAGTAAGGCTGCCAAGAGGACTTGAAAGCGGGGCAGAATTGCAGGAAACCGATTTCAGGAGGTAGACTGGAATTGCATGTAAAGCATAGGAAAAGAGGCAGAACGTCCACAATGATGCACTTGGCCAAAAAGGGCGTCTGCGTTTTTTCCTGAATATACTCAGGAAAAAACGCATACGCCCTTTTTGGCCAACCAAGCAAGCTTGCAAAGGAAATCTGCACTACAATGAAGTCTCACTGCCCCCCGGTCAAAAGGGACATCTGAAAAAAGTGTAAAATCCAAAAAGGCAGGACAGGCCAAGGAGAAATGGGAGCCTTGTTATGCTGATGGGCGGGATGTAAATTGCCAACAGCCACTCTGGAGAAGTGTATGGTGTTTCCTGAAACATCTAAGAAACAGAGCAACACAGCCTAAGGCACTTCCACTTATGGTCCTATAGATTAGGGAAATTAAAATCAAAAAGACACAGCCACCGGAATGTTTGGGACGGCTCTGTTTACAAGAACCTCGTTTACAATACAAGTTCAATATCACAGAAAGCGAAAAATGGATAAAGAAGTTGTGGTACTTACATACAATGCAATATCACTCAGCAATGAAATGTATGTCATCAGGCCAGTAGCAGCATAATGAGTGGATTCAGGTACGATGATTCTAAGTGAAATAAGTCACACAGAAAAAGAAACATCATAAGATATCACTAATACACGGAATGTAAACTTGGTTACACAGGAACTGAATTACAAAACAGAATAGGGTCTCAAATGTAGAAAACCAACTTATGCTTGCTTAAGGGGAAAGGTGAGTTGGGGTGCTGCATAAAACCAGAGATAGAAATTAGCACAGATACCTTTCCATAAGCCAAATATGTAATAGGCAAGAGCTACTGCTTGCTCAACAAAGTGGACTCAACACCCCATATTAAACGCCTAAGAATATACCTGACTAGTAAGAATCTTAAAACCTATGGATTTATATGTCTCTGAAAGAGAATCAAGCATGTGTACAGCGGCATAAATGCAACAGTGATAGGATTGGTGAGGTTCGGTGAGCAAATGCAGACCCTTTGAAGTCATATTGCAGGGTTCCCATTCCATGGTTCTCAACTCTTCAGGTTTAAGGGATTCTTCCTTCAGCTAAAACATGCATGTGGAACCCAGAGTATGATCCAACGTGTGATCGGGAAACGTGTTCAAATATGTCTCAGTTTTCATCCCCTGGTACTCGGGTGCAACATTCCAGACGCTTTACTAACACTCTCCCCACTTGGAGAGTCAGTGCCTTTAACCTCCTGTTTGGCCCAGTTTGCAATTTCTGTGGAAAATGAACAGGAATAGGGAGAACAAATGAGAGACTAGCTGGAGGAGTCTGGACGGGCAAATTTAACTCTCATTTCCCACCAGGAAGAGGAATTAACCAAAGGCTCAGCGTGTCATGCCGGAACCACTCTAGGGCCTGAAGCAATCCTGCGGTGTTGCGGCCAGCTCACAAGAAAGCGAGTTGAAGAAAGGAACTCAGGGGCCCTGTAATTCACAAACCTGCAGAGTTATAAATGACAGCTATCGTCCAAAAATATATTGAAGTAAGGCTGCCAAGAGGACTTGAAAGCGGGGCAGAATTGCAGGAAACCGATTTCAGGAGGTAGACTGGAATTGCATGTAAAGCATAGGAAAAGAGGCAGAACGTCCTCAATGATGCACTTGGCCAAAAAGGGCGTATGCGTTTTTTCCTGAATATACTCAGGAAAAAACGCAGACACACTTTTTGGCCAACCAAGCAAGCTTGCAAAGGAAATCTGCACTACAATGAAGTCTCACTGCCCCCCGTTCAAAAGGGCCATCTGAAAAAAGTGTAAAATCCAGAAAGGCAGGACAGGCCATGGAGAACTGGGAGCCTTATTATGCTGATGGGCGGGATATAAATTGCCAACAGCCACTCTGGAGAAGTGTATGGTGTTTCCTGAAACATCTAAAAAACAAGCAACAGAGCCTAGGGCACTTCCACTTATGGTCCTATAGATTAGGGAAATTAAAATCAAAAACACAGCCACCCCAAAGTTTGGGACAGCTCTGTTTACAAGAACCTCGTTTACGGTACAAGTTCAATATCGCAGAAAGCGAAAAATGGATAAAGAAGTTGTGGTACTTACGTACAATGCAATATCACTCAGCAATGAAATCTATGTCATCAGGCCAGTAGCAGCATAATGAGTGGATTCAGGTACGATGATTCTAAGTGAAATAAGTCACACAGAAAAAGAAACATCATAAGGTATCACTAATACACGGAATGTAAACTTGGCTACACAGGAACTGAATTACAAAACAGAACAGGGTCTCAAATGTAGAAAACCAACTTATGCTTGCTTAAGGGGAAAGGTGAGTTGGGGTGCTGCAGAAAACCAGAGATTGAAATTAACACAGATAGCTTTCCATAAGACAAATATGTAATAGACAAGAGCTACTCCTTGCTCAACGAAGCGGACTCAACACCCCATATTAAACGCCTAAGAATATACCTGACTAGTAAGAATCTTAAAACCTATGGATTTATATGTCTCCGAAAGAGAATCAAGCGTGTGTACAGCGGCATAAAGGCAGCAGTGAAAGGATTGGTGAGGTTCGGTGAGCAAATGAAGACCGTTTGAAGTCATATTGCATGGTACCCACTCCATGGTTCTCAACTCTCCAGGTTTAAGGGATTCTTCCTTCAGCTAAAACATGCATGTGGAACCCAGAGTATAATCCACCGTGTGATCGGGAAACGTGTTCAAATGTGTCTCAGTTTTCGTCTCCTGGTACTCGGGTGCAACATTCCAGACGCTTTACTAACACTCTCCCCACTTGGAGAGTCAGTGCCTTTAACCTCCTGTTTGGCCCAGTTTGCAATTTCTGCAGAAAAGGAACAGGAATAGGCAGAACGAATGAGAGACAAGCTGGAGGTGTCTGCCCGGGTAAATTTAACTCTCATTTCCCACCAAGAAGAGGAATTAACCAAAGGCTCAGCGAGCCATGCCGGAACCACACTAGGGCCTGAAGCAATCCTGCGGTGTTGCGGCCAGCTCACAAGAAAGCAAGTTGAAGAAAGGAGCTCAGGGGCCCTGTAATTCACACACCTGCAGAGTTCTAAATGACAGCTATCGTCCAAAAATATATTGAAGTAAGGCTGCCAAGAGGACTTGAAAGCGGGGCAGAATTGCAGGAAACCAATTTCAGGAGGTAGACTGGAATTGCATGTAAAGCATAGGAAAAGAGGCAGAACGTCCACAATGATGCACTTGGCCAAAAAGGGCGTATGCGTTTTTTCCTGAATATATTCAGGAAAAAATGCATACGCCCTTTTTGGCCAAACAAGCAAGCTTGCAAACGAAATCTGCACTACAATGAAGTCTCACTGCTCCCAGGTCAAAAGGGCCATCTGAAAAAAGAGTAAAATCCAGAAAGGCAGGACAGGCCATGGAGAACTGGTAGTTTTGTTATGCCAATGGGCGTGATGTAAATTGCCAACAGCCACTCTGGAGAAGTGTATGGTGTTTCCTGAAACATCTAAAAAACAAAGCAACAGAGCCTAGGGCACTTCCACTTATGGTGCTATAGCTTAGGGAAATTAAAATCAAAAAGACACAGCTACCCCAAAGTTTGGGACGGCTCTGTTTACAAGAACCTCGTTTATGGTACAAGATCAATATCGCAGAAAGCGAAAAATGGATAAAGAAGTTGTGGTACTTACGTACAATGCAATATCACTCAGCAATGAAATCTATCTCATCAGGCCAGTAGCAGCATAATGAGTGGATTGAGGTACGATGATTCTAAGTGAAATAAGTCACACAGAAAAAGAAACATCATAAGATATCACTAATACACAGAATGTAAACTTGGCTACACAGGAACTGAATTACAAAACAGAATAGGGTCTCAAATGTAGAAAACCAACTTATGCTTGCTTAAGGGGAAAGGTGAGTTGGGGTGCTGCATAAAACCAGAGATTGAAATTAGCACAGATACCTTTCCATAAGACAAATATGTAATAGAAAAGAGCTACTCCCTGCTCAACGAAGTGGACTCAACACCCCATATTAAACGCCTAAGAATATACCTGACTAGTAAGAATCTTAAAACCTATGGATTGATATGTCTCCGAAAGAGAATCAAGCGTGTGTACAGCGGCATAAACGCAGCAGTGAAAGGATTGATGAGGTTCGGTGAGCAAATGCAGACCCTTTGAAGTCATATTGCAGGGTTCCCATTCCATGGTTCTCAACTCTTCAGGTTTAAGGGATTCTTCCTTCAGCTAAAACATGCATGTGGAACCCAGAGTATGATCCAACGTGTGATTGGGAAACGTGTTCAAATATGTCTCAGTTTTCATCCCCTGGTACTCGGGTGCAACATTCCAGACGCTTTACTAACACTCTCCCCACTTGGAGAGTCAGTGCCTTTAACCTCCTGTTTGGCCCAGTTTGCAATTTCTGCGGAAAATAAACAGGAATAGGGAGAACAAATGAGACACTAGCTGGAGGAGTCTGGACGGGCAAATTTAACTCTCATTTCCCACCAGGAAGAGGAATTAACCAAAGGCTCAGCGTGCCATGCCGGAACCACACTAGGGCCTGAAGCAATCCTGCGGTGTTGCGGCCAGCTCACAAGAAAGCGAGTTGAAGAAAGGAACTCAGGGGCCCTGTAATTCACAAACCTGCAGAGTTATAAATGACAGCTATCGTCCAAAAATATATTGAAGTAAGGCTGCCAAGAGGACTTGAAAGCGGGGCAGAATTGCAGGAAACCGATTTCAGGAGGTAGACTGGAATTGCATGTAAAGCATAGGAAAAGAGGCAGAACGTCCTCAATGATGCACTTGGCCAAAAAGGGCGTATGCGTTTTTTCCTGAATATACTCAGGAAAAAACGCAGACACCCTTTTTGGCCCACCAAGGAAGCTTGCAAAGGAAATCTGCACTACAATGAAGTCTCACTGCCCCCCGTTCAAAAGGGCCATCTGAAAAAAGTGTAAAATCCAGAAAGGCAGGACAGGCCATGGAGAACTGGGAGCCTTCTTATGCTGACGGGCGGGATGTAAATTGCCAACAGCCACTCTGGAGAAGTGTATGGTGTTTCCTGAAACATCTAAAAAACAAGCAAAAGAGCCTAGGGCACTTCCACTTATGGTCCTATAGATTAGGGAAATTAAAATCAAAAAGACACAGCCACCCCAAAGTTTGGGACAGCTCTGTTTACAAGAACCTCGTTTACGGTACAAGTTCAATATCGCAGAAAGCGAAAAATGGATAAAGAAGTTGTGGTACTTACGTACAATGCAATATCACTCAGCAATGAAATCTATGTCATCAGGCCAGTAGCAGCATAATGAGTGGATTCAGGTACGATGATTCTAAGTGAAATAAGTCACACAGAAAAAGAAATATCATAAGGTATCACTAATACACGGAATGTAAACTTGGCTACACAGGAACTGAATTACAAAACAGAACAGGGTCTCAAATGTAGAAAACCAACTTATGCTTGCTTAAGGGGAAAGGTGAGTTGGGGTGCTGCAGAAAACCAGAGATTGAAATTAACACAGATAGCTTTCCATAAGACAAATATGTAATAGACAAGAGCTACTCCTTGCTCAACGAAGCGGACTCAACACCCCATATTAAACGCCTAAGAATATACCTGACTAGTAAGAATCTTAAAACCTATGGATTTATATGTCTCCGAAAGAGAATCAAGCGTGCGTACAGCGGCATAAAGGCAGCAGTGAAAGGATTGGTGAGGTTCGGTGAGCAAATGAAGACCGTTTGAAGTCATATTGCATGGTACCCACTCCATGGTTCTCAACTCTCCAGGTTTAAGGGATTCTTCCTTCAGCTAAAACATGCATGTGGAACCCAGAGTATGATCCACCGTGTGATCGGGAAACGTGTTCAAATGTGTCTCAGTTTTCATCTCCTGGTACTCGGGTGCAACATTCCAGACGCTTTACTAACACTCTCCCCACTTGGAGAGTCAGTGCCTTTAACCTCCTGTTTGGCCCAGTTTGCAATTTCTGCAGAAAAGGAACAGGAATAGGCAGAACGAATGAGAGACAAGCTGGAGGTGTCTGCCCGGGTAAATTTAACTCTCATTTCCCACCAAGAAGAGGAATTAACCAAAGGCTCAGCGAGCCATGCCGGAACCACACTAGGGCCTGAAGCAATCCTGCGGTGTTGCGGCCAGCTCACAAGAAAGCAAGGTGAAGAAAGGAGCTCAGGGGCCCTGTAATTCACACACCTGCAGAGTTCTAAATGACAGCTATCGTCCAAAAATATATTGAAGTAAGGCTGCCAAGAGGACTTGAAAGCGGGGCAGAATTGCAGGAAACCAATTTCAGGAGGTAGACTGGAATTGCATGTAAAGCATAGGAAAAGAGGCAGAACGTCCACAATGATGCACTTGGCCAAAAAGGGCGTATGCGTTTTTTCCTGAATATATTCAGGAAAAAATGCATACGCCCTTTTTGGCCAAACAAGCAAGCTTGCAAAGGAAATCTGCACTACAATGAAGTCTCACTGCTCCCAGGTCAAAAGGGCCATCTGAAAAAAGTGTAAAATCCAGAAAGGCAGGACAGGCCATGGAGAACTGGTAGTTTTGTTATGCCAATGGGCGTGATGTAAATTGCCAACAGCCACTCTGGAGAAGTGTATGGTGTTTCATGAAACATCTAAAAAACAAAGCAACAGAGCCTAGGGCACTTCCACTTATGGTGCTATAGCTTAGGGAAATTAAAATCAAAAAGACACAGCTACCCCAAAGTTTGGGACAGCTCTGTTTACAAGAACCTCGTTTACGGTACAAGTTCAATATCGCAGAAAGCGAAAAATGGATAAAGAAGTTGTGGTACTTACGTACAATGCAATATCACTCAGCAATGAAATCTATCTCATCAGGCCAGTAGCAGCATAATGAGTGGATTGAGGTACGATGATTCTAAGTGAAATAAGTCACACAGAAAAAGAAACATCATAAGATATCACTAATACACAGAATGTAAACTTGGCTACACAGGAACTGAATTACAAAACAGAATAGGGTCTCAAATGTAGAAAACCAACTTATGCTTGCTTAAGGGGAAAGGTGAGTTGGGGTGCTGCATAAAACCAGAGATTGAAATTAGCACAGATACCTTTCCATAAGACAAATATGTAATAGAAAAGAGCTACTCCCTGCTCAACGAAGTGGACTCAACACCCCATATTAAACGCCTAAGAATATACCTGACTAGTAAGAATCTTAAAACCTATGGATTTATATGTCTCCGAAAGAGAATCAAGCGTGTGTACAGCGGCATAAACGCAGCAGTGAAAGGACTGGTGAGGTTCGGTGAGCAAATGCAGACCCTTTGAAGTCATATTGCAGGGTTCCCATTCCATGGTTCTCAACTCTTCAGGTTTAAGGGATTCTTCCTTCAGCTAAAACATGCATGTGGAACCCAGAGTATGATCCAACGTGTGATTGGGAAACGTGTTCAAATATGTCTCAGTTTTCATCCCCTGGTACTCGGGTGCAACATTCCAGACGCTTTACTAACACTCTCCCCACTTGGAGAGTCAGTGCCTTTAACCTCCTGTTTGGCCCAGTTTGCAATTTCTGCGGAAAATGAACAGGAATAGGGAGAACAAATGAGAGACTAGCTGGAGGAGTCTGGACGGGCAAATTTAACTCTCATTTCCCACCAGGAAGAGGAATTAACCAAAGGCTCAGCGTGCCATGCCGGAACCACACTAGGGCCTGAAGCAATCCTGCGGTGTTGCAGCCAGCTCACAAGAAAGCGAGTTGAAGAAAGGAACTCAGGGGCCCTGTAATTCACAAACCTGCAGAGTTATAAATGACAGCTATCGTCCAAAAATATATTGAAGTAAGGCTGCCAAGAGGACTTGAAAGCGGGGCAGAATTGCAGGAAACCGATTTCAGGAGGTAGACTGGAATTGCATGTAAAGCATAGGAAAAGAGGCAGAACGTCCTCAATGATGCACTTGGCCAAAAAGGGCGTATGCGTTTTTTCCTGAATATACTCAGGAAAAAACGCAGACACCCTTTTTGGCCCACCAAGCAAGCTTGCAAAGGAAATCTGCACTACAATGAAGTCTTACTGCCCCCCGTTCAAAAGGGCCATCTGAAAAAAGTGTAAAATCCAGAAAGGCAGGACAGGCCATGGAGAACTGGGAGCCTTCTTATGCTGACGGGCGGGATGTAAATTGCCAACAGCCACTCTGGAGAAGTGTATGGTGTTTCCTGAAACATCTAAAAAACAAGCAAAAGAGCCTAGGGCACTTCCACTTATGGTCCTATAGATTAGGGAAATTAAAATCAAAAAGACACAGCCACCCCAAAGTTTGGGACAGCTCTGTTTACAAGAACCTCGTTTACGGTACAAGTTCAATATCGCAGAAAGCGAAAAATGGATAAAGAAGTTGTGGTACTTACGTACAATGCAATATCACTCAGCAATGAAATCTATGTCATCAGGCCAGTAGCAGCATAATGAGTGGATTCAGGTACGATGATTCTAAGTGAAATAAGTCACACAGAAAAAGAAATATCATAAGGTATCACTAATACACGGAATGTAAACTTGGCTACACAGGAACTGAATTACAAAACAGAACAGGGTCTCAAATGTAGAAAACCAACTTATGCTTGCTTAAGGGGAAAGGTGAGTTGGGGTGCTGCAGAAAACCAGAGATTGAAATTAACACAGATAGCTTTCCATAAGACAAATATGTAATAGACAAGAGCTACTCCTTGCTCAACGAAGCGGACTCAACACCCCATATTAAACGCCTAAGAATATACCTGACTAGTAAGAATCTTAAAACCTATGGATTTATATGTCTCCGAAAGAGAATCAAGCGTGCGTACAGCGGCATAAAGGCAGCAGTGAAAGGATTGGTGAGGTTCGGTGAGCAAATGAAGACCGTTTGAAGTCATATTGCATGGTACCCACTCCATGGTTCTCAACTCTCCAGGTTTAAGGGATTCTTCCTTCAGCTAAAACATGCATGTGGAACCCAGAGTATGATCCACCGTGTGATCGGGAAACGTGTTCAAATGTGTCTCAGTTTTCATCTCCTGGTACTCGGGTGCAACATTCCAGACGCTTTACTAACACTCTCCCCACTTGGAGAGTCAGTGCCTTTAACCTCCTGTTTGGCCCAGTTTGCAATTTCTGCAGAAAAGGAACAGGAATAGGCAGAACGAATGAGAGACAAGCTGGAGGTGTCTGCCCGGGTAAATTTAACTCTCATTTCCCACCAAGAAGAGGAATTAACCAAAGGCTCAGCGAGCCATGCCGGAACCACACTAGGGCCTGAAGCAATCCTGCGGTGTTGCGGCCAGCTCACAAGAAAGCAAGGTGAAGAAAGGAGCTCAGGGGCCCTGTAATTCACACACCTGCAGAGTTCTAAATGACAGCTATCGTCCAAAAATATATTGAAGTAAGGCTGCCAAGAGGACTTGAAAGCGGGGCAGAATTGCAGGAAACCAATTTCAGGAGGTAGACTGGAATTGCATGTAAAGCATAGGAAAAGAGGCAGAACGTCCACAATGATGCACTTGGCCAAAAAGGGCGTATGCGTTTTTTCCTGAATATATTCAGGAAAAAATGCATACGCCCTTTTTGGCCAAACAAGCAAGCTTGCAAAGGAAATCTGCACTACAATGAAGTCTCACTGCTCCCAGGTCAAAAGGGCCATCTGAAAAAAGTGTAAAATCCAGAAAGGCAGGACAGGCCATGGAGAACTGGTAGTTTTGTTATGCCAATGGGCGTGATGTAAATTGCCAACAGCCACTCTGGAGAAGTGTATGGTGTTTCATGAAACATCTAAAAAACAAAGCAACAGAGCCTAGGGCACTTCCACTTATGGTGCTATAGCTTAGGGAAATTAAAATCAAAAAGACACAGCTACCCCAAAGTTTGGGACGGCTCTGTTTACAAGAACCTCGTTTACGGTACAAGTTCAATATCGCAGAAAGCGAAAAATGGATAAAGAAGTTGTGGTACTTACGTACAATGCAATATCACTCAGCAATGAAATCTATCTCATCAGGCCAGTAGCAGCATAATGAGTGGATTGAGGTACGATGATTCTAAGTGAAATAAGTCACACAGAAAAAGAAACATCATAAGATATCACTAATACACAGAATGTAAACTTGGCTACACAGGAACTGAATTACAAAACAGAATAGGGTCTCAAATGTAGAAAACCAACTTATGCTTGCTTAAGGGGAAAGGTGAGTTGGGGTGCTGCATAAAACCAGAGATTGAAATTAGCACAGATACCTTTCCATAAGACAAATATGTAATAGAAAAGAGCTACTCCCTGCTCAACGAAGTGGACTCAACACCCCATATTAAACGCCTAAGAATATACCTGACTAGTAAGAATCTTAAAACCTATGGATTTATATGTCTCCGAAAGAGAATCAAGCGTGTGTACAGCGGCATAAACGCAGCAGTGAAAGGACTGGTGAGGTTCGGTGAGCAAATGCAGACCCTTTGAAGTCATATTGCATGGTACCCATTCCATGGTTCTCAACTCTCCAGGTTTAAGGGATTCTTCCTTCAGCTAAAACATGCATGTGGAACCCAGAGTATGATCCACCGTGTGATCGGGAAATGTGTTCAAATGTGTCTCAGATTTCGTCCCCTGGTACTCGGGTGCAACATTCCAGACGCTTTACTAACACTCTCCCCACTTGCAGAGTCAGTGCCTTTAATCTGCTGTTGGGCCCAGTTTGCAATTTCGGCGGAAAATGAACAGGAATAGGGAGAACCAATGAGAGACTAGCTGGAGGTGTCTGGATGGGCAAATTTAACTCTCATTTCTCACCAGGAGGAGGAATTAACGTAAGGCTCAGCATGCCATGCCAGTATCACACTAGGGCCTGAAGCAATCCTGCAGTGTTGCGGCCAGCTCACAAGAAAGCGAGTTGAAGAAAGGAGCTCAGGGGCACTGTAATTCACAAACCTGCAGAGATATAAATGACAGCTATCGTCCAAAAATATATTGAAGTAAGGCTGCCAAAAGGACTTGAAAGCGGGGCAGAATTGCAGGAAACCGATTTCAGGAGGTAGACTGGAATTGCATGTAAAGCATAGGAAAAGAGGCAGAACGTCCACAATGATGCACTTGGCCAAAAAGGGCGTATGCGTTTTTTCCTGAATATATTCAGGAAAAAACGCATACGCCCTTTTTGGCCACCCAAGCAAGCTTGCAAAGAAATCTGCACTACAATGAAGTCTCACTGCCCCCCGGTCAAAAGGGCCATCTGAAAAAAGTGTAAAATCCAGAAAGGCAGGACAGGCCATGGAGAACTGGGAGCCTTGTTATGCTGATGGGCAGGATGTAAATTGCCAACAGCCACTCTGGAGAAGTGTATGGTGGTTCCTGAAATATCTAAAAAACAAAGCAACACAGCCTAGGGCACTTCCACTTATGGTCCTATAGCTTAGGGAAATTAAAATCAAAAAGACACAGCCACCCCAATGTTTGGGACGGCTCTGTTTACAAGAACCTCGTTTACGGTACAAGTTCAATATCGCAGAAGGCGAAAAATGGATAAAGAAGTTGTGGTACTTACGTACAATGCAATATCACTCAGCAATGAAATGTATGTCATCAGGCCGGTAGCAGCATAATGAGTGGATTCAGGTACGATGATTCTAAGTGAAATAAGTCACACAGAAAAAGAAACATCATAAGATATCCCTAATACACGGAATGTAAACTTGCCTACACAGGAACTGAATTACAAAACAGAATAGGGTCTCAAATGTAGAAAACCAACTTATGCTTATTTAAGGGGAAAGGTGAGTTGGGGTGCTGCATAAAACCAGAGATTGAAATTAGCACAGATACCTTTCCATAAGCCAAATATGTAATAGACAAGAGCTACTGCTTGCTCAACGAAGTGGACTCAACACCCCATATTAAACGCCTAAGAATATACCTGACTAGTAAGAATCTTAAAACCTATGGATTTATATGTCTCCGAAAGAGAACCAAGCGTGTGTACAGCGGCATAAACGCAGCAGTGATAGGATTGGTGAGGTTCGGTGAGCAAATGCAGACCCTTGGAAGTCATATTGCATGGTACCCATTCCATGGTTCTCAACTCTCCAGGTTTAAGGGATTCTTCCTTCAGCTAAAACATGCATGTGGAACCCAGAGTATGATCCACCGTGTGATCGGGAAACGTGTTCAAATGTGTCTCAGATTTCGTCCCCTGGTACTCGGGTGCAACATTCCAGACACTTTACTAACACTCTCCCCACTTGGAGAGTCAGTGCCTTTAACCTCCTATTTGGCCCAATTTGCAAATTCTGCTGAAGATGAACAGGAATAGGAAGAACCAATGAGAGACTAGCTGGAGGTGTCTGGACGGGCAAATTTAACTCTCATTTCCCACCAGGAAGAGGAATTAACCAAAGGCTCAGCGAGCCATGCCGGAACCACACTAGGGCCTGAAGCAATCCTGCGGTGTTGCGGCCAGCTCACAAGAAAGCGAGTTGAAGAAAGGAGCTCAGGGGCACTGTAATTCACAAACCTGCAGAGTTATAAATGACAGCTATCGTCCAAAAATATATTGAAGTAAGGCTGCCAAGAGGACTTGAAAGTGGGGCAGAATTGCAGGAAACCGATTTCAGGAGGTAGACTGGAATTGCATGTAAAGCATAGGAAAAGAGGCAGAACGTCCACAATGATGCACTTGGCCAAAAAGGACGTATGCGTTTTTTCCTGAATATATTCAGGAAAAAACGCATACGCCCTTTTTGGCCAACCAAGCAAGCTTGCAAAGGAAATCTGCACTACAATGAAGTCTCACTGCCCCCCGGTCAAAAGGGCCATCTGAAAAAAGTGTAAAATCCAGAAAGGCAGGACAGGCCATGGAGAACTGGGAGCCTAGTTAGACTGATGGGCGGGATGTAAATTGCCAACAGCCACTCTGGAGAAGTGTATGGTGTTTCCTGAAACATCTAAAAAACAAAGCAACAGAGCCTAGGGCACTTCCACTTATGGTCCTATAGATTAGGGAAATTAAAATCAAAAAGACACAGCCACCACAAAGTTTGGAACGGCTCTGTTTACAAGAACCTCGTTTACGGTACAAGTTCAATATCGCAGAAAGCGAAAAATGGATAAAGAAGTTGTGGTACTTACGTACAATGCAATATCACTCAGCAATGAAATCTATGTCATCAGGCCAGTAGCAGCATAATGAGTGGATTCAGGTACGATGATTCTAAGTGAAATAAGTCACACAGAAAAAGAAACATCATAAGATATCACTAATACACGGAATGTAAACTTTGCTACACAGGAACTGAATTACAAAACAGAATAGGGTCTCAAATGTAGAAAACCAACTTATGCTTGCTTAAGGGGAAAGGTGAGTTGGGGTGCTGCATAAAACCAGAGATTGAAATTAGCACAGATACCTTTCCATAAGCCAAATATGTAATAGACAAGAGCTACTGCTTGCTCAACGAAGTGGACTCAACACCACATATTAAACGCCTAAGAATATACCTGACTAGTAAGAATCTTAAAACCTATGGATTTATATGTCTCAGAAAGAGAATCAAGAGTGTTTACAGCGGCATAAACACAGCAGTGATAGGATTGGTGAGGTTCGGTGAGCAAATGCAGACCCTTTGAAGTCATATTGCAATGTACACATTCCATGGTTCTCAACTCTCCAGGTATAAGGGATTCTTCCTTCAGCTAAAACATGCATGTGGAACCCAGAGTATGATCCACTGTTTGATCGGGAAACGTGTTCAAATGTGTCTCAGTTTTCGTCCCCTGGTACTCGGGTACAACATTCCAGACGCTTTACTAACACTCTCCCCACTTGGAGAGTCAGTGCCTTTAATGTCCTGTTTGGCCCAGTTTGCAATTTCTGCGGAAAATGAACAGGAATAGGGAGAACCAATGAGAGAGTAGCCCGAGCTGTCTGGACGGGCAAATTTAACTCTCATTTCCCACCAGGAAGAGAAATTAACCAAAGGCTCAGCGAGCCATGCCGAAATCACACTAGGGCCTGAAGCAATCCTGCGGTTTTGCGCCAGCTCAGAAGAAAGCGAGTTGAAGAAAGGAGCTCAGGGGCACTGTAATTCACAAACCTGCAGAGTTATAAATGACAGCTATCGTCCAAAAATATATTGAAGTAAGGCTGCCAAGAGGACTTGAAAGCGGGGCAGAATTGCAGGAAACCGATTTCCGGAGGTAGACTGGAATTGCATGTAAAGCATAGGAAAAGAGGCAGAACATCCACAATGATGCACTTGGCCAAAAAGGGCGTATTCTTTTTTTCCTGAATATGTTCAGGAAAAAACGCATACGCCCTTTTTGGCCAACCAAGCAAGCTTGCAAAGGAAATCTGCACTACAATGAAGTCTCACTGCCCCCCGGTCAAAAGGGCCATCTGAAAAAAGTGTAAAATCCAGAAAGGCAGGACAGACCATGGAGAACTGGGAGCCTACTTAGGCTGATGGGCGGGATGTAAATTGCCAACAGCCACTCTGGAGAAGTGTATGGTGTTTCCTGAAACATCTAAAAAACAAAGCAACAGAGCCTAGGGCACTTCCACTTATGGTCCTATAGATTAGGGAAATTAAAATCAAAAAGACACAGCCACCCCAAAGTTTGGGACGGCTCCGTTTACAAGAACCTCGGTTACGGTACAAGTTCAATATCGCAGAAAGCGAAAAATGGATAAAGAAGTTGTGGTACTTACGTACAATGCAATATCACTCAGCAATGAAATCTATGTCATCAGGCCAGTAGCAGCATAATGAGTGGATTCAGGTACGATGATTCTAAGTGAAATAAGTCACACAGAAAAAGAAACATCATAAGATATCACTAATACACGGAATGTAAACTTGCCTACACAGGAACTGAATTACAAAACAGAATAGGGTCTCAAATGTAGAAAACCAACTTATGCTTGCTTAAGGGGAAAGGTGAGTTGGGGTGCTGCATAAAACCAGAGATTGAAATTAGCACAGATACCTTTCCATAAGCCAAATATGTAATAGACAAGAGCTACTGCTTGCTCAACGAAGTGGACTCTACACCCCATATTAAACGCCTAAAAATATACCTGACTAGTAAGAATCTTAAAACCTATGGATTGATATGCCTACGAAAGAGAATCAAGCGTGTGTACAGCGGCATAAACGCAGCAGTGATAGGATTGGTGAGGTTCGGTGAGCAAATGCAGACCCTTTGAAGTCATATTGCATGGTACCCATTCCATGGTTCTCAACTCTCCACGTTTAAGGGATTCTTCCTTCAGCTAAAACATGCATGTGGAACCCAGAGGTTGATCCACCGTGTGATCGGGAAACGTGTTCAAATGTGTCTCAGTTTTCGTCCCCTGGTACTCGGGTGCAACATTCCAGATGCTTTACTAACACTCTCCCCACTTGGAGAGTCAGTGCCTTTAACCTCCTGTTTGGCCCAGTTTGCAATTTCTTCGGAAAATGAACAGGAATAGGGAGAACCAATGAGAGACTAGCTGGAGGTGTCTGGACGGGCAAATTTTACTCTCATTTCCCACCAGGAAGAGGAATTAACCAATGGCTCAGCCTGCTGTGCCGGAACCACACTAGGGCCTGAAGCAATCCTGCGGTGTTGCGGCCAGCTCACAAGAAAGCGAGTTGAAGAAAGGAGCTCAGGGGCACTGTAATTCACAAACCTGCAGAGTTATAAATGACAGCTATCGTCCAAAAATATATTGAAGTAAGGCTGCCAAGAGGACTTGAAAGCGGGGCAGAATTGCAGGAAACCGATTTCAGGAGGTAGACTGGAATTGCATGTAAAGCATAGGAAAAGAGGCAGAACGTCCACAATGATGCACTTGGCCAAAAAGTGCGTATTCTTTTTTTCCTGAATATATATTGAGGAAAAAACGCATACGCCCTTTTTGGCCAACCAAGCAAGCTTGCAAAGGAAATCTGCACTACAATGAAGTCTCACTGCCCCCCAGTCAAAAGGGCCATCTGAAAAAAGTGTAAAATCCAGAAAGGCAGGACAGGCCATGGAGAACTGGGAGCCTTCTTATGCTGATGGGCGGGATGTAAATTGCCAACAGCCACTCTGGACAAGTGTATGGTGTTTCCTGAAACATCTGAAAAACAAAGCAACAGAGCCTAGGGCACTTCCATTTTTGGTCCTATAGATTAGTGAAATTAAAATCAAAAAGACACAGCCACCCCAAAGTTTGGAACGGCTCTGTTTACAAGAACCTCATTTACGGTTCAAGTTCAATATCGCAGAAAGCGAAAAATGGATAAAGAAGTTCTGGTACTTACGTACAATGCAATATCACTCAGCAATGAAATCTATGTCATCAGGCCAGTAGCAGCATAATGAGTGGATTCAGGTATGATGATTCTAAGTGAAATAAGTCACACAGAAAAAGAAACATCATAAGATATCACTAATACACGGATTGTAAACTTGGCTACACAGGAACTGAATTACAAAACAGAATAGGGTCTCAAATGTAGAAAACCAACTTATGCTTGCTTAAGGGGAAAGGTGAGTTGGAGTGCTGCAGAAAACCAGAGATTGAAATTAGCACAGATACCTTTCCATAAGCCAAATATGTAATAGACAAGAGCTACTGCTTGCTCAACGAAGTGGACTCAACACCCCATATTAAACGCCTAAGAATATACCTGACTAGTAAGAATCTTAAAACCTATGGATTGATATGTCTCCGAAAGAGAATCAAGCGTGTGTACAGCGGCATAAACGCAGCAGTGATAGGATTGGTGAGGTTCGGTGAGCAAATGCAGACCCTTGGAAGTCATATTGCATGGTACCCATTCCATGGGTCTCAACTCTCCAGGTTTAAGGGATTCTTCCTTCAGCTAAAACATGCATGAGGAACCCAGAGTATGATCCACCGTGTGATCGGGAAACGTGTTCAAATGTGTCTCAGTTTTCGTCCCCTGGTACTCGGGTGCAACATTCCAGACACTTTACTAACACTCTCCCCACTTGGAGAGTCAGTGCCTTTAACCTCCTATTTGGCCCAATTTGCAAATTCTGCTGAAGATGAACAGGAATAGGGAGAACCAATGAGAGACTAGCTGGAGGTGTCTGGTCGGGCAAATTTAACTCTCATTTCCAACCAGGAAGAGGAATTAACCAAAGGCTCAGCCTGCCGTGCCGGAACGACACTACGGCCTGAAGCAATCCTGCAGTGTTGCGGCCAGCTCACAAGAAAGCGAGTTGAAGAAAGGAGCTCAGGGGCACTGTAATTCACAAACCTGCAGAGTTATAAATGACAGCTATCGTCCAAAAATATATTGAAGTAAGGCTGCCAAGAGGACTTGAAAGCGGGGCAGAATTGCAGGAAACCGATTTCAGGAGGTAGACTGGAATTGCATGTAAAGCATAGGAAAAGAGGCAGAACGTCCACAATGATGCACTTGGCCAAAAAGGGCGTATGCGTTTTTTCCTGAATATATTCAGGAAAAAACGCATACGCCCTTTTTGGCCAACCAAGCAAGCTTGCAAAGGAAATCTGCACTACAATGAAGTCTCACTGCCCCCCGGTCAAAAGGGCCATCTGAAAAAAGTGTAAAATCCAGAAAGGCAGGACAGGCCATGGAGAACTGGGAGCCTTGTTATGCTGATGGGCGGGATGTAAATTGCCAACAGCCACTCTGGAGAAGTGTATGGTGTTTCCTGAAACATCTAAAAAACAAAGCAACAGAGCCTAGGGCACTTCCACTTATGGTCCTATAGCTTAGGGAAATTAAAATCAAAAAGACACAGCCACCCCAAAGTTTGGGACGGCTATGTTTACAAGAACCTCGTTTACGGTACAAGTTCAATATGGCAGAAAGCGAAAAATGGATAAAGAAGTTGTGGTACTTACGTACAATGCAATATCACTCAGCAATGAAATCTATGTCATCAGGCCAGTAGCAGCATAATGAGTGGATTCAGGTACGATGATTCTAAGTGAAATAAGTCACACAGAAAAAGAAACATCATAAGATATCCCTAATACACGGAATGTAAACTTGCCTACACAGGAACTGAATTACAAAACAGAATAGGGTCTCAAATGTAGAAAACCAACTTATGCTTATTTAAGGGGAAAGGTGAGTTGGGGTGCTGCATAAAACCAGAGATTGAAATTAGCACAGATACCTTTCCATAAGCCAAATATGTAATAGACAAGAGCTACTGCTTGCTCAACGAAGTGGACTCAACACCCCATATTAAACGCCTAAGAATATACCTGACTAGTAAGAATCTTAAAACCTATGGATTTATATGTCTCCGAAAGAGAATCAAGCGTGTGTACAGCGGCATAAACGCAGCAGTGATAGGATTGGTGAAGTTCGGTGACCAAATGCAGACCCTTTGAAATCATATTTCATGGTACCCATTCCATGGGTCTCAACTCTCCAGGTTTAAGGGATTCTTCCTTCAGCTAAAACATGCATGTGGAACCCAGAGTATGATCCACCGTGTGATCGGGAAACGTGTTCAAATGTGTCTCAGTTTTCGTCCCCTGGTACTCGGGTGCAACATTCCAGACGCTTTACTAAGACTCTCCCCACTTGGAGAGTCAGTGCCTTTAACCTCCTGTTTGGCCCAGTTTGCAATTTCTATGGAAAATGAACAGGAATAGGGAGAACCAATGAGAGACTAGCTGGAGGTGTCTGGACGGGCAAATTTAACTCTCATTTCCCACCAGGAAGAGGAATTAACCAAAGGCTCAGCGAGCCATGCCGGAACCACACTAGGGCCTGAAGCAATCCTGCGGTGTTGCGGCCAGCTCACAAGAAAGCGAGTTGAAGAAAGGAGCTCAGGGGCACTGTCATTCACAAACCTGCAGAGTTATAAATGACAGCTATCGTCCAAAAATATATTGAAGTAAGTCTGCCAAGAGGACTTGAAAGCGGGGCAGAATTGCAGGAAACCGATTTCAGGAGGTAGACTGGAATTGCATGTAAAGCATAGGAAAAGAGGCAGAACGTCCACAATGATGCACTTGGCCAAAAAGGGCGTATGCGTTTTTTCCTGAATATATTCAGGAAAAAACGCATACGCCCTTTTTGGCCAACCAAACAAGATTGCAAAGGAAATCTGCACTACAATGAAGTCTCACTGCCCCCAGGTCAAAAGGGCCATGTGAAAAAAGTGTAAAATCCAGAAAGGCAGGACAGGCCATGGAGAACTGGGAGCCTTCTTATGCTGATGGGCGGGATGTAAATTGCCAACAGCCACTCTGGAGAAGTGTATGGTGTTTCCTGAAACATCTAAAAAACAAAGCAACAGAGCCTAGGGCACTTCCACTTATGGTCCTATAGATTAGGGAAATTAAAATCAAAAAGACACAGCCACCCCAAAGTTTGGGACGGCTCTGTTTACAAGAACCTCGTTTACGGTACAAGTTCAATATCGCAGAAAGCGAAAAATGGATAAAGTAGTTGTGGTACTTACGTACAATGCAATATCACTCAGCAATGAAATCTATGTCATCAGGCCAGTAGCAGCATAATGAGTGGATTCAGGTACGATGATTCTAAGTGAAATAAGTCACAGAGAAAAAGAAACATCATAAGGTATCACTAATACACGGAGTGTAAACTTGGCTACACAGGAACTGAATTACAAAACAGAATAGGGTCTCAAATGTGGAAAACCAACTTATGCTTGCTTAAGGGTAAAGGTGAGTTGGGTGTTGCATAAAACCAGATATTGAAATTAGCACAGATACCTTTCCATAAGCCAAATATGTAATAGACAAGAGCTACTGCTTGCTCAACGAAGTGGACTCAACACCCCATATTAAAAGCCTAAGAATATACCTGACTAGTAAGAATCTTAAAACCTATGGATTTATATGTCTCCGAAAGAGAATCAAGCGTGTGTACAGCAGCATAAACGCAGCAGTGATAGGATTGGTGAGGTTCGGTGAGCAAATGCAGACCCTTTGAAGTCATATTGCATGGTACCCATTCCATGGTTCTCAACTCTCCAGGTTTAAGGGATTCTTCCTTCAGTTAAAACATGCATGTGGAACCCAGAGTATGATCCACCGTGTGATTGGGAAATGTGTTCAAATGTGTCTCAGTTTTCATCCCCTGGTACTCGGGTGCAACATTCCAGACGCTTTACTAACACTCTCCCCACTTGGAGAGTCAGTGCCTTTAACCTCCTGTTTGGCCCAGTTTGCAATTTCTGCGGAAAATGAACAGGAATAGGGAGAACCAATGAGAGACTAGCTGGAGGTGTCTGGACGGGCAAATTTAACTCTCATTTCCCACCAGGAAGAGGAATTAACCAAAGGCTCAGTGAGCCGTGCCGGAACCACACTAGGGCCTGAAGCAATCCTGCGGTGTTGCGGACAGCTCACAAGAAAGCGAGTTGAAGAAAGTAGCTCAGGGGCACTGTAATTCACAAACCTTCAGAGTTCTAAATGACAGCTATCGTCCAAAAATATATTGAAGTAAGGCTGCCAAGAGGACTTGAAAGCGGGGCAGAATTGCAGGAAACCGTTTTCAGGAGGTAGACTGGAATTGCATGTAAAGCATAGGAAAAGAGGCAGAACGTCCACAATGATGCACTTGGCCAAAAAGGGCGTATGCGTTTTTTCCTGAATATATTCAGGAAAAAACGCATACGCCCTTTTTGGCCAACCAAGCAAGCTTGCAAAGGAAATCTGCAGTACAATGAAGTCTCACTGCCCCCCGGTCAAAAGGACCATCTGAAAAAAGTGTAAAATCCAGAAAGGCAGGACAGGCCATGGAGAACTGGGAGCCTACTTAGGCTGATGGGCGTGATGTAAATTGCCAACAGCCACTCTGGAGAAGTGTATGGTGTTTCCTGAAACATCTGAAAAACAAAGCAACAGAGCCTAGGGCACTTCATTTTTGGTCCTATAGATTAGGGAAATTAAAATCAAAAAGACACAGCCACCCCAAAGTTTGGGACGGCTCTGTTTACAAGAACCTCGTTTACGGTACAAGTTCAATATCGCAGAAAGCGAAAAATGGATAAAGAAGTTGTGGTACTTACGTACAATGCAATATCACTCAGCAATGAAATCTATGTCATCAGGCCAGTAGCAGCATAATGAGTGGATTCAGGTACGATGATTCTAAGTGAAATATGTCACACAGAAAAAGAAACATCATAAGATATCACTAATACACGGAATGTAAACTTGGCTACACAGGAACTGAATTACAAAACAGAATAGGGTCTCAAATGTAGAAAACCAACTTATGCTTGCTTAAGGGGAAAGGTGAGTTGGGGTGCTGCATAAAACCAGAGATTGAAATTAGCACAGATACCTTTCCATAAGCCAAATATGTAATAGACAAGAGCTATTGCTTGCTCAACGAAGTGGACTCAACACCCCATATTAAACGCCTAAGAATATACCTGACTAGTAAGAATCTTAAAACCTATGGATTTATATGTCTCCGAAAGAGAATCAAGCGTGTGTACAGCGGCATAAACGCAGCAGTGATAGGATTGGTGAGGTTCGCTGAGCAAATGCAGACCCTTTGAAGTCATATTGCATGGTACCCATTCCATGGTTCTCAACTCTCCAGGTTTAAGGGATTCTTCCTTCAGCTAAAACATGCATGTGGAACCCAGAGTATGATCCACCGTGTGATCGGGAAACGTGTTCAAATGTGTCTCAGTTTTCGTCCCCTGGTACTCGGGTGCAACATTCCAGACGCTTTACTAACACTCTCCCCACTTGGAGAGTCAGTGCCTTTAACCTCCTGTTTGGCCCAGTTGGCAATTTCTGCGGAAAATGAACGGGAATAGGGAGAACCAATGAGAGACTAGCTGGAGGTGTCTGGACGGGCAAATTTAACTCTCTTTTCCCAACAAGAAGAGGAATTAACCAAAGGCTCAGCGAGCCATGCCGGAACCACACTAGGGCCTGAAGCAATCCTGCGGTGTTGCTGCCAGCTCACAAGAAAGGGAGTTGAAGACAGGAGCTCAGGGGCACTGTAATTCACAAACCTGCAGAGTTGTAAATGACAGCTATCGTCCAAAAATATATTGAAGTAAGGCTGCCAAGAGGACTTGAAAGCGGGGCAGAATTGCAGGAAACCGATTTCAGGAGGTAGACTGGAATTGCATGTAAAGCATAGGAAAAGAGGCAGAACGTCCACAATGATGCACTTGGCCAAAAAGGGCGTATGCGTTTTTTCCTGAATATATTCAGGAAAAAACGCATACGCCCTTTTTGGCCAACCAAGCAAGCTTGCAAAGGAAATCTGCACTACAATGAAGTCTCACTGCCCCCCGGTCAAAAGGGCCATCTGAAAAAAGTGTAAAATCCAGAAAGGCAGGACAGGCCATGGAGAACTGGGAGCCTTCTTATGCTGATGGGCGGGATGTTAATTGCCAACAGCCACTCTGGAGAAGTGTATGGTGTTTCCTGAAACATCTAAAAAACAAAGCAACAGAGTCTAGGGCACTTCCACTTATGGTCCTATAGCTTAGGGAAATTAAAATCAAAAAGACACAGCCACCCCAAAGTTTGGGATGGCTCTGTTTACAAGAACCTCGTTTACGGTACAAGTTCAATATCGCAGAAAGTGAAAAATGGATAAAGAAGTTGTGGTACTTACGTACAATGCAATATCACTCAGCAATGAAATCTATGTCATCAGGCCAGTAGCAGCATAATGAGTGGATTCAGGTACGATGATTCTAAGTGAAATAAGTCAAACAGAAAAAGAAACATCATAAGATATCACTAATACACGGAATGTAAACTTGGCTACACAGGAACTGAATTACAAAACAGAATAGGGTCTCAAATGTAGAACACCACCATATGCTTGCTTAAGGGGAAAGGTGAGTTGGGGTGCTGCATAAAACCAGAGATTGAAATTAGCACAGATACCTTTCCATAAGCCAAATATGTAATAGACAAGAGCTATTGCTTGCTCAACGAAGTGGACTCAACACCCCATATTAAACGCCTAAGAATATACCTGACTAGTAAGAATCTTAAAACCAATGGATTTATATGTCTCCGAAAGAGAATCAAGCGTGTGTACAGCGGCATAAACGCAGCAGTGATAGGATTGGTGAGGTTCGGTGAGCAAATGCAGACCCTTTGAAGTCATATTGCATGGTACCCATTCCATGGTTCTCAACTCTCCAGGTTTAAGGGATTCTTCCTTCAGCTAAAACATGCATGTGGAACCCAGAGTATGATCCACCGTGTGATCAGGAAACGTGTTCAAATGTGTCTCAGTTTTCGTCCCCTGGTACTCGGGTGCAACATTCCAGAAGCTTTACTAACACTCTCCCCACTTGGAGAGTCAGTGCCTTTAACCTCCTGTTTGGCCCAGTTTGCAATTTCTGCGGAAAATGAACAGGAATAGGGAGAACCAATGAGAGACTAGCTGGAGGTGTCTGGACGGGCAAATTTAACTCTCATTTCCCACCAGGAAGAGGAATTAACCAAAGGCTCAGTGAGCCGTGCCGGAACCACACTAGGGCCTGAAGCAATCCTGCGGTGTTGCGGACAGCTCACAAGAAAGCGAGTTGAAGAAAGTAGCTCAGGGGCACTGTAATTCACAAACCTTCAGAGTTCTAAATGACAGCTATCGTCCAAAAATATATTGAAGTAAGGCTGCCAAGAGGACTTGAAAGCGGGGCAGAATTGCAGGAAACCGTTTTCAGGAGGTAGACTGGAATTGCATGTAAAGCATAGGAAAAGAGGCAGAACGTCCACAATGATGCACTTGGCCAAAAAGGGCGTATGCGTTTTTTCCTGAATATATTCAGGAAAAAACGCATACGCCCTTTTTGGCCAACCAAGCAAGCTTGCAAAGGAAATCTGCAGTACAATGAAGTCTCACTGCCCCCCGGTCAAAAGGACCATCTGAAAAAAGTGTAAAATCCAGAAAGGCAGGACAGGCCATGGAGAACTGGGAGCCTACTTAGGCTGATGGGCGTGATGTAAATTGCCAACAGCCACTCTGGAGAAGTGTATGGTGTTTCCTGAAACATCTGAAAAACAAAGCAACAGAGCCTAGGGCACTTCATTTTTGGTCCTATAGATTAGGGAAATTAAAATCAAAAAGACACAGCCACCCCAAAGTTTGGGACGGCTCTGTTTACAAGAACCTCGTTTACAGTACAAGTTCAATATCGCAGAAAGCGAAAAATGGATAAAGAAGTTGTGGTACTTACGTACAATGCAATATCACTCAGCAATGAAATCTATGTCATCAGGCCAGTAGCAGCATAATGAGTGGATTCAGGTACGATGATTCTAAGTGAAATAAGTCACACAGAAAAAGAAACATCATAAGATATCACTAATACACGGAATGTAAACTTGGCTACACAGGAACTGAATTACAAAACAGAATAGGGTCTCAAATGTAGAAAACCAACTTATGCTTGCTTAAGGGGAAAGGTGAGTTGGGGTGCTGAATAAAACCAGAGATTGAAATTAGCACAGATACCTTTCCATAAGCCAAATATGTAATAGACAAGAGCTACTGCTTGCTCAACGAAGTGGACTCAACACCCCATATTAAACGCCTAAGAATATACCTGACTAGTAAGAATCTTAAAACCTATGGATTGATATGTCTACGAAAGAGAATCAAGCGTGTGTACAGCGGCATAAACGCAGCAGTGATAGGATTGGTGAGGTTCGGTGAGCAAATGCAGACCCTTTGAAGTCATATTGCATGGTACCCATTCCATGGTTCTCAACTCTCCAGGTTTAAGGGATTCTTCCTTCAGCTAAAACATGCATGTGGAACCCAGAGTATGATCCACCGTGTGATCGGGAAACGTGTTCAAATGTGTCTCAGTTTTCGTCCCCTGGTACTCGGGTGCAACATTCCAGATGCTTTACTAACACTCTCCCCACTTGGAGAGTCAGTGCCTTTAAACTCCTGTTTGGCTCAGTTTGCAATTTCTGTGGAAAATGAACAGGAATAGGGAGAACCAATGACAGACTAGCTGGAGGTGTCTGTACGGGCAAATTTAACTCTCATTTCCCACCACAAAGAGGAATTAACCAAAGGCTCAGCGAGCCGTGCCGGAACCACGCTAAGGCCTGAAGCAATCCTGCGGTGTTGCGGCCAGCTCACAAGAAAGCCAGTTGAAAAAAGGAGCTCAGGGGCACTGTAATTCACATAGCTTCAGAGTTATAAATGACAGCTATCATCCAAAAATATATTGAAGTAAGTCTGCCAAGAGGACTTGAAAGCGGGGCAGAATTGCAGGAAACCGATTTCAGGAGGTAGACTGGAATTGCATGTAAAGCATAGGAAAAGAGGCAGAACGTCCACAATGATGCACTTGGCCAAAAAGTGCGTATGCATTTTTTCCTGAATATATTCAGGAAAAAACGCATACGCCCTTTTTGGCCAACCAAGCAAGCTTGCAAAGGAAATCTGCACTACAATGAAGTCTCACTGCTCCCCGGTCAAAAGGGCCATCTGAAAAAAGTGTAAAATTCAGAAAGGCAGGACAGGCCATGGAGAACTGGGACCCTTCTTATGCTGATGGGCGGGATGTAAATTGCCAACAGCCACGCTGGAGAAGTGTATGGTGTTTCCTGAAACATCTAAAAAACCAAAGCAACAGAGCCTAGGGCACTTCCACTTATGGTCCTATAGATTAGGGAAATTAAAATCAAAAAGACACAGCCACCCCAAAGTTTGGGACGGCTCTGTTTACAAGAACCTCATTTACGGTACAAGTTCAATATCGCAGAAAGCGAAAAATGGATAAAGAAGTTGTGGTACTTACGTACAATGCAATATCACTCAGCAATGAAATCTATGTCATCAGGCCAGTAGCAGCATAATGAGTGGATTCAGGTACGATGATTCTAAGTAAAATAAGTCACACAGAAAAAGAAACATCATAAGGTATCAATAATACACGGAATGTAAACTTGGCTACACAGGAACTGAATTACAAAACAGAATAGAGTCTCAAATGTCGAAAACCAACTTATGCTTGCTTAAGGGGAAAGGTGAGTTGGGGTGCTGCATAAAACCAGAGATTGAAATTAGCACAGATACCTTTCCATAAGCCAAATATGTAATAGACAAGAGCTACTGCTTGCTCAACGAAGTGGACTCAACACCACATATTAAACGCCTAAGAATATACCTGACTAGTAAGAATCTTAAAACCTATGGATTTATATGTCTCCGAAAGAGAATCAAGCGTGTGTACAGCGGCATAAACGCAGCAGTGATAGGATTGGTGAGGTTCGCTGAGCAAATGCAGACCCTTTGAAGTCATATTGCATGGTACCCATTCCATGGGTCTCAACTCTCCAGGTTTAAGGGATTCTTCCTTCCGCTAAAACATGCATGTGGAACCCAGAGTATGATCCACCGTGTGATCGGGAAACGTGTTCAAATGTGTCTCAGTTTTCGTCCCCTGGTACTCGGGTGCAACATTCCAGACGCTTTACTAACACTCTCCCCACTTGGAGAGTCAGTGCCTTTAACCTCCTGTTTGGCCCAGTTTGCAATTTCTGTGGAAAATTAACAGGAATAGGGAGAACCAATGAGAGACTAGCTGGAGGTGTCTGGACGGGCAAATTTAACTCTCATTTCCCACCAGGAAGAGGAATTAACCAAAGGCTCAGCGAGCCATGCCGGAACCACACTAGGGCCTGAAGCAATCCTGCGGTGTTGTGGCCAGCTCACAAGAAAGCGAGTTGAAGAAAGGAGCTCAGGGGCACTGTAATTCACAAACCTGCAGAGTTATAAATGACAGCTATCGTCCAAAAATATATTGAAGTAAGGCTGCCAAGAGGACTTGAAAGCGGGGCAAAATTGCAGGAAACCGATTTCAGGAGGTAGACTGGAATTGCATGTAAAGCATAGGAAAAGAGGCAGAACGTCCACAATGATGCACTTGGCCAAAAAGGGCGTATGCGTTTTTTCCTGAATATATTCAGGAAAAAACGCATACGCACTTTTTGGCCAACCAAGCAAGCTTGCAAAGGAAATCTGCACTACAATGAAGTCTCACTGCCCCCCGGTCAAAAGGGCCATCTGAAAAAAGTGTAAAATCCAGAAAAGCAGGACAGGCCATGGAGAACTGGGAGCCTAGTTATGCTGATGGGCGGGATGTAAATTGCCAACAGCCACTCTGGAGAAGTGTATGGTGTTTCCTGAAACATCTGAAAAACAAAGCAACAGAGCCTAGGGCACTTCCACTTATGGTCCTATAGATTAGGGAAATTAAAATCAAAAAGACACAGCCACCCCAAAGTTTGGGACGGCTCTGTTTACAAGAACCTCATTTACGGTACAATTTCAATATCGCAGAAAGCGAAAAATGGATAAAGAAGTTGTGGTACTTACGTACAATGCAATATCACTCAGCAATGAAATCTATGTCATCAGGCCAGTAGCAGCATAATAAGTGGATTCAGGTACGATGATTCTAAGTAAAATAAGTCACACAGAAAAAGAAACATCATAAGGTATCACTAATACACGGAATGTAAACTTGGCTACACAGGAACTGAATTACAAAACAGAATAGGGTCTCAAATGTAGAAAACCAACTTATGCTTGCTTAAGGGGAAAGGTGAGTTGGGGTGCTGCATAAAACCAGAGATTGAAATTAGCATAGATACCTTTCCATAAGTCAAATATGTAATAGACAAGAGCTACTGCTTGCTCAACGAAGTGGACTCAACACCCCATATTAAAGGCCTAAGAATATACCTGACTAGTAAGAATCTTAAAACCTATGGATTTATATGTCTCCGAAAGAGAATCAAGCGTGTGTACAGCGGCATAAACGCAGCAGTGATAGGATTGGTGAGGTTCAGTGAGCAAATGCAGACCCTTTGAAGTCATATTGCATGGTACCCATTCCATGGTTCTCAACTCTCCATGTTTAAGGGATTCTTCCTTCAGCTAAAACATGCATGTGGAACCCAGAGTATGATCCACCGTGTGATCGGGAAACGTGTTCAAATGTGTATCAGTTTTCGTCCCCTGGTACTCGGGTGCAACATTCCAGACGCTTTACTAACACTCTCCCCACTTGGAGAGTCAGTGCCTTTAACCTCCTGTTTGGCCCAGTTTGCAATTTCTGCGGAAAATGAACAGGAATAGGGAGAACCAATGAGAGACTAGCTGGAGGTGTCTGGACGGGCAAATTTAACTCTCATTTCCCACCAGGAAGAGGAATTAACCAAAGGCTCAGCGAGCCATGCCGAAACTACACTAGGGCCTGAAGCAATCCTGCGGTGTTGCGGCCAGCTCACAAGAAAACGAGTTGAAGAAAGGAGCTCAGGGGCACTGTAATTCACAAACCTGCAGAGTTATAAATGACAGCTATCATCCAAAAATATATTGAAGTAAGGCTGCCAAGAGGACTTGAAAGCGGGGCAGAATTGCAGGAAACCGATTTCAGGAGGTAGACTGGAATTGCATGTAAAGCATAGGAAAAGAGGCAGAACGTCCACAATGATGCACTTGGCCAAAAAGGGCGTATGCGTTTTTTCCTGAATATATTCAGGAAAAAACGCATACGCCCTTTTTGGCCAACCAAGCAAGCTTGCAAAGGAAATCTGCACTACAATGAAGTCTCACTGCCCCCCGGTCAAAAGGGCCATCTGAAAAAATTGTAAAATCCAGAAAGGCAGGACAGGCCATGGAGAACTGGGAGCCTTCTTATGCTGATGGGTGGGATGTAAATTGCCAACAGCCACTCTGCAGAAGTGTATGGTGTTTCCTGAAACATCTAAAAAACAAAGCAACAGAGCCTAGGGCACTTCCACTTATGGTCCTATAGATTAGGGAAATTAAAATCAAAAAGACACAGCCACCCCAAAAATTGGGACGGCTCTGTTTACAAGAACCTCATTTACGGTACAAGTTCAATATTGCAGAAAGCGAAAAATGGATAAAGAAGTTGTGGTACTTACGTACAATGCAATATCACTCAGCAATGAAATCTATGTCATCAGGCCAGTAGCAGCATAATGAGTGGATTCAGGTACGATGATTCTAAGTGAAATAAGTCACACAGAAAAAGAAACATCATAAGGTATGACTAATACACGGAATGTAAACATGGCTACACAGGAACTGAATTACAAAACAGAATAGGGTCTCAAATGAAGAAAACCAACTTACGCTTGCTTAAGAGGAAAGGTTAGTTGGGGTGCTGCATAAAACCAGAGATTGAAATTAGCACAGATACCTTTCCATAAGCCAAATATGTAATAGACAAGAGCTACTGCTTGCTCAACGAAGTGGACTCAACACCACATATTAAACGCCTAAGAATATACCTGACTAGTAAGAATCTTAAAACCTATGGATTTATATGTCTCCGAAAGAGAATCAAGCGTGTGTACAGCGGCATAAACGCAGCAGTGATAGGATTGGTGAGGTTCGGTGAGCAAATGCAGACCCTTTGAAGTCATATTGCATGGTACCCATTCCATGGTTCTCAACTCTCCCGGTTTAAGGGATTCTTCCTTCAGCTAAAACATGCATGTGGAACCCAGAGTATGATCCACCGTGTGATCGGGAAACGTGTTCAAATGTGTCTCAGTTTTCGTCCCCTGGTACTCGGGTGCAACATTCCAGACGCTTTACTAACAATCTCCCCACTTGGAGAGTCAGTGCCTTTAACCTCCTGTTTGGCCCAGTTTGCAATTTCTGTGGAAAATGAACAGGAATAGGGAGAACCAATGAGAGACTAGCTGGAGGTGTCTGGACGGGCAAATTTAACTCTCATTTCCCACCAGGAAGAGGAATTAACCAAAGGCTCACTGAGATATGCCGGAACCACACTAGGGCCTGAAGCAATCCTGCGGTGTTGCGGCCAGCTCACAAGAAAGCCAGTTGAAGAAAGGAGCTCAGGGGCCCTGTCATTCACAAACCTGCAGAGTTATACATGACAGCTATCGTCCAAAAATATATTGAAGTAAGGCTGCCAAGAGGACTTGAAAGCGGGGCAGAATTGCAGGAAACCGATTTCAGGAGGTAGACTGGAATTGCATGTAAAGCATAGGAAAAGAGGCAGAACGTCCACAATGATGCACTTGGCCAAAAAGTGCGTATGCGTTTTTTCCTGAATACATTCAGGAAAAAACGCATACGCCCTTTTTGGCCAAGGAAGCAAGCTTGCAAAGGAAATCTGCACTACAATGAAGTCTCACTGCCCCCCGGTCAAAAGGGCCATCTGAAAAAAGTGTAAAATCCAGAAAGGCAGGACAGGCCATGGAGAACTGGGAGCCTAGTTAGACTGATGGGCGGGATGTAAATTGCCAACAGCCACTCTGGAGAAGTGTATGGTGTTTCCTGAAACATCTAAAAAACAAAGCAACACAGCCTAGGGCACTTCCACTTATGGTCCTATAGATTAGGGAAATTAAAATCAAAAAGACACAGCCACCCCAAAGTTTGGGATGGCTCTGTTTACAAGAACCTCGTTTACGGTACAAGTTCAATATCGCAGAAAGGGAAAAATGGATAAAGAAGTTGTGGAACTTACGTACAATACAATATCACTCAGCAATGAAATCTATGTCATCAGGCCAGTAGCAGCATAATGAGTGGATTCAGGTACGATGATTCTAAGTAAAATAAGTCACACAGAAAAAGAAACATCATAAGATATCACTAATACACGGAATGTAAACTTGGCTACACAGGAACTGAATTACAAAACAGAATAGGGTCTCAAATGTAGAAAACCAACTTATGCTTGCTTAAGGGGAAAGGTGAGTTGGGGTGCTGCATAAAACCAGAGATTGAAATTAACACAGATACCTTTCCATAAGCCAAATATGTAATAGACAAGAGCTACTGCTTGCTCAACGAAGTGGACTCAACACCCCATATTAAACGCCTAAGAATATACCTGACTAGTAAGAATCTTAAAACCTATGGATTTATATGTCTGCAAAAGAGAATCCAGCGTGTGTAGAGTGACATAAAAGCAGCAGTGATAGGATTGGTGAGGTTCGGTGAGCAAATGCAGACCCTTTGAAGTCATATTGCATGGTACCCATTCCATGGTTCTCAACTCTCCAGGTTTAAGGGATTCTTCCTTCAGTTAAAACATGCATGTGGAACCCAGAGTATGATCCACCGTGTGATTGGGAAACGTGTTCAAATGTGTCTCAGTTTTCGTCCCCTGGTACTTGGGTGCAACATTCCAGACGCTTTACTAACACTCTCCCCACTTGGAGAGTCAGTGCCTTTAACCTCCTGTTTGGCCCAGTTTGCAATTTCTGCGGAAAATGAACAGGAATAGGGAGAACCAATGAGAGACTAGCTGGAGGTGTCTGGAAGGGCAAATTTAACTCTCATTTCCCACCAAGAAGAGGAATTAACCAAAGGCTCAGCGTGCCATGCCGGAACCACACTAGGGCCTGAAGCAATCCTGCGGTGTTGCGGCCAGCTCACAAGAAAACGAGTTGAAGAAAGGAGCTCAGGGGCACTGTAATTCACAAACCTGCAGAGTTATAAATGACAGCTATCGTCAAAAAATATATTGAAGTAAGGCAGCCAAGAGGACTTGAAAGTTGGGCAGAATTGCAGGAAACCGATTTCAGGAGGTAGACTGGAATTTCATGTAAAGCATAGGAAAAGAGGCAGAACGTCCACAATGATGCACTTGGCCAAAAAGGGCGTATGCGTTTTTTCCTGAATATATTCCTGAATATATTCAGGAAAAAACGCATACGCCCTTTTTGGCCAACCAAGCAAGCTTGCAAAGGATATCTGCACTACAATGAAGTCTCACTGCCCCCCGGTCAAAAGGGCCATCTGAAAAATGTGTAAAATCCAGAAAGGCAGGACAGGCCATGGAGAACTGGGAGCCTTGTTATGCTGATGGGCGTGATGTAAATTGCCAACAGCCACTCTGGAGAAGTGTATGGTGTTTCCTGAAACATCTAAAAATCAAAGCAACAGAGCCTAGGGCACTTCCACTTATGGTCCTATAGCTTAGGGAAATTAAAATCAAAAAGACACAGCCACCCCAAAGTTTGGGACGGCTCTGTTTACAAGAACTTCGTTTCCGGTAAAAGTTCAATATCGCAGAAAGCGAAAAGTGGATAAAGAAGTTGTGGTACTTACGTACAATGCAATATCACTCAGCAATGAAATCTCTTTCATCAGGCCCATAGCAGCATAATGAGTGGATTCAGGTACGATGATTCTAAGTGAAATATGTCACACAGAAAAAGAAACATCATAAGATATCACTAATACATGGAATGTAAACTTGGCTACAGAGGAACTGAATTACAAAACAGAATAGGGTCTCAAATGTAGAAAACCAACTTATGCTTGCTTAAGGGGAAAGGTGAGTTGGGGTGCTGCATAAAACCAGAGATTGAAATTAGCACAGATACCTTTCCATAAGCCAAATATGTAATAGACAAGAGCTACTGCTTTCTCAACGAAGTGGACTCAACACCCCATATTAAACGCCTAAGAATATACCTGACTAGTAAGAATCTTAAAACCTATGGATTTATATGTCTCCAAAAGAGAATCAAGCATGTGTACAGCGGCATAAATGCAGCAGTGATAGGATTGGTGAGGTTCGGTGAGCAAATGCAGACCCTTTGAAGTCATATTGCATGGTACCCATTCCATGGTTCTCAACTCTCCAGGTTTAAGGGATTCTTTCTTCAGCTAAAACATGCATGTGGAACCCAGAGTATGATCCACCATGTGATCGGGAAACGTGTTCAAATATGTCTCAGTTTTCGTCCCCTGGTACTCGGGTGCAACATTCCAGACGCTTTACTAACACTCTCCCCACTTGGAGAGTCAGTGCCTTTAACCTCCTGTTTGGCCCAGTTTGCAATTTCTGCAGAAAAGGAACAGGAATAGGGAGAACCAATGAGAGACTAGCTGGAGGTGTCTGGACGGGTAAATTTAACTCTCAATTCCCACCAAGAAGAGGAATTAACCAAAGGCTCAGCGAGCCATGCCGGAACCACACTAGGGCCTGAAGCAATCCTGCGGTGTTGCGGCCAGCTCACAAGAAAGCGAGTTGAAGAAAGGAGCTCAGGGGCCCTGTAATTCACACACCTGCAGAGTTCTAAATGACAGCTATCGTCCAAAAATATATTGAAGTAAGGCTGCCAAGAGGACTTGAAAGCGGGGCAGAATTGCAGGAAACCGATTTCAGGAGGTAGACTGGAATTGCATGTAAAGCATAGGAAAAGAGGCAGAACGTCCACAATGATGCACTTGGCCAAAAAGGGCGTATGCGTTTTTTCCTGAATATATTCAGGAAAAAACGCATACGCCCTTTTTGGCCAACCAAGCAAGCTTGCAAAGGAAATCTGCACTACAATGAAGTCTCACTGCCCCCCGGTCAAAAGGGCCATCTGAAAAAAGTGTAAAATCCAGAAAGGCAGGACAGGCCATGGAGAACTGGGAGCCTTGTTATGCTGATGGGCGGGATGTAAATTGCCAACAGCCACTCTGGAGAAGTGTATGGTGTTTCCTGAAACATCTAAAAAACAAAGCAACAGAGCCTAGGGCACTTCCACTTATGGTCCTATAGCTTAGGGAAATTAAAATCAAAAAGACACAGCCACCCCAAAGTTTGGGACGGCTCTGTTTACAAGAACCTCGTTTCCGGTACAAGTTCAATATCGCAGAAAGCGAAAAATGGATAAAGAAGTTGTGGGACTTACGTACAATGCAATATCATTCAGCAATGAAATCTATGTCATCATGCCCGTAGCAGCATAATGAGTGGATTCAGGTACGATGATTCTAAGTGAAATATGTCACACAGAAAAAGAAACATCATAAGATATCACTAATACACGGAATGTAAAGTTGGCTACACAGGAACTGAATTACAAAACAGAATAGGGTCTCAAATGTAGAAAACCAACTTATGCTTGCTTAAGGGGAAAGGTGAGTTGGGGTGCTGCATAATACCAGAGATTGAAATTAGCACAGATACCTTTCCATAAGCCAAATATGTAATAGACAAGAGCTACTGCTTGCTCAACGAAGTGGACTCAACACCCCATATTAAACGCCTAAGAATATACTTGACTAGTAAGAATATTAAAACCTATGGATTTATATGTCTCCGAAGGAGAATCAAGCGTGTGTACAGCGGCATAAACGCAGCAGTGATAGGATTGGTGAGGTTCGGTGAGCAAATGCAGACCCTTTGAAGTCATATTGCATGGTACCCATTCCATGGTTCTCAACTCTCCAGGTTTAAGGGATTCTTCCTTCAGCTAAAACATGCATGTGGAACCCAGAGTATGATCCACCGTGTGATCGGGAAACGTGTTCAAATGTGTCTCAGTTTTCGTCCCCTGGTACTCGGGTGCAACATTCCAGACGCTTTACTAACACTCTCCCCACTTGGAGAGTCAGTGCCTTTAACCTCCTGTTTGGCCCGGTTTGCAATTTCTGCGGAAAATGAACAGGAATAGGGAGAACCAATGAGAGACTAGCTGGAGGTGTCTGGACGGGCAAATTTAACTCTCATTTCCCACCAAGAAGAGGAATTAACCAAAGGCTCAGCGAGCCATGCCGGAACCACACTAGGGCCTGAAGCAATCCTGCGGTGTTGCGGCCAGCTCACAAGAAAGCGAGTTGAAGAAAGGAGCTCAGGGGCCCTGTAATTCACACACCTGCAGAGTTCTAAATGACAGCTATCGTCCAAAAATATATTGAAGTAAGGCTGCCAAGAGGACTTGAAAGTGGGGCAGAATTGCAGGAAACCGATTTCAGGAGGTAGACTGGAATTGCATGTAAAGCATAGGAAAAGAGGCAGAACGTCCACAATGATGCACTTGGCCAAAAAGGGCGTATGCGTTTTTTCCTGAATATATTCAGGAAAAAACGCATACGCCCTTTTTGGCCAACCAAGCAAGCTTGCAAAGGAAATCTGCACTACAATGAAGTCTCACTGCCCCCCGGTCAAAAGGGCCATCTGAAAAAAGTGTAAAATCCAGAAAGGCAGGACAGGCCATGGAGAACTGGGAGCCTTGTTATGCTGATGGGCGTGATGTAAATTGCCAACAGCCACTCTGGAGAAGTGTATGGTGTTTCCTGAAACATCTAAAAAACAAAGCAACAGAGCCTAGGGCACTTCCACTTACGGTCCTATAGATTAGGGAAATTAAAATCAAAAAGACACAGGCACCCCAAAGTTTGGGACGGCTCTGTTTACAAGAACCTCGTTTCCGGTACAAGTTCAATATCGCAGAAAGCGAAAAATGGATAAAGAAGTTGTGGTACTTACGTACAATGCAATATCACTCAGCAATGAAATCTATGTCATCAGGCCAGTAGCAGCATAATGAGTGGATTCAGGTACGATGATTCTAAGTGAAATAAGTCACACAGAAAAAGAAACATCATAAGGTATCACTAATACACGGAATGTAAACTTGGCTACACAGGAACTGAATTACAAAACAGAATAGGGTCTCAAATGTAGAAAACCAACTTATGCTTGCTTAAGGGGAAAGGTGAGTTGGGGTGCTGCATAAAACCAGAGATTGAAATTAGCACAGATACCTTTCCATAAGCCAAATACGTAATAGACAAGAGCTACTGCTTGCTCAACGAAGTGGACTGAACACCCCATATTAAACGCCTAAGAATATACCTGACTAGTAAGAATCTTAAAACCTATGGATTTATATGTCTCCGAAAGAGAATCAAGCATGTTTACAGTGGCATAAACGCAGCAGTGATAGGATTGGTGAGGTTCGGTGAGCAAATGCAGACCCTTTGAAGTCATATTGCATGGTACCGATTCCAGGGGTCTCAACTCTCCAGGTTTAAGGGATTCTTCCTTCAGCTAAAACATGCATGTGGAACCCAGAGTATGATCCACCGTGTGATCGGGAAACGTGTTCAAATGTGTCTCAGTTTTCGTCCCCTGGTACTCGGGTGCAACATTCCAGACGCTTTACTAACACTCTCCCCACTTGGAGAGTCAGTGCCTTTAACCTCCTGTTTGGCCCAGTTTGCAATTTCTGCGGAAAATGAACAGGAATAGGGAGAACCAATGAGAGACTAGCTGGAGGAGTCTGGACGGGCAAATTTAACTCTCATTTCCCACCAGGAAGAGGAATTAACCAAAGGCTCAGCGAGCCATGCCGGAACCACACTAGGGCCTGAAGCAATCCTGCGGTGTTGCGGCCAGCTCACAAGAAAGTGAGTTGAAGAAAGGAGCTCAGGGGCCCTGTAATTCACACACCTGCAGAGTTGTAAATGACAGCTATCGTCCAAAAATATATTGAAGTAAGGCTGCCAAGAGGACTTGAAAGCGGGGCAGAATTGCAGGAAACCGATTTCAGGAGGTAGACTGGAATTGCATGTAAAGCATAGGAAAAGAGGCAGAACGTCCACAATGATGCACTTGGCCAAAAAGGGCGTATGCGTTTTTTCCTGAATATATTCAGGAAAAAACGCATACGCCCTTTTTGGCCAACCAAGCAAGCTTGCAAAGGAAATCTGCACTACAATGAAGTCTCACTGCCCCCCGGTCAAAAGGGCCATCTGAAAAAAGTGTAAAATCCAGAAAGGCAGGACAGGCCATGGAGAACTGGGAGCCTTGTTATGCTGATGGGCGTGATATAAATTGCCAACAGCCACTCTGGAGAAGTCTATGGTGTTTCCTGAAACATCTAAAAAACAAAGCAACAGAGCCTAGGGCACTTCCACTTATGGTCCTATAGCTTAGGGAAATTAAAATCAAAAAGACACAGGCACCCCAAAGTTTGGGACGGCTCTGTTTACAAGAACCTCGTTTCCGGTACAAGTTCAATATTGCAGAAAGCAAAAAATGGATAAAGAAGTTGTGGTACTTACGTACAATGCAATATCACTCAGCAATGAAATCTATGTCATCAGGCCAGTAGCAGCATAATGAGTGGATTCAGGTACGATGATTCTAAGTGAAATAAGTCACACAGAAAAAGAAACATCATAAGATATCACTAATACACGGAATGTAAACTTGGCTACACAGGAACTGAATTACAAAACAGAATAGGGTCTCAAATGTAGAAAACCAACTTATGCTTGCTTAAGGGGAAAGGTGAGTTTTGGTGCTGCATAAAATCAGAGATTGAAATTAGCACAGATACCTTTCCAAAAGCCAAATATGTAATAGACAAGAGCTACTGCTTGCTCAACGAAGTGGACTCAACACCCCATATTAAACGCCTAAGAATATACCTGACTAATAAGAATCTTAAAACCTATGGATTTATACGTCTCCGAAAGAGAATCAAGCGTGTGTACAGCGGCATAAACGCAGCAGTGATAGGATTGGTGAGGTTCGGTGAGCAAATGCAGACCCTTTGAAGTCGTATTGCATGGTACCCTTTCCATGGGTCTCAACTCTCCAGGTTTAAGGGATTCTTCCTTCAGCTAAAACATGCATGTGGAACCCAGAGGATGATCCACCGTGTGATCGGGAAACGTGTTCAAATGTGTCTCAGTTTTCGTCCCCTGGTACTCGGGTGCAACATTCCAGACGCTTTACTAACACTCTCCCCACTTGGAGAGTCAGTGCCTTTAACCTCCTGTTTGGCCCAGTTTGCAATTTCTGCGGAAAATGAACAGGAATAGGGAGAACCAATGAGAGACTAGCTGGAGGTGTCTGGACGGGTAAATTTAACTCTCATTTCCCACCAAGAAGAGGAATTAACCAAAGGCTCAGCGAGCCATGCCGGAACCACACTAGGGCCTGAAGCAATCCTGCGGTGTTGCGGCCAGCTCACAAGAAAGCGAGTTGAAGAAAGGAGCTCAGGGGCACTGTAATTCACACACCTGCAGAGTTGTAAATGACAGCTATCGTCCAAAAATATATTGAAGTAAGGCTGCCAAGAGGACTTGAAAGCGGGGCAGAATTGCAGGAAACCGATTTCAGGAGGTAGACTGGAATTGCATGTAAAGCATAGGAAAAGAGGCAGAACGTCCACAATGATGCACTTGGCCAAAAAGGGCGTATGCGTTTTTTCCTGAATATATTCAGGAAAAAACGCATACGCCCTTTTTGGCCAACCAAGCAAGCTTGCAAAGGAAATCTGCACTACAATGAAGTCTCACTGCCCCCCGGTCAAAAGGGCCATCTGAAAAAAGTGTAAAATCCAGAAAGGCAGGACAGGCCATGGAGAACTGGGAGCCTTGTTATGCTGATGGGCGTGATGTAAATTGCCAACAGCCACTCTGGAGAAGTGTATGGTGTTTCCTGAAACATCTAAAAAACAAAGCAACAGAGCCTAGGGCACTTCCACTTACGGTCCTATAGCTTAGGGAAATTAAAATCAAAAAGACACAGGCACCCCAAAGTTTGGGACGGCTCTGTTTACAAGAACCTCGTTTCCGGTACAAGTTCAATATCGCAGAAAGCGAAAAATGGATAAAGAAGTTGTGGTACTTACGTACAATGCAATATCACTCAGCAATGAAATCTATGTCATCAGGCCAGTAGCAGCATAATGAGTGGATTCAGGTACGATGATTCTAAGTGAAATAAGTCACACAGAAAAAGAAACATCATAAGATATCACTAATACATGGAATGTAAACTTGGCTACACAGGAACTGAATTACAAAACAGAATAGGGTCTCAAATGTAGAAAACCAACTTATGCTTGCTTAAGGGGAAAGGTGAGTTTTGGTGCTGCATAAAATCAGAGATTGAAATTAGCACAGATACCTTTCCAAAAGCCAAATATGTAATAGACAAGAGCTACTGCTTGCTCAACGAAGTGGACTCAACACCCCATATTAAACGCCTAAGAATATACCTGACTAGTAAGAATCTTAAAACCTATGGATTTATACGTCTCCGAAAGAGAATCAAGCGTGTGTACAGCGGCATAAACGCAGCAGTGATAGGATTGGTGAGGTTCGGTGAGCAAATGCAGACCCTTTGAAGTCATATTGCATGGTACCCTTTCCATGGGTCTCAACTCTCCAGGTTTAAGGGATTCTTCCTTCAGCTAAAACATGCATGTGGAACCCAGAGTATGATCCACCGTGTGATCGGGAAACGTGTTCAAATGTGTCTCAGTTTTCGTCCCCTGGTACTCGGGTGCAACATTCCAGACGCTTTACTAACACTCTCCCCACTTGGAGAGTCAGTGCCTTTAACCTCCTGTTTGGCCCAGTTTGCAATTTCTGCAGAAAATGAACAGGAATAGGGAGAACCAATGAGAGACTAGCTGGAGGTGTCTGGACGGGTAAATTTAACTCTCATTTCCCACCAAGAAGAGGAATTAACCAAAGGCTCAGCGAGCCATGCCGGAACCACACTAGGGCCTGAAGCAATCCTGCGGTGTTGCGGCCAGCTCACAAGAAAGCGAGTTGAAGAAAGGAGCTCAGGGGCCCTGTAATTCACACACCTGCAGAGTTCTAAATGACAGCTATCGTCCAAAAATATATTGAAGTAAGGCTGCCAAGAGGACTTGAAAGCGGGGCAGAATTGCAGGAAACCGATTTCAGGAGGTAGACTGGAATTGCATGTAAAGCATAGGAAAAGAGGCAGAACGTCCACAATGATGCACTTGGCCAAAAAGGGCGTATGCGTTTTTTCCTGAATATATTCAGGAAAAAACGCATACGCCCTTTTTGGCCAACCAAGCATGCTTGCAAAGGAAATCTGCACTACAATGAAGTCTCACTGCCCCCCGGTCAAAAGGGCCATCTGAAAAAAGTGTAAAATCCAGAAAGGCAAGACAGGCCATGGAGAACTGGGAGCCTTGTTATGCTGATGGGAGGGATGTAAATTGCCAACAGCCACTCTGGAGAAGTGTATGGTGTTTCCTGAAACATCTAAAAAACAAAGCAACAGAGCCTAGGGCACTTCCACTTATGGTCCTATAGATTAGGGAAATTAAAATCAAAAAGACACAGCCACCCCAAAGTTTGGGACGGCTCTGTTTACAAGAACCTCGTTTACGGTACAAGTTCAATATCACAGAAAGCGAAAAATGGATAAAGAAGTTGTGGTACTTACGTACACTGCAATATCACTCAGCAATGAAATCTATGTCATCAGGCCAGTAGCAGCATAATGAGTGGATTCAGATACAATGATTCTAAGTGAAATAAGTCACACAGAAAAAGAAACATCATAAGGTATCACTAAGACACGGAATGTAAACTTGGCTACACAGGAACTGAATTACAAAACAGAATAGGGTCTCAAATGTAGAAAACCAACTTATGCTTGCTTAAGGGGAAGGTGAGTTGGGGTGCTGCATAAAACCAGAGATTGAAATTAACACAGATACCTTTCCATAAGACAAATATGTAATAGACAAGAACTACTCCTTGCTCAACGAAGTGGACTCAACACCCCATATTAAAAGCCTAAGAATACACCTGACTAGTAAGAATCTTAAAACGTATGGATTTATATGTCTCCAAAAGATAATCCAGCGTGTGTACAGCGACATAAAAGCAACAGTGATAGGATTGGTGAGGTTCGGTGAGCAAATGCAGACCCTTTGAAGTCATATTGCATGGTACCCATTCCATGGGTCTCAACTCTCCAGGTTTAAGGGATTCTTCCTTCAGTTAAAACATGCATGTGGAACCCAGAGTATGATCCACCGTGTGATCGGGAAACGTGTTCTAATGTGTCTCAGTTTTCGTCCCCTGGTACTCGGGTGCAACATTCCAGACGCTTTACTAACACTCTCCCCACTTGGAGAGTCAGTGCCTTTAACCTCCTGTTTGGCCCAGTTTGCAATTTCTGCGGAAAATGAACAGGAATAGGGAGAACCAATGAGAGACTAACTGGAGGTGTCTGGACGGGTAAATTTAACTCTCATTTCCCACCAAGAAGAGGAATTAACCAAAGGCTCAGCGAGCCATTCCGGAACCAAACTAGGGCCTGAAGCAATCCTGTGGTGTTGCGGCCAGCTCACAAGAAAGCGAGTTGAAGAAAGGAGCTCAGGGGCCCTGTAATTCACACACCTGCAGAGTTGTAAATGACAGCTATCGTCCAAAAATATATTGAAGTAAGGCTGCCAAGAGGACTTGAAAGCGGGGCAGAATTGCAGGAAACCGATTTCAGGAGGTAGACTGGAATTGCATGTAAAGCATAGGAAAAGAGGCAGAACGTCCACAATGATGCACTTGGCCAAAAAGGGCGTATGCGTTTTTTCCTGAATATATTCAGGAAAAAACGCATACGCCCTTTTTGGCCAACCAAGCAAGCTTGCAAAGGAAATCTGCACTACATTGAAGTCTCACTGCCCCCCAGTCAAAAGGGCCATCTGAAAAAAGTGTAAAATCCAGAAAGGCAGGACAGGCCATGGAGAACTGGGAGCCTTCTTATGCTGATGGGCGGGATGTAAATTGCCAACAGCCACTCTGGAGAAGTGTATGGTGTTTCCTGAAACATCTAAAAAACAAAGCAACAGAGCCTAGGGCACTTCCACTTATGGTCCTATAGCTTAGGGAAATTAAAATAAAGACACAGCCACCCCAAAGTTTGGGACAGCTCTGTTTACAAGAACCTCGTTTACGGTACAAGTTTAATATCGCAGAAAGCAAAAAATGGATAAAGAAGTTGTGGTACTTACGTACAATGCAATATCACTCAGCAATGAAATCTATGTCATCAGGCCAGTAGCAGCATAATGAGTGGATTCAGGTACGATGATTCTAAGTGAAATAAGTCACACAGAAAAAGAAACATCATAAGATATCACTAATACACGGAATGTAAACTTGGCTACACAGGAACTGAATTACAAAACAGAATAGGGTCTCAAATGTAGAAAACCAACTTATGCTTGCTTAAGGGGAAAGGTGAGTTTTGGTGCTGCATAAAATCAGAGATTGAAATTAGCACAGATACCTTTCCAAAAGCCAAATATGTAATAGACAAGAGCTACTGCTTGCTCAACGAAGTGGACTCAACACCCCATATTAAACGCCTAAGAATATACCTGACTAGTAAGAATCTTAAAACCTATGGATTTATACGTCTCCGAAAGAGAATCAAGCGTGTGTACAGCGGCATAAACGCAGCAGTGATAGGATTGGTGAGGTTCGGTGAGCAAATGCAGACCCTTTGAAGTCGTATTGCATGGTACCCATTCCATGGGTCTCAACACTCCAGGTTTAAGGGATTCTTCCTTCAGCTAAAACATGCATGTGGAACCCAGAGGATGATCCACCGTGTGATCGGGAAACGTGTTCAAATGTGTCTCAGTTTTCGTCCCCTGGTACTCGGGTGCAACATTCCAGACGCTTTACTAACACTCTCCCCACTTGGAGAGTCAGTGCCTTTAACCTCCTGTTTGGCCCAGTTTGCAATTTCTGCGGAAAATGAACAGGAATAGGGAGAACCAATGAGAGACTAGCTGGAGGTGTCTGGACGGGTAAATTTAACTCTCATTTCCCACCAAGAAGAGGAATTAACCAAAGGCTCAGCGAGCCATGCCGGAACCACACTAGGGCCTGAAGCAATCCTGCGGTGTTGCGGCCAGCTCACAAGAAAGCGAGTTGAAGAAAGGAGCTCAGGGGCACTGTAATTCACACACCTGCAGAGTTGTAAATGACAGCTATCGTCCAAAAATATATTGAAGTAAGGCTGCCAAGAGGACTTGAAAGCGGGGCAGAATTGCAGGAAACCGATTTCAGGAGGTAGACTGGAATTGCATGTAAAGCATAGGAAAAGAGGCAGAACGTCCACAATGATGCACTTGGCCAAAAAGGGCGTATGCGTTATTTCCCAGGAAAAAACGCATACGCCCTTTTTGGCCAACCAAGCAAGCTTGCAAAGGAAATCTGCACTACAATGAAGTCTCACTGCCCCCCGGTCAAAAGGGCCATCTGAAAAAAGTGTAAAATCCAGAAAGGCAGGACAGGCCATGGAGAACTGGGAGCCTTGTTATGCTGATGGCTGTGATGTAAATTGCCAAAAGCCACTCTGGAGAAGTGTATGGTGTTTCCTGAAACACCTAAAAAACAAAGCAACAGAGCCTAGGGCACTTCCACTTATGGTCCTATAGATTAGGGAAGTAAAATCAAAAAGACACAGGCACCCCAAAGTTTGGGACGGCTCTGTTTACAAGAACCTCGTTTACGGTACAAGTTCAATATCGCAGAAAGCGAAAAATGGATAAAGAAGTTGTGGTACTTACGTACAATGCAATATCACTCAGCAATGAAATCTATGTCATCAGGCCCGTAGCAGCATAATGAGTGGATTCAGGTACGATGATTCTAAGTGAAATAAGTCACACAGAAAAAGAAACATCATAAGATATCACTAATACACGGAATGTAAACTTGGCTACACAGGAACTGAATTACAAAACAGAATAGGGTCTCAAATGTAGAAAACCAACTTATGCTTGCTTAAGGGGAAAGGTGAGTTGGGGTGCTGCATAAAACCAGAGATTGAAATTAGCACAGATACCTTTCCATAAGCCAAATATGTAATAGACAAGAGCTACTGCTTGCTCAACGAAGTGGACTCAACACCCCATATTAAACGCCTAAGAATATACCTGACTAGTAAGAATCTTAAAACCTATGGATTTATATGTCTCCGAAAGAGAATCAAGCATGTGTACAGCGGCATAAACGCAGCAGTGATAGGATTGGTGAGGTTCGGTGAGCAAATGCAGACCCTTTGAAGTCATATTGCATGGTACCCATTCCATGGTTCTCAACTCTCCAGGTTTAAGGGATTCTTCCTTCAGCTAAAACATGCATGTGGAACCCAGAGTATGATCCACCGTGTGATCGGGAAATGTGTTCAAATGTGTCTCACTTTTCGTCCACTGGTACTCGGGTGCAACATTCCAGATGCTTTACTAACACTCTCCCCACTTGGAGAGTCAGTGCCTTTAACCTCCTGTTTGGCCCAGTTTGCAATTTCTGCGGAAAATGAACAGGAATAGGGAGAACCAATGAGAGACTAGCTGGAGGTGTCTGGACGGGTAAATTTAACTCTCATTTCCCACCAAGAAGAGGAATTAACCAAAGGCTCAGCGAGCCATGCCGGAACCACACTAGGGCCTGAAGCAATCCTGCGGTGTTGCGGCCAGCTCACAAGAAAGCGAGTTGAAGAAAGGAGCTCAGGGGCCCTGTAATTCACACACCTGCAGAGTTCTAAATGACAGCTATCGTCCAAAAATATATTGAAGTAAGGGTGCCAAGAGGACTTGAAAGCGGGGCAGAATTGCAGGAAACCGATTTCAGGAGGTAGACTGGAATTGCATGTAAAGCATAGGAAAAGAGGCAGAACGTCCACAATGATGCACTTGGCCAAAAAGGGCGTATGCGTTTTTTCCTGAATATATTCAGGAAAAAACGCATACGCCCTTTTTGGCCAACCAAGCAAGCTTGCAAAGGAAATCTGCACTACAATGAAGTCTCACTGCCCCCCGGTCAAAAGGGACATCTGAAAAAAGTGTAAAATCCAGAAAGGCAGGACAGGCCATGGAGAACTGGGAGCCTTCTTATGCTGATGGGCGGGATGTAAATTGCCAACAGCCACTCTGGAGAAGTGTATGGTGTTTCCTGAAACATCTAAAAAACAAAGCAACACAGCCTAGGGCACTTGCACTTATGGTCCTATAGCTTAGGGAAATTAAAATTAAAAAGACACAGCCACCCCAAAGTCTGGGACGGCTCTGTTTACAAGAACCTCGTTTCCGGTACAAGTTCAATATCGCAGAAAGCGAAAAATGGATAAAGAAGTTGTGGTACTAACGTACAATGCAATATCACTCAGCAATGAAATCTCTTTCATCAGGCTCATAGCAGCATAATGAGTGGATTCAGGTACGATGATTCTAAGTGAAATACGTCACACAGAAAAAGAAACATCATAAGATATCACTAATACACGGAATGTAAACTTGGCTACACAGGAACTGAATTACAAAACAGAATAGGGTCTCAAATGTAGAAAACCAACTTATGCTTGCTTAAGGGGAAAGGTGAGTTGGGGTGCTGCATAAAACCAGAGATTGAAATTAGCACAAATACCTTTCCATAAGCCAAATATGTAATAGACAAGAGCTACTGCTTGCTCAACGAAGTGGACTCAACACCCCATATTAAACGCCTAAGAATATTCTTGACTAGTAAGAATCTTAAAACCTATGGATTTATATGTCTCCGAAAGAGAATCAAGCGTGTGTAAAGCGGCATAAAAGCAACAGTGATACGATTGGTGAGGTTCGGTGAGCACATGCAGACCCTTTGAAGTCATATTGCATGGTACCCATTCCATGGGTCTCAACTCTCCAGGTTTAAGGGATTCTTCCTTCAGCTAAAACATGCATGTGGAACCCAGAGGATGATCCACCGTGTGATCGGGAAACGTGTTCAAATGTGTCTCAGTTTTCGTCCCCTGGTACTCGTGTGCAACATTCCAGACGCTTTACTAACACTCTCCCCACTTGGTGAGTCAGTGCCTTTAACCTCCTGTTTGGCCCAGTTTGCAATTTCTGCGGAAAATGAACAGGAATAGGGAGAACCAATGAGAGAATAGCTGGAGGTGTCTGGACGGGTAAATTTAACTCTCATTTCCCACCAAGAAGAGGAATTAACCAAAGGCTCAGCGAGCCATGCCGGAACCACACTAGGGCCTGAAGCAATCCTGCGGTGTTGCGGCCAGCTCACAAGAAAGCGAGTTGAAGAAAGGAGCTCAGGGGCACTGTAATTCACACACCTGCAGAGTTCTAAATGACAGCTATCGTCCAAAAATATATTGAAGTAAGGCTGCCAAGAGGACTTGAAAGCGGGGCAGAATTGCAGGAAACCGATTTCAGGAGGTAGACTGGAATTGCATGTAAAGCATAGGAAAAGAGGCAGAACGTCCACAATGATGCACTTGGCCAAAAAGGGCGTATACGTTTTTTCCTGAATATATTCTGGAAAAAACGCATACGCCCTTTTTGGCCAACCAAGCAAGCTTGCAAAGGAAATCTGCACTACAATGAAGTCTCACTGCCCCCCGGTCAAAAGGGCCATCTGAAAAAAGTGTAAAATCCAGAAAGGCAGGACAGACCATGGAAAACTGGGAGCCTTGTTATGCTGATGGGCATGATGCAAATTGCCAACAGCCACTCTGGAGAAGTGTATGGTGTTTCCTGAAACATCTAAAAAACAAAGCAACAGAGCCTAGGGCACTTCCACTTATGGTCCTATAGATTAGGGAAATTAAAATCAAAAAGACACAGCCACCCCAATGTTTGGGACGGCTCTGTTTACAAGAACCTTGTTTACGGTACAAGTTCAATATCGCAGAAAGCGAAAAATGGATAAAGAAGTTGTGGTACTTACGTACAATGCAATATCACTCAGCAATGAAATCTATGTCATCAGGCCCATAGCAGAATAATGAGTGGATTTAGGTACGATGATTCTAAGTGAAATATGTCACACAGAAAAAGAAACATCATAAGATATCACTAATACACGGAATGTAAACTTGGCTACACAGGAACTGAATTACAAAACAGAATAGGGTCTCAAATGTAGAAAACCAACTTATGCTTGCTTAAGGGGAAAGGTGAGTTGGGGTGCTGCATAAAACCAGAGATTGAAATTAGCACAGATACCTATCCATAAGCCAAATATGTAATAGACAAGAGCTACTGCTTGCTCAATGAAGTGGACTCAACACCCCATATTAAACGCCTAAGAATATACCTGACTAGTAAGAATCTTAAAACCTATGGATTTATATGTCTCCGAAAGAGAATCAAGCGTGTGTACAGCGGCATAAACGCAGCAGTGATAGGATTGGTGAGGTTCGGTGAGCAAATGCAGACCCTTTGAAGTCATATTGCATGGTACCCATTCCATGGTTCTCAACTCTCCAGGTTTAAGGGATTCTTCCTTCAGCTAAAACATGCATGTGGAACCCAGAGTATGATCCACCGTGTGATCGGGAAACGTGTTCAAATATGTCTCAGTTTTCGTCCCCTGGTACTCGGGTGCAACATTCCAGACGCTTTACTAACACTCTCCCCACTTGGAGAGTCAGTGCCTTTAAACTCCTGTTTGGCCCAGTTTGCAATTTCTGCGGAAAATGAACAGGAATAGGGAGAACCAATGAGAGACTAGCTGGAGGTGTCTGGACGGGTAAATTTAACTCTCATTTCCCACCAAGAAGAGGAATTAACCAAAGGCTCAGCGAGCCATGCCGGAACCACACTAGGGCCTGAAGCAATCCTGCGGTGTTGCGGCCAGCTCACAAGAAAGCGAGTTGAAGAAAGGAGCTCAGGGGCCCTGTAATTCACACACCTGCAGAGTTCTAAATGACAGCTATCGTCCAAAAATATATTGAAGTAAGGCTGCCAAGAGGACTTGAAAGCGGGGCAGAATTGCAGGAAACCGATTTCAGGAGGTAGACTGGAATTGCATGTAAAGCATAGGAAAAGAGGCAGAACGTCCACAATGATGCACTTGGCCAAAAAGGGCGTATGCGTTTTTTCCTGAATATATTCAGGAAAAAACGCATACGCCCTTTTTGGCCAACCAAGCAAGCTTGCAAAGGAAATCTGCACTACAATGAAGTCTCACTGCCCCCCGGTCAAAAGGAACATATGAAAAAAGTGTAAAATCCAGAAAGGCAGGACAGGCCATGGAGAACTGGGAGCCTTCTTATGCTGATGGGCGGGATGTAAATTGCCAACAGCCACTCTGGAGAAGTGTATGGTGTTTCCTGAAACATCTAAAAAACAAAGCAACACAGCCTAGGGCACTTGCACTTATGGTCCTATAGCTTAGGGAAATTAAAATTAAAAAGACACAGCCACCCCAAAGTTTGGGACGGCTCTGTTTACAAGAACCTCGGTTACGGTACAAGTTCAATATCGCAGAAAGCGAAAAATGGATAAAGAAGTTGTGGTACTAACGTACAATGCAATATCACTCAGCAATGAAATCTCTTTCATCAGGCTCATAGCAGCATAATGAGTGGATTCAGGTACGATGATTCTAAGTGAAATACGTCACACAGAAAAAGAAACATCATAAGATATCACTAATACACGGAATGTAAACTTGCCTAAACAGGAACTGAATTACAAAACAGAATAGGGTCTCAAATGTAGAAAACCAACTTATGCTTGCTTAAGGGGAAAGGTGAGTTGGGGTGCTGCATAAAACCAGAGATTGAAATTAGCACAGATACCTTTCCATAAGCCAAATATGTAATAGACAAGAGCTACTGCTTGCTCAACGAAGTGGACTCAACACCCCATATTAAACGCCTAAGAATATACCTGACTAGTAAGAATCTTAAAACATATGGATTTATATGTCTCCGAAAGAGAATCAAGCATGTGTACAGCGGCATAAACGCAGCAGTGATAGGATTGGTGAGGTTCGGTGAGCAAATGCAGACCCTTTGAAGTAATATTGCACGGTACCCATTCCATGGTTCTCAACTCTCCAGGTTTAAGGGATTCTTCCTTCAGCTAAAACATGCATGTGGAACCCAGAGTATGATCCACCGTGTGATCGGGAAACGTGTTCAAATGTGTCTCACTTTTCGTCCCCTGGTACTCGGGTGCAACATTCCAGACGTTTTACTAACACTCTCCCCACTTGGAGAGTCAGTGCCTTTAACCTCCTGTTTGGCCCAGTTTGCAATTTCTGCGGAAAATGAACAGGAATAGGGAGAACCAATGAGAGACTAGCTGGAGGTGTCTGCACGGGTAAATTTAACTCTCATTTCCCACCAAGAAGAGGAATTAACCAAAGGCTCAGCGAGCCATGCCGGAACCACACTAGGGCCTGAAGCAATCCTGCGGTGTTGCGGCCAGCTCACAAGAAAGCGAGTTGAAGAAAGGAGCTCAGGGGCACTGTAATTCACACACCTGCAGAGTTCTAAATGACAGCTATCGTCCAAAAATATATTGAAGTAAGGGTGCCAAGAGGACTTGAAAGCGGGGCAGAATTGCAGGAAACCGATTTCAGGAGGTAGACTGGAATTGCATGTAAAGCATAGGAAAAGAGGCAGAACGTCCACAATGATGCACTTGGCCAAAAAGGGCATATGCGTTTTTTCCTGAATATATTCAGGAAAAAACGCATACGCCCTTTTTGGCCAACCAAGCAAGCTTGCAAATGAAATCTGCACTACAATGAAGTCTCACTGCCCCCCGGTCAAAAGGGACATCTGAAAAAAGTGTAAAATCCAGAAAGGCAGGACAGGCCATGGAGAAATGGGAGCCTTCTTATGCTGATGGGCGGGATGTAAATTGCCAACAGCCACTCTGGAGAAGTGTATGGTGTTTCCTGAAACATCTAAAAAACAAAGCAACAGAGCCTAGGGCACTTCCACTTATGGTCCTATAGATTAGGGAAATTAAAATCAAAAAGACACAGCCACCCCAAAGTTTGGGACGGCTCTGTTTACAAGAACCTCGTTTATGGTACAAGTTCAATATCGCAGAAAGCGAAAAATGGATAAAGAAGTTGTGGTACTTACGTACAATGCAATATCACTCAGCAATGAAATCTATGTCATCAGGCCAGTAGCAGCATAATGAGTGGATTCAGGTACGATGATTCTAAGTGAAATAAGTCACACAGAAAAAGAAACATCATAAGATATCACTAATACACGGAATGTAAACTTGCCTACACAGGAACTGAATTACAAAACAGAATAGGGTCTCAAATGTAGAAAACCAACTTATGCTTGCTTAAGGGGAAAGGTGAGTTGGGGTGCTGCATAAAACCAGAGATTGAAATTAGCACAGATACCTTTCCATAAGCCAAATATGTAATAGACAAGAGCTACTGCTTGCTCAACGAAGTGGACTCAACACCCCATATTAAACGCCTAAGAATATACCTGACTAGTAAGAATCTTAAAACCTATGGATTTATATGTCTCCGAAAGAGAAGGAAGTGTGTGTACAGTGGCATAAACGCAGCAGAGAAAGGGTTGGTGATGTTCGGTGAGCAAATGCAGACCCTTTGAAGTCATATTGCATGGTACCCATTCCATGGTTCTCAACTCTCCAGGTTTAAGGGATTCCTCCTTCAGCTAAAACATGCATGTGGAACCCAGAGTATGATCCACCGTGTGATCGGGAAACGTGTTCAAATGTGTCTCACTTTTCGTCCCCTGGTACTCGGGTGCAACATTCCAGACGCTTTACTAACACTCTCCCCACTTGGAGAGTCAGTGCCTTTAACCTCCTGTTTGGCCCAGTTTGCAATTTCTGCGGAAAATGAACAGGAATAGGGAGAACCAATGAGAGACTAGCTGGAGGTGTCTGGACGGGTAAATTTAACTCTCATTTCCCACCAAGAAGAGGAATTAACCAAAGGCTCAGCGAGCCATGCCGGAACCACACTAGGGCCTGAAGCAATCCTGCGGTGTTGCGGCCAGCTCACAAGAAAGCGAGTTGAAGAAAGGAGCTCAGGGGCCCTGTAATTCACACACCTGCAGAGTTCTAAATGACAGCTATCGTCCAAAAATATATTGAAGTAAGGCTGCCAAGAGGACTTGAAAGCGGGGCAGAATTGCAGGAAACCGATTTCAGGAGGTAGACTGGAATTGCATGTAAAGCATAGGAAAAGAGGCAGAACGTCCACAATGATGCACTTGGCCAAAAAGGGCGTATGCGTTTTTTCCTGAATATATTCAGGAAAAAACGCATACGCCCTTTTTGGCCAACCAAGCAAGCTTGCAAAGGAAATCTGCACTACAATGAAGTCTCACTGCCCCCCGGTCAAAAGGGACATATGAAAAAAGTGTAAAATCCAGAAAGGCAGGACAGGCCATGGAGAACTGGGAGCCTTCTTATGCTGATGGGCGGGATGTAAATTGCCAACAGCCACTCTGGAGAAGTGTATGGTGTTTCCTGAAACATCTAAAAAACAAAGCAACACAGCCTAGGGCACTTGCACTTATGGTCCTATAGCTTAGGGAAATTAAAATTAAAAAGACACAGCCACCCCAAAGTTTGGGACGGCTCTGTTTACAAGAACCTCGGTTACAGTACAAGTTCAATATCGCAGAAAGCGAAAAATGGATAAAGAAGTTGTGGTACTAACGTACAATGCAATATCACTCAGCAATGAAATCTCTTTCATCAGGCTCATAGCAGCATAATGAGTGGATTCAGGTACGATGATTCTAAGTGAAATACGTCACACAGAAAAAGAAACATCATAAGATATCACTAATACACGGAATGTAAACTTGGCTACACAGGAACTGAATTACAAAACAGAATAGGGTCTCAAATGTAGAAAACCAACTTATGCTTGCTTAAGGGGAAAGGTGAGTTGGGGTGCTGCATAAAACCAGAGATTGAAATTAGCACAGATACCTTTCCATAAGCCAAATATGTAATAGACAAGAGCTACTGCTTGCTCAACGAAGTGGACTCAACACCCCATATTAAACGCCTAAGAATATACCTGACTAGTAAGAATCTTAAAACCTATGGATTTATATGTCTCCGAAAGAGAATCAAGCATGTGTACAGCGGCATAAACGCAGCAGTGATAGGATTGGTGAGGTTCGGTGAGCAAATGCAGACCCTTTGAAGTCATATTGCATGGTACCCATTCCATGGTTCTCAACTCTCCAGGTTTAAGGGATTCTTCCTTCAGCTAAAACATGCATGTGGAACCCAGAGTATGATCCACCGTGTGATCGGGAAACGTGTTCAAATGTGTCTCACTTTTCGTCCCCTGGTACTCGGGTGCAACATTCCAGACGCTTTACTAACACTCTCCCCACTTGGAGAGTCAGTGCCTTTAACCTCCTGTTTGGCCCAGTTTGCAATTTCTGCGGAAAATGAACAGGAATAGGGAGAACCAATGAGAGACTAGCTGGAGGTGTCTGCACGGGTAAATTTAACTCTCATTTCCCACCAAGAAGAGGAATTAACCAAAGGCTCAGCGAGCCATGCCGGAACCACACTAGGGCCTGAAGCAATCCTGCGGTGTTGCGGCCAGCTCACAAGAAAGCGAGTTGAAGAAAGGAGCTCAGGGGCCCTGTAATTCACACACCTGCAGAGTTATACATGACAGCTATCGTCCAAAAATATATTGAAGTAAGGGTGCCAAGAGGACTTGAAAGCGGGGCAGAATTGCAGGAAACCGATTTCAGGAGGTAGACTGGAATTGCATGTAAAGCATAGGAAAAGAGGCAGAACGTCCACAATGATGCACTTGGCCAAAAAGGGCGTATGCGTTTTTTCCTGAATATATTCAGGAAAAAACGCATACGCCCTTTTTGGCCAACCAAGCAAGCTTGCAAATGAAATCTGCACTACAATGAAGTCTCACTGCCCCCCGGTCAAAAGGGACATCTGAAAAAAGTGTAAAATCCAGAAAGGCAGGACAGGCCATGGAGAAATGGGAGCCTTCTTATGCTGATGGGCGGGATGTAAATTGCCAACAGCCACTCTGGAGAAGTGTATGGTGTTTCCTGAAACATCTAAAAAACAAAGCAACAGAGCCTAGGGCACTTCCACTTATGGTCCTATAGATTAGGGAAATTAAAATCAAAAAGACACAGCCACCCCAAAGTTTGGGACGGCTCTGTTTACAAGAACCTCGTTTATGGTACAAGTTCAATATCGCAGAAAGCGAAAAATGGATAAAGAAGTTGTGGTACTTACGTACAATGCAATATCACTCAGCAATGAAATCTATGTCATCAGGCCAGTAGCAGCATAATGAGTGGATTCAGGTACGATGATTCTAAGTGAAATAAGTCACACAGAAAAAGAAACATCATAAGATATCACTAATACACGGAATGTAAACTTGCCTACACAGGAACTGAATTACAAAACAGAATAGGGTCTCAAATGTAGAAAACCAACTTATGCTTGCTTAAGGGGAAAGGTGAGTTGGGGTGCTGCATAAAACCAGAGATTGAAATTAGCACAGATACCTTTCCATAAGCCAAATATGTAATAGACAAGAGCTACTGCTTGCTCAACGAAGTGGACTCAACACCCCATATTAAACGCCTAAGAATATACCTGACTAGTAAGAATCTTAAAACCTATGGATTTATATGTCTCCGAAAGAGAAGGAAGTGTGTGTACAGTGGCATAAACGCAGCAGAGAAAGGGTTGGTGATGTTTGGTGAGCAAATGCAGACCCTTTGAAGTCATATTGCATGGTACCCATTCCATGGTTCTCAACTCTCCAGGTTTAAGGGATTCTTCCTTCAGCTAAAACATGCATGTGGAACCCAGAGTATGATCCACCGTGTGATCGGGAAACGTGTTCAAATATGTCTCAGTTTTCGTCCCCTGGTACTCGGGTGCAACATTCCAGACTCTTTCCTAACACTCTCCCCACTTGGAGAGTCAGTGCCTTTAACCTCCTGTTTGGCCCAGTTTGCAATTTCTGCGGAAAATGAACAGGAATAGGGAGAACCAATGAGAGACTAGCTGGAGGTGTCTGGACGGGTAAATTTAACTCTCATTTCCCACCAAGAAGAGGAATTAACCAAAGGCTCAGCGAGCCATGCCGGAACCACACTAGGGCCTGAAGCAATCCTGCGGTGTTGCGGCCAGCTCACAAGAAAGCGAGTTGAAGAAAGGAGCTCAGGGGCCCTGTAATTCACACACCTGCAGAGTTCTAAATGACAGCTATCGTCCAAAAATATATTGAAGTAAGGCTGCCAAGAGGACTTGAAAGCGGGGCAGAATTGCAGGAAACCGATTTCAGGAGGTAGACTGGAATTGCATGTAAAGCATAGGAAAAGAGGCAGAACGTCCACAATGATGCACTTGGCCAAAAAGGGCGTATGCGTTTTTTCCTGAATATATTCAGGAAAAAACGCATACGCCCTTTTTGGCCAACCAAGCAAGCTTGCAAAGGAAATCTGCACTACAATGAAGTCTCACTGCCCCCCGGTCAAAAGGGACATATGAAAAAAGTGTAAAATCCAGAAAGGCAGGACAGGCCATGGAGAACTGGGAGCCTTCTTATGCTGATGGGCGGGATGTAAATTGCCAACAGCCACTCTGGAGAAGTGTATGGTGTTTCCTGAAACATCTAAAAAACAAAGCAACACAGCCTAGGGCACTTGCACTTATGGTCCTATAGCTTAGGGAAATTAAAATTAAAAAGACACAGCCACCCCAAAGTTTGGGACGGCTCTGTTTACAAGAACCTCGGTTACGGTACAAGTTCAATATCGCAGAAAGCGAAAAATGGATAAAGAAGTTGTGGTACTAACGTACAATGCAATATCACTCAGCAATGAAATCTCTTTCATCAGGCTCATAGCAGCATAATGAGTGGATTCAGGTACGATGATTCTAAGTGAAATACGTCACACAGAAAAAGAAACATCATAAGATATCACTAATACACGGAATGTAAACTTGGCTACACAGGAACTGAATTACAAAACAGAATAGGGTCTCAAATGTAGAAAACCAACTTATGCTTGCTTAAGGGGAAAGGTGAGTTGGGGTGCTGCATAAAACCAGAGATTGAAATTAGCACAGATACCTTTCCATAAGCCAAATATGTAATAGACAAGAGCTACTGCTTGCTCAACGAAGTGGACTCAACACCCCATATTAAACGCCTAAGAATATACCTGACTAGTAAGAATCTTAAAACCTATGGATTTATATGTCTCCGAAAGAGAATCAAGCATGTGTACAGCGGCATAAACGCAGCAGTGATAGGATTGGTGAGGTTCGGTGAGCAAATGCAGACCCTTTGAAGTCATATTGCATGGTACCCATTCCATGGTTCTCAACTCTCCAGGTTTAAGGGATTCTTCCTTCAGCTAAAACATGCATGTGGAACCCAGAGTATGATCCACCGTGTGATCGGGAAACGTGTTCAAATGTGTCTCACTTTTCGTCCCCTGGAACTCGGGTGCAACATTCCAGACTCTTTCCTAACACTCTCCCCACTTGGAGAGTCAGTGCCTTTAACCTCCTGTTTGGCCCAGTTTGCAATTTCTGCGGAAAATGAACAGGAATAGGGAGAACCAATGAGAGACTAGCTGGAGGTGTCTGGACGGGTAAATTTAACTCTCATTTCCCACCAAGAAGAGGAATTAACCAAAGGCTCAGCGAGCCATGCCGGAACCACACTAGGGCCTGAAGCAATCCTGCGGTGTTGCGGCCAGCTCACAAGAAAGCGAGTTGAAGAAAGGAGCTCAGGGGCCCTGTAATTCACACACCTGCAGAGTTCTAAATGACAGCTATCGTCCAAAAATATATTGAAGTAAGGCTGCCAAGAGGACTTGAAAGCGGGGCAGAATTGCAGGAAACCGATTTCAGGAGGTAGACTGGAATTGCATGTAAAGCATAGGAAAAGAGGCAGAACGTCCACAATGATGCACTTGGCCAAAAAGTGCGTATGCGTTTTTTCCTGAATATATTCTGGAAAAAACGCATACGCCCTTTTTGGCCAACCAAGCAAGCTTGCAAAGGAAATCTGCACTACAATGAAGTCTCACTGCCCCCCGGTCAAAAGGGCCATCTGAAAAAAGTGTAAAATCCAGAAAGGCAGGACAGACCATGGAGAACTGGGAGCCTTGTTATGCTGATGGGCGTGATGCAAATTGCCAACAGCCACTCTGGAGAAGTGTATGGTGTTTCCTGAAACATCTGAAAAACAAAGCAACAGAGCCTAGGGCACTTCCACTTATGGTCCTATAGATTAGGGAAATTAAAATCAAAAAGACACAGCCACCCCAATGTTTGGGACGGCTCTGTTTACAAGAACCTTGTTTACGGTACAAGTTCAATATCGCAGAAAGCGAAAAATGGATAAAGAAGTTGTGGTACTTACGTACAATGCAATATCACTCAGCAATGAAATCTATGTCATCAGGCCTATAGCAGAATAATGAGTGGATTTAGGTACGATGATTCTAAGTGAAATATGTCACACAGAAAAAGAAACATCATAAGATATCACTAATACACGGAATGTAAACTTGGCTACACAGGAACTGAATTACAAAACAGAATAGGGTCTCAAATGTAGAAAACCAACTTATGCTTGCTTAAGGGGAAAGGTGAGTTGGGGTGCTGCATAAAACCAGAGATTGAAATTAGCACAGATACCTATCCATAAGCCAAATATGTAATAGACAAGAGCTACTGCTTGCTCAACGAAGTGGACTCAACACCCCATATTAAAGGCCTAAGAATATACCTGACTAGTAAGAATCTTAAAACCTATGGATTTATATGTCTCCGAAAGAGAATCAAGCGTGTGTACAGCGGCATAAACGCAGCAGTGATAGGATTGGTGAGGTTCGGTGAGCAAATGCAGACCCTTTGAAGTCATATTGCATGGTACCCATTCCATGGTTCTCAACTCTCCAGGTTTAAGGGATTCTTCCTTCAGCTAAAACATGCATGTGGAACCCAGAGTATGATCCACCGTGTGATCGGGAAACGTGTTCAAATGTGTCTCACTTTTCGTCCCCTGGAACTCGGGTGCAACATTCCAGACTCTTTCCTAACACTCTCCCCACTTGGAGAGTCAGTGCCTTTAACCTCCTGTTTGGCCCAGTTTGCAATTTCTGCGGAAAATGAACAGGAATAGGGAGAACCAATGAGAGACTAGCTGGAGGTGTCTGGACGGGTAAATTTAACTCTCATTTCCCACCAAGAAGAGGAATTAACCAAAGGCTCAGCGAGCCATGCCGGAACCACACTAGGGCCTGAAGCAATCCTGCGGTGTTGCGGCCAGCTCACAAGAAAGCGAGTTGAAGAAAGGAGCTCAGGGGCCCTGTAATTCACACACCTGCAGAGTTCTAAATGACAGCTATCGTCCAAAAATATATTGAAGTAAGGCTGCCAAGAGGACTTGAAAGCGGGGCAGAATTGCAGGAAACCGATTTCAGGAGGTAGACTGGAATTGCATGTAAAGCATAGGAAAAGAGGCAGAACGTCCACAATGATGCACTTGGCCAAAAAGGGCGTATGCGTTTTTTCCTGAATATATTCAGGAAAAAACGCATACGCCCTTTTTGGCCAACCAAGCAAGCTTGCAAAGGAAATCTGCACTACAATGAAGTCTCACTGCCCCCCGGTCAAAAGGAACATATGAAAAAAGTGTAAAATCCAGAAAGGCAGGACAGGCCATGGAGAACTGGGAGCCTTCTTATGCTGATGGGCGGGATGTAAATTGCCAACAGCCACTCTGGAGAAGTGTATGGTGTTTCCTGAAACATCTAAAAAACAAAGCAACACAGCCTAGGGCACTTGCACTTATGGTCCTATAGCTTAGGGAAATTAAAATTAAAAAGACACAGCCACCCCAAAGTTTGGGACGGCTCTGTTTACAAGAACCTCGGTTACGGTACAAGTTCAATATCGCAGAAAGCGAAAAATGGATAAAGAAGTTGTGGTACTAACGTACAATGCAATATCACTCAGCAATGAAATCTCTTTCATCAGGCTCATAGCAGCATAATGAGTGGATTCAGGTACGATGATTCTAAGTGAAATACGTCACACAGAAAAAGAAACATCATAAGATATCACTAATACACGGAATGTAAACTTGCCTAAACAGGAACTGAATTACAAAACAGAATAGGGTCTCAAATGTAGAAAACCAACTTATGCTTGCTTAAGGGGAAAGGTGAGTTGGGGTGCTGCATAAAACCAGAGATTGAAATTAGCACAGATACCTTTCCATAAGCCAAATATGTAATAGACAAGAGCTACTGCTTGCTCAACGAAGTGGACTCAACACCCCATATTAAACGCCTAAGAATATACCTGACTAGTAAGAATCTTAAAACATATGGATTTATATGTCTCCGAAAGAGAATCAAGCATGTGTACAGCGGCATAAACGCAGCAGTGATAGGATTGGTGAGGTTCGGTGAGCAAATGCAGACCCTTTGAAGTAATATTGCACGGTACCCATTCCATGGTTCTCAACTCTCCAGGTTTAAGGGATTCTTCCTTCAGCTAAAACATGCATGTGGAACCCAGAGTATGATCCACCGTGTGATCGGGAAACGTGTTCAAATGTGTCTCACTTTTCGTCCCCTGGTACTCGGGTGCAACATTCCAGACGTTTTACTAACACTCTCCCCACTTGGAGAGTCAGTGCCTTTAACCTCCTGTTTGGCCCAGTTTGCAATTTCTGCGGAAAATGAACAGGAATAGGGAGAACCAATGAGAGACTAGCTGGAGGTGTCTGCACGGGTAAATTTAACTCTCATTTCCCACCAAGAAGAGGAATTAACCAAAGGCTCAGCGAGCCATGCCGGAACCACACTAGGGCCTGAAGCAATCCTGCGGTGTTGCGGCCAGCTCACAAGAAAGCGAGTTGAAGAAAGGAGCTCAGGGGCACTGTAATTCACACACCTGCAGAGTTCTAAATGACAGCTATCGTCCAAAAATATATTGAAGTAAGGGTGCCAAGAGGACTTGAAAGCGGGGCAGAATTGCAGGAAACCGATTTCAGGAGGTAGACTGGAATTGCATGTAAAGCATAGGAAAAGAGGCAGAACGTCCACAATGATGCACTTGGCCAAAAAGGGCATATGCGTTTTTTCCTGAATATATTCAGGAAAAAACGCATACGCCCTTTTTGGCCAACCAAGCAAGCTTGCAAATGAAATCTGCACTACAATGAAGTCTCACTGCCCCCCGGTCAAAAGGGACATCTGAAAAAAGTGTAAAATCCAGAAAGGCAGGACAGGCCATGGAGAAATGGGAGCCTTCTTATGCTGATGGGCGGGATGTAAATTGCCAACAGCCACTCTGGAGAAGTGTATGGTGTTTCCTGAAACATCTAAAAAACAAAGCAACAGAGCCTAGGGCACTTCCACTTATGGTCCTATAGATTAGGGAAATTAAAATCAAAAAGACACAGCCACCCCAAAGTTTGGGACGGCTCTGTTTACAAGAACCTCGTTTATGGTACAAGTTCAATATCGCAGAAAGCGAAAAATGGATAAAGAAGTTGTGGTACTTACGTACAATGCAATATCACTCAGCAATGAAATCTATGTCATCAGGCCAGTAGCAGCATAATGAGTGGATTCAGGTACGATGATTCTAAGTGAAATAAGTCACACAGAAAAAGAAACATCATAAGATATCACTAATACACGGAATGTAAACTTGCCTACACAGGAACTGAATTACAAAACAGAATAGGGTCTCAAATGTAGAAAACCAACTTATGCTTGCTTAAGGGGAAAGGTGAGTTGGGGTGCTGCATAAAACCAGAGATTGAAATTAGCACAGATACCTTTCCATAAGCCAAATATGTAATAGACAAGAGCTACTGCTTGCTCAACGAAGTGGACTCAACACCCCATATTAAACGCCTAAGAATATACCTGACTAGTAAGAATCTTAAAACCTATGGATTTATATGTCTCCGAAAGAGAAGGAAGTGTGTGTACAGTGGCATAAACGCAGCAGAGAAAGGGTTGGTGATGTTCGGTGAGCAAATGCAGACCCTTTGAAGTCATATTGCATGGTACCCATTCCATGGTTCTCAACTCTCCAGGTTTAAGGGATTCCTCCTTCAGCTAAAACATGCATGTGGAACCCAGAGTATGATCCACCGTGTGATCGGGAAACGTGTTCAAATGTGTCTCACTTTTCGTCCCCTGGTACTCGGGTGCAACATTCCAGACGCTTTACTAACACTCTCCCCACTTGGAGAGTCAGTGCCTTTAACCTCCTGTTTGGCCCAGTTTGCAATTTCTGCGGAAAATGAACAGGAATAGGGAGAACCAATGAGAGACTAGCTGGAGGTGTCTGGACGGGTAAATTTAACTCTCATTTCCCACCAAGAAGAGGAATTAACCAAAGGCTCAGCGAGCCATGCCGGAACCACACTAGGGCCTGAAGCAATCCTGCGGTGTTGCGGCCAGCTCACAAGAAAGCGAGTTGAAGAAAGGAGCTCAGGGGCCCTGTAATTCACACACCTGCAGAGTTCTAAATGACAGCTATCGTCCAAAAATATATTGAAGTAAGGCTGCCAAGAGGACTTGAAAGCGGGGCAGAATTGCAGGAAACCGATTTCAGGAGGTAGACTGGAATTGCATGTAAAGCATAGGAAAAGAGGCAGAACGTCCACAATGATGCACTTGGCCAAAAAGGGCGTATGCGTTTTTTCCTGAATATATTCAGGAAAAAACGCATACGCCCTTTTTGGCCAACCAAGCAAGCTTGCAAAGGAAATCTGCACTACAATGAAGTCTCACTGCCCCCCGGTCAAAAGGGACATATGAAAAAAGTGTAAAATCCAGAAAGGCAGGACAGGCCATGGAGAACTGGGAGCCTTCTTATGCTGATGGGCGGGATGTAAATTGCCAACAGCCACTCTGGAGAAGTGTATGGTGTTTCCTGAAACATCTAAAAAACAAAGCAACACAGCCTAGGGCACTTGCACTTATGGTCCTATAGCTTAGGGAAATTAAAATTAAAAAGACACAGCCACCCCAAAGTTTGGGACGGCTCTGTTTACAAGAACCTCGGTTACAGTACAAGTTCAATATCGCAGAAAGCGAAAAATGGATAAAGAAGTTGTGGTACTAACGTACAATGCAATATCACTCAGCAATGAAATCTCTTTCATCAGGCTCATAGCAGCATAATGAGTGGATTCAGGTACGATGATTCTAAGTGAAATACGTCACACAGAAAAAGAAACATCATAAGATATCACTAATACACGGAATGTAAACTTGGCTACACAGGAACTGAATTACAAAACAGAATAGGGTCTCAAATGTAGAAAACCAACTTATGCTTGCTTAAGGGGAAAGGTGAGTTGGGGTGCTGCATAAAACCAGAGATTGAAATTAGCACAGATACCTTTCCATAAGCCAAATATGTAATAGACAAGAGCTACTGCTTGCTCAACGAAGTGGACTCAACACCCCATATTAAACGCCTAAGAATATACCTGACTAGTAAGAATCTTAAAACCTATGGATTTATATGTCTCCGAAAGAGAATCAAGCATGTGTACAGCGGCATAAACGCAGCAGTGATAGGATTGGTGAGGTTCGGTGAGCAAATGCAGACCCTTTGAAGTCATATTGCATGGTACCCATTCCATGGTTCTCAACTCTCCAGGTTTAAGGGATTCTTCCTTCAGCTAAAACATGCATGTGGAACCCAGAGTATGATCCACCGTGTGATCGGGAAACGTGTTCAAATGTGTCTCACTTTTCGTCCCCTGGTACTCGGGTGCAACATTCCAGACGCTTTACTAACACTCTCCCCACTTGGAGAGTCAGTGCCTTTAACCTCCTGTTTGGCCCAGTTTGCAATTTCTGCGGAAAATGAACAGGAATAGGGAGAACCAATGAGAGACTAGCTGGAGGTGTCTGCACGGGTAAATTTAACTCTCATTTCCCACCAAGAAGAGGAATTAACCAAAGGCTCAGCGAGCCATGCCGGAACCACACTAGGGCCTGAAGCAATCCTGCGGTGTTGCGGCCAGCTCACAAGAAAGCGAGTTGAAGAAAGGAGCTCAGGGGCCCTGTAATTCACACACCTGCAGAGTTATACATGACAGCTATCGTCCAAAAATATATTGAAGTAAGGGTGCCAAGAGGACTTGAAAGCGGGGCAGAATTGCAGGAAACCGATTTCAGGAGGTAGACTGGAATTGCATGTAAAGCATAGGAAAAGAGGCAGAACGTCCACAATGATGCACTTGGCCAAAAAGGGCGTATGCGTTTTTTCCTGAATATATTCAGGAAAAAACGCATACGCCCTTTTTGGCCAACCAAGCAAGCTTGCAAATGAAATCTGCACTACAATGAAGTCTCACTGCCCCCCGGTCAAAAGGGACATCTGAAAAAAGTGTAAAATCCAGAAAGGCAGGACAGGCCATGGAGAAATGGGAGCCTTCTTATGCTGATGGGCGGGATGTAAATTGCCAACAGCCACTCTGGAGAAGTGTATGGTGTTTCCTGAAACATCTAAAAAACAAAGCAACAGAGCCTAGGGCACTTCCACTTATGGTCCTATAGATTAGGGAAATTAAAATCAAAAAGACACAGCCACCCCAAAGTTTGGGACGGCTCTGTTTACAAGAACCTCGTTTATGGTACAAGTTCAATATCGCAGAAAGCGAAAAATGGATAAAGAAGTTGTGGTACTTACGTACAATGCAATATCACTCAGCAATGAAATCTATGTCATCAGGCCAGTAGCAGCATAATGAGTGGATTCAGGTACGATGATTCTAAGTGAAATAAGTCACACAGAAAAAGAAACATCATAAGATATCACTAATACACGGAATGTAAACTTGCCTACACAGGAACTGAATTACAAAACAGAATAGGGTCTCAAATGTAGAAAACCAACTTATGCTTGCTTAAGGGGAAAGGTGAGTTGGGGTGCTGCATAAAACCAGAGATTGAAATTAGCACAGATACCTTTCCATAAGCCAAATATGTAATAGACAAGAGCTACTGCTTGCTCAACGAAGTGGACTCAACACCCCATATTAAACGCCTAAGAATATACCTGACTAGTAAGAATCTTAAAACCTATGGATTTATATGTCTCCGAAAGAGAAGGAAGTGTGTGTACAGTGGCATAAACGCAGCAGAGAAAGGGTTGGTGATGTTTGGTGAGCAAATGCAGACCCTTTGAAGTCATATTGCATGGTACCCATTCCATGGTTCTCAACTCTCCAGGTTTAAGGGATTCTTCCTTCAGCTAAAACATGCATGTGGAACCCAGAGTATGATCCACCGTGTGATCGGGAAACGTGTTCAAATATGTCTCAGTTTTCGTCCCCTGGTACTCGGGTGCAACATTCCAGACTCTTTCCTAACACTCTCCCCACTTGGAGAGTCAGTGCCTTTAACCTCCTGTTTGGCCCAGTTTGCAATTTCTGCGGAAAATGAACAGGAATAGGGAGAACCAATGAGAGACTAGCTGGAGGTGTCTGGACGGGTAAATTTAACTCTCATTTCCCACCAAGAAGAGGAATTAACCAAAGGCTCAGCGAGCCATGCCGGAACCACACTAGGGCCTGAAGCAATCCTGCGGTGTTGCGGCCAGCTCACAAGAAAGCGAGTTGAAGAAAGGAGCTCAGGGGCCCTGTAATTCACACACCTGCAGAGTTCTAAATGACAGCTATCGTCCAAAAATATATTGAAGTAAGGCTGCCAAGAGGACTTGAAAGCGGGGCAGAATTGCAGGAAACCGATTTCAGGAGGTAGACTGGAATTGCATGTAAAGCATAGGAAAAGAGGCAGAACGTCCACAATGATGCACTTGGCCAAAAAGGGCGTATGCGTTTTTTCCTGAATATATTCAGGAAAAAACGCATACGCCCTTTTTGGCCAACCAAGCAAGCTTGCAAAGGAAATCTGCACTACAATGAAGTCTCACTGCCCCCCGGTCAAAAGGGACATATGAAAAAAGTGTAAAATCCAGAAAGGCAGGACAGGCCATGGAGAACTGGGAGCCTTCTTATGCTGATGGGCGGGATGTAAATTGCCAACAGCCACTCTGGAGAAGTGTATGGTGTTTCCTGAAACATCTAAAAAACAAAGCAACACAGCCTAGGGCACTTGCACTTATGGTCCTATAGCTTAGGGAAATTAAAATTAAAAAGACACAGCCACCCCAAAGTTTGGGACGGCTCTGTTTACAAGAACCTCGGTTACGGTACAAGTTCAATATCGCAGAAAGCGAAAAATGGATAAAGAAGTTGTGGTACTAACGTACAATGCAATATCACTCAGCAATGAAATCTCTTTCATCAGGCTCATAGCAGCATAATGAGTGGATTCAGGTACGATGATTCTAAGTGAAATACGTCACACAGAAAAAGAAACATCATAAGATATCACTAATACACGGAATGTAAACTTGGCTACACAGGAACTGAATTACAAAACAGAATAGGGTCTCAAATGTAGAAAACCAACTTATGCTTGCTTAAGGGGAAAGGTGAGTTGGGGTGCTGCATAAAACCAGAGATTGAAATTAGCACAGATACCTTTCCATAAGCCAAATATGTAATAGACAAGAGCTACTGCTTGCTCAACGAAGTGGACTCAACACCCCATATTAAACGCCTAAGAATATACCTGACTAGTAAGAATCTTAAAACCTATGGATTTATATGTCTCCGAAAGAGAATCAAGCATGTGTACAGCGGCATAAACGCAGCAGTGATAGGATTGGTGAGGTTCGGTGAGCAAATGCAGACCCTTTGAAGTCATATTGCATGGTACCCATTCCATGGTTCTCAACTCTCCAGGTTTAAGGGATTCTTCCTTCAGCTAAAACATGCATGTGGAACCCAGAGTATGATCCACCGTGTGATCGGGAAACGTGTTCAAATGTGTCTCACTTTTCGTCCCCTGGAACTCGGGTGCAACATTCCAGACTCTTTCCTAACACTCTCCCCACTTGGAGAGTCAGTGCCTTTAACCTCCTGTTTGGCCCAGTTTGCAATTTCTGCGGAAAATGAACAGGAATAGGGAGAACCAATGAGAGACTAGCTGGAGGTGTCTGGACGGGTAAATTTAACTCTCATTTCCCACCAAGAAGAGGAATTAACCAAAGGCTCAGCGAGCCATGCCGGAACCACACTAGGGCCTGAAGCAATCCTGCGGTGTTGCGGCCAGCTCACAAGAAAGCGAGTTGAAGAAAGGAGCTCAGGGGCCCTGTAATTCACACACCTGCAGAGTTCTAAATGACAGCTATCGTCCAAAAATATATTGAAGTAAGGCTGCCAAGAGGACTTGAAAGCGGGGCAGAATTGCAGGAAACCGATTTCAGGAGGTAGACTGGAATTGCATGTAAAGCATAGGAAAAGAGGCAGAACGTCCACAATGATGCACTTGGCCAAAAAGTGCGTATGCGTTTTTTCCTGAATATATTCTGGAAAAAACGCATACGCCCTTTTTGGCCAACCAAGCAAGCTTGCAAAGGAAATCTGCACTACAATGAAGTCTCACTGCCCCCCGGTCAAAAGGGCCATCTGAAAAAAGTGTAAAATCCAGAAAGGCAGGACAGACCATGGAGAACTGGGAGCCTTGTTATGCTGATGGGCGTGATGCAAATTGCCAACAGCCACTCTGGAGAAGTGTATGGTGTTTCCTGAAACATCTGAAAAACAAAGCAACAGAGCCTAGGGCACTTCCACTTATGGTCCTATAGATTAGGGAAATTAAAATCAAAAAGACACAGCCACCCCAATGTTTGGGACGGCTCTGTTTACAAGAACCTTGTTTACGGTACAAGTTCAATATCGCAGAAAGCGAAAAATGGATAAAGAAGTTGTGGTACTTACGTACAATGCAATATCACTCAGCAATGAAATCTATGTCATCAGGCCTATAGCAGAATAATGAGTGGATTTAGGTACGATGATTCTAAGTGAAATATGTCACACAGAAAAAGAAACATCATAAGATATCACTAATACACGGAATGTAAACTTGGCTACACAGGAACTGAATTACAAAACAGAATAGGGTCTCAAATGTAGAAAACCAACTTATGCTTGCTTAAGGGGAAAGGTGAGTTGGGGTGCTGCATAAAACCAGAGATTGAAATTAGCACAGATACCTATCCATAAGCCAAATATGTAATAGACAAGAGCTACTGCTTGCTCAACGAAGTGGACTCAACACCCCATATTAAAGGCCTAAGAATATACCTGACTAGTAAGAATCTTAAAACCTATGGATTTATATGTCTCCGAAAGAGAATCAAGCGTGTGTACAGCGGCATAAACGCAGCAGTGATAGGATTGGTGAGGTTCGGTGAGCAAATGCAGACCCTTTGAAGTCATATTGCATGGTACCCATTCCATGGTTCTCAACTCTCCAGGTTTAAGGGATTCTTCCTTCAGCTAAAACATGCATGTGGAACCCAGAGTATGATCCACCGTGTGATCGGGAAACGTGTTCAAATATGTCTCAGTTTTCGTCCCCTGGTACTCGGGTGCAACATTCCAGACGCTTTCCTAACACTCTCCCCACTTGGAGAGTCAGTGCCTTTAACCTCCTGTTTGGCCCAGTTTGCAATTTCTGCGGAAAATGAACAGGAATAGGGAGAACCAATGAGAGACTAGCTGGAGGTGTCTGGACGGGTAAATTTAACTCTCATTTCCCACCAAGAAGAGGAATTAACCAAAGGCTCAGCGAGCCATGCCGGAACCACACTAGGGCCTGAAGCAATCCTGCGGTGTTGCGGCCAGCTCACAAGAAAGCGAGTTGAAGAAAGGAGCTCAGGGGCCCTGTAATTCACACACCTGCAGAGTTCTAAATGACAGCTATCGTCCAAAAATATATTGAAGTAAGGCTGCCAAGAGGACTTGAAAGCGGGGCAGAATTGCAGGAAACCGATTTCAGGAGGTAGACTGGAATTGCATGTAAAGCATAGGAAAAGAGGCAGAACGTCCACAATGATGCACTTGGCCAAAAAGGGCGTATGCGTTTTTTCCTGAATATATTCAGGAAAAAACGCATACGCCCTTTTTGGCCAACCAAGCAAGCTTGCAAAGGAAATCTGCACTACAATGAAGTCTCACTGCCCCCCGGTCAAAAGGGACATATGAAAAAAGTGTAAAATCCAGAAAGGCAGGACAGGCCATGGAGAACTGGGAGCCTTCTTATGCTGATGGGCGGGATGTAAATTGCCAACAGCCACTCTGGAGAAGTGTATGGTGTTTCCTGAAACATCTAAAAAACAAAGCAACACAGCCTAGGGCACTTGCACTTATGGTCCTATAGCTTAGGGAAATTAAAATTAAAAAGACACAGCCACCCCAAAGTTTGGGACGGCTCTGTTTACAAGAACCTCGGTTACGGTACAAGTTCAATATCGCAGAAAGCGAAAAATGGATAAAGAAGTTGTGGTACTAACGTACAATGCAATATCACTCAGCAATGAAATCTCTTTCATCAGGCTCATAGCAGCATAATGAGTGGATTCAGGTACGATGATTCTAAGTGAAATACGTCACACAGAAAAAGAAACATCATAAGATATCACTAATACACGGAATGTAAACTTGGCTACACAGGAACTGAATTACAAAACAGAATAGGGTCTCAAATGTAGAAAACCAACTTATGCTTGCTTAAGGGGAAAGGTGAGTTGGGGTGCTGCATAAAACCAGAGATTGAAATTAGCACAGATACCTTTCCATAAGCCAAATATGTAATAGACAAGAGCTACTGCTTGCTCAACGAAGTGGACTCAACACCCCATATTAAACGCCTAAGAATATACCTGACTAGTAAGAATCTTAAAACCTATGGATTTATATGTCTCCGAAAGAGAATCAAGCATGTGTACAGCGGCATAAACGCAGCAGTGATAGGATTGGTGAGGTTCGGTGAGCAAATGCAGACCCTTTGAAGTCATATTGCATGGTACCCATTCCATGGTTCTCAACTCTCCAGGTTTAAGGGATTCTTCCTTCAGCTAAAACATGCATGTGGAACCCAGAGTATGATCCACCGTGTGATCGGGAAACGTGTTGAAATGTGTCTCACTTTTCGTCCCCTGGTACTCGGGTGCAACATTCCAGACGCTTTACTAACACTCTCCCCACTTGGAGAGTCAGTGCCTTTAACCTCCTGTTTGGCCCAGTTTGCAATTTCTGCGGAAAATGAACAGGAATAGGGAGAACCAATGAGAGACTAGCTGGAGGTGTCTGCACGGGTAAATTTAACTCTCATTTCCCACCAAGAAGAGGAATTAACCAAAGGCTCAGCGAGCCATGCCGGAACCACACTAGGGCCTGAAGCAATCCTGCGGTGTTGCGGCCAGCTCACAAGAAAGCGAGTTGAAGAAAGGAGCTCAGGGGCCCTGTAATTCACACACCTGCAGAGTTATACATGACAGCTATCGTCCAAAAATATATTGAAGTAAGGGTGCCAAGAGGACTTGAAAGCGGGGCAGAATTGCAGGAAACCGATTTCAGGAGGTAGACTGGAATTGCATGTAAAGCATAGGAAAAGAGGCAGAACGTCCACAATGATGCACTTGGCCAAAAAGGGCGTATGCGTTTTTTCCTGAATATATTCAGGAAAAAACGCATACGCCCTTTTTGGCCAACCAAGCAAGCTTGCAAATGAAATCTGCACTACAATGAAGTCTCACTGCCCCCCGGTCAAAAGGGACATCTGAAAAAAGTGTAAAATCCAGAAAGGCAGGACAGGCCATGGAGAAATGGGAGCCTTCTTATGCTGATGGGCGGGATGTAAATTGCCAACAGCCACTCTGGAGAAGTGTATGGTGTTTCCTGAAACATCTAAAAAACAAAGCAACAGAGCCTAGGGCACTTCCACTTATGGTCCTATAGATTAGGGAAATTAAAATCAAAAAGACACAGCCACCCCAAAGTTTGGGACGGCTCTGTTTACAAGAACCTCGTTTATGGTACAAGTTCAATATCGCAGAAAGCGAAAAATGGATAAAGAAGTTGTGGTACTTACGTACAATGCAATATCACTCAGCAATGAAATCTATGTCATCAGGCCAGTAGCAGCATAATGAGTGGATTCAGGTACGATGATTCTAAGTGAAATAAGTCACACAGAAAAAGAAACATCATAAGATATCACTAATACACGGAATGTAAACTTGCCTACACAGGAACTGAATTACAAAACAGAATAGGGTCTCAAATGTAGAAAACCAACTTATGCTTGCTTAAGGGGAAAGGTGAGTTGGGGTGCTGCATAAAACCAGAGATTGAAATTAGCACAGATACCTTTCCATAAGCCAAATATGTAATAGACAAGAGCTACTGCTTGCTCAACGAAGTGGACTCAACACCCCATATTAAACGCCTAAGAATATACCTGACTAGTAAGAATCTTAAAACCTATGGATTTATATGTCTCCGAAAGAGAAGGAAGTGTGTGTACAGTGGCATAAACGCAGCAGAGAAAGGGTTGGTGATGTTTGGTGAGCAAATGCAGACCCTTTGAAGTCATATTGCATGGTACCCATTCCATGGTTCTCAACTCTCCAGGTTTAAGGGATTCTTCCTTCAGCTAAAACATGCATGTGGAACCCAGAGTATGATCCTCCGTGTGATCGGGAAACGTGTTCAAATGTGTCTCAGTTTTCGTCCCCTGGTACTCGGGTGCAACATTCCAGACGCTTTACTAACACTCTCCCCACTTGGAGAGTCAGTGCCTTTAACCTCCTGTTTGGCCCAGTTTGCAATTTCTGCGGAAAATGTACAGGAATAGGGAGAACCAATGAGAGACTAGCTGGAGGTGTCTGCCCGGGTAAATTTAACTCTCATTTCCCACCAAGAAGAGGAATTAACCAAAGGCTCAGCGAGCCATGCCGAAACCACACTAGGGCCTGAAGCAATCCTGCGGTGTTGCGGCCAGCTCACAAGAAAGTGAGTTGAAGAAAGGAGCTCAGGGGCCCTGTAATTCACACACCTGCAGAGTTATACATGACAGCTATCGTCCAAAAATATATTGAAGTAAGGCTGCCAAGAGGACTTGAAAGCGGGGCAGAATTGCAGGAAACCGATTTCAGGAGGTAGACTGGAATTGCATGTAAAGCATAGGAAAAGAGGCAGAACGTCCACAATGATGCACTTGGCCAAAAAGGGCGTATGAGTTTTTTCCTGAATATATTCAGGAAAAAACTCATACGCCCTTTTTGGCCAACCAAGCAAGCTTGCAAAGGAAATCTGCACTACAATGAAGTCTCACTGCCCCCCGGTCAAAAGGGACATCTGAAAAAAGTGTAAAATCCAGAAAGGCAGGACAGGCCATGGAGAACTGGGAGCCTTCTTATGCTGATGGGCGGGATGTAAATTGCCAACAGCCACTCTGGAGAAGTGTATGGTGTTTCCTGAAACATCTAAAAAACAAAGCAACACAGCCTAGGGCACTTGCACTTATGGTCCTATAGCTTAGGGAAATTAAAATTAAACAGACACAGCCACCCCAAAGTTTGGGACGGCTCTGTTTACAAGAACCTCATTTCCGGTACAAGTTCAATATCGCAGAAAGCGAAAAATGGATAAAGAAGTTGTGGTACTAACGTACAATGCAATATCACTCAGCAATGAAATCTCTTTCATCAGGCTCATAGCAGCATAATGAGTGGATTCAGGTACGATGATTCTAAGTGAAATACGTCACACAGAAAAAGAAACATCATAAGATATCACTAATACACGGAATGTAAACTTGGCTACACAGGAACTGAATTACAAAACAGAATAGGGTCTCAAATGTAGAAAACCAACTTATGCTTGCTTAAGGGGAAAGGTGAGTTGGGGTGCTGCATAAAACCAGAGATTGAAATTAGCACAAATACCTTTCCATAAGCCAAATATGTAATAGACAAGAGCTACTGCTTGCTCAACGAAGTGGACTCAACACCCCATATTAAACGCCTAAGAATATACTTGACTAGTAAGAATCTTAAAACCTATGGATTTATATGTCTCCGAAGGAGAATCAAGCGTGTGTAAAGCGGCATAAAAGCAACAGTGATACGATTGGTGAGGTTCGGTGAGCACATGCAGACCCTTTGAAGTCATATTGCATGGTACCCATTCCATGGGTCTCAACTCTCCAGGTTTAAGGGATTCTTCCTTCAGCTAAAACATGCATGTGGAACCCAGAGGATGATCCACCGTGTGATCGGGAAACGTGTTGAAATGTGTCTCAGTTTTCGTCCCCTGGTACTCGTGTGCAACATTCCAGACGCTTTACTAACACTCTCCCCACTTGGTGAGTCAGTGCCTTTAACCTCCTGTTTGGCCCAGTTTGCAATTTCTGCGGAAAATGAACAGGAATAGGGAGAACCAATGAGAGACTAGCTGGAGGTGTCTGGACGGGTAAATTTAACTCTCATTTCCCACCAAGAAGAGGAATTAACCAAAGGCTCAGCGAGCCATGCCGGAACCACACTAGGGCCTGAAGCAATCCTGCGGTGTTGCGGCCAGCTCACAAGAAAGCGACTTGAAGAAAGGAGCTCAGGGGCACTGTAATTCACACACCTGCAGAGTTCTAAATGACAGCTATCGTCCAAAAATATATTGAAGTAAGGCTGCCAAGAGGACTTGAAAGCGGGGCAGAATTGCAGGAAAACGATTTCAGGAGGTAGACTGGAATTGCATGTAAAGCATAGGAAAAGAGGCAGAACGTCCACAATGATGCACTTGGCCAAAAAGGGCGTATACGTTTTTTCCTGAATATATTCTGGAAAAAACGCATACGCCCTTTTTGGCCAACCAAGCAAGCTTGCAAAGGAAATCTGCACTACAATGAAGTCTCACTGCCCCCCGGTCAAAAGGGCCATCTGAAAAAAGTGTAAAATCCAGAAAGGCAGGACAGACCATGGAGAACTGGGAGCCTTGTTATGCTGATGGGCGTGATGCAAATTGCCAACAGCCACTCTGGAGAAGTGTATGGTGTTTCCTGAAACATCTGAAAAACAAAGCAACAGAGCCTAGGGCACTTCCACTTATGGTCCTATAGATTAGGGAAATTAAAATCAAAAAGACACAGCCACCCCAATGTTTGGGACGGCTCTGTTTACAAGAACCTTGTTTACGGTACAAGTTCAATATCGCAGAAAGCGAAAAATGGATAAAGAAGTTGTGGTACTAACGTACAATGCAATATCACTCAGCAATGAAATCTATGTCATCAGGCCCATAGCAGAATAATGAGTGGATTTAGGTACGATGATTCTAAGTGAAATATGTCACACAGAAAAAGAAACATCATAAGATATCACTAATACACGGAATGTAAACTTGGCTACACAGGAACTGAATTACAAAACAGAATAGGGTCTCAAATGTAGAAAACCAACTTATGCTTGCTTAAGGGGAAAGGTGAGTTGGGGTGCTGCATAAAACCAGAGATTGAAATTAGCACAGATACCTATCCATAAGCCAAATATGTAATAGACAAGAGCTACTGCTTGCTCAACGAAGTGGACTCAACACCCCATATTAAAGGCCTAAGAATATACCTGACTAGTAAGAATCTTAAAACCTATGGATTTATATGTCTCCGAAAGAGAATCAAGCGTGTGTACAGCGGCATAAACGCAGCAGTGATAGGATTGGTGAGGTTCGGTGAGCAAATGCAGACCCTTTGAAGTCATATTGCATGGTACCCATTCCATGGTTCTCAACTCTCCAGGTTTAAGGGATTCTTCCTTCAGCTAAAACATGCATGTGGAACCCAGAGTATGATCCACCGTGTGATCGGGAAACGTGTTCAAATATGTCTCAGTTTTCGTCCCCTGGTACTCGGGTGCAACATTCCAGACTCTTTCCTAACACTCTCCCCACTTGGAGAGTCAGTGCCTTTAACCTCCTGTTTGGCCCAGTTTGCAATTTCTGCGGAAAATGAACAGGAATAGGGAGAACCAATGAGAGACTAGCTGGAGGTGTCTGGACGGGTAAATTTAACTCTCATTTCCCACCAAGAAGAGGAATTAACCAAAGGCTCAGCGAGCCATGCCGGAACCACACTAGGGCCTGAAGCAATCCTGCGGTGTTGCGGCCAGCTCACAAGAAAGCGAGTTGAAGAAAGGAGCTCAGGGGCCCTGTAATTCACACACCTGCAGAGTTCTAAATGACAGCTATCGTCCAAAAATATATTGAAGTAAGGCTGCCAAGAGGACTTGAAAGCGGGGCAGAATTGCAGGAAACCGATTTCAGGAGGTAGACTGGAATTGCATGTAAAGCATAGGAAAAGAGGCAGAACGTCCACAATGATGCACTTGGCCAAAAAGTGCGTATGCGTTTTTTCCTGAATATATTCTGGAAAAAACGCATACGCCCTTTTTGGCCAACCAAGCAAGCTTGCAAAGGAAATCTGCACTACAATGAAGTCTCACTGCCCCCCGGTCAAAAGGGCCATCTGAAAAAAGTGTAAAATCCAGAAAGGCAGGACAGACCATGGAGAACTGGGAGCCTTGTTATGCTGATGGGCGTGATGCAAATTGCCAACAGCCACTCTGGAGAAGTGTATGGTGTTTCCTGAAACATCTGAAAAACAAAGCAACAGAGCCTAGGGCACTTCCACTTATGGTCCTATAGATTAGGGAAATTAAAATCAAAAAGACACAGCCACCCCAATGTTTGGGACGGCTCTGTTTACAAGAACCTTGTTTACGGTACAAGTTCAATATCGCAGAAAGCGAAAAATGGATAAAGAAGTTGTGGTACTTACGTACAATGCAATATCACTCAGCAATGAAATCTATGTCATCAGGCCTATAGCAGAATAATGAGTGGATTTAGGTACGATGATTCTAAGTGAAATATGTCACACAGAAAAAGAAACATCATAAGATATCACTAATACACGGAATGTAAACTTGGCTACACAGGAACTGAATTACAAAACAGAATAGGGTCTCAAATGTAGAAAACCAACTTATGCTTGCTTAAGGGGAAAGGTGAGTTGGGGTGCTGCATAAAACCAGAGATTGAAATTAGCACAGATACCTATCCATAAGCCAAATATGTAATAGACAAGAGCTACTGCTTGCTCAACGAAGTGGACTCAACACCCCATATTAAAGGCCTAAGAATATACCTGACTAGTAAGAATCTTAAAACCTATGGATTTATATGTCTCCGAAAGAGAATCAAGCGTGTGTACAGCGGCATAAACGCAGCAGTGATAGGATTGGTGAGGTTCGGTGAGCAAATGCAGACCCTTTGAAGTCATATTGCATGGTACCCATTCCATGGTTCTCAACTCTCCAGGTTTAAGGGATTCTTCCTTCAGCTAAAACATGCATGTGGAACCCAGAGTATGATCCACCGTGTGATCGGGAAACGTGTTCAAATATGTCTCAGTTTTCGTCCCCTGGTACTCGGGTGCAACATTCCAGACGCTTTCCTAACACTCTCCCCACTTGGAGAGTCAGTGCCTTTAACCTCCTGTTTGGCCCAGTTTGCAATTTCTGCGGAAAATGAACAGGAATAGGGAGAACCAATGAGAGACTAGCTGGAGGTGTCTGGACGGGTAAATTTAACTCTCATTTCCCACCAAGAAGAGGAATTAACCAAAGGCTCAGCGAGCCATGCCGGAACCACACTAGGGCCTGAAGCAATCCTGCGGTGTTGCGGCCAGCTCACAAGAAAGCGAGTTGAAGAAAGGAGCTCAGGGGCCCTGTAATTCACACACCTGCAGAGTTCTAAATGACAGCTATCGTCCAAAAATATATTGAAGTAAGGCTGCCAAGAGGACTTGAAAGCGGGGCAGAATTGCAGGAAACCGATTTCAGGAGGTAGACTGGAATTGCATGTAAAGCATAGGAAAAGAGGCAGAACGTCCACAATGATGCACTTGGCCAAAAAGCGCGTATGCGTTTTTTCCTGAATATATTCAGGAAAAAACGCATACGCCCTTTTTGGCCAACCAAGCAAGCTTGCAAAGGAAATCTGCACTACAATGAAGTCTCACTGCCCCCCGGTCAAAAGGGACATATGAAAAAAGTGTAAAATCCAGAAAGGCAGGACAGGCCATGGAGAACTGGGAGCCTTCTTATGCTGATGGGCGGGATGTAAATTGCCAACAGCCACTCTGGAGAAGTGTATGGTGTTTCCTGAAACATCTAAAAAACAAAGCAACACAGCCTAGGGCACTTGCACTTATGGTCCTATAGCTTAGGGAAATTAAAATTAAAAAGACACAGCCACCCCAAAGTTTGGGACGGCTCTGTTTACAAGAACCTCGGTTACGGTACAAGTTCAATATCGCAGAAAGCGAAAAATGGATAAAGAAGTTGTGGTACTAACGTACAATGCAATATCACTCAGCAATGAAATCTCTTTCATCAGGCTCATAGCAGCATAATGAGTGGATTCAGGTACGATGATTCTAAGTGAAATACGTCACACAGAAAAAGAAACATCATAAGATATCACTAATACACGGAATGTAAACTTGGCTACACAGGAACTGAATTACAAAACAGAATAGGGTCTCAAATGTAGAAAACCAACTTATGCTTGCTTAAGGGGAAAGGTGAGTTGGGGTGCTGCATAAAACCAGAGATTGAAATTAGCACAGATACCTTTCCATAAGCCAAATATGTAATAGACAAGAGCTACTGCTTGCTCAACGAAGTGGACTCAACACCCCATATTAAACGCCTAAGAATATACCTGACTAGTAAGAATCTTAAAACCTATGGATTTATATGTCTCCGAAAGAGAATCAAGCATGTGTACAGCGGCATAAACGCAGCAGTGATAGGATTGGTGAGGTTCGGTGAGCAAATGCAGACCCTTTGAAGTCATATTGCATGGTACCCATTCCATGGTTCTCAACTCTCCAGGTTTAAGGGATTCTTCCTTCAGCTAAAACATGCATGTGGAACCCAGAGTATGATCCACCGTGTGATCGGGAAACGTGTTCAAATGTGTCTCACTTTTCGTCCCCTGGAACTCGGGTGCAACATTCCAGACTCTTTCCTAACACTCTCCCCACTTGGAGAGTCAGTGCCTTTAACCTCCTGTTTGGCCCAGTTTGCAATTTCTGCGGAAAATGAACAGGAATAGGGAGAACCAATGAGAGACTAGCTGGAGGTGTCTGGACGGGTAAATTTAACTCTCATTTCCCACCAAGAAGAGGAATTAACCAAAGGCTCAGCGAGCCATGCCGGAACCACACTAGGGCCTGAAGCAATCCTGCGGTGTTGCGGCCAGCTCACAAGAAAGCGAGTTGAAGAAAGGAGCTCAGGGGCCCTGTAATTCACACACCTGCAGAGTTCTAAATGACAGCTATCATCCAAAAATATATTGAAGTAAGGCTGCCAAGAGGACTTGAAAGCGGGGCAGAATTGCAGGAAACCGATTTCAGGAGGTAGACTGGAATTGCATGTAAAGCATAGGAAAAGAGGCAGAACGTCCACAATGATGCACTTGGCCAAAAAGTGCGTATGCGTTTTTTCCTGAATATATTCTGGAAAAAACGCATACGCCCTTTTTGGCCAACCAAGCAAGCTTGCAAAGGAAATCTGCACTACAATGAAGTCTCACTGCCCCCCGGTCAAAAGGGCCATCTGAAAAAAGTGTAAAATCCAGAAAGGCAGGACAGACCATGGAGAACTGGGAGCCTTGTTATGCTGATGGGCGTGATGCAAATTGCCAACAGCCACTCTGGAGAAGTGTATGGTGTTTCCTGAAACATCTGAAAAACAAAGCAACAGAGCCTAGGGCACTTCCACTTATGGTCCTATAGATTAGGGAAATTAAAATCAAAAAGACACAGCCACCCCAATGTTTGGGACGGCTCTGTTTACAAGAACCTTGTTTACGGTACAAGTTCAATATCGCAGAAAGCGAAAAATGGATAAAGAAGTTGTGGTACTTACGTACAATGCAATATCACTCAGCAATGAAATCTATGTCATCAGGCCTATAGCAGAATAATGAGTGGATTTAGGTACGATGATTCTAAGTGAAATATGTCACACAGAAAAAGAAACATCATAAGATATCACTAATACACGGAATGTAAACTTGGCTACACAGGAACTGAATTACAAAACAGAATAGGGTCTCAAATGTAGAAAACCAACTTATGCTTGCTTAAGGGGAAAGGTGAGTTGGGGTGCTGCATAAAACCAGAGATTGAAATTAGCACAGATACCTATCCATAAGCCAAATATGTAATAGACAAGAGCTACTGCTTGCTCAACGAAGTGGACTCAACACCCCATATTAAAGGCCTAAGAATATACCTGACTAGTAAGAATCTTAAAACCTATGGATTTATATGTCTCCGAAAGAGAATCAAGCGTGTGTACAGCGGCATAAACGCAGCAGTGATAGGATTGGTGAGGTTCGGTGAGCAAATGCAGACCCTTTGAAGTCATATTGCATGGTACCCATTCCATGGTTCTCAACTCTCCAGGTTTAAGGGATTCTTCCTTCAGCTAAAACATGCATGTGGAACCCAGAGTATGATCCACCGTGTGATCGGGAAACGTGTTCAAATATGTCTCAGTTTTCGTCCCCTGGTACTCGGGTGCAACATTCCAGACGCTTTCCTAACACTCTCCCCACTTGGAGAGTCAGTGCCTTTAACCTCCTGTTTGGCCCAGTTTGCAATTTCTGCGGAAAATGAACAGGAATAGGGAGAACCAATGAGAGACTAGCTGGAGGTGTCTGGACGGGTAAATTTAACTCTCATTTCCCACCAAGAAGAGGAATTAACCAAAGGCTCAGCGAGCCATGCCGGAACCACACTAGGGCCTGAAGCAATCCTGCGGTGTTGCGGCCAGCTCACAAGAAAGCGAGTTGAAGAAAGGAGCTCAGGGGCCCTGTAATTCACACACCTGCAGAGTTCTAAATGACAGCTATCGTCCAAAAATATATTGAAGTAAGGCTGCCAAGAGGACTTGAAAGCGGGGCAGAATTGCAGGAAACCGATTTCAGGAGGTAGACTGGAATTGCATGTAAAGCATAGGAAAAGAGGCAGAACGTCCACAATGATGCACTTGGCCAAAAAGGGCGTATGCGTTTTTTCCTGAATATATTCAGGAAAAAACGCATATGCCCTTTTTGGCCAACCAAGCAAGCTTGCAAAGGAAATCTGCACTACAATGAAGTCTCACTGCCCCCCGGTCAAAAGGGACATATGAAAAAAGTGTAAAATCCAGAAAGGCAGGACAGGCCATGGAGAACTGGGAGCCTTCTTATGCTGATGGGCGGGATGTAAATTGCCAACAGCCACTCTGGAGAAGTGTATGGTGTTTCCTGAAACATCTAAAAAACAAAGCAACACAGCCTAGGGCACTTGCACTTATGGTCCTATAGCTTAGGGAAATTAAAATTAAAAAGACACAGCCACCCCAAAGTTTGGGACGGCTCTGTTTACAAGAACCTCGGTTACGGTACAAGTTCAATATCGCAGAAAGCGAAAAATGGATAAAGAAGTTGTGGTACTAACGTACAATGCAATATCACTCAGCAATGAAATCTCTTTCATCAGGCTCATAGCAGCATAATGAGTGGATTCAGGTACGATGATTCTAAGTGAAATACGTCACACAGAAAAAGAAACATCATAAGATATCACTAATACACGGAATGTAAACTTGGCTACACAGGAACTGAATTACAAAACAGAATAGGGTCTCAAATGTAGAAAACCAACTTATGCTTGCTTAAGGGGAAAGGTGAGTTGGGGTGCTGCATAAAACCAGAGATTGAAATTAGCACAGATACCTTTCCATAAGCCAAATATGTAATAGACAAGAGCTACTGCTTGCTCAACGAAGTGGACTCAACACCCCATATTAAACGCCTAAGAATATACCTGACTAGTAAGAATCTTAAAACCTATGGATTTATATGTCTCCGAAAGAGAATCAAGCATGTGTACAGCGGCATAAACGCAGCAGTGATAGGATTGGTGAGGTTCGGTGAGCAAATGCAGACCCTTTGAAGTCATATTGCATGGTACCCATTCCATGGTTCTCAACTCTCCAGGTTTAAGGGATTCTTCCTTCAGCTAAAACATGCATGTGGAACCCAGAGTATGATCCACCGTGTGATCGGGAAACGTGTTCAAATGTGTCTCACTTTTCGTCCCCTGGTACTCGGGTGCAACATTCCAGACGCTTTACTAACACTCTCCCCACTTGGAGAGTCAGTGCCTTTAACCTCCTGTTTGGCCCAGTTTGCAATTTCTGCGGAAAATGAACAGGAATAGGGAGAACCAATGAGAGACTAGCTGGAGGTGTCTGCACGGGTAAATTTAACTCTCATTTCCCACCAAGAAGAGGAATTAACCAAAGGCTCAGCGAGCCATGCCGGAACCACACTAGGGCCTGAAGCAATCCTGCGGTGTTGCGGCCAGCTCACAAGAAAGCGACTTGAAGAAAGGAGCTCAGGGGCACTGTAATTCACACACCTGCAGAGTTCTAAATGACAGCTATCGTCCAAAAATATATTGAAATAAGGGTGCCAAGAGGACTTGAAAGCGGGGCAGAATTGCAGGAAACCGATTTCAGGAGGTAGACTGGAATTGCATGTAAAGCATAGGAAAAGAGGCAGAACGTCCACAATGATGCACTTGGCCAAAAAGGGCATATGCGTTTTTTCCTGAATATATTCAGGAAAAAACGCATACGCCCTTTTTGGCCAACCAAGCAAGCTTGCAAATGAAATCTGCACTACAATGAAGTCTCACTGCCCCCCGGTCAAAAGGGACATCTGAAAAAAGTGTAAAATCCAGAAAGGCAGGACAGGCCATGGAGAAATGGGAGCCTTCTTATGCTGATGGGCGGGATGTAAATTGCCAACAGCCACTCTGGAGAAGTGTATGGTGTTTCCTGAAACATCTAAAAAACAAAGCAACAGAGCCTAGGGCACTTCCACTTATGGTCCTATAGATTAGGGAAATTAAAATCAAAAAGACACAGCCACCCCAAAGTTTGGGACGGCTCTGTTTACAAGAACCTCGTTTATGGTACAAGTTCAATATCGCAGAAAGCGAAAAATGGATAAAGAAGTTGTGGTACTTACGTACAATGCAATATCACTCAGCAATGAAATCTATGTCATCAGGCCAGTAGCAGCATGAGTGGATTCAGGTACGATGATTCTAAGTGAAATAAGTCACACAGAAAAAGAAACATCATAAGATATCACTAATACACGGAATGTAAACTTGCCTACACAGGAACTGAATTACAAAACAGAATAGGGTCTCAAATGTAGAAAACCAACTTATGCTTGCTTAAGGGGAAAGGTGAGTTGGGGTGCTGCATAAAACCAGAGATTGAAATTAGCACAGATACCTTTCCATAAGCCAAATATGTAATAGACAAGAGCTACTGCTTGCTCAACGAAGTGGACTCAACACCCCATATTAAACGCCTAAGAATATACCTGACTAGTAAGAATCTTAAAACCTATGGATTTATATGTCTCTGAAAGAGAAGGAAGTGTGTGTACAGTGGCATAAACGCAGCAGAGAAAGGGTTGGTGATGTTCGGTGAGCAAATGCAGACCCTTTGAAGTCATATTGCATGGTACCCATTCCATGGTTCTCAACTCTCCAGGTTTAAGGGATTCTTCCTTCAGCTAAAACATGCATGTGGAACCCAGAGTATGATCCTCCGTGTGATCGGGAAACGTGTTCAAATGTGTCTCAGTTTTCGTCCCCTGGTACTCGGGTGCAACATTCCAGATGCTTTACTAACACTCTCCCCACTTGGAGAGTCAGTGCCTTTAACCTCCTGTTTGGCCCAGTTTGCAATTTCTGCGGAAAATGTACAGGAATAGGGAGAACCAATGAGAGACTAGCTGGAGGTGTCTGCCCGGGTAAATTTAACTCTCATTTCCCACCAAGAAGAGGAATTAACCAAAGGCTCAGCGAGCCATGCCGGAACCACACTAGGGCCTGAAGCAATCCTGCGGTGTTGCGGCCAGCTCACAAGAAAGCGAGTTGAAGAAAGGAGCTCAGGGGCCCTGTAATTCACACACCTGCAGAGTTATACATGACAGCTATCGTCCAAAAATATATTGAAGTAAGGCTGCCAAGAGGACTTGAAAGCGGGGCAGAATTGCAGGAAACCGATTTCAGGAGGTAGACTGGAATTGCATGTAAAGCATAGGAAAAGAGGCAGAACGTCCACAATGATGCACTTGGCCAAAAAGGGCGTATGAGTTTTTTCCTGAATATATTCAGGAAAAAACGCATACGCCCTTTTTGGCCAACCAAGCAAGCTTGCAAAGGAAATCTGCACTACAATGAAGTCTCACTGCCCCCCGGTCAAAAGGGACATCTGAAAAAAGTGTAAAATCCAGAAAGGCAGGACAGGCCATGGAGAACTGGGAGCCTTCTTATGCTGATGGGCGGGATGTAAATTGCCAACAGCCACTCTGGAGAAGTGTATGGTGTTTCCTGAAACATCTAAAAAACAAAGCAACACAGCCTAGGGCACTTGCACTTATGGTCCTATAGCTTAGGGAAATTAAAATTAAACAGACACAGCCACCCCAAAGTTTGGGACGGCTCTGTTTACAAGAACCTCGTTTCCGGTACAAGTTCAATATCGCAGAAAGCGAAAAATGGATAAAGAAGTTGTGGTACTTACGTACAATGCAATATCACTCAGCAATGAAATCTCTTTCATCAGGCTCATAGCAGCATAATGAGTGGATTCAGGTACGATGATTCTAAGTGAAATACGTCACACAGAAAAAGAAACATCATAAGATATCACTAATACACGGAATGTAAACTTGGCTACACAGGAACTGAATTACAAAACAGAATAGGGTCTCAAATGTAGAAAACCAACTTATGCTTGCTTAAGGGGAAAGGTGAGTTGGGGTGCTGCATAAAACCAGAGATTGAAATTAGCACAGATACCTTTCCATAAGCCAAATATGTAATAGACAAGAGCTACTGCTTGCTCAACGAAGTGGACTCAACACCCCATATTAAACGCCTAAGAATATACCTGACTAGTAAGAATCTTAAAACCTATGGATTTATATGTCTCCGAAAGAGAATCAAGCATGTGTACAGCGGCATAAACGCAGCAGTGATAGGATTGGTGAGGTTCGGTGAGCAAATGCAGACCCTTTGAAGTCATATTGCATGGTACCCATTCCATGGTTCTCAACTCTCCAGGTTTAAGGGATTCTTCCTTCAGCTAAAACATGCATGTGGAACCCAGAGTATGATCCACCGTGTGATCGGGAAACGTGTTGAAATGTGTCTCACTTTTCGTCCCCTGGTACTCGGGTGCAACATTCCAGACGCTTTACTAACACTCTCCCCACTTGGAGAGTCAGTGCCTTTAACCTCCTGTTTGGCCCAGTTTGCAATTTCTGCGGAAAATGAACAGGAATAGGGAGAACCAATGAGAGACTAGCTGGAGGTGTCTGCACGGGTAAATTTAACTCTCATTTCCCACCAAGAAGAGGAATTAACCAAAGGCTCAGCGAGCCATGCCGGAACCACACTAGGGCCTGAAGCAATCCTGCGGTGTTGCGGCCAGCTCACAAGAAAGCGAGTTGAAGAAAGGAGCTCAGGGGCCCTGTAATTCACACACCTGCAGAGTTATACATGACAGCTATCGTCCAAAAATATATTGAAGTAAGGGTGCCAAGAGGACTTGAAAGCGGGGCAGAATTGCAGGAAACCGATTTCAGGAGGTAGACTGGAATTGCATGTAAAGCATAGGAAAAGAGGCAGAACGTCCACAATGATGCACTTGGCCAAAAAGGGCGTATGCGTTTTTTCCTGAATATATTCAGGAAAAAACGCATACGCCCTTTTTGGCCAACCAAGCAAGCTTGCAAATGAAATCTGCACTACAATGAAGTCTCACTGCCCCCCGGTCAAAAGGGACATCTGAAAAAAGTGTAAAATCCAGAAAGGCAGGACAGGCCATGGAGAAATGGGAGCCTTCTTATGCTGATGGGCGGGATGTAAATTGCCAACAGCCACTCTGGAGAAGTGTATGGTGTTTCCTGAAACATCTAAAAAACAAAGCAACAGAGCCTAGGGCACTTCCACTTATGGTCCTATAGATTAGGGAAATTAAAATCAAAAAGACACAGCCACCCCAAAGTTTGGGACGGCTCTGTTTACAAGAACCTCGTTTATGGTACAAGTTCAATATCGCAGAAAGCGAAAAATGGATAAAGAAGTTGTGGTACTTACGTACAATGCAATATCACTCAGCAATGAAATCTATGTCATCAGGCCAGTAGCAGCATAATGAGTGGATTCAGGTACGATGATTCTAAGTGAAATAAGTCACACAGAAAAAGAAACATCATAAGATATCACTAATACACGGAATGTAAACTTGCCTACACAGGAACTGAATTACAAAACAGAATAGGGTCTCAAATGTAGAAAACCAACTTATGCTTGCTTAAGGGGAAAGGTGTGTTGGGGTGCTGCATAAAACCAGAGATTGAAATTAGCACAGATACCTTTCCATAAGCCAAATATGTAATAGACAAGAGCTACTGCTTGCTCAACGAAGTGGACTCAACACCCCATATTAAACGCCTAAGAATATACCTGACTAGTAAGAATCTTAAAACCTATGGATTTATATGTCTCCGAAAGAGAAGGAAGTGTGTGTACAGTGGCATAAACGCAGCAGAGAAAGGGTTGGTGATGTTTGGTGAGCAAATGCAGACCCTTTGAAGTCATATTGCATGGTACCCATTCCATGGTTCTCAACTCTCCAGGTTTAAGGGATTCTTCCTTCAGCTAAAACATGCATGTGGAACCCAGAGTATGATCCTCCGTGTGATCGGGAAACGTGTTCAAATGTGTCTCAGTTTTCGTCCCCTGGTACTCGGGTGCAACATTCCAGACGCTTTACTAACACTCTCCCCACTTGGAGAGTCAGTGCCTTTAACCTCCTGTTTGGCCCAGTTTGCAATTTCTGCGGAAAATGTACAGGAATAGGGAGAACCAATGAGAGACTAGCTGGAGGTGTCTGCCCGGGTAAATTTAACTCTCATTTCCCACCAAGAAGAGGAATTAACCAAAGGCTCAGCGAGCCATGCCGAAACCACACTAGGGCCTGAAGCAATCCTGCGGTGTTGCGGCCAGCTCACAAGAAAGTGAGTTGAAGAAAGGAGCTCAGGGGCCCTGTAATTCACACACCTGCAGAGTTATACATGACAGCTATCGTCCAAAAATATATTGAAGTAAGGCTGCCAAGAGGACTTGAGAGCGGGGCAGAATTGCAGGAAACCGATTTCAGGAGGTAGACTGGAATTGCATGTAAAGCATAGGAAAAGAGGCAGAACGTCCACAATGATGCACTTGGCCAAAAAGGGCGTATGAGTTTTTTCCTGAATATATTCAGGAAAAAACTCATACGCCCTTTTTGGCCAACCAAGCAAGCTTGCAAAGGAAATCTGCACTACAATGAAGTCTCACTGCCCCCCGGTCAAAAGGGACATCTGAAAAAAGTGTAAAATCCAGAAAGGCAGGACAGGCCATGGAGAACTGGGAGCCTTCTTATGCTGATGGGCGGGATGTAAATTGCCAACAGCCACTCTGGAGAAGTGTATGGTGTTTCCTGAAACATCTAAAAAACAAAGCAACACAGCCTAGGGCACTTGCACTTATGGTCCTATAGCTTAGGGAAATTAAAATTAAACAGACACAGCCACCCCAAAGTTTGGGACGGCTCTGTTTACAAGAACCTCGGTTACGGTACAAGTTCAATATCGCAGAAAGCGAAAAATGGATAAAGAAGTTGTGGTACTAACGTACAATGCAATATCACTCAGCAATGAAATCTCTTTCATCAGGCTCATAGCAGCATAATGAGTGGATTCAGGTACGATGATTCTAAGTGAAATACGTCACACAGAAAAAGAAACATCATAAGATATCACTAATACACGGAATGTAAACTTGGCTACACAGGAACTGAATTACAAAACAGAATAGGGTCTCAAATGTAGAAAACCAACTTATGCTTGCTTAAGGGGAAAGGTGAGTTGGGGTGCTGCATAAAACCAGAGATTGAAATTAGCACAAATACCTTTCCATAAGCCAAATATGTAATAGACAAGAGCTACTGCTTGCTCAACGAAGTGGACTCAACACCCCATATTAAACGCCTAAGAATATACTTGACTAGTAAGAATCTTAAAACCTATGGATTTATATGTCTCCGAAGGAGAATCAAGCGTGTGTAAAGCGGCATAAACGCAGCAGTGATAGGATTGGTGAGGTTCGGTGAGCAAATGCAGACCCTTTGAAGTCATATTGCATGGTACCCATTCCATGGGTCTCAACTCTCCAGGTTTAAGGGATTCTTCCTTCAGCTAAAACATGCATGTGGAACCCAGAGGATGATCCACCGTGTGATCGGGAAACGTGTTGAAATGTGTCTCAGTTTTCGTCCCCTGGTACTCGTGTGCAACATTCCAGACGCTTTACTAACACTCTCCCCACTTGGTGAGTCAGTGCCTTTAACCTCCTGTTTGGCCCAGTTTGCAATTTCTGCGGAAAATGAACAGGAATAGGGAGAACCAATGAGAGACTAGCTGGAGGTGTCTGGACGGGTAAATTTAACTCTCATTTCCCACCAAGAAGAGGAATTAACCAAAGGCTCAGCGAGCCATGCCGGAACCACACTAGGGCCTGAAGCAATCCTGCGGTGTTGCGGCCAGCTCACAAGAAAGCGACTTGAAGAAAGGAGCTCAGGGGCACTGTAATTCACACACCTGCAGAGTTCTAAATGACAGCTATCGTCCAAAAATATATTGAAGTAAGGCTGCCAAGAGGACTTGAAAGCGGGGCAGAATTGCAGGAAAACGATTTCAGGAGGTAGACTGGAATTGCATGTAAAGCATAGGAAAAGAGGCAGAACGTCCACAATGATGCACTTGGCCAAAAAGGGCGTATACGTTTTTTCCTGAATATATTCTGGAAAAAACGCATACGCCCTTTTTGGCCAACCAAGCAAGCTTGCAAAGGAAATCTGCACTACAATGAAGTCTCACTGCCCCCCGGTCAAAAGGGCCATCTGAAAAAAGTGTAAAATCCAGAAAGGCAGGACAGACCATGGAGAACTGGGAGCCTTGTTATGCTGATGGGCGTGATGCAAATTGCCAACAGCCACTCTGGAGAAGTGTATGGTGTTTCCTGAAACATCTGAAAAACAAAGCAACAGAGCCTAGGGCACTTCCACTTATGGTCCTATAGATTAGGGAAATTAAAATCAAAAAGACACAGCCACCCCAATGTTTGGGACGGCTCTGTTTACAAGAACCTTGTTTACGGTACAAGTTCAATATCGCAGAAAGCGAAAAATGGATAAAGAAGTTGTGGTACTAACGTACAATGCAATATCACTCAGCAATGAAATCTATGTCATCAGGCCCATAGCAGAATAATGAGTGGATTTAGGTACGATGATTCTAAGTGAAATATGTCACACAGAAAAAGAAACATCATAAGATATCACTAATACACGGAATGTAAACTTGGCTACACAGGAACTGAATTACAAAACAGAATAGGGTCTCAAATGTAGAAAACCAACTTATGCTTGCTTAAGGGGAAAGGTGAGTTGGGGTGCTGCATAAAACCAGAGATTGAAATTAGCACAGATACCTATCCATAAGCCAAATATGTAATAGACAAGAGCTACTGCTTGCTCAACGAAGTGGACTCAACACCCCATATTAAAGGCCTAAGAATATACCTGACTAGTAAGAATCTTAAAACCTATGGATTTATATGTCTCCGAAAGAGAATCAAGCGTGTGTACAGCGGCATAAACGCAGCAGTGATAGGATTGGTGAGGTTCGGTGAGCAAATGCAGACCCTTTGAAGTCATATTGCATGGTACCCATTCCATGGTTCTCAACTCTCCAGGTTTAAGGGATTCTTCCTTCAGCTAAAACATGCATGTGGAACCCAGAGTATGATCCACCGTGTGATCGGGAAAGGTGTTCAAATATGTCTCAGTTTTCGTCCCCTGGTACTCGGGTGCAACATTCCAGACGCTTTCCTAACACTCTCCCCACTTGGAGAGTCAGTGCCTTTAACCTCCTGTTTGGCCCAGTTTGCAATTTCTGCGGAAAATGAACAGGAATAGGGAGAACCAATGAGAGACTAGCTGGAGGTGTCTGGACGGGTAAATTTAACTCTCATTTCCCACCAAGAAGAGGAATTAACCAAAGGCTCAGCGAGCCATGCCGGAACCACACTAGGGCCTGAAGCAATCCTGCGGTGTTGCGGCCAGCTCACAAGAAAGCGAGTTGAAGAAAGGAGCTCAGGGGCCCTGTAATTCACACACCTGCAGAGTTCTAAATGACAGCTATCGTCCAAAAATATATTGAAGTAAGGCTGCCAAGAGGACTTGAAAGCGGGGCAGAATTGCAGGAAACCGATTTCAGGAGGTAGACTGGAATTGCATGTAAAGCATAGGAAAAGAGGCAGAACGTCCACAATGATGCACTTGGCCAAAAAGGGCGTATGCGTTTTTTCCTGAATATATTCAGGAAAAAACGCATACGCCCTTTTTGGCCAACCAAGCAAGCTTGCAAAGGAAATCTGCACTACAATGAAGTCTCACTGCCCCCCGGTCAAAAGGGACATATGAAAAAAGTGTAAAATCCAGAAAGGCAGGACAGGCCATGGAGAACTGGGAGCCTTCTTATGCTGATGGGCGGGATGTAAATTGCCAACAGCCACTCTGGAGAAGTGTATGGTGTTTCCTGAAACATCTAAAAAACAAAGCAACACAGCCTAGGGCACTTGCACTTATGGTCCTATAGCTTAGGGAAATTAAAATTAAAAAGACACAGCCACCCCAAAGTTTGGGACGGCTCTGTTTACAAGAACCTCGGTTACGGTACAAGTTCAATATCGCAGAAAGCGAAAAATGGATAAAGAAGTTGTGGTACTAACGTACAATGCAATATCACTCAGCAATGAAATCTCTTTCATCAGGCTCATAGCAGCATAATGAGTGGATTCAGGTACGATGATTCTAAGTGAAATACGTCACACAGAAAAAGAAACATCATAAGATATCACTAATACACGGAATGTAAACTTGGCTACACAGGAACTGAATTACAAAACAGAATAGGGTCTCAAATGTAGAAAACCAACTTATGCTTGCTTAAGGGGAAAGGTGAGTTGGGGTGCTGCATAAAACCAGAGATTGAAATTAGCACAGATACCTTTCCATAAGCCAAATATGTAATAGACAAGAGCTACTGCTTGCTCAACGAAGTGGACTCAACACCCCATATTAAACGCCTAAGAATATACCTGACTAGTAAGAATCTTAAAACCTATGGATTTATATGTCTCCGAAAGAGAATCAAGCATGTGTACAGCGGCATAAACGCAGCAGTGATAGGATTGGTGAGGTTCGGTGAGCAAATGCAGACCCTTTGAAGTCATATTGCATGGTACCCATTCCATGGTTCTCAACTCTCCAGGTTTAAGGGATTCTTCCTTCAGCTAAAACATGCATGTGGAACCCAGAGTATGATCCACCGTGTGATCGGGAAACGTGTTCAAATGTGTCTCACTTTTCGTCCCCTGGTACTCGGGTGCAACATTCCAGACGCTTTACTAACACTCTCCCCACTTGGAGAGTCAGTGCCTTTAACCTCCTGTTTGGCCCAGTTTGCAATTTCTGCGGAAAATGAACAGGAATAGGGAGAACCAATGAGAGACTAGCTGGAGGTGTCTGCACGGGTAAATTTAACTCTCATTTCCCACCAAGAAGAGGAATTAACCAAAGGCTCAGCGAGCCATGCCGGAACCACACTAGGGCCTGAAGCAATCCTGCGGTGTTGCGGCCAGCTCACAAGAAAGCGACTTGAAGAAAGGAGCTCAGGGGCACTGTAATTCACACACCTGCAGAGTTCTAAATGACAGCTATCGTCCAAAAATATATTGAAATAAGGGTGCCAAGAGGACTTGAAAGCGGGGCAGAATTGCAGGAAACCGATTTCAGGAGGTAGACTGGAATTGCATGTAAAGCATAGGAAAAGAGGCAGAACGTCCACAATGATGCACTTGGCCAAAAAGGGCATATGCGTTTTTTCCTGAATATATTCAGGAAAAAACGCATACGCCCTTTTTGGCCAACCAAGCAAGCTTGCAAATGAAATCTGCACTACAATGAAGTCTCACTGCCCCCCGGTCAAAAGGGCCATCTGAAAAAAGAGTAAAATCCAGAAAGGCAGGACAGGCCATGGAGAAATGGGAGCCTTCTTATGCTGATGGGCGGGATGTAAATTGCCAACAGCCACTCTGGAGAAGTGTATGGTGTTTCCTGAAACATCTAAAAAACAAAGCAACAGAGCCTAGGGCACTTCCACTTATGGTCCTATAGATTAGGGAAATTAAAATCAAAAAGACACAGCCACCCCAAAGTTTGGGACGGCTCTGTTTACAAGAACCTCGTTTATGGTACAAGTTCAATATCGCAGAAAGCGAAAAATGGATAAAGAAGTTGTGGTACTTACGTACAATGCAATATCACTCAGCAATGAAATCTATGTCATCAGGCCAGTAGCAGCATGAGTGGATTCAGGTACGATGATTCTAAGTGAAATAAGTCACACAGAAAAAGAAACATCATAAGATATCACTAATACACGGAATGTAAACTTGCCTACACAGGAACTGAATTACAAAACAGAATAGGGTCTCAAATGTAGAAAACCAACTTATGCTTGCTTAAGGGGAAAGGTGAGTTGGGGTGCTGCATAAAACCAGAGATTGAAATTAGCACAGATACCTTTCCATAAGCCAAATATGTAATAGACAAGAGCTACTGCTTGCTCAACGAAGTGGACTCAACACCCCATATTAAACGCCTAAGAATATACCTGACTAGTAAGAATCTTAAAACCTATGGATTTATATGTCTCTGAAAGAGAAGGAAGTGTGTGTACAGTGGCATAAACGCAGCAGAGAAAGTGTTGGTGATGTTCGGTGAGCAAATGCAGACCCTTTGAAGTCATATTGCATGGTACCCATTCCATGGTTCTCAACTCTCCAGGTTTAAGGGATTCTTCCTTCAGCTAAAACATGCATGTGGAACCCAGAGTATGATCCTCCGTGTGATCGGGAAACGTGTTCAAATGTGTCTCAGTTTTCGTCCCCTGGTACTCGGGTGCAACATTCCAGATGCTTTACTAACACTCTCCCCACTTGGAGAGTCAGTGCCTTTAACCTCCTGTTTGGCCCAGTTTGCAATTTCTGCGGAAAATGTACAGGAATAGGGAGAACCAATGAGAGACTAGCTGGAGGTGTCTGGACGGGTAAATTTAACTCTCATTTCCCACCAAGAAGAGGAATTAACCAAAGGCTCAGCGAGCCATGCCGGAACCACACTAGGGCCTGAAGCAATCCTGCGGTGTTGCGGCCAGCTCACAAGAAAGCGAGTTGAAGAAAGGAGCTCAGGGGCCCTGTAATTCACACACCTGCAGAGTTATACATGACAGCTATCGTCCAAAAATATATTGAAGTAAGGCTGCCAAGAGGACTTGAAAGCGGGGCAGAATTGCAGGAAACCGATTTCAGGAGGTAGACTGGAATTGCATGTAAAGCATAGGAAAAGAGGCAGAACGTCCACAATGATGCACTTGGCCAAAAAGGGCGTATGAGTTTTTTCCTGAATATATTCAGGAAAAAACGCATACGCCCTTTTTGGCCAACCAAGCAAGCTTGCAAAGGAAATCTGCACTACAATGAAGTCTCACTGCCCCCCGGTCAAAAGGGACATCTGAAAAAAGTGTAAAATCCAGAAAGGCAGGACAGGCCATGGAGAACTGGGAGCCTTCTTATGCTGATGGGCGGGATGTAAATTGCCAACAGCCACTCTGGAGAAGTGTATGGTGTTTCCTGAAACATCTAAAAAACAAAGCAACACAGCCTAGGGCACTTGCACTTATGGTCCTATAGCTTAGGGAAATTAAAATTAAACAGACACAGCCACCCCAAAGTTTGGGACGGCTCTGTTTACAAGAACCTCGTTTCCGGTACAAGTTCAATATCGCAGAAAGCGAAAAATGGATAAAGAAGTTGTGGTACTAACGTACAATGCAATATCACTCAGCAATGAAATCTCTTTCATCAGGCTCATAGCAGCATAATGAGTGGATTCAGGTACGATGATTCTAAGTGAAATACGTCACACAGAAAAAGAAACATCATAAGATATCACTAATACACGGAATGTAAACTTGGCTACACAGGAACTGAATTACAAAACAGAATAGGGTCTCAAATGTAGAAAACCAACTTATGCTTGCTTAAGGGGAAAGGTGAGTTGGGGTGCTGCATAAAACCAGAGATTGAAATTAGCACAGATACCTTTCCATAAGCCAAATATGTAATAGACAAGAGCTACTGCTTGCTCAACGAAGTGGACTCAACACCCCATATTAAACGCCTAAGAATATACCTGACTAGTAAGAATCTTAAAACCTATGGATTTATATGTCTCCGAAAGAGAATCAAGCATGTGTACAGCGGCATAAACGCAGCAGTGATAGGATTGGTGAGGTTCGGTGAGCAAATGCAGACCCTTTGAAGTCATATTGCATGGTACCCATTCCATGGTTCTCAACTCTCCAGGTTTAAGGGATTCCTCCTTCAGCTAAAACATGCATGTGGAACCCAGAGTATGATCCACCGTGTGATCGGGAAACGTGTTCAAATGTGTCTCACTTTTCGTCCCCTGGTACTCGGGTGCAACATTCCAGACGCTTTACTAACACTCTCCCCACTTGGAGAGTCAGTGCCTTTAACCTCCTGTTTGGCCCAGTTTGCAATTTCTGCGGAAAATGAACAGGAATAGGGAGAACCAATGAGAGACTAGCTGGAGGTGTCTGGACGGGTAAATTTAACTCTCATTTCCCACCAAGAAGAGGAATTAACCAAAGGCTCAGCGAGCCATGCCGGAACCACACTAGGGCCTGAAGCAATCCTGCGGTGTTGCGGCCAGCTCACAAGAAAGCGAGTTGAAGAAAGGAGCTCAGGGGCCCTGTAATTCACACACCTGCAGAGTTCTAAATGACAGCTATCGTCCAAAAATATATTGAAGTAAGGGTGCCAAGAGGACTTGAAAGCGGGGCAGAATTGCAGGAAACCGATTTCAGGAGGTAGACTGGAATTGCATGTAAAGCATAGGAAAAGAGGCAGAACGTCCACAATGATGCACTTGGCCAAAAAGGGCATATGCGTTTTTTCCTGAATATATTCAGGAAAAAACGCATACGCCCTTTTTGGCCAACCAAGCAAGCTTGCAAATGAAATCTGCACTACAATGAAGTCTCACTGCCCCCCGGTCAAAAGGGACATCTGAAAAAAGTGTAAAATCCAGAAAGGCAGGACAGGCCATGGAGAAATGGGAGCCTTCTTATGCTGATGGGCGGGATGTAAATTGCCAACAGCCACTCTGGAGAAGTGTATGGTGTTTCCTGAAACATCTAAAAAACAAAGCAACAGAGCCTAGGGCACTTCCACTTATGGTCCTATAGCTTAGGGAAATTAAAATCAAAAAGACACAGCCACCCCAAAGTTTGGGACGGCTCTGTTTACAAGAACCTCGTTTATGGTACAAGTTCAATATCGCAGAAAGCGAAAAATGGATAAAGAAGTTGTGGTACTTACGTACAATGCAATATCACTCAGCAATGAAATCTATGTCATCAGGCCAGTAGCAGCATGAGTGGATTCAGGTACGATGATTCTAAGTGAAATAAGTCACACAGAAAAAGAAACATCATAAGATATCACTAATACACGGAATGTAAACTTGCCTACACAGGAACTGAATTACAAAACAGAATAGGGTCTCAAATGTAGAAAACCAACTTATGCTTGCTTAAGGGGAAAGGTGAGTTGGGGTGCTGCATAAAACCAGAGATTGAAATTAGCACAGATACCTTTCCATAAGCCAAATATGTAATAGACAAGAGCTACTGCTTGCTCAACGAAGTGGACTCAACACCCCATATTAAACGCCTAAGAATATACCTGACTAGTAAGAATCTTAAAACCTATGGATTTATATGTCTCTGAAAGAGAAGGAAGTGTGTGTACAGTGGCATAAACGCAGCAGAGAAAGGGTTGGTGATGTTCGGTGAGCAAATGCAGACCCTTTGAAGTCATATTGCATGGTACCCATTCCATGGTTCTCAACTCTCCAGGTTTAAGGGATTCTTCCTTCAGCTAAAACATGCATGTGGAACCCAGAGTATGATCCTCCGTGTGATCGGGAAACGTGTTCAAATGTGTCTCAGTTTTCGTCCCCTGGTACTCGGGTGCAACATTCCAGATGCTTTACTAACACTCTCCCCACTTGGAGAGTCAGTGCCTTTAACCTCCTGTTTGGCCCAGTTTGCAATTTCTGCGGAAAATGTACAGGAATAGGGAGAACCAATGAGAGACTAGCTGGAGGTGTCTGGACGGGTAAATTTAACTCTCATTTCCCACCAAGAAGAGGAATTAACCAAAGGCTCAGCGAGCCATGCCGGAACCACACTAGGGCCTGAAGCAATCCTGCGGTGTTGCGGCCAGCTCACAAGAAAGCGAGTTGAAGAAAGGAGCTCAGGGGCCCTGTAATTCACACACCTGCAGAGTTATACATGACAGCTATCGTCCAAAAATATATTGAAGTAAGGCTGCCAAGAGGACTTGAAAGCGGGGCAGAATTGCAGGAAACCGATTTCAGGAGGTAGACTGGAATTGCATGTAAAGCATAGGAAAAGAGGCAGAACGTCCACAATGATGCACTTGGCCAAAAAGGGCGTATGAGTTTTTTCCTGAATATATTCAGGAAAAAACGCATACGCCCTTTTTGGCCAACCAAGCAAGCTTGCAAAGGAAATCTGCACTACAATGAAGTCTCACTGCCCCCCGGTCAAAAGGGACATCTGAAAAAAGTGTAAAATCCAGAAAGGCAGGACAGGCCATGGAGAACTGGGAGCCTTCTTATGCTGATGGGCGGGATGTAAATTGCCAACAGCCACTCTGGAGAAGTGTATGGTGTTTCCTGAAACATCTAAAAAACAAAGCAACACAGCCTAGGGCACTTGCACTTATGGTCCTATAGCTTAGGGAAATTAAAATTAAACAGACACAGCCACCCCAAAGTTTGGGACGGCTCTGTTTACAAGAACCTCGTTTCCGGTACAAGTTCAATATCGCAGAAAGCGAAAAATGGATAAAGAAGTTGTGGTACTAACGTACAATGCAATATCACTCAGCAATGAAATCTCTTTCATCAGGCTCATAGCAGCATAATGAGTGGATTCAGGTACGATGATTCTAAGTGAAATACGTCACACAGAAAAAGAAACATCATAAGATATCACTAATACACGGAATGTAAACTTGGCTACACAGGAACTGAATTACAAAACAGAATAGGGTCTCAAATGTAGAAAACCAACTTATGCTTGCTTAAGGGGAAAGGTGAGTTGGGGTGCTGCATAAAACCAGAGATTGAAATTAGCACAGATACCTTTCCATAAGCCAAATATGTAATAGACAAGAGCTACTGCTTGCTCAATGAAGTGGACTCAACACCCCATATTAAACGCCTAAGAATATACCTGACTAGTAAGAATCTTAAAACCTATGGATTTATATGTCTCCGAAAGAGAATCAAGCATGTGTACAGCGGCATAAACGCAGCAGTGATAGGATTGGTGAGGTTCGGTGAGCAAATGCAGACCCTTTGAAGTCATATTGCATGGTACCCATTCCATGGTTCTCAACTCTCCAGGTTTAAGGGATTCCTCCTTCAGCTAAAACATGCATGTGGAACCCAGAGTATGATCCACCGTGTGATCGGGAAACGTGTTCAAATGTGTCTCACTTTTCGTCCCCTGGTACTCGGGTGCAACATTCCAGACGCTTTACTAACACTCTCCCCACTTGGAGAGTCAGTGCCTTTAACCTCCTGTTTGGCCCAGTTTGCAATTTCTGCGGAAAATGAACAGGAATAGGGAGAACCAATGAGAGACTAGCTGGAGGTGTCTGGACGGGTAAATTTAACTCTCATTTCCCACCAAGAAGAGGAATTAACCAAAGGCTCAGCGAGCCATGCCGGAACCACACTAGGGCCTGAAGCAATCCTGCGGTGTTGCGGCCAGCTCACAAGAAAGCGAGTTGAAGAAAGGAGCTCAGGGGCCCTGTAATTCACACACCTGCAGAGTTCTAAATGACAGCTATCGTCCAAAAATATATTGAAGTAAGGGTGCCAAGAGGACTTGAAAGCGGGGCAGAATTGCAGGAAACCGATTTCAGGAGGTAGACTGGAATTGCATGTAAAGCATAGGAAAAGAGGCAGAACGTCCACAATGATGCACTTGGCCAAAAAGGGCATATGCGTTTTTTCCTGAATATATTCAGGAAAAAACGCATACGCCCTTTTTGGCCAACCAAGCAAGCTTGCAAATGAAATCTGCACTACAATGAAGTCTCACTGCCCCCCGGTCAAAAGGGACATCTGAAAAAAGTGTAAAATCCAGAAAGGCAGGACAGGCCATGGAGAAATGGGAGCCTTCTTATGCTGATGGGCGGGATGTAAATTGCCAACAGCCACTCTGGAGAAGTGTATGGTGTTTCCTGAAACATCTAAAAAACAAAGCAACAGAGCCTAGGGCACTTCCACTTATGGTCCTATAGCTTAGGGAAATTAAAATCAAAAAGACACAGCCACCCCAAAGTTTGGGACGGCTCTGTTTACAAGAACCTCGTTTATGGTACAAGTTCAATATCGCAGAAAGCGAAAAATGGATAAAGAAGTTGTGGTACTTACGTACAATGCAATATCACTCAGCAATGAAATCTATGTCATCAGGCCAGTAGCAGCATGAGTGGATTCAGGTACGATGATTCTAAGTGAAATAAGTCACACAGAAAAAGAAACATCATAAGATATCACTAATACACGGAATGTAAACTTGCCTACACAGGAACTGAATTACAAAACAGAATAGGGTCTCAAATGTAGAAAACCAACTTATGCTTGCTTAAGGGGAAAGGTGAGTTGGGGTGCTGCATAAAACCAGAGATTGAAATTAGCACAGATACCTTTCCATAAGCCAAATATGTAATAGACAAGAGCTACTGCTTGCTCAACGAAGTGGACTCAACACCCCATATTAAACGCCTAAGAATATACCTGACTAGTAAGAATCTTAAAACCTATGGATTTATATGTCTCCGAAAGAGAAGGAAGTGTGTGTACAGTGGCATAAACGCAGCAGAGAAAGGGTTGGTGATGTTCGGTGAGCAAATGCAGACCCTTTGAAGTCATATTGCATGGTACCCATTCCATGGTTCTCAACTCTCCAGGTTTAAGGGATTCTTCCTTCAGCTAAAACATGCATGTGGAACCCAGAGTATGATCCTCTGTGTGATCGGGAAACGTGTTCAAATGTGTCTCAGTTTTCGTCCCCTGGTACTCGGGTGCAACATTCCAGATGCTTTACTAACACTCTCCCCACTTGGAGAGTCAGTGCCTTTAACCTCCTGTTTGGCCCAGTTTGCAATTTCTGCGGAAAATGTACAGGAATAGGGAGAACCAATGAGAGACTAGCTGGAGGTGTCTGCCCGGGTAAATTTAACTCTCATTTCCCACCAAGAAGAGGAATTAACCAAAGGCTCAGCGAGCCATGCCGGAACCACACTAGGGCCTGAAGCAATCCTGCGGTGTTGCGGCCAGCTCACAAGAAAGCGAGTTGAAGAAAGGAGCTCAGGGGCCCTGTAATTCACACACCTGCAGAGTTATACATGACAGCTATCGTCCAAAAATATATTGAAGTAAGGCTGCCAAGAGGACTTGAAAGCGGGGCAGAATTGCAGGAAACCGATTTCAGGAGGTAGACTGGAATTGCATGTAAAGCATAGGAAAAGAGGCAGAACGTCCACAATGATGCACTTGGCCAAAAAGGGCGTATGCGTTTTTTCCTGAATATATTCAGGAAAAAACGCATACGCCCTTTTTGGCCAACCAAGCAAGCTTGCAAAGGAAATCTGCACTACAATGAAGTCTCACTGCCCCCCGGTCAAAAGGGCCATCTGAAAAAAGTGTAAAATCCAGAAAGGCAGGACAGGCCATGGAGAACTGGGAGCCTTCTTATGCTGATGGGCGGGATGTAAATTGCCAACAGCCACTCTGGAGAAGTGTATGGTGTTTCCTGAAACATCTAAAAAACAAAGCAACACAGCCTAGGGCACTTGCACTTATGGTCCTATAGCTTAGGGAAATTAAAATTAAAAAGACACAGCCACCCCAAAGTTTGGGACGGCTCTGTTTACAAGAACCTCGGTTACGGTACAAGTTCAATATCGCAGAAAGCGAAAAATGGATAAAGAAGTTGTGGTACTAACGTACAATGCAATATCACTCAGCAATGAAATCTCTTTCATCAGGCTCATAGCAGCATAATGAGTGGATTCAGGTACGATGATTCTAAGTGAAATACGTCACACAGAAAAAGAAACATCATAAGATATCACTAATACACGGAATGTAAACTTGGCTACACAGGAACTGAATTACAAAACAGAATAGGGTCTCAAATGTAGAAAACCAACTTATGCTTGCTTAAGGGGAAAGGTGAGTTGGGGTGCTGCATAAAACCAGAGATTGAAATTAGCACAGATACCTTTCCATAAGCCAAATATGTAATAGACAAGAGCTATTGCTTGCTCAACGAAGTGGACTCAACACCCCATATTAAACGCCTAAGAATATACCTGACTAGTAAGAATCTTAAAACCTATGGATTTATATGTCTCCGAAAGAGAATCAAGCATGTGTACAGCGGCATAAACGCAGCAGTGATAGGATTGGTGAGGTTCGGTGAGCAAATGCAGACCCTTTGAAGTCATATTGCATGGTACCCATTCCATGGTTCTCAACTCTCCAGGTTTAAGGGATTCTTCCTTCAGCTAAAACATGCATGTGGAACCCAGAGTATGATCCACCGTGTGATCGGGAAACGTGTTCAAATGTGTCTCACTTTTCGTCCCCTGGTACTCGGGTGCAACATTCCAGACGCTTTACTAACACTCTCCCCACTTGGAGAGTCAGTGCCTTTAACCTCCTGTTTGGCCCAGTTTGCAATTTCTGCGGAAAATGAACAGGAATAGGGAGAACCAATGAGAGACTAGCTGGAGGTGTCTGCACGGGTAAATTTAACTCTCATTTCCCACCAAGAAGAGGAATTAACCAAAGGCTCAGCGAGCCATGCCGGAACCACACTAGGGCCTGAAGCAATCCTGCGGTGTTGTGGCCAGCTCACAAGAAAGCGACTTGAAGAAAGGAGCTCAGGGGCCCTGTAATTCACACACCTGCAGAGTTCTAAATGACAGCTATCGTCCAAAAATATATTGAAGTAAGGGTGCCAAGAGGACTTGAAAGCGGGGCAGAATTGCAGGAAACCGATTTCAGGAGGTAGACTGGAATTGCATGTAAAGCATAGGAAAAGAGGCAGAACGTCCACAATGATGCACTTGGCCAAAAAGGGCATATGCGTTTTTTCCTGAATATATTCAGGAAAAAACGCATACGCCCTTTTTGGCCAACCAAGCAAGCTTGCAAATGAAATCTGCACTACAATGAAGTCTCACTGCCCCCCGGTCAAAAGGGACATCTGAAAAAAGTGTAAAATCCAGAAAGGCAGGACAGGCCATGGAGAACTGGGAGCCTTCTTATGCTGATGGGCGGGATGTAAATTGCCAACAGCCACTCTGGAGAAGTGTATGGTGTTTCCTGAAACATCTAAAAAACAAAGCAACACAGCCTAGGGCACTTCCACTTATGGTCCTATAGATTAGGGAAATTAAAATCAAAAAGACACAGCCACCCCAAAATTTGGGACGGCTCTGTTTACAAGAACCTCGTTTATGGTACAAGTTCAATATCGCAGAAAGCGAAAAATGGATAAAGAAGTTGTGGTACTTACGTACAATGCAATATCACTCAGCAATGAAATCTATGTCATCAGGCCAGTAGCAGCATAATGAGTGGATTCAGGTACGATGATTCTAAGTGAAATAAGTCACACAGAAAAAGAAACATCATAAGATATCACTAATACACGGAATGTAAACTTGCCTACACAGGAACTGAATTACAAAACAGAATAGGGTCTCAAATGTAGAAAACCAACTTATGCTTGCTTAAGGGGAAAGGTGAGTTGGGGTGCTGCATAAAACCAGAGATTGAAATTAGCACAGATACCTTTCCATAAGCCAAATATGTAATAGACAAGAGCTACTGCTTGCTCAACGAAGTGGACTCAACACCCCATATTAAACGCCTAAGAATATACCTGACTAGTAAGAATCTTAAAACCTATGGATTTATATGTCTCCGAAAGAGAAGGAAGTGTGTGTACAGTGGCATAAACGCAGCAGAGAAAGGGTTGGTGATGTTCGGTGAGCAAATGCAGACCCTTTGAAGTCATATTGCATGGTACCCATTCCATGGTTCTCAACTCTCCAGGTTTAAGGGATTCTTCCTTCAGCTAAAACATGCATGTGGAACCCAGAGTATGATCCTCCGTGTGATCGGGAAACGTGTTCAAATGTGTCTCAGTTTTCGTCCCCTGGTACTCGGGTGCAACATTCCAGACGCTTTACTAACACTCTCCCCACTTGGAGAGTCAGTGCCTTTAACCTCCTGTTTGGCCCAGTTTGCAATTTCTGCGGAAAATGTACAGGAATAGGGAGAACCAATGAGAGACTAGCTGGAGGTGTCTGCCCGGGTAAATTTAACTCTCATTTCCCACCAAGAAGAGGAATTAACCAAAGGCTCAGCGAGCCATGCCGGAACCACACTAGGGCCTGAAGCAATCCTGCGGTGTTGCGGCCAGCTCACAAGAAAGCGAGTTGAAGAAAGGAGCTCAGGGGCCCTGTAATTCACACACCTGCAGAGTTCTAAATGACAGCTATCGTCCAAAAATATATTGAAGTAAGGCTGCCAAGAGGACTTGAAAGCGGGGCAGAATTGCAGGAAACCGATTTCAGGAGGTAGACTGGAATTGCATGTAAAGCATAGGAAAAGAGGCAGAACGTCCACAATGATGCACTTGGCCAAAAAGGGCGTATGTGTTTTTTCCTGAATATATTCAGGAAAAAACGCATACGCCCTTTTTGGCCAACCAAGCAAGCTTGCAAAGGAAATCTGCACTACAATGAAGTCTCACTGCCCCCCGGTCAAAAGGGACATCTGAAAAAAGTGTAAAATCCAGAAAGGCAGGACAGGCCATGGAGAACTGGGAGCCCTCTTATGCTGATGGGCGGGATGTAAATTGCCAACAGCCACTCTGGAGAAGTGTATGGTGTTTCCTGAAACATCTAAAAAACAAAGCAACACAGCCTACGGCACTTGCACTTATGGTCCTATAGCTTAGGGAAATTAAAATTAAACAGACACAGCCACCCCAAAGTTTGGGACGGCTCTGTTTACAAGAACCTCGTTTCCGGTACAAGTTCAATATCGCAGAAAGCGAAAAATGGATAAAGAAGTTGTGGTACTAACGTACAATGCAATATCACTCAGCAATGAAATCTCTTTCATCAGGCTCATAGCAGCATAATGAGTGGATTCAGGTACGATGATTCTAAGTGAAATACGTCACACAGAAAAAGAAACATCATAAGATATCACTAATACACGGAATGTAAACTTGGCTACACAGGAACTGAATTACAAAACAGAATAGGGTCTCAAATGTAGAAAACCAACTTATGCTTGCTTAAGGGGAAAGGTGAGTTGGGGTGCTGCATAAAACCAGAGATTGAAATTAGCACAGATACCTTTCCATAAGCCAAATATGTAATAGACAAGAGCTACTGCTTGCTCAACGAAGTGGACTCAACACCCCATATTAAACGCCTAAGAATATACCTGACTAGTAAGAATCTTAAAACCTATGGATTTATATGTCTCCGAAAGAGAATCAAGCATGTGTACAGCGGCATAAACGCAGCAGTGATAGGATTGGTGAGGTTCGGTGAGCAAATGCAGACCCTTTGAAGTCATATTGCATGGTACCCATTCCATGGTTCTCAACTCTCCAGGTTTAAGGGATTCCTCCTTCAGCTAAAACATGCATGTGGAACCCAGAGTATGATCCACCGTGTGATCGGGAAACGTGTTCAAATGTGTCTCACTTTTCGTCCCCTGGTACTCGGGTGCAACATTCCAGACGCTTTACTAACACTCTCCCCACTTGGAGAGTCAGTGCCTTTAACCTCCTGTTTGGCCCAGTTTGCAATTTCTGCGGAAAATGAACAGGAATAGGGAGAACCAATGAGAGACTAGCTGGAGGTGTCTGCACGGGTAAATTTAACTCTCATTTCCCACCAAGAAGAGGAATTAACCAAAGGCTCAGCGAGCCATGCCGGAACCACACTAGGGCCTGAAGCAATCCTGCGGTGTTGCGGCCAGCTCACAAGAAAGCGAGTTGAAGAAAGGAGCTCAGGGGCCCTGTAATTCACACACCTGCAGAGTTATAAATGACAGCTATCGTCCAAAAATATATTGAAGTAAGGGTGCCAAGAGGACTTGAAAGCGGGGCAGAATTGCAGGAAACCGATTTCAGGAGGTAGACTGGAATTGCATGTAAAGCATAGGAAAAGAGGCAGAACGTCCACAATGATGCACTTGGCCAAAAAGGGCGTATGCGTTTTTTCCTGAATATATTCAGGAAAAAACGCATACGCCCTTTTTGGGCAACCAAGCAAGCTTGCAAATGAAATCTGCACTACAATGAAGTCTCACTGCCCCCCGGTCAAAAGGGCTATCTGAAAAAAGTGTAAAATCCAGAAAGGCAGGACAGGCCATGGAGAACTGGGAGCCTTCTTATGCTGATGGGCGTGATGTAAATTGCCAACAGCCACTCTGGAGAAGTGTATGGTGTTTCCTGAAACATCTAAAAAACAAAGCAACAGAGCCTAGGGCACTTCCACTTATGGTGCTATAGCTTAGGGAAATTAAAATCAAAAAGACACAGCCACCCCAAAGTTTGGTACGGCTCTGTTTACAAGAACCTCGTTTATGGTACAAGTTCAATATCGCAGAAAGCGAAAAATGGATAAAGAAGTTGTGGTACTTACGTACAATGCAATATCACTCAGCAATGAAATGTATGTCATCAGGCCAGTAGCAGCATAATGAGTGGATTCAGGTACGATGATTCTAAGTGAAATAAGTCACACAGAAAAAGAAACATCATAAGATATCACTAATACACGGAATGTAAACTTGCCTACACAGGAACTGAATTACAAAACAGAATAGGGTCTCAAATGTAGAAAACCAACTTATGCTTGCTTAAGGGGAAAGGTGAGTTGGGGTGCTGCATAAAACCAGAGATTGAAATTAGCACAGATACCTTTCCATAAGCCAAATATGTAATAGACAAGAGCTACTGCTTGCTCAACGAAGTGGACTCAACACCCCATATTAAACGCCTAAGAATATACCTGACTAGTAAGAATCTTAAAACCTATGGATTTATATGTCTCTGAAAGAGAAGGAAGTGTGTGTACAGTGGCATAAACGCAGCAGAGAAAGGGTTGGTGATGTTCGGTGAGCAAATGCAGACCCTTTGAAGTCATATTGCATGGTACCCATTCCATGGTTCTCAACTCTCCAGGTTTAAGGGATTCTTCCTTCAGCTAAAACATGCATGTGGAACCCAGAGTATGATCCTCCGTGTGATCGGGAAACGTGTTCAAATGTGTCTCAGTTTTCGTCCCCTGGTACTCGGGTGCAACATTCCAGACGCTTTACTAACACTCTCCCCACTTGGAGAGTCAGTGCCTTTAACCTCCTGTTTGGCCCAGTTTGCAATTTCTGCGGAAAATGAACAGGAATAGGGAGAACCAATGAGAGACTAGCTGGAGGTGTCTGGACGGGCAAATTTAACTCTCATTTCCCACCAAGAAGAGGAATTAAGCAAAGGCTCAGCGAGCCATGCCGGAACCACACTAGGGCCTGAAGCAATCCTGCGGTGTTGCGGCCAGCTCACAAGAAAGCGAGTTGAAGAAAGGAGCTCATGGGCCCTGTAATTCACAAACCTGCAGAGTTATACATGACAGCTATCGTCCAAAAATATATTGAAGTAAGGCTGCCAAGAGGACTTGAAAGCGGGGCAGAATTGCAGGAAACCGATTTCAGGAGGTAGACTGGAATTGCATGTAAAGCATAGGAAAAGAGGCAGAACGTCCACAATGATGCACTTGGCCAAAAAGGGCGTATGCGTTTTTTCCTGAATATATTCAGGAAAAAACGCATACGCCCTTTTTGGCCAACCAAGCAAGCTTGCAAAGGAAGTCTACACTACAATGAAGTCTCACTGCCCCCCGGTCAAAAGGGCCATCTGAAAAAAGTGTAAAATCCAGAAAGGCAGGACAGTCCATGGAGAACTGGGAGCCTTGTTATGCTGATGGGCGTGATGTAAATTGCCAACAGCCACTCTGGAGAAGTGTATGGTGTTTCCTGAAACATCTAAAAAACAAAGCAACAGAGCCTAGGGCACTTCCACTTATGGTCCTATAGCTTAGGGAAATTAAAATCAAAAAGACACAGCCACCCCAAAATTTGGGACGGCTCTGTTTACAAAACCTCGTTTACGGTAAAAGTTCAATATCACAGAAAGCAAAAAATGGATAAAGAACTTGTGGTACTAATGTACAATGCAATATCACTCAGCAATGAAATCTATGTCATCAGGCCAGTAGCAGCATAATGAGTGGATTCAGGTACGATGATTCTAAGTGAAATAAGTCACACAGAAAAAGAAACATCATAAGATATCACTAATACACGGAATGTAAACTTGCCTACACAGGAACTGAATTACAAAACAGAATAGGGTCTCAAATGTAGAAAACCAACTTATGCTTGCTTAAGGGGAAAGGTGAGTTGGGGTGCTGCATAAAACCAGAGATTGAAATTAGCACAGATACCTTTCCATAAGCCAATTATGTAATAGTCAAGAGCTACTGCTTGCTCAACGAAGTGGACTCAACACCCCATATTAAACGCCTAAAAATATACCTGACTAGTAAGAATCTTAAAACCTATGGATTTATATGTCTCCGAAAGAGAATCAAGCGTGTGTACAGCGGCATAAACGCAGCAATGATAGGATTGGTGAGGTTCGGTGAGCAAATGCAGACCCTTTGAAGTCATATTGCATGGTACCCATTCCATGGGTCTCAACTCTCCAGGTTTAAGGGATTCTTCCTTCAGCTAAAACATGCATGTGGAACCAAGAGTATGATCCAACATGTGATCGGGAAACGTGTTCAAATGTGTCTCAGTTTTCGTCCCCTGGTACTCGGGTGCAACATTACAGACGCTTTACTAACACTCTCCCCACTTGGAGAGTCAGTGCCTTTAACCTCCTGTTTGGCCCAGTTTGCAATTTCTGTGGAAAATTAACAGGAATAGGGAGAACCAATGAGAGGCTAGCTGGAGGTGTCTGGACGGGCAAATTTAACTCTCATTTCCCACCAAGAAGAGGAATTAACCAAAGGCTCAGCGAGCCATGCCGGAACCACACTAGGGCCTGAAGCAATCCTGCGGTGTTGCGGCCAGCTCACAAGAAAGCGACTTGAAGAAAGGAGCTCAGGGGCACTGTAATTCACACACCTGCAGAGTTCTAAATGACAGCTATCGTCCAAAAATATATTGAAGTAAGGCTGCCAAGAGGACTTGAAAGCGGGGCAGAATTGCAGGAAAACGATTTCAGGAGGTAGACTGGAATTGCATGTAAAGCATAGGAAAAGAGGCAGAACGTCCACAATGATGCACTTGGCCAAAAAGTGCGTATGCGTTTTTTCCTGAATATATTCTGGAAAAAACGCATACGCCCTTTTTGGCCAACCAAGCAAGCTTGCAAAGGAAATCTGCACTACAATGAAGTCTCACTGCCCCCCGGTCAAAAGGGCCATCTGAAAAAAGTGTAAAATCCAGAAAGGCAGGACAGACCATGGAGAACTGGGAGCCTTGTTATGCTGATGGGCGTGATGCAAATTGCCAACAGCCACTCTGGAGAAGTGTATGGTGTTTCCTGAAACATCTGAAAAACAAAGCAACAGAGCCTAGGGCACTTCCACTTATGGTCCTATAGATTAGGGAAATTAAAATCAAAAAGACACAGCCACCCCAATGTTTGGGACGGCTCTGTTTACAAGAACCTTGTTTACGGTACAAGTTCAATATCGCAGAAAGCGAAAAATGGATAAAGAAGTTGTGGTACTAACGTACAATGCAATATCACTCAGCAATGAAATCTATGTCATCAGGCCCATAGCAGAATAATGAGTGGATTTAGGTACGATGATTCTAAGTGAAATATGTCACACAGAAAAAGAAACATCATAAGATATCACTAATACACGGAATGTAAACTTGGCTACACAGGAACTGAATTACAAAACAGAATAGGGTCTCAAATGTAGAAAACCAACTTATGCTTGCTTAAGGGGAAAGGTGAGTTGGGGTGCTGCATAAAACCAGAGATTGAAATTAGCACAGATACCTATCCATAAGCCAAATATGTAATAGACAAGAGCTACTGCTTGCTCAACGAAGTGGACTCAACACCCCATATTAAAGGCCTAAGAATATACCTGACTAGTAAGAATCTTAAAACCTATGGATTTATATGTCTCCGAAAGAGAATCAAGCGTGTGTACAGCGGCATAAACGCAGCAGTGATAGGATTGGTGAGGTTCGGTGAGCAAATGCAGACCCTTTGAAGTCATATTGCATGGTACCCATTCCATGGTTCTCAACTCTCCAGGTTTAAGGGATTCTTCCTTCAGCTAAAACATGCATGTGGAACCCAGAGTATGATCCACCGTGTGATCGGGAAACGTGTTCAAATATGTCTCAGTTTTCGTCCCCTGGTACTCGGGTGCAACATTCCAGACTCTTTCCTAACACTCTCCCCACTTGGAGAGTCAGTGCCTTTAACCTCCTGTTTGGCCCAGTTTGCAATTTCTGCGGAAAATGAACAGGAATAGGGAGAACCAATGAGAGACTAGCTGGAGGTGTCTGGACGGGTAAATTTAACTCTCATTTCCCACCAAGAAGAGGAATTAACCAAAGGCTCAGCGAGCCATGCCGGAACCACACTAGGGCCTGAAGCAATCCTGCGGTGTTGCGGCCAGCTCACAAGAAAGCGAGTTGAAGAAAGGAGCTCAGGGGCCCTGTAATTCACACACCTGCAGAGTTCTAAATGACAGCTATCGTCCAAAAATATATTGAAGTAAGGCTGCCAAGAGGACTTGAAAGCGGGGCAGAATTGCAGGAAACCGATTTCAGGAGGTAGACTGGAATTGCATGTAAAGCATAGGAAAAGAGGCAGAACGTCCACAATGATGCACTTGGCCAAAAAGCGTGTATGCGTTTTTTCCTGAATATATTCAGGAAAAAACGCATACGCCCTTTTTGGCCAACCAAGCAAGCTTGCAAAGGAAATCTGCACTACAATGAAGTCTCACTGCCCCCCGGTCAAAAGGGACATATGAAAAAAGTGTAAAATCCAGAAAGGCAGGACAGGCCATGGAGAACTGGGAGCCTTCTTATGCTGATGGGCGGGATGTAAATTGCCAACAGCCACTCTGGAGAAGTGTATGGTGTTTCCTGAAACATCTAAAAAACAAAGCAACACAGCCTAGGGCACTTGCACTTATGGTCCTATAGCTTAGGGAAATTAAAATTAAAAAGACACAGCCACCCCAAAGTTTGGGACGGCTCTGTTTACAAGAACCTCGGTTACGGTACAAGTTCAATATCGCAGAAAGCGAAAAATGGATAAAGAAGTTGTGGTACTAACGTACAATGCAATATCACTCAGCAATGAAATCTCTTTCATCAGGCTCATAGCAGCATAATGAGTGGATTCAGGTACGATGATTCTAAGTGAAATACGTCACACAGAAAAAGAAACATCATAAGATATCACTAATACACGGAATGTAAACTTGGCTACACAGGAACTGAATTACAAAACAGAATAGGGTCTCAAATGTAGAAAACCAACTTATGCTTGCTTAAGGGGAAAGGTGAGTTGGGGTGCTGCATAAAACCAGAGATTGAAATTAGCACAGATACCTTTCCATAAGCCAAATATGTAATAGACAAGAGCTACTGCTTGCTCAACGAAGTGGACTCAACACCCCATATTAAACGCCTAAGAATATACCTGACTAGTAAGAATCTTAAAACCTATGGATTTATATGTCTCCGAAAGAGAATCAAGCATGTGTACAGCGGCATAAACGCAGCAGTGATAGGATTGGTGAGGTTCGGTGAGCAAATGCAGACCCTTTGAAGTCATATTGCATGGTACCCATTCCATGGTTCTCAACTCTCCAGGTTTAAGGGATTCTTCCTTCAGCTAAAACATGCATGTGGAACCCAGAGTATGATCCACCGTGTGATCGGGAAACGTGTTCAAATGTGTCTCACTTTTCGTCCCCTGGAACTCGGGTGCAACATTCCAGACTCTTTCCTAACACTCTCCCCACTTGGAGAGTCAGTGCCTTTAACCTCCTGTTTGGCCCAGTTTGCAATTTCTGCGGAAAATGAACAGGAATAGGGAGAACCAATGAGAGACTAGCTGGAGGTGTCTGGACGGGTAAATTTAACTCTCATTTCCCACCAAGAAGAGGAATTAACCAAAGGCTCAGCGAGCCATGCCGGAACCACACTAGGGCCTGAAGCAATCCTGCGGTGTTGCGGCCAGCTCACAAGAAAGCGAGTTGAAGAAAGGAGCTCAGGGGCCCTGTAATTCACACACCTGCAGAGTTCTAAATGACAGCTATCATCCAAAAATATATTGAAGTAAGGCTGCCAAGAGGACTTGAAAGCGGGGCAGAATTGCAGGAAACCGATTTCAGGAGGTAGACTGGAATTGCATGTAAAGCATAGGAAAAGAGGCAGAACGTCCACAATGATGCACTTGGCCAAAAAGTGCGTATGCGTTTTTTCCTGAATATATTCTGGAAAAAACGCATACGCCCTTTTTGGCCAACCAAGCAAGCTTGCAAAGGAAATCTGCACTACAATGAAGTCTCACTGCCCCCCGGTCAAAAGGGCCATCTGAAAAAAGTGTAAAATCCAGAAAGGCAGGACAGACCATGGAGAACTGGGAGCCTTGTTATGCTGATGGGCGTGATGCAAATTGCCAACAGCCACTCTGGAGAAGTGTATGGTGTTTCCTGAAACATCTGAAAAACAAAGCAACAGAGCCTAGGGCACTTCCACTTATGGTCCTATAGATTAGGGAAATTAAAATCAAAAAGACACAGCCACCCCAATGTTTGGGACGGCTCTGTTTACAAGAACCTTGTTTACGGTACAAGTTCAATATCGCAGAAAGCGAAAAATGGATAAAGAAGTTGTGGTACTTACGTACAATGCAATATCACTCAGCAATGAAATCTATGTCATCAGGCCTATAGCAGAATAATGAGTGGATTTAGGTACGATGATTCTAAGTGAAATATGTCACACAGAAAAAGAAACATCATAAGATATCACTAATACACGGAATGTAAACTTGGCTACACAGGAACTGAATTACAAAACAGAATAGGGTCTCAAATGTAGAAAACCAACTTATGCTTGCTTAAGGGGAAAGGTGAGTTGGGGTGCTGCATAAAACCAGAGATTGAAATTAGCACAGATACCTATCCATAAGCCAAATATGTAATAGACAAGAGCTACTGCTTGCTCAACGAAGTGGACTCAACACCCCATATTAAAGGCCTAAGAATATACCTGACTAGTAAGAATCTTAAAACCTATGGATTTATATGTCTCCGAAAGAGAATCAAGCGTGTGTACAGCGGCATAAACGCAGCAGTGATAGGATTGGTGAGGTTCGGTGAGCAAATGCAGACCCTTTGAAGTCATATTGCATGGTACCCATTCCATGGTTCTCAACTCTCCAGGTTTAAGGGATTCTTCCTTCAGCTAAAACATGCATGTGGAACCCAGAGTATGATCCACCGTGTGATCGGGAAACGTGTTCAAATATGTCTCAGTTTTCGTCCCCTGGTACTCGGGTGCAACATTCCAGACGCTTTCCTAACACTCTCCCCACTTGGAGAGTCAGTGCCTTTAACCTCCTGTTTGGCCCAGTTTGCAATTTCTGCGGAAAATGAACAGGAATAGGGAGAACCAATGAGAGACTAGCTGGAGGTGTCTGGACGGGTAAATTTAACTCTCATTTCCCACCAAGAAGAGGAATTAACCAAAGGCTCAGCGAGCCATGCCGGAACCACACTAGGGCCTGAAGCAATCCTGCGGTGTTGCGGCCAGCTCACAAGAAAGCGAGTTGAAGAAAGGAGCTCAGGGGCCCTGTAATTCACACACCTGCAGAGTTCTAAATGACAGCTATCGTCCAAAAATATATTGAAGTAAGGCTGCCAAGAGGACTTGAAAGCGGGGCAGAATTGCAGGAAACCGATTTCAGGAGGTAGACTGGAATTGCATGTAAAGCATAGGAAAAGAGGCAGAACGTCCACAATGATGCACTTGGCCAAAAAGGGCGTATGCGTTTTTTCCTGAATATATTCAGGAAAAAACGCATATGCCCTTTTTGGCCAACCAAGCAAGCTTGCAAAGGAAATCTGCACTACAATGAAGTCTCACTGCCCCCCGGTCAAAAGGGACATATGAAAAAAGTGTAAAATCCAGAAAGGCAGGACAGGCCATGGAGAACTGGGAGCCTTCTTATGCTGATGGGCGGGATGTAAATTGCCAACAGCCACTCTGGAGAAGTGTATGGTGTTTCCTGAAACATCTAAAAAACAAAGCAACACAGCCTAGGGCACTTGCACTTATGGTCCTATAGCTTAGGGAAATTAAAATTAAAAAGACACAGCCACCCCAAAGTTTGGGACGGCTCTGTTTACAAGAACCTCGGTTACGGTACAAGTTCAATATCGCAGAAAGCGAAAAATGGATAAAGAAGTTGTGGTACTAACGTACAATGCAATATCACTCAGCAATGAAATCTCTTTCATCAGGCTCATAGCAGCATAATGAGTGGATTCAGGTACGATGATTCTAAGTGAAATACGTCACACAGAAAAAGAAACATCATAAGATATCACTAATACACGGAATGTAAACTTGGCTACACAGGAACTGAATTACAAAACAGAATAGGGTCTCAAATGTAGAAAACCAACTTATGCTTGCTTAAGGGGAAAGGTGAGTTGGGGTGCTGCATAAAACCAGAGATTGAAATTAGCACAGATACCTTTCCATAAGCCAAATATGTAATAGACAAGAGCTACTGCTTGCTCAACGAAGTGGACTCAACACCCCATATTAAACGCCTAAGAATATACCTGACTAGTAAGAATCTTAAAACCTATGGATTTATATGTCTCCGAAAGAGAATCAAGCATGTGTACAGCGGCATAAACGCAGCAGTGATAGGATTGGTGAGGTTCGGTGAGCAAATGCAGACCCTTTGAAGTCATATTGCATGGTACCCATTCCATGGTTCTCAACTCTCCAGGTTTAAGGGATTCTTCCTTCAGCTAAAACATGCATGTGGAACCCAGAGTATGATCCACCGTGTGATCGGGAAACGTGTTCAAATGTGTCTCACTTTTCGTCCCCTGGTACTCGGGTGCAACATTCCAGACGCTTTACTAACACTCTCCCCACTTGGAGAGTCAGTGCCTTTAACCTCCTGTTTGGCCCAGTTTGCAATTTCTGCGGAAAATGAACAGGAATAGGGAGAACCAATGAGAGACTAGCTGGAGGTGTCTGCACGGGTAAATTTAACTCTCATTTCCCACCAAGAAGAGGAATTAACCAAAGGCTCAGCGAGCCATGCCGGAACCACACTAGGGCCTGAAGCAATCCTGCGGTGTTGCGGCCAGCTCACAAGAAAGCGACTTGAAGAAAGGAGCTCAGGGGCACTGTAATTCACACACCTGCAGAGTTCTAAATGACAGCTATCGTCCAAAAATATATTGAAATAAGGGTGCCAAGAGGACTTGAAAGCGGGGCAGAATTGCAGGAAACCGATTTCAGGAGGTAGACTGGAATTGCATGTAAAGCATAGGAAAAGAGGCAGAACGTCCACAATGATGCACTTGGCCAAAAAGGGCATATGCGTTTTTTCCTGAATATATTCAGGAAAAAACGCATACGCCCTTTTTGGCCAACCAAGCAAGCTTGCAAATGAAATCTGCACTACAATGAAGTCTCACTGCCCCCCGGTCAAAAGGGACATCTGAAAAAAGTGTAAAATCCAGAAAGGCAGGACAGGCCATGGAGAAATGGGAGCCTTCTTATGCTGATGGGCGGGATGTAAATTGCCAACAGCCACTCTGGAGAAGTGTATGGTGTTTCCTGAAACATCTAAAAAACAAAGCAACAGAGCCTAGGGCACTTCCACTTATGGTCCTATAGATTAGGGAAATTAAAATCAAAAAGACACAGCCACCCCAAAGTTTGGGACGGCTCTGTTTACAAGAACCTCGTTTATGGTACAAGTTCAATATCGCAGAAAGCGAAAAATGGATAAAGAAGTTGTGGTACTTACGTACAATGCAATATCACTCAGCAATGAAATCTATGTCATCAGGCCAGTAGCAGCATGAGTGGATTCAGGTACGATGATTCTAAGTGAAATAAGTCACACAGAAAAAGAAACATCATAAGATATCACTAATACACGGAATGTAAACTTGCCTACACAGGAACTGAATTACAAAACAGAATAGGGTCTCAAATGTAGAAAACCAACTTATGCTTGCTTAAGGGGAAAGGTGAGTTGGGGTGCTGCATAAAACCAGAGATTGAAATTAGCACAGATACCTTTCCATAAGCCAAATATGTAATAGACAAGAGCTACTGCTTGCTCAACGAAGTGGACTCAACACCCCATATTAAACGCCTAAGAATATACCTGACTAGTAAGAATCTTAAAACCTATGGATTTATATGTCTCTGAAAGAGAAGGAAGTGTGTGTACAGTGGCATAAACGCAGCAGAGAAAGGGTTGGTGATGTTCGGTGAGCAAATGCAGACCCTTTGAAGTCATATTGCATGGTACCCATTCCATGGTTCTCAACTCTCCAGGTTTAAGGGATTCTTCCTTCAGCTAAAACATGCATGTGGAACCCAGAGTATGATCCTCCGTGTGATCGGGAAACGTGTTCAAATGTGTCTCAGTTTTCGTCCCCTGGTACTCGGGTGCAACATTCCAGATGCTTTACTAACACTCTCCCCACTTGGAGAGTCAGTGCCTTTAACCTCCTGTTTGGCCCAGTTTGCAATTTCTGCGGAAAATGTACAGGAATAGGGAGAACCAATGAGAGACTAGCTGGAGGTGTCTGCCCGGGTAAATTTAACTCTCATTTCCCACCAAGAAGAGGAATTAACCAAAGGCTCAGCGAGCCATGCCGGAACCACACTAGGGCCTGAAGCAATCCTGCGGTGTTGCGGCCAGCTCACAAGAAAGCGAGTTGAAGAAAGGAGCTCAGGGGCCCTGTAATTCACACACCTGCAGAGTTATACATGACAGCTATCGTCCAAAAATATATTGAAGTAAGGCTGCCAAGAGGACTTGAAAGCGGGGCAGAATTGCAGGAAACCGATTTCAGGAGGTAGACTGGAATTGCATGTAAAGCATAGGAAAAGAGGCAGAACGTCCACAATGATGCACTTGGCCAAAAAGGGCGTATGAGTTTTTTCCTGAATATATTCAGGAAAAAACGCATACGCCCTTTTTGGCCAACCAAGCAAGCTTGCAAAGGAAATCTGCACTACAATGAAGTCTCACTGCCCCCCGGTCAAAAGGGACATCTGAAAAAAGTGTAAAATCCAGAAAGGCAGGACAGGCCATGGAGAACTGGGAGCCTTCTTATGCTGATGGGCGGGATGTAAATTGCCAACAGCCACTCTGGAGAAGTGTATGGTGTTTCCTGAAACATCTAAAAAACAAAGCAACACAGCCTAGGGCACTTGCACTTATGGTCCTATAGCTTAGGGAAATTAAAATTAAACAGACACAGCCACCCCAAAGTTTGGGACGGCTCTGTTTACAAGAACCTCGTTTCCGGTACAAGTTCAATATCGCAGAAAGCGAAAAATGGATAAAGAAGTTGTGGTACTAACGTACAATGCAATATCACTCAGCAATGAAATCTCTTTCATCAGGCTCATAGCAGCATAATGAGTGGATTCAGGTACGATGATTCTAAGTGAAATACGTCACACAGAAAAAGAAACATCATAAGATATCACTAATACACGGAATGTAAACTTGGCTACACAGGAACTGAATTACAAAACAGAATAGGGTCTCAAATGTAGAAAACCAACTTATGCTTGCTTAAGGGGAAAGGTGAGTTGGGGTGCTGCATAAAACCAGAGATTGAAATTAGCACAGATACCTTTCCATAAGCCAAATATGTAATAGACAAGAGCTACTGCTTGCTCAACGAAGTGGACTCAACACCCCATATTAAACGCCTAAGAATATACCTGACTAGTAAGAATCTTAAAACCTATGGATTTATATGTCTCCGAAAGAGAATCAAGCATGTGTACAGCGGCATAAACGCAGCAGTGATAGGATTGGTGAGGTTCGGTGAGCAAATGCAGACCCTTTGAAGTCATATTGCATGGTACCCATTCCATGGTTCTCAACTCTCCAGGTTTAAGGGATTCTTCCTTCAGCTAAAACATGCATGTGGAACCCAGAGTATGATCCACCGTGTGATCGGGAAACGTGTTGAAATGTGTCTCACTTTTCGTCCCCTGGTACTCGGGTGCAACATTCCAGACGCTTTACTAACACTCTCCCCACTTGGAGAGTCAGTGCCTTTAACCTCCTGTTTGGCCCAGTTTGCAATTTCTGCGGAAAATGAACAGGAATAGGGAGAACCAATGAGAGACTAGCTGGAGGTGTCTGCACGGGTAAATTTAACTCTCATTTCCCACCAAGAAGAGGAATTAACCAAAGGCTCAGCGAGCCATGCCGGAACCACACTAGGGCCTGAAGCAATCCTGCGGTGTTGCGGCCAGCTCACAAGAAAGCGAGTTGAAGAAAGGAGCTCAGGGGCCCTGTAATTCACACACCTGCAGAGTTATACATGACAGCTATCGTCCAAAAATATATTGAAGTAAGGGTGCCAAGAGGACTTGAAAGCGGGGCAGAATTGCAGGAAACCGATTTCAGGAGGTAGACTGGAATTGCATGTAAAGCATAGGAAAAGAGGCAGAACGTCCACAATGATGCACTTGGCCAAAAAGGGCGTATGCGTTTTTTCCTGAATATATTCAGGAAAAAACGCATACGCCCTTTTTGGCCAACCAAGCAAGCTTGCAAATGAAATCTGCACTACAATGAAGTCTCACTGCCCCCCGGTCAAAAGGGACATCTGAAAAAAGTGTAAAATCCAGAAAGGCAGGACAGGCCATGGAGAAATGGGAGCCTTCTTATGCTGATGGGCGGGATGTAAATTGCCAACAGCCACTCTGGAGAAGTGTATGGTGTTTCCTGAAACATCTAAAAAACAAAGCAACAGAGCCTAGGGCACTTCCACTTATGGTCCTATAGATTAGGGAAATTAAAATCAAAAAGACACAGCCACCCCAAAGTTTGGGACGGCTCTGTTTACAAGAACCTCGTTTATGGTACAAGTTCAATATCGCAGAAAGCGAAAAATGGATAAAGAAGTTGTGGTACTTACGTACAATGCAATATCACTCAGCAATGAAATCTATGTCATCAGGCCAGTAGCAGCATAATGAGTGGATTCAGGTACGATGATTCTAAGTGAAATAAGTCACACAGAAAAAGAAACATCATAAGATATCACTAATACACGGAATGTAAACTTGCCTACACAGGAACTGAATTACAAAACAGAATAGGGTCTCAAATGTAGAAAACCAACTTATGCTTGCTTAAGGGGAAAGGTGTGTTGGGGTGCTGCATAAAACCAGAGATTGAAATTAGCACAGATACCTTTCCATAAGCCAAATATGTAATAGACAAGAGCTACTGCTTGCTCAACGAAGTGGACTCAACACCCCATATTAAACGCCTAAGAATATACCTGACTAGTAAGAATCTTAAAACCTATGGATTTATATGTCTCCGAAAGAGAAGGAAGTGTGTGTACAGTGGCATAAACGCAGCAGAGAAAGGGTTGGTGATGTTTGGTGAGCAAATGCAGACCCTTTGAAGTCATATTGCATGGTACCCATTCCATGGTTCTCAACTCTCCAGGTTTAAGGGATTCTTCCTTCAGCTAAAACATGCATGTGGAACCCAGAGTATGATCCTCCGTGTGATCGGGAAACGTGTTCAAATGTGTCTCAGTTTTCGTCCCCTGGTACTCGGGTGCAACATTCCAGACGCTTTACTAACACTCTCCCCACTTGGAGAGTCAGTGCCTTTAACCTCCTGTTTGGCCCAGTTTGCAATTTCTGCGGAAAATGTACAGGAATAGGGAGAACCAATGAGAGACTAGCTGGAGGTGTCTGCCCGGGTAAATTTAACTCTCATTTCCCACCAAGAAGAGGAATTAACCAAAGGCTCAGCGAGCCATGCCGAAACCACACTAGGGCCTGAAGCAATCCTGCGGTGTTGCGGCCAGCTCACAAGAAAGTGAGTTGAAGAAAGGAGCTCAGGGGCCCTGTAATTCACACACCTGCAGAGTTATACATGACAGCTATCGTCCAAAAATATATTGAAGTAAGGCTGCCAAGAGGACTTGAGAGCGGGGCAGAATTGCAGGAAACCGATTTCAGGAGGTAGACTGGAATTGCATGTAAAGCATAGGAAAAGAGGCAGAACGTCCACAATGATGCACTTGGCCAAAAAGGGCGTATGAGTTTTTTCCTGAATATATTCAGGAAAAAACTCATACGCCCTTTTTGGCCAACCAAGCAAGCTTGCAAAGGAAATCTGCACTACAATGAAGTCTCACTGCCCCCCGGTCAAAAGGGACATCTGAAAAAAGTGTAAAATCCAGAAAGGCAGGACAGGCCATGGAGAACTGGGAGCCTTCTTATGCTGATGGGCGGGATGTAAATTGCCAACAGCCACTCTGGAGAAGTGTATGGTGTTTCCTGAAACATCTAAAAAACAAAGCAACACAGCCTAGGGCACTTGCACTTATGGTCCTATAGCTTAGGGAAATTAAAATTAAACAGACACAGCCACCCCAAAGTTTGGGACGGCTCTGTTTACAAGAACCTCGGTTACGGTACAAGTTCAATATCGCAGAAAGCGAAAAATGGATAAAGAAGTTGTGGTACTAACGTACAATGCAATATCACTCAGCAATGAAATCTCTTTCATCAGGCTCATAGCAGCATAATGAGTGGATTCAGGTACGATGATTCTAAGTGAAATACGTCACACAGAAAAAGAAACATCATAAGATATCACTAATACACGGAATGTAAACTTGGCTACACAGGAACTGAATTACAAAACAGAATAGGGTCTCAAATGTAGAAAACCAACTTATGCTTGCTTAAGGGGAAAGGTGAGTTGGGGTGCTGCATAAAACCAGAGATTGAAATTAGCACAAATACCTTTCCATAAGCCAAATATGTAATAGACAAGAGCTACTGCTTGCTCAACGAAGTGGACTCAACACCCCATATTAAACGCCTAAGAATATACTTGACTAGTAAGAATCTTAAAACCTATGGATTTATATGTCTCCGAAGGAGAATCAAGCGTGTGTAAAGCGGCATAAACGCAGCAGTGATAGGATTGGTGAGGTTCGGTGAGCAAATGCAGACCCTTTGAAGTCATATTGCATGGTACCCATTCCATGGGTCTCAACTCTCCAGGTTTAAGGGATTCTTCCTTCAGCTAAAACATGCATGTGGAACCCAGAGGATGATCCACCGTGTGATCGGGAAACGTGTTGAAATGTGTCTCAGTTTTCGTCCCCTGGTACTCGTGTGCAACATTCCAGACGCTTTACTAACACTCTCCCCACTTGGTGAGTCAGTGCCTTTAACCTCCTGTTTGGCCCAGTTTGCAATTTCTGCGGAAAATGAACAGGAATAGGGAGAACCAATGAGAGACTAGCTGGAGGTGTCTGGACGGGTAAATTTAACTCTCATTTCCCACCAAGAAGAGGAATTAACCAAAGGCTCAGCGAGCCATGCCGGAACCACACTAGGGCCTGAAGCAATCCTGCGGTGTTGCGGCCAGCTCACAAGAAAGCGACTTGAAGAAAGGAGCTCAGGGGCACTGTAATTCACACACCTGCAGAGTTCTAAATGACAGCTATCGTCCAAAAATATATTGAAGTAAGGCTGCCAAGAGGACTTGAAAGCGGGGCAGAATTGCAGGAAAACGATTTCAGGAGGTAGACTGGAATTGCATGTAAAGCATAGGAAAAGAGGCAGAACGTCCACAATGATGCACTTGGCCAAAAAGGGCGTATACGTTTTTTCCTGAATATATTCTGGAAAAAACGCATACGCCCTTTTTGGCCAACCAAGCAAGCTTGCAAAGGAAATCTGCACTACAATGAAGTCTCACTGCCCCCCGGTCAAAAGGGCCATCTGAAAAAAGTGTAAAATCCAGAAAGGCAGGACAGACCATGGAGAACTGGGAGCCTTGTTATGCTGATGGGCGTGATGCAAATTGCCAACAGCCACTCTGGAGAAGTGTATGGTGTTTCCTGAAACATCTGAAAAACAAAGCAACAGAGCCTAGGGCACTTCCACTTATGGTCCTATAGATTAGGGAAATTAAAATCAAAAAGACACAGCCACCCCAATGTTTGGGACGGCTCTGTTTACAAGAACCTTGTTTACGGTACAAGTTCAATATCGCAGAAAGCGAAAAATGGATAAAGAAGTTGTGGTACTAACGTACAATGCAATATCACTCAGCAATGAAATCTATGTCATCAGGCCCATAGCAGAATAATGAGTGGATTTAGGTACGATGATTCTAAGTGAAATATGTCACACAGAAAAAGAAACATCATAAGATATCACTAATACACGGAATGTAAACTTGGCTACACAGGAACTGAATTACAAAACAGAATAGGGTCTCAAATGTAGAAAACCAACTTATGCTTGCTTAAGGGGAAAGGTGAGTTGGGGTGCTGCATAAAACCAGAGATTGAAATTAGCACAGATACCTATCCATAAGCCAAATATGTAATAGACAAGAGCTACTGCTTGCTCAACGAAGTGGACTCAACACCCCATATTAAAGGCCTAAGAATATACCTGACTAGTAAGAATCTTAAAACCTATGGATTTATATGTCTCCGAAAGAGAATCAAGCGTGTGTACAGCGGCATAAACGCAGCAGTGATAGGATTGGTGAGGTTCGGTGAGCAAATGCAGACCCTTTGAAGTCATATTGCATGGTACCCATTCCATGGTTCTCAACTCTCCAGGTTTAAGGGATTCTTCCTTCAGCTAAAACATGCATGTGGAACCCAGAGTATGATCCACCGTGTGATCGGGAAAGGTGTTCAAATATGTCTCAGTTTTCGTCCCCTGGTACTCGGGTGCAACATTCCAGACGCTTTCCTAACACTCTCCCCACTTGGAGAGTCAGTGCCTTTAACCTCCTGTTTGGCCCAGTTTGCAATTTCTGCGGAAAATGAACAGGAATAGGGAGAACCAATGAGAGACTAGCTGGAGGTGTCTGGACGGGTAAATTTAACTCTCATTTCCCACCAAGAAGAGGAATTAACCAAAGGCTCAGCGAGCCATGCCGGAACCACACTAGGGCCTGAAGCAATCCTGCGGTGTTGCGGCCAGCTCACAAGAAAGCGAGTTGAAGAAAGGAGCTCAGGGGCCCTGTAATTCACACACCTGCAGAGTTCTAAATGACAGCTATCGTCCAAAAATATATTGAAGTAAGGCTGCCAAGAGGACTTGAAAGCGGGGCAGAATTGCAGGAAACCGATTTCAGGAGGTAGACTGGAATTGCATGTAAAGCATAGGAAAAGAGGCAGAACGTCCACAATGATGCACTTGGCCAAAAAGGGCGTATGCGTTTTTTCCTGAATATATTCAGGAAAAAACGCATACGCCCTTTTTGGCCAACCAAGCAAGCTTGCAAAGGAAATCTGCACTACAATGAAGTCTCACTGCCCCCCGGTCAAAAGGGACATATGAAAAAAGTGTAAAATCCAGAAAGGCAGGACAGGCCATGGAGAACTGGGAGCCTTCTTATGCTGATGGGCGGGATGTAAATTGCCAACAGCCACTCTGGAGAAGTGTATGGTGTTTCCTGAAACATCTAAAAAACAAAGCAACACAGCCTAGGGCACTTGCACTTATGGTCCTATAGCTTAGGGAAATTAAAATTAAAAAGACACAGCCACCCCAAAGTTTGGGACGGCTCTGTTTACAAGAACCTCGGTTACGGTACAAGTTCAATATCGCAGAAAGCGAAAAATGGATAAAGAAGTTGTGGTACTAACGTACAATGCAATATCACTCAGCAATGAAATCTCTTTCATCAGGCTCATAGCAGCATAATGAGTGGATTCAGGTACGATGATTCTAAGTGAAATACGTCACACAGAAAAAGAAACATCATAAGATATCACTAATACACGGAATGTAAACTTGGCTACACAGGAACTGAATTACAAAACAGAATAGGGTCTCAAATGTAGAAAACCAACTTATGCTTGCTTAAGGGGAAAGGTGAGTTGGGGTGCTGCATAAAACCAGAGATTGAAATTAGCACAGATACCTTTCCATAAGCCAAATATGTAATAGACAAGAGCTACTGCTTGCTCAACGAAGTGGACTCAACACCCCATATTAAACGCCTAAGAATATACCTGACTAGTAAGAATCTTAAAACCTATGGATTTATATGTCTCCGAAAGAGAATCAAGCATGTGTACAGCGGCATAAACGCAGCAGTGATAGGATTGGTGAGGTTCGGTGAGCAAATGCAGACCCTTTGAAGTCATATTGCATGGTACCCATTCCATGGTTCTCAACTCTCCAGGTTTAAGGGATTCTTCCTTCAGCTAAAACATGCATGTGGAACCCAGAGTATGATCCACCGTGTGATCGGGAAACGTGTTCAAATGTGTCTCACTTTTCGTCCCCTGGTACTCGGGTGCAACATTCCAGACGCTTTACTAACACTCTCCCCACTTGGAGAGTCAGTGCCTTTAACCTCCTGTTTGGCCCAGTTTGCAATTTCTGCGGAAAATGAACAGGAATAGGGAGAACCAATGAGAGACTAGCTGGAGGTGTCTGCACGGGTAAATTTAACTCTCATTTCCCACCAAGAAGAGGAATTAACCAAAGGCTCAGCGAGCCATGCCGGAACCACACTAGGGCCTGAAGCAATCCTGCGGTGTTGCGGCCAGCTCACAAGAAAGCGACTTGAAGAAAGGAGCTCAGGGGCCCTGTAATTCACACACCTGCAGAGTTCTAAATGACAGCTATCGTCCAAAAATATATTGAAATAAGGGTGCCAAGAGGACTTGAAAGCGGGGCAGAATTGCAGGAAACCGATTTCAGGAGGTAGACTGGAATTGCATGTAAAGCATAGGAAAAGAGGCAGAACGTCCACAATGATGCACTTGGCCAAAAAGGGCATATGCGTTTTTTCCTGAATATATTCAGGAAAAAACGCATACGCCCTTTTTGGCCAACCAAGCAAGCTTGCAAATGAAATCTGCACTACAATGAAGTCTCACTGCCCCCCGGTCAAAAGGGCCATCTGAAAAAAGAGTAAAATCCAGAAAGGCAGGACAGGCCATGGAGAAATGGGAGCCTTCTTATGCTGATGGGCGGGATGTAAATTGCCAACAGCCACTCTGGAGAAGTGTATGGTGTTTCCTGAAACATCTAAAAAACAAAGCAACAGAGCCTAGGGCACTTCCACTTATGGTCCTATAGATTAGGGAAATTAAAATCAAAAAGACACAGCCACCCCAAAGTTTGGGACGGCTCTGTTTACAAGAACCTCGTTTATGGTACAAGTTCAATATCGCAGAAAGCGAAAAATGGATAAAGAAGTTGTGGTACTTACGTACAATGCAATATCACTCAGCAATGAAATCTATGTCATCAGGCCAGTAGCAGCATGAGTGGATTCAGGTACGATGATTCTAAGTGAAATAAGTCACACAGAAAAAGAAACATCATAAGATATCACTAATACACGGAATGTAAACTTGCCTACACAGGAACTGAATTACAAAACAGAATAGGGTCTCAAATGTAGAAAACCAACTTATGCTTGCTTAAGGGGAAAGGTGAGTTGGGGTGCTGCATAAAACCAGAGATTGAAATTAGCACAGATACCTTTCCATAAGCCAAATATGTAATAGACAAGAGCTACTGCTTGCTCAACGAAGTGGACTCAACACCCCATATTAAACGCCTAAGAATATACCTGACTAGTAAGAATCTTAAAACCTATGGATTTATATGTCTCTGAAAGAGAAGGAAGTGTGTGTACAGTGGCATAAACGCAGCAGAGAAAGGGTTGGTGATGTTCGGTGAGCAAATGCAGACCCTTTGAAGTCATATTGCATGGTACCCATTCCATGGTTCTCAACTCTCCAGGTTTAAGGGATTCTTCCTTCAGCTAAAACATGCATGTGGAACCCAGAGTATGATCCTCCGTGTGATCGGGAAACGTGTTCAAATGTGTCTCAGTTTTCGTCCCCTGGTACTCGGGTGCAACATTCCAGATGCTTTACTAACACTCTCCCCACTTGGAGAGTCAGTGCCTTTAACCTCCTGTTTGGCCCAGTTTGCAATTTCTGCGGAAAATGTACAGGAATAGGGAGAACCAATGAGAGACTAGCTGGAGGTGTCTGGACGGGTAAATTTAACTCTCATTTCCCACCAAGAAGAGGAATTAACCAAAGGCTCAGCGAGCCATGCCGGAACCACACTAGGGCCTGAAGCAATCCTGCGGTGTTGCGGCCAGCTCACAAGAAAGCGAGTTGAAGAAAGGAGCTCAGGGGCCCTGTAATTCACACACCTGCAGAGTTATACATGACAGCTATCGTCCAAAAATATATTGAAGTAAGGCTGCCAAGAGGACTTGAAAGCGGGGCAGAATTGCAGGAAACCGATTTCAGGAGGTAGACTGGAATTGCATGTAAAGCATAGGAAAAGAGGCAGAACGTCCACAATGATGCACTTGGCCAAAAAGGGCGTATGAGTTTTTTCCTGAATATATTCAGGAAAAAACGCATACGCCCTTTTTGGCCAACCAAGCAAGCTTGCAAAGGAAATCTGCACTACAATGAAGTCTCACTGCCCCCCGGTCAAAAGGGACATCTGAAAAAAGTGTAAAATCCAGAAAGGCAGGACAGGCCATGGAGAACTGGGAGCCTTCTTATGCTGATGGGCGGGATGTAAATTGCCAACAGCCACTCTGGAGAAGTGTATGGTGTTTCCTGAAACATCTAAAAAACAAAGCAACACAGCCTAGGGCACTTGCACTTATGGTCCTATAGCTTAGGGAAATTAAAATTAAACAGACACAGCCACCCCAAAGTTTGGGACGGCTCTGTTTACAAGAACCTCGTTTCCGGTACAAGTTCAATATCGCAGAAAGCGAAAAATGGATAAAGAAGTTGTGGTACTAACGTACAATGCAATATCACTCAGCAATGAAATCTCTTTCATCAGGCTCATAGCAGCATAATGAGTGGATTCAGGTACGATGATTCTAAGTGAAATACGTCACACAGAAAAAGAAACATCATAAGATATCACTAATACACGGAATGTAAACTTGGCTACACAGGAACTGAATTACAAAACAGAATAGGGTCTCAAATGTAGAAAACCAACTTATGCTTGCTTAAGGGGAAAGGTGAGTTGGGGTGCTGCATAAAACCAGAGATTGAAATTAGCACAGATACCTTTCCATAAGCCAAATATGTAATAGACAAGAGCTACTGCTTGCTCAACGAAGTGGACTCAACACCCCATATTAAACGCCTAAGAATATACCTGACTAGTAAGAATCTTAAAACCTATGGATTTATATGTCTCCGAAAGAGAATCAAGCATGTGTACAGCGGCATAAACGCAGCAGTGATAGGATTGGTGAGGTTCGGTGAGCAAATGCAGACCCTTTGAAGTCATATTGCATGGTACCCATTCCATGGTTCTCAACTCTCCAGGTTTAAGGGATTCCTCCTTCAGCTAAAACATGCATGTGGAACCCAGAGTATGATCCACCGTGTGATCGGGAAACGTGTTCAAATGTGTCTCACTTTTCGTCCCCTGGTACTCGGGTGCAACATTCCAGACGCTTTACTAACACTCTCCCCACTTGGAGAGTCAGTGCCTTTAACCTCCTGTTTGGCCCAGTTTGCAATTTCTGCGGAAAATGAACAGGAATAGGGAGAACCAATGAGAGACTAGCTGGAGGTGTCTGGACGGGTAAATTTAACTCTCATTTCCCACCAAGAAGAGGAATTAACCAAAGGCTCAGCGAGCCATGCCGGAACCACACTAGGGCCTGAAGCAATCCTGCGGTGTTGCGGCCAGCTCACAAGAAAGCGAGTTGAAGAAAGGAGCTCAGGGGCCCTGTAATTCACACACCTGCAGAGTTCTAAATGACAGCTATCGTCCAAAAATATATTGAAGTAAGGGTGCCAAGAGGACTTGAAAGCGGGGCAGAATTGCAGGAAACCGATTTCAGGAGGTAGACTGGAATTGCATGTAAAGCATAGGAAAAGAGGCAGAACGTCCACAATGATGCACTTGGCCAAAAAGGGCATATGCGTTTTTTCCTGAATATATTCAGGAAAAAACGCATACGCCCTTTTTGGCCAACCAAGCAAGCTTGCAAATGAAATCTGCACTACAATGAAGTCTCACTGCCCCCCGGTCAAAAGGGACATCTGAAAAAAGTGTAAAATCCAGAAAGGCAGGACAGGCCATGGAGAAATGGGAGCCTTCTTATGCTGATGGGCGGGATGTAAATTGCCAACAGCCACTCTGGAGAAGTGTATGGTGTTTCCTGAAACATCTAAAAAACAAAGCAACAGAGCCTAGGGCACTTCCACTTATGGTCCTATAGCTTAGGGAAATTAAAATCAAAAAGACACAGCCACCCCAAAGTTTGGGACGGCTCTGTTTACAAGAACCTCGTTTATGGTACAAGTTCAATATCGCAGAAAGCGAAAAATGGATAAAGAAGTTGTGGTACTTACGTACAATGCAATATCACTCAGCAATGAAATCTATGTCATCAGGCCAGTAGCAGCATGAGTGGATTCAGGTACGATGATTCTAAGTGAAATAAGTCACACAGAAAAAGAAACATCATAAGATATCACTAATACACGGAATGTAAACTTGCCTACACAGGAACTGAATTACAAAACAGAATAGGGTCTCAAATGTAGAAAACCAACTTATGCTTGCTTAAGGGGAAAGGTGAGTTGGGGTGCTGCATAAAACCAGAGATTGAAATTAGCACAGATACCTTTCCATAAGCCAAATATGTAATAGACAAGAGCTACTGCTTGCTCAACGAAGTGGACTCAACACCCCATATTAAACGCCTAAGAATATACCTGACTAGTAAGAATCTTAAAACCTATGGATTTATATGTCTCCGAAAGAGAAGGAAGTGTGTGTACAGTGGCATAAACGCAGCAGAGAAAGGGTTGGTGATGTTCGGTGAGCAAATGCAGACCCTTTGAAGTCATATTGCATGGTACCCATTCCATGGTTCTCAACTCTCCAGGTTTAAGGGATTCTTCCTTCAGCTAAAACATGCATGTGGAACCCAGAGTATGATCCTCCGTGTGATCGGGAAACGTGTTCAAATGTGTCTCAGTTTTCGTCCCCTGGTACTCGGGTGCAACATTCCAGATGCTTTACTAACACTCTCCCCACTTGGAGAGTCAGTGCCTTTAACCTCCTGTTTGGCCCAGTTTGCAATTTCTGCGGAAAATGTACAGGAATAGGGAGAACCAATGAGAGACTAGCTGGAGGTGTCTGCCCGGGTAAATTTAACTCTCATTTCCCACCAAGAAGAGGAATTAACCAAAGGCTCAGCGAGCCATGCCGGAACCACACTAGGGCCTGAAGCAATCCTGCGGTGTTGCGGCCAGCTCACAAGAAAGCGAGTTGAAGAAAGGAGCTCAGGGGCCCTGTAATTCACACACCTGCAGAGTTATACATGACAGCTATCGTCCAAAAATATATTGAAGTAAGGCTGCCAAGAGGACTTGAAAGCGGGGCAGAATTGCAGGAAACCGATTTCAGGAGGTAGACTGGAATTGCATGTAAAGCATAGGAAAAGAGGCAGAACGTCCACAATGATGCACTTGGCCAAAAAGGGCGTATGCGTTTTTTCCTGAATATATTCAGGAAAAAACGCATACGCCCTTTTTGGCCAACCAAGCAAGCTTGCAAAGGAAATCTGCACTACAATGAAGTCTCACTGCCCCCCGGTCAAAAGGGCCATCTGAAAAAAGTGTAAAATCCAGAAAGGCAGGACAGGCCATGGAGAACTGGGAGCCTTCTTATGCTGATGGGCGGGATGTAAATTGCCAACAGCCACTCTGGAGAAGTGTATGGTGTTTCCTGAAACATCTAAAAAACAAAGCAACACAGCCTAGGGCACTTGCACTTATGGTCCTATAGCTTAGGGAAATTAAAATTAAAAAGACACAGCCACCCCAAAGTTTGGGACGGCTCTGTTTACAAGAACCTCGGTTACGGTACAAGTTCAATATCGCAGAAAGCGAAAAATGGATAAAGAAGTTGTGGTACTAACGTACAATGCAATATCACTCAGCAATGAAATCTCTTTCATCAGGCTCATAGCAGCATAATGAGTGGATTCAGGTACGATGATTCTAAGTGAAATACGTCACACAGAAAAAGAAACATCATAAGATATCACTAATACACGGAATGTAAACTTGGCTACACAGGAACTGAATTACAAAACAGAATAGGGTCTCAAATGTAGAAAACCAACTTATGCTTGCTTAAGGGGAAAGGTGAGTTGGGGTGCTGCATAAAACCAGAGATTGAAATTAGCACAGATACCTTTCCATAAGCCAAATATGTAATAGACAAGAGCTATTGCTTGCTCAACGAAGTGGACTCAACACCCCATATTAAACGCCTAAGAATATACCTGACTAGTAAGAATCTTAAAACCTATGGATTTATATGTCTCCGAAAGAGAATCAAGCATGTGTACAGCGGCATAAACGCAGCAGTGATAGGATTGGTGAGGTTCGGTGAGCAAATGCAGACCCTTTGAAGTCATATTGCATGGTACCCATTCCATGGTTCTCAACTCTCCAGGTTTAAGGGATTCTTCCTTCAGCTAAAACATGCATGTGGAACCCAGAGTATGATCCACCGTGTGATCGGGAAACGTGTTCAAATGTGTCTCACTTTTCGTCCCCTGGTACTCGGGTGCAACATTCCAGACGCTTTACTAACACTCTCCCCACTTGGAGAGTCAGTGCCTTTAACCTCCTGTTTGGCCCAGTTTGCAATTTCTGCGGAAAATGAACAGGAATAGGGAGAACCAATGAGAGACTAGCTGGAGGTGTCTGCACGGGTAAATTTAACTCTCATTTCCCACCAAGAAGAGGAATTAACCAAAGGCTCAGCGAGCCATGCCGGAACCACACTAGGGCCTGAAGCAATCCTGCGGTGTTGTGGCCAGCTCACAAGAAAGCGACTTGAAGAAAGGAGCTCAGGGGCCCTGTAATTCACACACCTGCAGAGTTCTAAATGACAGCTATCGTCCAAAAATATATTGAAGTAAGGGTGCCAAGAGGACTTGAAAGCGGGGCAGAATTGCAGGAAACCGATTTCAGGAGGTAGACTGGAATTGCATGTAAAGCATAGGAAAAGAGGCAGAACGTCCACAATGATGCACTTGGCCAAAAAGGGCATATGCGTTTTTTCCTGAATATATTCAGGAAAAAACGCATACGCCCTTTTTGGCCAACCAAGCAAGCTTGCAAATGAAATCTGCACTACAATGAAGTCTCACTGCCCCCCGGTCAAAAGGGACATCTGAAAAAAGTGTAAAATCCAGAAAGGCAGGACAGGCCATGGAGAACTGGGAGCCTTCTTATGCTGATGGGCGGGATGTAAATTGCCAACAGCCACTCTGGAGAAGTGTATGGTGTTTCCTGAAACATCTAAAAAACAAAGCAACACAGCCTAGGGCACTTCCACTTATGGTCCTATAGATTAGGGAAATTAAAATCAAAAAGACACAGCCACCCCAAAATTTGGGACGGCTCTGTTTACAAGAACCTCGTTTATGGTACAAGTTCAATATCGCAGAAAGCGAAAAATGGATAAAGAAGTTGTGGTACTTACGTACAATGCAATATCACTCAGCAATGAAATCTATGTCATCAGGCCAGTAGCAGCATAATGAGTGGATTCAGGTACGATGATTCTAAGTGAAATAAGTCACACAGAAAAAGAAACATCATAAGATATCACTAATACACGGAATGTAAACTTGCCTACACAGGAACTGAATTACAAAACAGAATAGGGTCTCAAATGTAGAAAACCAACTTATGCTTGCTTAAGGGGAAAGGTGAGTTGGGGTGCTGCATAAAACCAGAGATTGAAATTAGCACAGATACCTTTCCATAAGCCAAATATGTAATAGACAAGAGCTACTGCTTGCTCAACGAAGTGGACTCAACACCCCATATTAAACGCCTAAGAATATACCTGACTAGTAAGAATCTTAAAACCTATGGATTTATATGTCTCCGAAAGAGAATCAAGCATGTGTACAGCGGCATAAACGCAGCAGTGATAGGATTGGTGAGGTTCGGTGAGCAAATGCAGACCCTTTGAAGTCATATTGCATGGTACCCATTCCATGGTTCTCAACTCTCCAGGTTTAAGGGATTCCTCCTTCAGCTAAAACATGCATGTGGAACCCAGAGTATGATCCACCGTGTGATCGGGAAACGTGTTCAAATGTGTCTCACTTTTCGTCCCCTGGTACTCGGGTGCAACATTCCAGACGCTTTACTAACACTCTCCCCACTTGGAGAGTCAGTGCCTTTAACCTCCTGTTTGGCCCAGTTTGCAATTTCTGCGGAAAATGAACAGGAATAGGGAGAACCAATGAGAGACTAGCTGGAGGTGTCTGGACGGGTAAATTTAACTCTCATTTCCCACCAAGAAGAGGAATTAACCAAAGGCTCAGCGAGCCATGCCGGAACCACACTAGGGCCTGAAGCAATCCTGCGGTGTTGCGGCCAGCTCACAAGAAAGCGAGTTGAAGAAAGGAGCTCAGGGGCCCTGTAATTCACACACCTGCAGAGTTCTAAATGACAGCTATCGTCCAAAAATATATTGAAGTAAGGGTGCCAAGAGGACTTGAAAGCGGGGCAGAATTGCAGGAAACCGATTTCAGGAGGTAGACTGGAATTGCATGTAAAGCATAGGAAAAGAGGCAGAACGTCCACAATGATGCACTTGGCCAAAAAGGGCATATGCGTTTTTTCCTGAATATATTCAGGAAAAAACGCATACGCCCTTTTTGGCCAACCAAGCAAGCTTGCAAATGAAATCTGCACTACAATGAAGTCTCACTGCCCCCCGGTCAAAAGGGACATCTGAAAAAAGTGTAAAATCCAGAAAGGCAGGACAGGCCATGGAGAAATGGGAGCCTTCTTATGCTGATGGGCGGGATGTAAATTGCCAACAGCCACTCTGGAGAAGTGTATGGTGTTTCCTGAAACATCTAAAAAACAAAGCAACAGAGCCTAGGGCACTTCCACTTATGGTCCTATAGCTTAGGGAAATTAAAATCAAAAAGACACAGCCACCCCAAAGTTTGGGACGGCTCTGTTTACAAGAACCTCGTTTATGGTACAAGTTCAATATCGCAGAAAGCGAAAAATGGATAAAGAAGTTGTGGTACTTACGTACAATGCAATATCACTCAGCAATGAAATCTATGTCATCAGGCCAGTAGCAGCATGAGTGGATTCAGGTACGATGATTCTAAGTGAAATAAGTCACACAGAAAAAGAAACATCATAAGATATCACTAATACACGGAATGTAAACTTGCCTACACAGGAACTGAATTACAAAACAGAATAGGGTCTCAAATGTAGAAAACCAACTTATGCTTGCTTAAGGGGAAAGGTGAGTTGGGGTGCTGCATAAAACCAGAGATTGAAATTAGCACAGATACCTTTCCATAAGCCAAATATGTAATAGACAAGAGCTACTGCTTGCTCAACGAAGTGGACTCAACACCCCATATTAAACGCCTAAGAATATACCTGACTAGTAAGAATCTTAAAACCTATGGATTTATATGTCTCCGAAAGAGAAGGAAGTGTGTGTACAGTGGCATAAACGCAGCAGAGAAAGGGTTGGTGATGTTCGGTGAGCAAATGCAGACCCTTTGAAGTCATATTGCATGGTACCCATTCCATGGTTCTCAACTCTCCAGGTTTAAGGGATTCTTCCTTCAGCTAAAACATGCATGTGGAACCCAGAGTATGATCCTCCGTGTGATCGGGAAACGTGTTCAAATGTGTCTCAGTTTTCGTCCCCTGGTACTCGGGTGCAACATTCCAGATGCTTTACTAACACTCTCCCCACTTGGAGAGTCAGTGCCTTTAACCTCCTGTTTGGCCCAGTTTGCAATTTCTGCGGAAAATGTACAGGAATAGGGAGAACCAATGAGAGACTAGCTGGAGGTGTCTGCCCGGGTAAATTTAACTCTCATTTCCCACCAAGAAGAGGAATTAACCAAAGGCTCAGCGAGCCATGCCGGAACCACACTAGGGCCTGAAGCAATCCTGCGGTGTTGCGGCCAGCTCACAAGAAAGCGAGTTGAAGAAAGGAGCTCAGGGGCCCTGTAATTCACACACCTGCAGAGTTATACATGACAGCTATCGTCCAAAAATATATTGAAGTAAGGCTGCCAAGAGGACTTGAAAGCGGGGCAGAATTGCAGGAAACCGATTTCAGGAGGTAGACTGGAATTGCATGTAAAGCATAGGAAAAGAGGCAGAACGTCCACAATGATGCACTTGGCCAAAAAGGGCGTATGCGTTTTTTCCTGAATATATTCAGGAAAAAACGCATACGCCCTTTTTGGCCAACCAAGCAAGCTTGCAAAGGAAATCTGCACTACAATGAAGTCTCACTGCCCCCCGGTCAAAAGGGCCATCTGAAAAAAGTGTAAAATCCAGAAAGGCAGGACAGGCCATGGAGAACTGGGAGCCTTCTTATGCTGATGGGCGGGATGTAAATTGCCAACAGCCACTCTGGAGAAGTGTATGGTGTTTCCTGAAACATCTAAAAAACAAAGCAACACAGCCTAGGGCACTTGCACTTATGGTCCTATAGCTTAGGGAAATTAAAATTAAAAAGACACAGCCACCCCAAAGTTTGGGACGGCTCTGTTTACAAGAACCTCGGTTACGGTACAAGTTCAATATCGCAGAAAGCGAAAAATGGATAAAGAAGTTGTGGTACTAACGTACAATGCAATATCACTCAGCAATGAAATCTCTTTCATCAGGCTCATAGCAGCATAATGAGTGGATTCAGGTACGATGATTCTAAGTGAAATACGTCACACAGAAAAAGAAACATCATAAGATATCACTAATACACGGAATGTAAACTTGGCTACACAGGAACTGAATTACAAAACAGAATAGGGTCTCAAATGTAGAAAACCAACTTATGCTTGCTTAAGGGGAAAGGTGAGTTGGGGTGCTGCATAAAACCAGAGATTGAAATTAGCACAGATACCTTTCCATAAGCCAAATATGTAATAGACAAGAGCTATTGCTTGCTCAACGAAGTGGACTCAACACCCCATATTAAACGCCTAAGAATATACCTGACTAGTAAGAATCTTAAAACCTATGGATTTATATGTCTCCGAAAGAGAATCAAGCATGTGTACAGCGGCATAAACGCAGCAGTGATAGGATTGGTGAGGTTCGGTGAGCAAATGCAGACCCTTTGAAGTCATATTGCATGGTACCCATTCCATGGTTCTCAACTCTCCAGGTTTAAGGGATTCTTCCTTCAGCTAAAACATGCATGTGGAACCCAGAGTATGATCCACCGTGTGATCGGGAAACGTGTTCAAATGTGTCTCACTTTTCGTCCCCTGGTACTCGGGTGCAACATTCCAGACGCTTTACTAACACTCTCCCCACTTGGAGAGTCAGTGCCTTTAACCTCCTGTTTGGCCCAGTTTGCAATTTCTGCGGAAAATGAACAGGAATAGGGAGAACCAATGAGAGACTAGCTGGAGGTGTCTGCACGGGTAAATTTAACTCTCATTTCCCACCAAGAAGAGGAATTAACCAAAGGCTCAGCGAGCCATGCCGGAACCACACTAGGGCCTGAAGCAATCCTGCGGTGTTGTGGCCAGCTCACAAGAAAGCGACTTGAAGAAAGGAGCTCAGGGGCCCTGTAATTCACACACCTGCAGAGTTCTAAATGACAGCTATCGTCCAAAAATATATTGAAGTAAGGGTGCCAAGAGGACTTGAAAGCGGGGCAGAATTGCAGGAAACCGATTTCAGGAGGTAGACTGGAATTGCATGTAAAGCATAGGAAAAGAGGCAGAACGTCCACAATGATGCACTTGGCCAAAAAGGGCATATGCGTTTTTTCCTGAATATATTCAGGAAAAAACGCATACGCCCTTTTTGGCCAACCAAGCAAGCTTGCAAATGAAATCTGCACTACAATGAAGTCTCACTGCCCCCCGGTCAAAAGGGACATCTGAAAAAAGTGTAAAATCCAGAAAGGCAGGACAGGCCATGGAGAACTGGGAGCCTTCTTATGCTGATGGGCGGGATGTAAATTGCCAACAGCCACTCTGGAGAAGTGTATGGTGTTTCCTGAAACATCTAAAAAACAAAGCAACACAGCCTAGGGCACTTCCACTTATGGTCCTATAGATTAGGGAAATTAAAATCAAAAAGACACAGCCACCCCAAAATTTGGGACGGCTCTGTTTACAAGAACCTCGTTTATGGTACAAGTTCAATATCGCAGAAAGCGAAAAATGGATAAAGAAGTTGTGGTACTTACGTACAATGCAATATCACTCAGCAATGAAATCTATGTCATCAGGCCAGTAGCAGCATAATGAGTGGATTCAGGTACGATGATTCTAAGTGAAATAAGTCACACAGAAAAAGAAACATCATAAGATATCACTAATACACGGAATGTAAACTTGCCTACACAGGAACTGAATTACAAAACAGAATAGGGTCTCAAATGTAGAAAACCAACTTATGCTTGCTTAAGGGGAAAGGTGAGTTGGGGTGCTGCATAAAACCAGAGATTGAAATTAGCACAGATACCTTTCCATAAGCCAAATATGTAATAGACAAGAGCTACTGCTTGCTCAACGAAGTGGACTCAACACCCCATATTAAACGCCTAAGAATATACCTGACTAGTAAGAATCTTAAAACCTATGGATTTATATGTCTCCGAAAGAGAAGGAAGTGTGTGTACAGTGGCATAAACGCAGCAGAGAAAGGGTTGGTGATGTTCGGTGAGCAAATGCAGACCCTTTGAAGTCATATTGCATGGTACCCATTCCATGGTTCTCAACTCTCCAGGTTTAAGGGATTCTTCCTTCAGCTAAAACATGCATGTGGAACCCAGAGTATGATCCTCCGTGTGATCGGGAAACGTGTTCAAATGTGTCTCAGTTTTCGTCCCCTGGTACTCGGGTGCAACATTCCAGACGCTTTACTAACACTCTCCCCACTTGGAGAGTCAGTGCCTTTAACCTCCTGTTTGGCCCAGTTTGCAATTTCTGCGGAAAATGTACAGGAATAGGGAGAACCAATGAGAGACTAGCTGGAGGTGTCTGCCCGGGTAAATTTAACTCTCATTTCCCACCAAGAAGAGGAATTAACCAAAGGCTCAGCGAGCCATGCCGGAACCACACTAGGGCCTGAAGCAATCCTGCGGTGTTGCGGCCAGCTCACAAGAAAGCGAGTTGAAGAAAGGAGCTCAGGGGCCCTGTAATTCACACACCTGCAGAGTTCTAAATGACAGCTATCGTCCAAAAATATATTGAAGTAAGGCTGCCAAGAGGACTTGAAAGCGGGGCAGAATTGCAGGAAACCGATTTCAGGAGGTAGACTGGAATTGCATGTAAAGCATAGGAAAAGAGGCAGAACGTCCACAATGATGCACTTGGCCAAAAAGGGCGTATGTGTTTTTTCCTGAATATATTCAGGAAAAAACGCATACGCCCTTTTTGGCCAACCAAGCAAGCTTGCAAAGGAAATCTGCACTACAATGAAGTCTCACTGCCCCCCGGTCAAAAGGGACATCTGAAAAAAGTGTAAAATCCAGAAAGGCAGGACAGGCCATGGAGAACTGGGAGCCCTCTTATGATGATGGGCGGGATGTAAATTGCCAACAGCCACTCTGGAGAAGTGTATGGTGTTTCCTGAAACATCTAAAAAACAAAGCAACACAGCCTACGGCACTTGCACTTATGGTCCTATAGCTTAGGGAAATTAAAATTAAACAGACACAGCCACCCCAAAGTTTGGGACGGCTCTGTTTACAAGAACCTCGTTTCCGGTACAAGTTCAATATCGCAGAAAGCGAAAAATGGATAAAGAAGTTGTGGTACTAACGTACAATGCAATATCACTCAGCAATGAAATCTCTTTCATCAGGCTCATAGCAGCATAATGAGTGGATTCAGGTACGATGATTCTAAGTGAAATACGTCACACAGAAAAAGAAACATCATAAGATATCACTAATACACGGAATGTAAACTTGGCTACACAGGAACTGAATTACAAAACAGAATAGGGTCTCAAATGTAGAAAACCAACTTATGCTTGCTTAAGGGGAAAGGTGAGTTGGGGTGCTGCATAAAACCAGAGATTGAAATTAGCACAGATACCTTTCCATAAGCCAAATATGTAATAGACAAGAGCTACTGCTTGCTCAACGAAGTGGACTCAACACCCCATATTAAACGCCTAAGAATATACCTGACTAGTAAGAATCTTAAAACCTATGGATTTATATGTCTCCGAAAGAGAATCAAGCATGTGTACAGCGGCATAAACGCAGCAGTGATAGGATTGGTGAGGTTCGGTGAGCAAATGCAGACCCTTTGAAGTCATATTGCATGGTACCCATTCCATGGTTCTCAACTCTCCAGGTTTAAGGGATTCCTCCTTCAGCTAAAACATGCATGTGGAACCCAGAGTATGATCCACCGTGTGATCGGGAAACGTGTTCAAATGTGTCTCACTTTTCGTCCCCTGGTACTCGGGTGCAACATTCCAGACGCTTTACTAACACTCTCCCCACTTGGAGAGTCAGTGCCTTTAACCTCCTGTTTGGCCCAGTTTGCAATTTCTGCGGAAAATGAACAGGAATAGGGAGAACCAATGAGAGACTAGCTGGAGGTGTCTGCACGGGTAAATTTAACTCTCATTTCCCACCAAGAAGAGGAATTAACCAAAGGCTCAGCGAGCCATGCCGGAACCACACTAGGGCCTGAAGCAATCCTGCGGTGTTGCGGCCAGCTCACAAGAAAGCGAGTTGAAGAAAGGAGCTCAGGGGCCCTGTAATTCACACACCTGCAGAGTTATAAATGACAGCTATCGTCCAAAAATATATTGAAGTAAGGGTGCCAAGAGGACTTGAAAGCGGGGCAGAATTGCAGGAAACCGATTTCAGGAGGTAGACTGGAATTGCATGTAAAGCATAGGAAAAGAGGCAGAACGTCCACAATGATGCACTTGGCCAAAAAGGGCGTATGCGTTTTTTCCTGAATATATTCAGGAAAAAACGCATACGCCCTTTTTGGGCAACCAAGCAAGCTTGCAAATGAAATCTGCACTACAATGAAGTCTCACTGCCCCCCGGTCAAAAGGGCTATCTGAAAAAAGTGTAAAATCCAGAAAGGCAGGACAGGCCATGGAGAACTGGGAGCCTTCTTATGCTGATGGGCGTGATGTAAATTGCCAACAGCCACTCTGGAGAAGTGTATGGTGTTTCCTGAAACATCTAAAAAACAAAGCAACAGAGCCTAGGGCACTTCCACTTATGGTGCTATAGCTTAGGGAAATTAAAATCAAAAAGACACAGCCACCCCAAAGTTTGGTACGGCTCTGTTTACAAGAACCTCGTTTATGGTACAAGTTCAATATCGCAGAAAGCGAAAAATGGATAAAGAAGTTGTGGTACTTACGTACAATGCAATATCACTCAGCAATGAAATGTATGTCATCAGGCCAGTAGCAGCATAATGAGTGGATTCAGGTACGATGATTCTAAGTGAAATAAGTCACACAGAAAAAGAAACATCATAAGATATCACTAATACACGGAATGTAAACTTGCCTACACAGGAACTGAATTACAAAACAGAATAGGGTCTCAAATGTAGAAAACCAACTTATGCTTGCTTAAGGGGAAAGGTGAGTTGGGGTGCTGCATAAAACCAGAGATTGAAATTAGCACAGATACCTTTCCATAAGCCAAATATGTAATAGACAAGAGCTACTGCTTGCTCAACGAAGTGGACTCAACACCCCATATTAAACGCCTAAGAATATACCTGACTAGTAAGAATCTTAAAACCTATGGATTTATATGTCTCTGAAAGAGAAGGAAGTGTGTGTACAGTGGCATAAACGCAGCAGAGAAAGGGTTGGTGATGTTCGGTGAGCAAATGCAGACCCTTTGAAGTCATATTGCATGGTACCCATTCCATGGTTCTCAACTCTCCAGGTTTAAGGGATTCTTCCTTCAGCTAAAACATGCATGTGGAACCCAGAGTATGATCCTCCGTGTGATCGGGAAACGTGTTCAAATGTGTCTCAGTTTTCGTCCCCTGGTACTCGGGTGCAACATTCCAGACGCTTTACTAACACTCTCCCCACTTGGAGAGTCAGTGCCTTTAACCTCCTGTTTGGCCCAGTTTGCAATTTCTGCGGAAAATGAACAGGAATAGGGAGAACCAATGAGAGACTAGCTGGAGGTGTCTGGACGGGCAAATTTAACTCTCATTTCCCACCAAGAAGAGGAATTAAGCAAAGGCTCAGCGAGCCATGCCGGAACCACACTAGGGCCTGAAGCAATCCTGCGGTGTTGCGGCCAGCTCACAAGAAAGCGAGTTGAAGAAAGGAGCTCATGGGCCCTGTAATTCACAAACCTGCAGAGTTATACATGACAGCTATCGTCCAAAAATATATTGAAGTAAGGCTGCCAAGAGGACTTGAAAGCGGGGCAGAATTGCAGGAAACCGATTTCAGGAGGTAGACTGGAATTGCATGTAAAGCATAGGAAAAGAGGCAGAACGTCCACAATGATGCACTTGGCCAAAAAGGGCGTATGCGTTTTTTCCTGAATATATTCAGGAAAAAACGCATACGCCCTTTTTGGCCAACCAAGCAAGCTTGCAAAGGAAGTCTACACTACAATGAAGTCTCACTGCCCCCCGGTCAAAAGGGCCATCTGAAAAAAGTGTAAAATCCAGAAAGGCAGGACAGTCCATGGAGAACTGGGAGCCTTGTTATGCTGATGGGCGTGATGTAAATTGCCAACAGCCACTCTGGAGAAGTGTATGGTGTTTCCTGAAACATCTAAAAAACAAAGCAACAGAGCCTAGGGCACTTCCACTTATGGTCCTATAGCTTAGGGAAATTAAAATCAAAAAGACACAGCCACCCCAAAATTTGGGACGGCTCTGTTTACAAAACCTCGTTTACGGTAAAAGTTCAATATCACAGAAAGCAAAAAATGGATAAAGAACTTGTGGTACTAATGTACAATGCAATATCACTCAGCAATGAAATCTATGTCATCAGGCCAGTAGCAGCATAATGAGTGGATTCAGGTACGATGATTCTAAGTGAAATAAGTCACACAGAAAAAGAAACATCATAAGATATCACTAATACACGGAATGTAAACTTGCCTACACAGGAACTGAATTACAAAACAGAATAGGGTCTCAAATGTAGAAAACCAACTTATGCTTGCTTAAGGGGAAAGGTGAGTTGGGGTGCTGCATAAAACCAGAGATTGAAATTAGCACAGATACCTTTCCATAAGCCAATTATGTAATAGTCAAGAGCTACTGCTTGCTCAACGAAGTGGACTCAACACCCCATATTAAACGCCTAAAAATATACCTGACTAGTAAGAATCTTAAAACCTATGGATTTATATGTCTCCGAAAGAGAATCAAGCGTGTGTACAGCGGCATAAACGCAGCAATGATAGGATTGGTGAGGTTCGGTGAGCAAATGCAGACCCTTTGAAGTCATATTGCATGGTACCCATTCCATGGGTCTCAACTCTCCAGGTTTAAGGGATTCTTCCTTCAGCTAAAACATGCATGTGGAACCAAGAGTATGATCCAACATGTGATCGGGAAACGTGTTCAAATGTGTCTCAGTTTTCGTCCCCTGGTACTCGGGTGCAACATTACAGACGCTTTACTAACACTCTCCCCACTTGGAGAGTCAGTGCCTTTAACCTCCTGTTTGGCCCAGTTTGCAATTTCTGTGGAAAATTAACAGGAATAGGGAGAACCAATGAGAGGCTAGCTGGAGGTGTCTGGACGGGCAAATTTAACTCTCATTTCCCACCAGGAAGAGGAATTAACCAAAGGGTCAGCGTGCCATGCCGGTACCACACTAGGGCCTGAAGCAATCCTGCAGTGTTGCGACCAGCTCACAAGAAAGCGAGTTGAAGAAAGGAGCTCAGGGGCCCTGTAATTCACAAACCTGCAGAGTTATACATGACAGCTATCGTCCAAAAATATATTGAAGTAAGGCTGCCAAGAGGACTTGAAAGTGGGGCAGAATTGCAGGAAACCGATTTCAGGAGGTAGACTGGAATTGCATGTAAAGCATAGGAAAAGAGGCAGAACGTCCACAATGATGCACTTGGCCAAAAAGGGCGTATGCGTTTTTTCCTGAATATATTCAGGAAAAAACGAATACGTCCTTTTTGGCCACCCAAGCAAGCTTGCAAAGGAAATCTGCACTACAATGAAGTCTCACTGCCCCCCGGTCAAAAGGGCCATCTGAAAAAAGTGTAAAATCCAGAAAGGCAGGACAGGCCATGGAGAACTGGCAGCCTAGTTAGGCTGATGGGCGGGATGTAAATTGCCAACAGCCACTCTGCAGAAGTGTATGGTGTTTCCTGAAACATCTAAAAAACAAAGCAACAGAGCCTTGGGTACTTCCACTTATGGTCCTATAGCTTAGGGAAATTAAAATCAAAAAGACACAGCCACCCCAAAATTGGGGACGGCTCTGTTTACAGGAACCTCATTTACGGTACAAGTTCAATATCACAGAAAGAGAAAAATGGATAAAGAAGTTGTGGTACTAATGTACAATGCAATATCACTCAGCAATGAAATCTATATCATCAGGCTCATAGCAGTATAATGAGTGGATTCAGGTATGATGATTCTAAGTGAAATAAGTCACACAGAAAAAGAAACATCATAAGATATCACTAATACACGGAATGTAAGCTTGGCTACACAGGAACTGAATTACAAAACAGAACAGGGTCTCAAATGTAGAAAACCAACTTATGCTTGCTTAAGGGGAAAGGTGAGTTGGGGTGCTGCAGAAAACCAGAGATTGAAATTAACACAGATACCTTTCCATAAGACAAATATGTAATAGACAAGAGCTACTCCTTGCTCAACGAAGCGGACTCAACACCCCATATTAAACGCCTAAGAATATACCTGACTAGTAAGAATCTTAAAACCTATGGATTTATATGTCTCCGAAAGAGAATCAAGCGTGTGTACAGCGGCATAAAGGCAGCAGTGAAAGGATTGGTGAGGTTCGGTGAGCAAATGAAGACCGTTGGAAGTCATATTGCATGGTACCCATTCCATGGTTCTCAACTCTCCAGGTTTAAGGGATTCTTCCTTCAGCAAAAACATGCATGTGGAACCCAGAGTATAATCCACCGTGTGATCGGGAAACGTGTTCAAATGTGTCTCAGTTTTCGTCCCCTGGTACTCGGGTGCAACATTCCAGACGCTTTACTAACACTCTCCCCACTTGGAGAGTCAGTGCCTTAAACCTCCTGTTTGGCCCAGTTTGCAATTTCTGCAGAAAAGGAACAGGAATAGGCAGAACCAATGAGAGACTAGCTGGAGGTGTCTGGACGGGCAAAATTAACTCTCATTTCCCACCAGGAAGAGGAATTAACCAAAGGCTCAGCGAGCCATGCCGGAACCACACTAGGGCCTGAAGCAATCCTGCGGTGTTGCGGCCAGCTCACAAGAAAGCGAGTTGAAGAAAGGAGCTCAGGGGCCCTGTAATTCACAAACCTGCAGAGTTCTAAATGACAGCTATCGTCCAAAAATATATTGAAGTAAGGCTGCCAAGAGGACTTGAAAGCGGGGAAGAATTGCAGGAAACCAATTTCAGGAGGTAGACTGGAATTGCATGTAAAGCATAGGAAAAGAGGCAGAACGTCCACAATGATGCACTTGGCCAAAAAGGGCGTATGCGTTTTTTCCTGAATATTTTCAGGAAAAAATGCATACGCCCTTTTTGGCCAAACAAGCAAGCTTGCAAAGGAAATCTGCACTACAATGAAGTCTCACTGCTCCCAGGTCAAAAGGGCCATCTGAAAAAAGAGTAAAATCCAGAAAGGCAGGACAGGCCATGGAGAACTGGGAGTTTTGTTATGCCAATGGGCGTGATGTAAATTGCCAACAGCCACTCTGGAGAAGTGTATGGTGTTTCCTGAAACATCTAAAAAACAAAGCAACAGAGCCTAGGGCACTTCCACTTATGGTGCTATAGCTTAGGGAAATTAAATTCAAAAAGACACAGCTACCCTAAAGTTTGGGACGGCTCTGTTTACAAGAACCTCGTTTATGGTACAAGTTCAATATCGCAGAAAGCGAAAAATGGATAAAGAAGTTGTGGTACTTACGTACAATGCAATATCACTCAGCAATGAAATCTATGTCATCAGGCCAGTAGCAGCATAATGAGTGGATTCAGGTACGATGATTCTAAGTGAAATAAGTCACACAGAAAAAGAAACATCATAAGATATCACTAATACACAGAATGTAAACTTGGCTACACAGGAACTGAATTACAAAACAGAATAGGGTCTCAAATGTAGAAAACCAACTTATGCTTGCTTAAGGGGAAAGGTGAGTTGGGGTGCTGCATAAAACCAGAGATTGAAATTAGCACAGATACCTTTCCATAAGTCAAATATGTAATAGAAAAGAGCTACTCCCTGCTCAACGAAGTGGACTCAACACCCCATATTAAACGCCTAAGAATATACCTGACTAGTAAGAATCTTAAAACCTATGGATTTATATGTCTCCGAAAGAGAAGCAAGTGTGTGTACAGTGGCATAAACGCAGCAGAGAAAGGGTTGGTGATGTTCGGTGAGCAAATGCAGACCCTTTGAAGTCATATTGCATGGTACCCATTCCATGGTTCTCAACTCTCCAGGTTTAAGGGATTCTTCCTTCAGCTAAAACATGCATGTGGAACCCAGAGTATGATCCTCCGTGTGATCGGGAAACGTGTTCAAATGTGTCTCAGTTTTCGTCCCCTGGTACTCGGGTGCAACATTCCAGACGCTTTACTAACACTCTCCCCACTTGGAGAGTCAGTGCCTTTAACCTCCTGTTTGGCCCAGTTTGCAATTTCTGCGGAAAATGAACAGGAATAGGGAGAACCAATGAGAGACTAGCTGGAGGTGTCTGGACGGGCAAATTTAACTCTCATTTCCCACCAAGAAGAGGAATTAAGCAAAGGCTCAGCGAGCCATGCCGGAACCACACTAGGGCCTGAAGCAATCCTGCGGTGTTGCGGCCAGCTCACAAGAAAGCGAGTTGAAGAAAGGAGCTCAGGGGCCCTGTAATTCACAAACCTGCAGAGTTATACATGACAGCTATCGTCCAAAAATATATTGAAGTAAGGCTGCCAAGAGGACTTGAAAGCGGGGCAGAATTGCAGGAAACCGATTTCAGGAGGTAGACTGGAATTGCATGTAAAGCATAGGAAAAGAGGCAGAACGTCCACAATGATGCACTTGGCCAAAAAGGGCGTATGCGTTTTTTCCTGAATATATTCAGGAAAAAACGCATACGCCCTTTTTGGCCAACCAAGCAAGCTTGCAAAGGAAGTCTACACTACAATGAAGTCTCACTGCCCCCCGGTCAAAAGGGCCATCTGAAAAAAGTGTAAAATCCAGAAAGGCAGGACAGTCCATGGAGAACTGGGAGCCTTGTTATGCTGATGGGCGTGATGTAAATTGCCAACAGCCACTCTGGAGAAGTGTATGGTGTTTCCTGAAACATCTAAAAAACAAAGCAACAGAGCCTAGGGCACTTCCACTTATGGTCCTATAGCTTAGGGAAATTAAAATCAAAAAGACACAGCCACCCCAAAATTTGGGACGGCTCTGTTTACAAAACCTCGTTTACGGTAAAAGTTCAATATCACAGAAAGCGAAAAATGGATAAAGAAGTTGTGGTACTAATGTACAATGCAATATCACTCAGCAATGAAATCTATGTCATCAGGCCAGTAGCAGCATAATGAGTGGATTCAGGTACGATGATTCTAAGTGAAATAAGTCACACAGAAAAAGAAACATCATAAGATATCACTAATACACGGAATGTAAACTTGCCTACACAGGAACTGAATTACAAAACAGAATAGGGTCTCAAATGTAGAAAACCAACTTATGCTTGCTTAAGGGGAAAGGTGAGTTGGGGTGCTGCATAAAACCAGAGATTGAAATTAGCACAGATACCTTTCCATAAGCCAAATATGTAATAGACAAGAGCTACTGCTTGCTCAACGAAGTGGACTCAACACCCCATATTAAACGCCTAAAAATATACCTGACTAGTAAGAATCTTAAAACCTATGGATTTATATGTCTCCGAAAGAGAATCAAGCATGTGTACAGCGGCATAAACGCAGCAATGATAGGATTGGTGAGGTTCGGTGAGCAAATGCAGACCCTTTGAAGTCATATTGCATGGTACCCATTCCATGGTTCTCAACTCTCCAGGTTTAAGGGATTCTTCCTTCAGCTAAAACATGCATGTGGAACCAAGAGTATGATCCACCGTGTGATCGGGAAACGTGTTCAAATGTGTCTCAGTTTTCGTCCCCTGGTACTCGGGTGCAACATTACAGACGCTTTACTAACACTCTCCCCACTTGGAGAGTCAGTGCCTTTAACCTCCTGTTTGGCCCAGTTTGCAATTTCTGTGGAAAATTAACAGGAATAGGGAGAACCAATGAGAGGCTAGCTGGAGGTGTCTGGACGGGCAAATTTAACTCTCATTTCCCACCAGGAAGAGGAATTAACCAAAGGGTCAGCGTGCCATGCCGGTACCACACTAGGGCCTGAAGCAATCCTGCAGTGTTGCGACCAGCTCACAAGAAAGCGAGTTGAAGAAAGGAGCTCAGGGGCCCTATAATTCACAAACCTGCAGAGTTATACATGACAGCTATCGTCCAAAAATATATTGAAGTAAGGCTGCCAAGAGGACTTGAAAGTGGGGCAGAATTGCAGGAAACCGATTTCAGGAGGTAGACTGGAATTGCATGTAAAGCATAGGAAAAGAGGCAGAACGTCCACAATGATGCACTTGGCCAAAAAGGGCGTATGCGTTTTTTCCTGAATATATTCAGGAAAAAACGCATATGCACTTTTTGGCCAACCAAGCAAGCTTGCAAAGGAAATCTGCACTACAATGAAGTCTCACTGCTCCCCGTTAAAAAGGGCCATCTGAAAAAAGAGTAAAATCCAGAAAGGCAGGACAGGCCATGGAGAACTGGGAGTTTTGTTATGCCAATGGGCGTGATGTAAATTGCCAACAGCCACTCTGGAGAAGTGTATGGTGTTTCCTGAAACATCTAAAAAACAAAGCAACAGAGCCTAGGGCACTTCCACTTATGGTGCTATAGCTTAGGGAAATTAAAATCAAAAAGACACAGCCACCCCAAAGTTTGGGACGGCTCTGTTTACAAGAACCTCGTTTACGGTACAAGTTCAATATCGCAGAAAGCGAAAAATGGATAAAGAAGTTGTTGTACTTACGTACAATGCAATATCACTCAGCAAAGAAATCTATGTCATCAGGCCAGTAGCAGCATAATGAGTGGATTGAGGTACGATGATTCTAAGTGAAATAAGTCACACAGAAAAAGAAACATCATAAGATATCACTAATACACAGAAGGTAAACTTGGCTACACAGGAACTGAATTACAAAACAGAATAGGGTCTCAAATGTAGAAAACCAACTTATGCTTGCTTAAGGGGAAAGGTGAGTTGGGGTGCTGCATAAAACCAGAGATTGAAATTAGCACAGATACCTTTCCATAAGACAAATATGTAATAGACAAGAGCTACTCCCTGCTCAACGAAGTGGACTCAACACCCCATATTAAACGCCTAAGAATATACCTGACTAGTAAGAATCTTAAAACCTATGGATTTATATGTCTCCGAAAGAGAATGAAGCGTGTGTACAGCGGCATAAACGCAGCAGTGATAGGATTGGTGAGGTTCGGTGAGCAAATGAAGACCCTTTGAAGTCATATTGCATGGTACCCATTCATTGGTTCTCAACTCTCCAGGTTTAAGGGATTCTTCCTTCAGCTAAAACATGCATGTGGAACCCAGAGTATGATCCACCGTGTGATCGGGAAATGTGTTCAAATGTGTCTCAGATTTCGTCCCCTGGTACTCGGGTGCAACATTCCAGACGCTTTACTAACACTCTCCCCACTTGCAGAGTCAGTGCCTTTAATCTGCTGTTGGGCCCAGTTTGCAATTTCGGCGGAAAATGAACACGAATAGGGAGAACCAATGAGAGACTAGCTGGAGGTGTCTGGATGGGCAAATTTAACTCTCATTTCTCACCAGGAAGAGGAATTAACCAAAGGCTCAGCATGCCATGCCAGTATCACACTAGGGCCTGAAGTAATCCTGCAGTGTTGCGGCCAGCTCACAAGAAAGCGAGTTGAAGAAAGGAGCTCAGGGGCACTGTAATTCACAAACCTGCAGAGATATAAATGACAGCTATCGTCCAAAAATATATTGAAGTAAGGCTGCCAAGAGGACTTGAAAGCGGGGCAGAATTGCAGGAAACCGATTTCAGGAGGTAGACTGGAATTGCATGTAAAGCATAGGAAAAGAGGCAGAACGTCCACAATGATACACTTGGCCAAAAAGGGCGTATGCGTTTTTTCCTGAATATATTCAGGAAAAAACGCATACGCCCTTTTTGGCCACCCAAGCAAGCTTGCAAAGAAATCTGCACTACAATGAAGTCTCACTGCCCCCCAGTCAAAAGGGCCATCTGAAAAAATTGTAAAATCCAGAAAGGCAGGACAGGCCATGGAGAACTGGGAGCCTTGTTATGCTGATGGGCTGGATGTAAATTGCCAACAGCCACTCTGGAGAAGTGTATGGTGGTTCCTGAAATATCTAAAAAACAAAGCAACACAGCCTAGGGCACTTCCACTTATGGTCCTATAGCTTAGGGAAATTAAAATCAAAAAGACACAGCCACCCCAATGTTTGGGACGGCTCTGTTTACAAGAACCTCGTTTACGGTACAAGTTCAATATCGCAGAAGGCGAAAAATGGATAAAGAAGTTGTGGTACTTACGTACAATGCAATATCACTCAGCAATGAAATGTATGTCATCAGGCCAGTAGCAGCATAATGAGTGGATTCAGGTACGATGATTCTAAGTGAAATAAGTCACAAAGAAAAAGAAACATCATAAGATATCACTAATACACGGAATGTAAACTTGGCTACACAGGAACTGAATTACAAAACAGAATAGGGTCTCAAATGTAGAAAACCAACTTATGCTTGCTTAAGGGGAAAGGTGAGTTGGGGTGCTGCGTAAAACCAGAGATTGAAATTAACACAGATACCTTTCCATAAGCCAAATATGTAATAGACAAGAGCTACTGCTTTCTCAACGAAGTGGACTCAACACCCCATATTAAATGCCTAAGAATATACCTGACTAGTAAGAATCTTAAAACCTATGGATTTATATGTCTCTGAAAGAGAATCAAGCGTGCGTACAGCGGCATAAACGCAGCAGTGATAGGATTGGTGAGGTTCGGTGAGCAAATGCAGACCCTTTGAAGTCGTATTGCATGGTACCCATTCCATGGGTGTCAACTCTCCAGGTTTAAGGGATTCTTCCTTCAGCTAAAACATGCATGTGGAACCCAGAGTATGATCCACCGTGTGATCGGGAAACGTGTTCAAATGTGTCTCAGTTTTCGTCCCCTGGTACTCGGGTGCAACATTCCAGACGCTTTACTAACACTCTCCCCACTTGGAGAGTCAGTGCCTTTAACCTCCTGTTTGGCCCAGTTTGCAATTTCTGCGGAAAATGAACAGGAATAGGGAGAACAAATGAGAGACTAGCTGGAGGAGTCTGGACGGGAAAATTTAACTCTCATTTCCCACCAGGAAGAGGAATTAACCAAAGGCTCAGCGAGCCATGCCGGAACCACACTAGGGCCTGAAGCAATCCTGCGGTGTTGCGGCCAGCTCACAAAAAAGCAAGTTGAAGAAAGGAGCTCAGGGGCCCTGTAATTCACACACCTGCAGAGTTATAAATGACAGCTATCATCCAAAAATATATTGAAGTAAGGCTGCCAAGAGGACTTGAAAACGGGGCAGAATTGCAGGAAACCGATTTCAGGAGGTAGACTGGAATTGCATGTAAAGCATAGGAAAAGAGGCAGAACGTCCACAATGATGCACTTGGCCAAAAAGGGCGTATGCGTTTTTTCCGGAATATATTCAGGAAAAAACGCATACGCCCTTTTTGGCCAACCAAGCAAGATTGCAAAGGAAATCTGCACTACAATGAAGTCTCACTGCCCCCCGGTCAAAAGGGCTATCTGAAAAAAGTGTAAAATCCAGAAAGGCAGGACAGACCATGGAGAACTGGGAGCCTTGTTATGCTGATGGGCGTGATGTAAATTGCCAACAGCCACTCTGGAGTAGTGTATGGTGTTTCCTGAAACATCTAAAAAACAAAGCACCAGAGCCTAGGGCACTTCCACTTATGGTCCTATAGCTTAGGGAAATTAAAATCAAAAAGTCACAGCCACCCCAAAATTTGAGAGGGCTCTGTTTACATGAACCTCGTTTACGGTACAAGTTCAATATCGCAGAAAGCGAAAAATGGATAAAGAAGTTGTGGTACTTACGTACAATGCAATATCACTCAGCAATGAAATCTATGTCATCAGGCCAGTAGCAGCATAATGAGTGGATTCAGGTACGATGATTCTAAGTGAAATAAGTCACACAGAAAAAGAAACATCATAAGATATCACTAATACACGGAATGTAAACTTGGCTACACAGGAACTGAATTACAAAACAGAATAGGGTCTCAAATGTAGAAAACCAACATATGCTTGCTTAAGGGGAAAGGTGAGTTGGGGTGCTGCATAATACCAGAGATTGAAATTAGCACAGATACCTTTCCATAAGCTAAATATATAATAGACAAGAGCTACTGCTTGCTCAATGAAGTGGACTCAACACCCCATATTAAACGCCTAAGAATATACCTGACTAGTAAGAATCTTAAAAAACCTATGGATTTATATGTCTCCGAAAGAGAATCAAGCGTGTGTACAGCGGCATAAACGCAGCAGAGAAAGGATTGGTGAGGTTCGGTGAGCAAATGCAGACCCTTTGAAGTCATATTGCATGGTACCCATTCCATGGTTCTCAACTCTCCAGGTTTAAGGGATTCTTCCTTCAGCTAAAACATGCATGTGGAACCCAGAGTATGATCCACCGTGTGATCGGGAAACGTGTTCAAATGTGTCTCAGTTTTCGTCCCCTGGTACTCGGGTGCAACATTCCAGACGCTTTACTAACACTCTCCCCACTTGGAGAGTCAGTGCCTTTAACCTCCTGTTTGGCCCAGTTGGCAATTTCTCCGGAAAATGAACAGGAATAGGGAGAACCAATGAGAGACTAGCTGGAGGTGTCTGTACGGGCAAATTTAACTCTCATTTCCCATCATGAAGAGGAATTAACCAAAGGCTCAGCGAGCCATGCCGGAACCACACTAGGGCCTGAAGCAATCCTGCAGTGTTGCGGCCAGCTCACAAGACAGCGAGTTGAAGAAAGGAGCTCAGGGGCCCTGTAATTCACACACCTGCAGAGTTCTAAATGACAGCTATCATCCAAAAATATATTGAAGTAAGGCTGCCAAGAGGACTTGAAAGCGGGGCAGAATTGCAGGAAACCGATTTCAGGAGGTAGACTGGAATTGCATGTAAAGCATAGGAAAAGAGGCAGAACGTCCACAATGATGCACTTGGCCAAAAAGGGCGTATGCGTTTTTTCCTGAATATATTCAGGAAAAAATGCATACGCCCTTTTTGGCCAACCAAGTAAGCTTGCAAAGGATATCTGCACTACAATGAAGTCTCACCTCCCCCCGGTCAAAAGGGCATTCTGAAAAAAGTGTAAAATCTAGAAAGGCTGGACAGGCCATGAAGAACTGGGAGCCTTCTTATGCTGATGGGCGGGATGTAAATTGCCAACAGCCACTCTGGAGAAGTGTATGGTGTTTCCTGAAACATCTAAAAAACAAAGCAACAGAGCCTAGGGCACTTCCACTTATGGTCCTATAGATTAGGGAAATTAAAATCAAAAAGACACAGCCACCCCAAAGTTTGGGACGGCTCTGTTTACAAGAACCTCGTTTACAGTACAAGTTCAATATCACAGAAAACGAAAAATGGATAAAGAAGTTGTGGTACTTACGTACAATGCAATATCACTCAGCAATGAAATCTATGTCATCAGGCCAGTAGCAGCATAATGAGTGGATTCAGGTACGATGATTCTAAGTGAAATAAGTCACAAAGAAAAAGAAACATCATAAGATATCACTAATACACGGAATGTAAACTTGGCTACACAGGAACTGAATTACAAAACAGAATAGGGTCTCAAATGTAGAAAACCAACTTATGCTTGCTTAAGGGGAAAGGTGAGTTGGGGTGCTGCATAAAACCAGAGATTGAAATTAACACAGATACCTTTCCATAAGCCAAATATGTAATAGACAAGAGCTACTGCTTTCTCAACGAAGTGGACTCAACACCCCATATTAAACGCCTAAGAATATACCTGACTAGTAAGAATCTTAAAACCTATGGATTTATATGTCTCTGAAAGAGAATCAAGCGTGTGTACAGCGGCATAACCGCAGCAGTGATAGGATTGGTGAGGTTCGGTGAGCAAATGCAGACCCTTTGAAGTCGTATTGCATGGTACCCATTCCATGGGTGTCAACTCTCCAGGTTTAAGGGATTCTTCCTTCAGCTAAAACATGCATGTGGAACCCAGAGTATGATCCACCGTGTGATCGGGAAACGTGTTCAAATGTGTCTCAGTTTTCGTCCCCTGGTACTCGGGTGCAACATTCCAGACGCTTTACTAACACTCTCCCCACTTGGAGAGTCAGTGCCTTTAACCTCCTGTTTGGCCCAGTTTGCAATTTCTGCGGAAAATGAACAGGAATAGGGAGAACCAATGAGAGACTAGCTGGAGGAGTCTGGACGGGAAAATTTAACTCTCATTTCCCACCAGGAAGAGGAATTAACCAAAGGCTCAGCGAGCCATGCCGGAACCACACTAGGGCCTGAAGCAATCCTGCGGTGTTGCGGCCAGCTCACAAAAAAGCAAGTTGAAGAAAGGAGCTCAGGGGCCCTGTAATTCACACACCTGCAGAGTTCTAAATGACAGCTATCATCCAAAAATATATTGAAGTAAGGCTGCCAAGAGGACTTGAAAGCGGGGCAGAATTGCAGGAAACCGATTTCAGGAGGTAGACTGGAATTGCATGTAAAGCATAGGAAAAGAGGCAGAACGTCCACAATGATGCACTTGGCCAAAAAGGGCGTATGCGTTTTTTCCTGAATATATTCAGGAAAAAATGCATACGCCCTTTTTGGCCAACCAAGTAAGCTTGCAAAGGAAATCTGCACTACAATGAAGTCTCACCGCCCCCCGGTCAAAAGGGCATTCTGAAAAAAGTGTAAAATCTAGAAAGGCTGGACAGGCCATGAAGAACTGGGAGCCTTCTTATGCTGATGGGCGGGATGTAAATTGCCAACAGCCACTCTGGAGAAGTGTATGGTGTTTCCTGGAACATCTAAAAAACAAAGCAACAGAGCCTAGGGCACTTCCACTTATGGTCCTATAGATTAGGGAAATTAAAATCAAAAAGACACAGCCACCCCAAAGTTTGGGACGGCTCTGTTTACAAGAACCTCGTTTACAGTACAAGTTCAATATCGCAGAAAGCGAAAAATGGATAAAGAAGTTGTGGTACTTACGTACAATGCAATATCACTCAGCAATGAAATCTATGTCATCAGGCCAGTAGCAGCATAATGAGTGGATTCAGGTACGATGATTCTAAGTGAAATAAGTCACAAAGAAAAAGAAACATCATAAGATATCACTAATACATGGAATGTAAACTTGGCTACACAGGAACTGAATTACAAAACAGAATAGGGTCTCAAATGTAGAAAACCAACTTATGCTTGCTTAAGGGGAAAGGTGAGTTGGGGTGCTGCATAAAACCAGAGATTGAAATTAACACAGATACCTTTCCATAAGCCAAATATGTAATAGACAAGAGCTACTGCTTTCTCAACGAAGTGGACTCAACACCCCATATTAAACGCCTAAGAATATATCTGACTAGTAAGAATCTTAAAACCTATGGATTTATATGTCTCTGAAAGAGAATCAAGCGTGTCTACAGCGGCATAAACGCAGCAGTGATAGGATTGGTGAGGTTCGGTGAGCAAATGCAGACCCTTTGAAGTCGTATTGCATGGTACCCATTCCATGGGTGTCAACTCTCCAGGTTTAAGGGATTCTTCCTTCAGCTAAAACATGCATGTGGAACCCAGAGTATGATCCACCGTGTGATCGGGAAACGTGTTCAAATGTGTCTCAGTTTTCGTCCCCTGGTACTCGGGTGCAACATTCCAGACGCTTTACTAACACTCTCCCCACTTGGAGAGTCAGTGCCTTTAACCTCCTGTTTGGCCCAGTTTGCAATTTCTGCGGAAAATGAACAGGAATAGGGAGAACCAATGAGAGACTAGCTGGAGGAGTCTGGACGGGAAAATTTAACTCTCATTTCCCACCAGGAAGAGGAATTAACCAAAGGCTCAGCGAGCCATGCCGGAACCACACTAGGGCCTGAAGCAATCCTGCGGTGTTGCGGCCAGCTCACAAAAAAGCAAGTTGAAGAAAGGAGCTCAGGGGCCCTGTAATTCACACACCTGCAGAGTTATAAATGACAGCTATCATCCAAAAATATATTGAAGTAAGGCTGCCAAGAGGACTTGAAAACGGGGCAGAATTGCAGGAAACCGATTTCAGGAGGTAGACTGGAATTGCATGTAAAGCATAGGAAAAGAGGCAGAACGTCCACAATGATGCACTTGGCCAAAAAGGGCGTATGCGTTTTTTCCGGAATATATTCAGGAAAAAACGCATACGCCCTTTTTGGCCAACCAAGCAAGATTGCAAAGGAAATCTGCACTACAATGAAGTCTCACTGCCCCCCGGTCAAAAGGGCTATCTGAAAAAAGTGTAAAATCCAGAAAGGCAGGACAGGCCATGGAGAACTGGGAGCCTTGTTATGCTGATGGGCGTGATGTAAATTGCCAACAGCCACTCTGGAGTAGTGTATGGTGTTTCCTGAAACATCTAAAAAACAAAGCACCAGAGCCTAGGGCACTTCCACTTATGGTCCTATAGCTTAGGGAAATTAAAATCAAAAAGTCACAGCCACCCCAAAATTTGAGAGGGCTCTGTTTACATGAACCTCGTTTACGGTACAAGTTCAATATCGCAGAAAGCGAAAAATGGATAAAGAAGTTGTGGTACTTACGTACAATGCAATATCACTCAGCAATGAAATCTATGTCATCAGGCCAGTAGCAGCATAATGAGTGGATTCAGGTACGATGATTCTAAGTGAAATAAGTCACACAGAAAAAGAAACATCATAAGATATCACTAATACACGGAATGTAAACTTGGCTACACAGGAACTGAATTACAAAACAGAATAGGGTCTCAAATGTAGAAAACCAACATATGCTTGCTTAAGGGGAAAGGTGAGTTGGGGTGCTGCATAATACCAGAGATTGAAATTAGCACAGATACCTTTCCATAAGCTAAATATGTAATAGACAAGAGCTACTGCTTGCTCAATGAAGTGGACTCAACACCCCATATTAAACGCCTAAGAATATACCTGACTAGTGAGAATCTTAAAAAACCTATGGATTTATATGTCTCTGAAAGAGAATCAAGCGTGTGTACAGCGGCATAAACGCAGCAGAGAAAGGATTGGTGAGGTTCGGTGAGCAAATGCAGACCCTTTGAAGTCATATTGCATGGTACCCATTCCATGGTTCTCAACTCTCCAGGTTTAAGGGATTCTTCCTTCAGCTAAAACATGCATGTGGAACCCAGAGTATGATCCACCGTGTGATCGGGAAACGTGTTCAAATGTGTCTCAGTTTTCGTCCCCTGGTACTCGGGTGCAACATTCCAGACGCTTTACTAACACTCTCCCCACTTGGAGAGTCAGTGCCTTTAACCTCCTGTTTGGCCCAGTTGGCAATTTCTCCGGAAAATGAACAGGAATAGGGAGAACCAATGAGAGACTAGCTGGAGGTGTCTAGACGGGCAAATTTAACTCTCATTTCCCATCATGAAGAGGAATTAACCAAAGGCTCAGCGAGCCATGCCGGAACCACACTAGGGCCTGAAGCAATCCTGCAGTGTTGCGGCCAGCTCACAAGACAGCGAGTTGAAGAAAGGAGCTCAGGGGCCCTGTAATTCACACACCTGCAGAGTTCTAAATGACAGCTATCATCCAAAAATATATTGAAGTAAGGCTGCCAAGAGGACTTGAAAGCGGGGCAGAATTGCAGGAAACCGATTTCAGGAGGTAGACTGGAATTGCATGTAAAGCATAGGAAAAGAGGCAGAACGTCCACAATGATGCACTTGGCCAAAAAGGGCGTATGCGTTTTTTCCTGAATATATTCAGGAAAAAATGCATACGCCCTTTTTGGCCAACCAAGTAAGCTTGCAAAGGAAATCTGCACTACAATGAAGTCTCACCTCCCCCCGGTCAAAAGGGCATTCTGAAAAAAGTGTAAAATCTAGAAAGGCTGGACAGGCCATGAAGAACTGGGAGCCTTCTTATGCTGATGGGCGGGATGTAAATTGCCAACAGCCACTCTGGAGAAGTGTATGGTGTTTCCTGAAACATCTAAAAAACAAAGCAACAGAGCCTAGGGCACTTCCACTTATGGTCCTATAGATTAGGGAAATTAAAATCAAAAAGACACAGCCACCCCAAAGTTTGGGACGGCTCTGTTTACAAGAACCTCGTTTACAGTACAAGTTCAATATCACAGAAAGCGAAAAATGGATAAAGAAGTTGTGGTACTTACGTACAATGCAATATCACTCAGCAATGAAATCTATGTCATCAGGCCAGTAGCAGCATAATGAGTGGATTCAGGTACGATGATTCTAAGTGAAATAAGTCACAAAGAAAAAGAAACATCATAAGATATCACTAATACACGGAATGTAAACTTGGCTACACAGGAACTGAATTACAAAACAGAATAGGGTCTCAAATGTAGAAAACCAACTTATGCTTGCTTAAGGGGAAAGGTGAGTTGGGGTGCTGCATAAAACCAGAGATTGAAATTAACACAGATACCTTTCCATAAGCCAAATATGTAATAGACAAGAGCTACTGCTTTCTCAACGAAGTGGACTCAACACCCCATATTAAACGCCTAAGAATATACCTGACTAGTAAGAATCTTAAAACCTATGGATTTATATGTCTCTGAAAGAGAATCAAGCGTGTGTACAGCGGCATAACCGCAGCAGTGATAGGATTGGTGAGGTTCGGTGAGCAAATGCAGACCCTTTGAAGTCGTATTGCATGGTACCCATTCCATGGGTGTCAACTCTCCAGGTTTAAGGGATTCTTCCTTCAGCTAAAACATGCATGTGGAACCCAGAGTATGATCCACCGTGTGATCGGGAAACGTGTTCAAATGTGTCTCAGTTTTCGTCCCCTGGTACTCGGGTGCAACATTCCAGACGCTTTACTAACACTCTCCCCACTTGGAGAGTCAGTGCCTTTAACCTCCTGTTTGGCCCAGTTTGCAATTTCTGCGGAAAATGAACAGGAATAGGGAGAACCAATGAGAGACTAGCTGGAGGAGTCTGGACGGGCAAATTTAACTCTCATTTCCCACCAGGAAGAGGAATTAACCAAAGGCTCAGCGAGCCATGCCGGAACCACACTAGGGCCTGAAGCAATCCTGCGGTGTTGCGGCCAGCTCACAAAAAAGCAAGTTGAAGAAAGGAGCTCAGGGGCCCTGTAATTCACACACCTGCAGAGTTCTAAATGACAGCTATCATCCAAAAATATATTGAAGTAAGGCTGCCAAGAGGACTTGAAAGCGGGGCAGAATTGCAGGAAACCGATTTCAGGAGGTAGACTGGAATTGCATGTAAAGCATAGGAAAAGAGGCAGAACGTCCACAATGATGCACTTGGCCAAAAAGGGCGTATGCGTTTTTTCCTGAATATATTCAGGAAAAAATGCATACGCCCTTTTTGGCCAACCAAGTAAGCTTGCAAAGGAAATCTGCACTACAATGAAGTCTCACCGCCCCCCGGTCAAAAGGGCATTCTGAAAAAAGTGTAAAATCTAGAAAGGCTGGACAGGCCATGAAGAACTGGGAGCCTTCTTATGCTGATGGGCGGGATGTAAATTGCCAACAGCCACTCTGGAGAAGTGTATGGTGTTTCCTGAAACATCTAAAAAACAAAGCAACAGAGCCTAGGGCACTTCCACTTATGGTCCTATAGATTAGGGAAATTAAAATCAAAAAGACACAGCCACCCCAAAGTTTGGGACGGCTCTGTTTACAAGAACCTCGTTTACACTACAAGTTCAATATCGCAGAAAGCGAAAAATGGATAAAGAAATTGTGGTACTTACGTACAATGCAATATCACTCAGCAATGAAATCTATGTCATCAGGCCAGTAGCAGCATAATGAGTGGATTCAGGTACGATGATTCTAAGTGAAATAAGTCACAAAGAAAAAGAAACATCATAAGATATCACTAATACACGGAATGTAAACTTGGCTACACAGGAACTGAATTACAAAACAGAATAGGGTCTCAAATGTAGAAAACCAACTTATGCTTGCTTAAGGGGAAAGGTGAGTTGGGGTGCTGCATAAAACCAGAGATTGAAATTAACACAGATACCTTTCCATAAGCCAAATATGTAATAGACAAGAGCTACTGCTTTCTCAACGAAGTGGACTCAACACCCCATATTAAACGCCTAAGAATATACCTGACTAGTAAGAATCTTAAAACCTATGGATTTATATGTCTCTGAAAGAGAATCAAGCGTGTGTACAGCGGCATAAACGCAGCAGTGATAGGATTGGTGAGGTTCGGTGAGCAAATGCAGACCCTTTGAAGTCGTATTGCATGGTACCCATTCCATGGGTGTCAACTCTCCAGGTTTAAGGGATTCTTCCTTCAGCTAAAACATGCATGTGGAACCCAGAGTATGATCCACCGTGTGATCGGGAAACGTGTTCAAATGTGTCTCAGTTTTCGTCCCCTGGTACTCGGGTGCAACATTCCAGACGCTTTACTAACACTCTCCCCACTTGGAGAGTCAGTGCCTTTAACCTCCTGTTTGGCCCAGTTTGCAATTTCTGCGGAAAATGAACAGGAATAGGGAGAACCAATGAGAGACTAGCTGGAGGAGTCTGGACGGGAAAATTTAACTCTCATTTCCCACCAGGAAGAGGAATTAACCAAAGGCTCAGCGAGCCATGCCGGAACCACACTAGGGCCTGAAGCAATCCTGCGGTGTTGCGGCCAGCTCACAAAAAAGCAAGTTGAAGAAAGGAGCTCAGGGGCCCTGTAATTCACACACCTGCAGAGTTATAAATGACAGCTATCATCCAAAAATATATTGAAGTAAGGCTGCCAAGAGGACTTGAAAACGGGGCAGAATTGCAGGAAACCGATTTCAGGAGGTAGACTGGAATTGCATGTAAAGCATAGGAAAAGAGGCAGAACGTCCACAATGATGCACTTGGCCAAAAAGGGCGTATGCGTTTTTTCCGGAATATATTCAGGAAAAAACGCATACGCCCTTTTTGGCCAACCAAGCAAGATTGCAAAGGAAATCTGCACTACAATGAAGTCTCACTGCCCCCCGGTCAAAAGGGCTATCTGAAAAAAGTGTAAAATCCAGAAAGGCAGGACAGGCCATGGAGAACTGGGAGCCTTGTTATGCTGATGGGCGTGATGTAAATTGCCAACAGCCACTCTGGAGTAGTGTATGGTGTTTCCTGAAACATCTAAAAAACAAAGCACCAGAGCCTAGGGCACTTCCACTTATGGTCCTATAGCTTAGGGAAATTAAAATCAAAAAGTCACAGCCACCCCAAAATTTGAGAGGGCTCTGTTTACATGAACCTCGTTTACGGTACAAGTTCAATATCGCAGAAAGCGAAAAATGGATAAAGAAGTTGTGGTACTTACGTACAATGCAATATCACTCAGCAATGAAATCTATGTCATCAGGCCAGTAGCAGCATAATGAGTGGATTCAGGTACGATGATTCTAAGTGAAATAAGTCACACAGAAAAAGAAACATCATAAGATATCACTAATACACGGAATGTAAACTTGGCTACACAGGAACTGAATTACAAAACAGAATAGGGTCTCAAATGTAGAAAACCAACATATGCTTGCTTAAGGGGAAAGGTGAGTTGGGGTGCTGCATAATACCAGAGATTGAAATTAGCACAGATACCTTTCCATAAGCTAAATATGTAATAGACAAGAGCTACTGCTTGCTCAATGAAGTGGACTCAACACCCCATATTAAACGCCTAAGAATATACCTGACTAGTAAGAATCTTAAAAAACCTATGGATTTATATGTCTCTGAAAGAGAATCAAGCGTGTGTACAGAGGCATAAACGCAGCAGAGAAAGGATTGGTGAGGTTCGGTGAGCAAATGCAGACCCTTTGAAGTCATATTGCATGGTACCCATTCCATGGTTCTCAACTCTCCAGGTTTAAGGGATTCTTCCTTCAGCTAAAACATGCATGTGGAACCCAGAGTATGATCCACCGTGTGATCGGGAAACGTGTTCAAATGTGTCTCAGTTTTCGTCCCCTGGTACTCGGGTGCAACATTCCAGACGCTTTACTAACACTCTCCCCACTTGGAGAGTCAGTGCCTTTAACCTCCTGTTTGGCCCAGTTGGCAATTTCTCCGGAAAATGAACAGGAATAGGGAGAACCAATGAGAGACTAGCTGGAGGTGTCTGGACGGGCAAATTTAACTCTCATTTCCCATCATGAAGAGGAATTAACCAAAGGCTCAGCGAGCCATGCCGGAACCACACTAGGGCCTGAAGCAATCCTGCAGTGTTGCGGCCAGCTCACAAGACAGCGAGTTGAAGAAAGGAGCTCAGGGGCCCTGTAATTCACACACCTGCAGAGTTCTAAATGACAGCTATCATCCAAAAATATATTGAAATAAGGCTGCCAAGAGGACTTGAAAGCGGGGCAGAATTGCAGGAAACCGATTTCAGGAGGTAGACTGGAATTGCATGTAAAGCATAGGAAAAGAGGCAGAACGTCCACAATGATGCACTTGGCCAAAAAGGGCGTATGCGTTTTTTCCTGAATATATTCAGGAAAAAATGCATACGCCCTTTTTGGCCAACCAAGTAAGCTTGCAAAGGAAATCTGCACTACAATGAAGTCTCACCGCCCCCCGGTCAAAAGGGCATTCTGAAAAAAGTGTAAAATCTAGAAAGGCTGGACAGGCCATGAAGAACTGGGAGCCTTCTTATGCTGATGGGCGGGATGTAAATTGCCAACAGCCACTCTGGAGAAGTGTATGGTGTTTCCTGAAACATCTAAAAAACAAAGCAACAGAGCCTAGGGCACTTCCACTTATGGTCCTATAGATTAGGGAAATTAAAATCAAAAAGACACAGCCACCCCAAAGTTTGGGACGGCTCTGTTTACAAGAACCTCGTTTACAGTACAAGTTCAATATCGCAGAAAGCGAAAAATGGATAAAGAAGTTGTGGTACTTACGTACAATGCAATATCACTCAGCAATGAAATCTATGTCATCAGGCCAGTAGCAGCATAATGAGTGGATTCAGGTACGATGATTCTAAGTGAAATAAGTCACAAAGAAAAAGAAACATCATAAGATATCACTAATACACGGAATGTAAACTTGGCTACACAGGAACTGAATTACAAAACAGAATAGGGTCTCAAATGTAGAAAACCAACTTATGCTTGCTTAAGGGGAAAGGTGAGTTGGGGTGCTGCATAAAACCAGAGATTGAAATTAGCACAGATACCTTTCCATAAGCCAAATATGTAATAGACAAGAGCTACTGCTTTCTCAACGAAGTGGACTCAACACCCCATATTAAACGCCTAAGAATATACCTGACTAGTAAGAATCTTAAAACCTATGGATTTATATGTCTCTGAAAGAGAATCAAGCGTGTGTACAGCGGCATAACCGCAGCAGTGATAGGATTGGTGAGGTTCGGTGAGCAAATGCAGACCCTTTGAAGTCGTATTGCATGGTACCCATTCCATGGGTGTCAACTCTCCAGGTTTAAGGGATTCTTCCTTCAGCTAAAACATGCATGTGGAACCCAGAGTATGATCCACCGTGTGATCGGGAAACGTGTTCAAATGTGTCTCAGTTTTCGTCCCCTGGTACTCGGGTGCAACATTCCAGACGCTTTACTAACACTCTCCCCACTTGGAGAGTCAGTGCCTTTAACCTCCTGTTTGGCCCAGTTTGCAATTTCTGCGGAAAATGAACAGGAATAGGGAGAACCAATGAGAGACTAGCTGGAGGAGTCTGGACGGGCAAATTTAACTCTCATTTCCCACCAGGAAGAGGAATTAACCAAAGGCTCAGCGAGCCATGCCGGAACCACACTAGGGCCTGAAGCAATCCTGCGGTGTTGCGGCCAGCTCACAAAAAAGCAAGTTGAAGAAAGGAGATCAGGGGCCCTGTAATTCACACACCTGCAGAGTTCTAAATGACAGCTATCATCCAAAAATATATTGAAGTAAGGCTGCCAAGAGGACTTGAAAGCGGGGCAGAATTGCAGGAAACCGATTTCAGGAGGTAGACTGGAATTGCATGTAAAGCATAGGAAAAGAGGCAGAACGTCCACAATGATGCACTTGGCCAAAAAGGGCGTATGCGTTTTTTCCTGAATATATTCAGGAAAAAATGCATACGCCCTTTTTGGCCAACCAAGTAAGCTTGCAAAGGAAATCTGCACTACAATGAAGTCTCACCGCCCCCCGGTCAAAAGGGCATTCTGAAAAAAGTGTAAAATCTAGAAAGGCTGGACAGGCCATGAAGAACTGGGAGCCTTCTTATGCTGATGGGCGTGATGTAAATTGCCAACAGCCACTCTGGAGTAGTGTATGGTGTTTCCTGAAACATCTAAAAAACAAAGCACCAGAGCCTAGGGCACTTCCACTTATGGTCCTATAGCTTAGGGAAATTAAAATCAAAAAGTCACAGCCACCCCAAAATTTGAGAGGGCTCTGTTTACATGAACCTCGTTTACGGTACAAGTTCAATATCGCAGAAAGCGAAAAATGGATAAAGAAGTTGTGGTACTTACGTACAATGCAATATCACTCAGCAATGAAATCTATGTCATCAGGCCAGTAGCAGCATAATGAGTGGATTCAGGTACGATGATTCTAAGTGAAATAAGTCACACAGAAAAAGAAACATCATAAGATATCACTAATACACGGAATGTAAACTTGGCTACACAGGAACTGAATTACAAAACAGAATAGGGTCTCAAATGTAGAAAACCAACATATGCTTGCTTAAGGGGAAAGGTGAGTTGGGGTGCTGCATAATACCAGAGATTGAAATTAGCACAGATACCTTTCCATAAGCTAAATATGTAATAGACAAGAGCTACTGCTTGCTCAATGAAGTGGACTCAACACCCCATATTAAACGCCTAAGAATATACCTGACTAGTAAGAATCTTAAAAAACCTATGGATTTATATGTCTCTGAAAGAGAATCAAGCGTGTGTACAGAGGCATAAACGCAGCAGAGAAAGGATTGGTGAGGTTCGGTGAGCAAATGCAGACCCTTTGAAGTCATATTGCATGGTACCCATTCCATGGTTCTCAACTCTCCAGGTTTAAGGGATTCTTCCTTCAGCTAAAACATGCATGTGGAACCCAGAGTATGATCCACCGTGTGATCGGGAAACGTGTTCAAATGTGTCTCAGTTTTCGTCCCCTGGTACTCGGGTGCAACATTCCAGACGCTTTACTAACACTCTCCCCACTTGGAGAGTCAGTGCCTTTAACCTCCTGTTTGGCCCAGTTGGCAATTTCTCCGGAAAATGAACAGGAATAGGGAGAACCAATGAGAGACTAGCTGGAGGTGTCTGGACGGGCAAATTTAACTCTCATTTCCCATCATGAAGAGGAATTAACCAAAGGCTCAGCGAGCCATGCCGGAACCACACTAGGGCCTGAAGCAATCCTGCAGTGTTGCGGCCAGCTCACAAGACAGCGAGTTGAAGAAAGGAGCTCAGGGGCCCTGTAATTCACACACCTGCAGAGTTCTAAATGACAGCTATCATCCAAAAATATATTGAAGTAAGGCTGCCAAGAGGACTTGAAAGCGGGGCAGAATTGCAGGAAACCGATTTCAGGAGGTAGACTGGAATTGCATGTAAAGCATAGGAAAAGAGGCAGAACGTCCACAATGATGCACTTGGCCAAAAAGGGCGTATGCGTTTTATCCTGAATATATTCAGGAAAAAACGCATATGCCCTTTTTGGCCAAGCAAGTAAGCTTGCAAAGGAAATCTGAACTACAATGAAGTCTCACCGCCCCCCGGTCAAAAGGGCATTCTGAAAAAAGTGTAAAATCTAGAAAGGCTGGACAGGCCATGAAGAACTGGGAGCCTTCTTATGCTGATGGGCGGGATGTAAATTGCCAACAGCCACTCTGGAGAAGTGTATGGTGTTTCCTGAAACATCTAAAAAACAAAGCAACAGAGCCTAGGGCACTTCCACTTATGGTCCTATAGATTAGGGAAATTAAAATCAAAAAGACACAGCCACCCCAAAGTTTGGGACGGCTCTGTTTACAAGAACCTCGTTTACAGTACAAGTTCAATATCGCAGAAAGCGAAAAATGGATAAAGAAGTTGTGGTACTTACGTACAATGCAATATCACTCAGCAATGAAATCTATGTCATCAGGCCAGTAGCAGCATAATGAGTGGATTCAGGTACGATGATTCTAAGTGAAATAAGTCACAAAGAAAAAGAAACATCATAAGATATCACTAATACACGGAATGTAAACTTGGCTACACAGGAACTGAATTACAAAACAGAATAGGGTCTCAAATGTAGAAAACCAACTTATGCTTGCTTAAGGGGAAAGGTGAGTTGGGGTGCTGCATAAAACCAGAGATTGAAATTAACACAGATACCTTTCCATAAGCCAAATATGTAATAGACAAGAGCTACTGCTTTCTCAACGAAGTGGACTCAACACCCCATATTAAACGCCTAAGAATATACCTGACTAGTAAGAATCTTAAAACCTATGGATTTGTATGTCTCTGAAAGAGAATCAAGCGTGTGTACAGCGGCATAAACGCAGCAGTGATAGGATTGGTGAGGTTCGGTGAGCAAATGCAGACCCTTTGAAGTCGTATTGCATGGTACCCATTCCATGGGTGTCAACTCTCCAGGTTTAAGGGATTCTTCCTTCAGCTAAAACATGCATGTGGAACCCAGAGTATGATCCACCGTGTGATCGGGAAACGTGTTCAAATGTGTCTCAGTTTTCGTCCCCTGGTACTCGGGTGCAACATTCCAGACGCTTTACTAACACTCTCCCCACTTGGAGAGTCAGTGCCTTTAACCTCCTGTTTGGCCCAGTTTGCAATTTCTGCGGAAAATGAACAGGAATAGGGAGAACCAATGAGAGACTAGCTGGAGGAGTCTGGACGGGCAAATTTAACTCTCATTTCCCACAAGGAAGAGGAATTAACCAAAGGCTCAGCGAGCCATGCCAGAACCACACTAGGGCCTGAAGCAATCCTGCGGTGTTGCGGCCAGCTCACAAAAAAGCAAGTTGAAGAAAGGAGCTCAGGGGCCCTGTAATTCACACACCAGCAGAGTTATAAATGACAGCTATCATCCAAAAATATATTGAAGTAAGGCTGCCAAGAGGACTTGAAAACGGGGCAGAATTGCAGGAAACCGATTTCAGGAGGTAGACTGGAATTGCATGTAAAGCATAGGAAAAGAGGCAGAACGTCCACAATGATGCACTTGGCCAAAAAGGGCGTATGCGTTTTTTCCGGAATATATTCAGGAAAAAACGCATACGCCCTTTTTGGCCAACCAAGCAAGATTGCAAAGGAAATCTGCACTACAATGAAGTCTCACTGCCCCCCGGTCAAAAGGGCTATCTGAAAAAAGTGTAAAATCCAGAAAGGCAGGACAGGCCATGGAGAACTGGGAGCCTTGTTATGCTGATGGGCGTGATGTAAATTGCCAACAGCCACTCTGGAGTAGTGTATGGTGTTTCCTGAAACATCTAAAAAACAAAGCACCAGAGCCTAGGGCACTTCCACTTATGGTCCTATAGCTTAGGGAAATTAAAATCAAAAAGTCACAGCCACCCCAAAATTTGAGAGGGCTCTGTTTACATGAACCTCGTTTACGGTACAAGTTCAATATCGCAGAAAGCGAAAAATGGATAAAGAAGTTGTGGTACTTACGTACAATGCAATATCACTCAGCAATGAAATCTATGTCATCAGGCCAGTAGCAGCATAATGAGTGGATTCAGGTACGATGATTCTAAGTGAAATAAGTCACACAGAAAAAGAAACATCATAAGATATCACTAATACACGGAATGTAAACTTGGCTACACAGGAACTGAATTACAAAACAGAATAGGGTCTCAAATGTAGAAAACCAACTTATGCTTGCTTAAGGGGAAAGGTGAGTTGGGGTGCTGCATAAAACCAGAGATTGAAATTAACACAGATACCTTTCCATAAGCCAAATATGTAATAGACAAGAGCTACTGCTTTCTCAACGAAGTGGACTCAACACCCCATATTAAACGCCTAAGAATATACCTGACTAGTAAGAATCTTAAAACCTATGGATTTGTATGTCTCTGAAAGAGAATCAAGCGTGTGTACAGCGGCATAAACGCAGCAGTGATAGGATTGGTGAGGTTCGGTGAGCAAATGCAGACCCTTTGAAGTCGTATTGCATGGTACCCATTCCATGGGTGTCAACTCTCCAGGTTTAAGGGATTCTTCCTTCAGCTAAAACATGCATGTGGAACCCAGAGTATGATCCACCGTGTGATCGGGAAACGTGTTCAAATGTGTCTCAGTTTTCGTCCCCTGGTACTCGGGTGCAACATTCCAGACGCTTTACTAACACTCTCCCCACTTGGAGAGTCAGTGCCTTTAACCTCCTGTTTGGCCCAGTTTGCAATTTCTGCGGAAAATGAACAGGAATAGGGAGAACCAATGAGAGACTAGCTGGAGGAGTCTGGACGGGCAAATTTAACTCTCATTTCCCACAAGGAAGAGGAATTAACCAAAGGCTCAGCGAGCCATGCCAGAACCACACTAGGGCCTGAAGCAATCCTGCGGTGTTGCGGCCAGCTCACAAAAAAGCAAGTTGAAGAAAGGAGCTCAGGGGCCCTGTAATTCACACACCAGCAGAGTTATAAATGACAGCTATCATCCAAAAATATATTGAAGTAAGGCTGCCAAGAGGACTTGAAAACGGGGCAGAATTGCAGGAAACCGATTTCAGGAGGTAGACTGGAATTGCATGTAAAGCATAGGAAAAGAGGCAGAACGTCCACAATGATGCACTTGGCCAAAAAGGGCGTATGCGTTTTTTCCGGAATATATTCAGGAAAAAACGCATACGCCCTTTTTGGCCAACCAAGCAAGATTGCAAAGGAAATCTGCACTACAATGAAGTCTCACTGCCCCCCGGTCAAAAGGGCTATCTGAAAAAAGTGTAAAATCCAGAAAGGCAGGACAGGCCATGGAGAACTGGGAGCCTTGTTATGCTGATGGGCGTGATGTAAATTGCCAACAGCCACTCTGGAGTAGTGTATGGTGTTTCCTGAAACATCTAAAAAACAAAGCACCAGAGCCTAGGGCACTTCCACTTATGGTCCTATAGCTTAGGGAAATTAAAATCAAAAAGTCACAGCCACCCCAAAATTTGAGAGGGCTCTGTTTACATGAACCTCGTTTACGGTACAAGTTCAATATCGCAGAAAGCGAAAAATGGATAAAGAAGTTGTGGTACTTACGTACAATGCAATATCACTCAGCAATGAAATCTATGTCATCAGGCCAGTAGCAGCATAATGAGTGGATTCAGGTACGATGATTCTAAGTGAAATAAGTCACACAGAGAAAGAAACATCATAAGATATCTCTAATACACGGAATGTAAACTTGGCTACACAGGAACTGAATTACAAAACAGAATAGGGTCTCAAATGTAGAAAACCAACATATGCTTGCTTAAGGGGAAAGGTGAGTTGGGGTGCTGCATAATACCAGAGATTGAAATTAGCACAGATACCTTTCCATAAGCTAAATATGTAATAGACAAGAGCTACTGCTTGCTCAATGAAGTGGACTCAACACCCCATATTAAACGCCTAAGAATATACCTGACTAGTAAGAATCTTAAAAAACCTATGGATTTATATGTCTCCGAAAGAGAATCAAGCATGTGTACAGCGGCATAAACGCAGCAGAGAAAGGATTGGTGAGGTACGGTGAGCAAATGCAGACCCTTTGAAGTCATATTGCATGGTACCCATTCCATGGTTCTCAACTCTCCAGGTTTAAGGGATTCTTCCTTCAGCTAAAACATGCATGTGGAACCCAGAGTATGATCCACCGTGTGATCGGGAATGGTGTTCAAATGTGTCTCAGTTTTCGTCCCCTGGTACTTGGGTGCAACATTCCAGACGCTTTACTAACACTCTCCCCACTTGGAGAGTCAGTGCCTTTAACCTCCTGTTTGGCCCAGTTGGCAATTTCTGCGGAAAATGAACAGGAATAGGGAGAACCAATGAGAGACTAGCTGGAGGTGTCTGGACGGGCAAATTTAACTCTCATTTCCCATCATGAAGAGGAATTAACCAAAGGCTCAGCGAGCCATGCCGAAACCACACTAGGGCCTGAAGCAATCCTGCAGTGTTGCGGCCAGCTCACAAGACAGCGAGTTGAAGAAAGGAGCTCAGGGGCCCTGTAATTCACACACCTGCAGAGTTCTAAATGACAGCTATCATCCAAAAATATATTGAAGTAAGGCTGCCAAGAGGACTTGAAAGCGGGGCAGAATTGCAGGAAACCGATTTCAGGAGGTAGACTGGAATTGCATGAAAAGCATAGGAAAAGAGGCAGAACGTCCACAATGATGCACTTGGCCAAAAAGGGCGTATGCGTTTTTTCCTGAATATATTCAGGAAAAAATGCATACGCCCTTTTTGGCCAACCAAGTAAGCTTGCAAAGGAAATCTGCACTACAATGAAGTCTCACCGCCCCCCGGTCAAAAGGGCATTCTGAAAAAAGTGTAAAATCTAGAAAGGCTGGACAGGCCATGAAGAACTGGGAGCCTTCTTATGCTGATGGGCGGGATGTAAATTGCCAACAGCCACTCTGGAGAAGTGTATGGTGTTTCCTGAAACATCTAAAAAACAAAGCAACAGAGCCTAGGGCACTTCCACTTATGGTCCTATAGATTAGGGAAATTAAAATCAAAAAGACACAGCCACCCCAAAGTTTGGGACGGCTCTGTTTACAAGAACCTCGTTTACAGTACAAGTTCAATATCGCAGAAAGCGAAAAATGGATAAAGAAGTTGTGGTACTTACGTACAATGCAATATCACTCAGCAATGAAATCTATGTCATCAGGCCAGTAGCAGCATAATGAGTGGATTCAGGTACGATGATTCTAAGTGAAATAAGTCACAAAGAAAAAGAAACATCATAAGATATCACTAATACACGGAATGTAAACTTGGCTACACAGGAACTGAATTACAAAACAGAATAGGGTCTCAAATGTAGAAAACTAACTTATGCTTGCTTAAGGGGAAAGGTGAGTTGGGGTGCTGCATAAAACCAGAGATTGAAATTAACACAGATACCTTTCCATAAGCCAAATATGTAATAGACAAGAGCTACTGCTTTCTCAACGAAGTGGACTCAACACCCCATATTAAACGCCTAAGAATATACCTGACTAGTAAGAATCTTAAAACCTATGGATTTATATGTCTCTGAAAGAGAATCAAGCGTGTGTACAGCGGCATAAACGCAGCAGTGATAGGATTGGTGAGGTTCGGTGAGCAAATGCAGACCCTTTGAAGTCGTATTGCATGGTACCCATTCCATGGGTGTCAACTCTCCAGGTTTAAGGGATTCTTCCTTCAGCTAAAACATGCATGTGGAACCCAGAGTATGATCCACCGTGTGATCGGGAAACGTGTTCAAATGTGTCTCAGTTTTCGTCCCCTGGTACTCGGGTGCAACATTCCAGACGCTTTACTAACACTCTCCCCACTTGGAGAGTCAGTGCCTTTAACCTCCTGTTTGGCCCAGTTTGCAATTTCTGCGGAAAATGAACAGGAATAGGGAGAACCAATGAGAGACTAGCTGGAGGAGTCTGGACGGGCAAATTTAACTCTCATTTCCCACCAGGAAGAGGAATTAACCAAAGGCTCAGCGAGCCATGCCGGAACCACACTAGGGCCTGAAGCAATCCTGCGGTGTTGCGGCCAGCCCAGAAAAAAGCAAGTTGAAGAAAGGAGCTCAGGGGCCCTGTAATTCACACACCTGCAGAGTTATAAATGACAGCTATCATCCAAAAATATATTGAAGTAAGGCTGCCAAGAGGACTTGAAAACGGGGCAGAATTGCAGGAAACCGATTTCAGGAGGTAGACTGGAATTGCATGTAAAGCATAGGAAAAGAGGCAGAACGTCCACAATGATGCACTTGGCCAAAAAGGGCGTATGCGTTTTTTCCGGAATATATTCAGGAAAAAACGCATACGCCCTTTTTGGCCAACCAAGCAAGATTGCAAAGGAAATCTGCACTACAATGAAGTCTCACTGCCCCCCGGTCAAAAGGGCTATCTGAAAAAAGTGTAAAATCCAGAAAGGCAGGACAGGCCATGGAGAACTGGGAGCCTTGTTATGCTGATGGGCGTGATGTAAATTGCCAACAGCCACTCTGGAGTAGTGTATGGTGTTTCCTGAAACATCTAAAAAACAAAGCACCAGAGCCTAGGGCACTTCCACTTATGGTCCTATAGCTTAGGGAAATTAAAATCAAAAAGTCACAGCCACCCCAAAATTTGAGAGGGCTCTGTTTACATGAACCTCGTTTACGGTACAAGTTCAATATCGCAGAAAGCGAAAAATGGATAAAGAAGTTGTGGTACTTACGTACAATGCAATATCACTCAGCAATGAAATCTATGTCATCAGGCCAGTAGCAGCATAATGAGTGGATTCAGGTACGATGATTCTAAGTGAAATAAGTCACACAGAAAAAGAAACAACATAAGATATCACTAATACACGGAATGTAAACTTGGCTACACAGGAACTGAATTACAAAACAGAATAGGGTCTCAAATGTAGAAAACCAACATATGCTTGCTTAAGGGGAAAGGTGAGTTGGGGTGCTGCATAATACCAGAGATTGAAATTAGCACAGATACCTTTCCATAAGCTAAATATGTAATAGAAAAGAGCTACTGCTTGCTCAATGAAGTGGACTCAACACCCCATATTAAACGCCTAAGAATATACCTGACTAGTAAGAATCTTAAAACCTATGGATTTATATATCTCTGAAAGAGAATCAAGCGTGTGTACAGCGGCATAAACGCAGCAGTGATAGGATTGGTGAGGTTCGGTGAGCAAATGCAGACCCTTTGAAGTCGTATTGCATGGTACCCATTCCATGGGTGTCAACTCTCCAGGTTTAAGGGATTCTTCCTTCAGCTAAAACATGCATGTGGAACCCAGAGTATGATCCACCGTGTGATCGGGAAACGTGTTCAAATGTGTCTCAGTTTTCGTCCCCTGGTACTCGGGTGCAACATTCCAGACGCTTTACTAACACTCTCCCCACTTGGAGAGTCAGTGCCTTTAACCTCCTGTTTGGCCCAGTTTGCAATTTCTGCGGAAAATGAACAGGAATAGGGAGAACCAATGAGAGACTAGCTGGAGGTGTCTGGACGGGCAAATTTAACTCTCATTTCCCACCAGGAAGAGGAATTAACCTAAGGCTCAGCATGCCATGCCAGGACCACACTAGGGCCTGAAGCAATCCTGCAGTGTTGCGGCCAGCTCACAAGAAAGCGAGTTGAAGAAAGGAGCTCAGGGGCACTGTAATTCACAAACCTGCAGAGTTATAAATGACAGCTATCGTCCAAAAATATATTGAAGTAAGGCTGCCAAGAGGACTTGAAAGTGGGACAGAATTGCAGGAAACCGATTTCAGGAGGTAGACTGGAATTCCATGTAAAGCATAGGAAAAGAAGCAGAACGTCCACAATGATGCACTTGGCCAAGAAGGGCGTATGCGTTTTTTCCTGAATATATTCAGGAAAAAACGCATACGCCCTTTTTGGCCAACCAAGCAAGCTTGCAAAGGAAATCTGCACTACAATGAAGTCTCACTGCCCCCCGGTCAAAAGGGCCATCTGAAAAAAGTGTAAAATCTAGAAAGGTAGGACAGGCCATGGAGAACTGGGAGCCTTGTTATGCTGATGGGCGGGATGTAAATTGCCAACAGCCACTCAGGAGAAGTGTATGGTGTTTCCTGAAACATCTAAAAAACAAAGCAACAGAGCCAAGGGCACTTCCACTTATGGTCCTATAGCTTAGGGAAATTAAAATCAAAAAGACACAGCTACCCCAAAGTTTGGGACGGCTCTGTTTACAAGAACCTCGTTTACAGTACAAGTTCAATATCGCAGAAAGCTAAAAATGGTTAAGGAAGTTGTGGTACTAACGTACACTGCAATGTCACTCAGCAATGAAATCTCTGTCATCAGGCCCATAGCAGCATAATGAGTGGATTCAGGTACGATGATTCTAAGTGAAATATGTCACACAGAAAAAGAAACATCATAAGATATCACTAATACACGGAATGTAAACTTGGCTAGACAGGAACTGAATTACAAAACAGAATAGGGTCTCAAATGTAGAAAACCAACTTATGCTTTCTTAAGGGGAAAGGTGAGTTGGGGTGCTGCATAAAACCAGAGATTAAAATTAGCACAGATACCTTTCCATAAGCCAAATATGTAATAGACAAGAGCTACTGCTTGCTCAACGAAGTGGACTCAACCCCCATATTAAACGCCTAAGAATATACCTGACTAGTAAGAATCTTAAAACCAATGGATTTATATGTCTCCAAAAGAGAATCAAGCGTGTGTACAGCGGCATAAATGCAGCAGTGATAGGATTGGTGAGGTTCGGTGAGCAAATGGAGACCCTTTGAAGTCATATTGCATGGTACCCATTCCATGGTTCTCAACTCTCCAGGTTTAAGGGATTCTTCCTTCAGCTAAAACATGCATGTGGAACCCAGAGTATGATCCACCGTGTGATCGGGAAACGTGTTCAAATGTGTCTCAGTTTTCGTCCCCTGGTACTCGGGTGCAACATTCCAGATGCTTTACTAACACTCTCCCCACTTGGAGAGTCAGTGCCTTTAACCTCCTGTTTGGCCCAGTTTGCAATTTCTCCGGAAAATGAACAGGAATAGGGAGAACCAATGAGAGACTAGCTGGAGATGTCTGGACGGACAAATTTAACTCTCATTTCCCACCAAGAAGAGGAATTAACCAAAGGCTCAGCGAGCCATGCCAGAACCACACTAGGGCCTGAAGCAATCCTGCGGTGTTGCGGCCAGCTCACAAGAAAGCGAGTTGAAGAAAGGAGCTCAGGGGCACTGTAATTCACAAACCTGCAGAGTTATAAATGACAGCTATCGTCCAAAAATATATTGAAGTAAGGCTGCCAAGAGGACTTGAAAGTGGGACAGAATTGCAGGAAACCGATTTCAGGAGGTAGACTGGAATTCCATGTAAAGCATAGGAAAAGAAGCAGAACGTCCACAATGATGCACTTGGCCAAGAAGGGCGTATGCGTTTTTTCCTGAATATATTCAGGAAAAAACGCATACGCCCTTTTTGGCCAACCAAGCAAGCTTGCAAAGGAAATCTGCACTACAATGAAGTCTCACTGCCCCCCGGTCAAAAGGGCCATCTGAAAAAAGTGTAAAATCTAGAAAGGTAGGACAGGCCATGGAGAACTGGGAGCCTTGTTATGCTGATGGGCGGGATGTAAATTGCCAACAGCCACTCAGGAGAAGTGTATGGTGTTTCCTGAAACATCTAAAAAACAAAGCAACAGAGCCAAGGGCACTTCCACTTATGGTCCTATAGCTTAGGGAAATTAAAATCAAAAAGACACAGCTACCCCAAAGTTTGGGACGGCTCTGTTTACAAGAACCTCGTTTACAGTACAAGTTCAATATCGCAGAAAGCTAAAAATGGTTAAGGAAGTTGTGGTACTAACGTACACTGCAATGTCACTCAGCAATGAAATCTCTGTCATCAGGCCCATAGCAGCATAATGAGTGGATTCAGGTACGATGATTCTAAGTGAAATATGTCACACAGAAAAAGAAACATCATAAGATATCACTAATACACGGAATGTAAACTTGGCTAGACAGGAACTGAATTACAAAACAGAATAGGGTCTCAAATGTAGAAAACCAACTTATGCTTTCTTAAGGGGAAAGGTGAGTTGGGGTGCTGCATAAAACCAGAGATTAAAATTAGCACAGATACCTTTCCATAAGCCAAATATGTAATAGACAAGAGCTACTGCTTGCTCAACGAAGTGGACTCAACCCCCATATTAAACGCCTAAGAATATACCTGACTAGTAAGAATCTTAAAACCAATGGATTTATATGTCTCCAAAAGAGAATCAAGCGTGTGTACAGCGGCATAAATGCAGCAGTGATAGGATTGGTGAGGTTCGGTGAGCAAATGGAGACCCTTTGAAGTCATATTGCATGGTACCCATTCCATGGTTCTCAACTCTCCAGGTTTAAGGGATTCTTCCTTCAGCTAAAACATGCATGTGGAACCCAGAGTATGATCCACCGTGTGATCGGGAAACGTGTTCAAATGTGTCTCAGTTTTCGTCCCCTGGTACTCGGGTGCAACATTCCAGATGCTTTACTAACACTCTCCCCACTTGGAGAGTCAGTGCCTTTAACCTCCTGTTTGGCCCAGTTTGCAATTTCTCCGGAAAATGAACAGGAATAGGGAGAACCAATGAGAGACTAGCTGGAGATGTCTGGACGGACAAATTTAACTCTCATTTCCCACCAAGAAGAGGAATTAACCAAAGGCTCAGCGAGCCATGCCAGAACCACACTAGGGCCTGAAGCAATCCTGCGGTGTTGCGGCCAGCTCACAAGAAAGCGAGTTGAAGAAAGGAGCTCAGGGGCACTGTAATTCACAAACCTGCAGAGTTATAAATGACAGCTATCGTCCAAAAATATATTGAAGTAAGGCTGCCAAGAGGACTTGAAAGTGGGGCAGAATTGCAGGAAACCGATTTCAGGAGGTAGACTGGAATTGCATGTAAAGCATAGGAAAAGAGGCAGAACGTCCACAATGATGCAGTTGGCCAAAAAGGGCGTATGCGTTTTTTCCTGAATATATTCAGGAAAAAACGCATACGCCCTTTTTGGCCAACCAAGCAAGCTTGCAAAGGAAATCTGCACTACAGTGAAGTCTCACAGCCCCACGGTCAGAAGGGCCATCTGAAAAAAGTGTAAAACCCAGAAAGACAGAACAGGCCATGGAGAACTGGGAGCCTAGTTAGGCTGATGGGCGGGATGTAAATTTCCAACAGCCACTCTGCAGAAGTGTATGGTGTTTCCTGAAACATCTAAAAAACAAAGCTACAGAGCCTAGTGTACTTCCACTTATGGTCTTATAGCTTAGGGAAATTAAAATCAAAAAGACACAGCCACCCCAAAATTGGGGTCGGCTCTGTTTACAGGAACCTCATTTATGGTACAAGTTCAATATCACAGAAAGCAAAAAATAGATAAAGAAGTTGTGGTACTAACGTACAATGCAATATCACTCAGAAATGAAATCTATATCATCAGGCCCATAGCAGGATAATGAGTGAATTCAGGTACGATGATTCTAAGTGAAATAAGTCACACAGAAAAAGAAACATCATAAGATATCACTAATACACGGAATGTAAGCTTGGCTACACAGGAACTGAATTACAAAACAGAACAGGGTCTCAAATGTAGAAAACCAACTTATGCTTGCTTAAGGGGAAAGGTGAGTTGGGGTGCTGCATAAAACCAGAGATTGAAATTAACACAGATACCTTTCCATAAGACAAATATGTAATATACAAGAGCTACTCCTTGCTCAACGAAGTGGACTCAACACCCCATATTAAACGCCTAAGAATATACCTGACTAGTAAGAATCTTAAAACCTATGGATTTATATGTCTCTGAAAGAGAATCAAGCGTGTGTACAGCAGCATAAAGGCAGCAGTGAAAGTATTGGTGAGGTTCTGTGAGCAAATGAAGACCGTTTGAAGTCATATTGCACGGTACCCATTCCATGGTTCTCAACTCTCCAGGTTTAAGGGATTCTTCCTTCACCTAAAACATGCATGTGGAACCCAGAGTATGATCCACCGTGTCATCGGGAAACGTGTTCAAATGTGTCTCAGTTTTCGTCCCCTGGTACTCGGGTGCAACATTCCAGACGCTTTACTAACACTCTCCCCACTTGGAGAGTCAGTGCCTTTAACCTCCTGTTTGGCCCAGTTTGCAATTTCTGCGTAAAATGAACAGGAATAGGGAGAACCAATGAGAGACTAGCTGGAGGAGTCTGGACGGGCAAATTTAACTCTCATTTCCCACCAGGAAGAGGAATTAACCAAAGGCTCAGCGAGCCATGCCGGAACCACACTAGGGCCTGAAGCAATCCTGCGGTGTTGCGGCCAGCTCACAAGAAAGCGTGTTGAAGAAAGGAGCTCAGGGGCACTGTAATTCACAAACCTGCAGAGTTATAAATGACAGGTATCATCCAAAATTATACTGAAGTAAGGCTGCGAAGAGGACTTGAAAACGGTGCAGAATTGCTGGAAACCGATTTCAGAAGGTACACGGGAGTCGCTCTTAAAGCATAGGAAAAGAGACAGAACTTGGAAAATAATGCACTTGGCAAAAGAGGGCATATGTGTTTTATCCAGAGCTCTCATAACCGAGGGGAGGAGATTCCCAGCAGGCTCCAACTGCCACCTGAAGGCTCACGTTGTCAAGGCAACGTGAGCAAGCCAGGCAGGAGTTACCTCACAGCAGAGGTCCCAGCTCACAGAAGGGTGAGAAAATCAGCCAACATCAGACTCTCACCAGAGGGCCCACATCACCAAGGGGATGGGAACCAGGCAGGAGTGTCTTCACACCAGTGGGGCCACATCATCGAAAGGTGAGGTACTCAGCACATGTGTCCTCAAACCAGAGGACCCACATCACCAAGGGCCGCGGAGTGAGGCAGGCAGGAGTAGCCTCACAACACTGGGCCCATAGAACAAAAAAGTGAGGAATCCAGCAGTTGGAACCTCCCAGCAGGCGGCCCAGAGCACCGAGGCTATGGGATCCAGGCCACAGTGAACTCACAGAAGAGGGCCCATGTCATGAAACTGAGCAACCCAGCCATTGGGACCTCAGAGCAGGAGGCCCACATCCCCATGGGGATATAAATCTGGTAGGAGTGTCCTCGCACCACTGAGAACGTATCAGAAAATTTTGGGAGACCAGCAGTTAGGGCCTGACGCCAGAGGACCCTCATCACCAAGGGAAGGAGGCTCCCAGCAGGCTCCAACTGCCACCAGAGGGCTGACGTCGCCAAGGTGATGTGTGCCAACCAGGCACGAATGACCTCACAGCAGAGGGCCCACCTCAGAGAAGTGTGATGAACCCAGTCAGGATCACACTCGCACCAGAGGGCCCACATCACCAAATGGATTCGAACCAGGCAGGAGTGTCCTCACATGAGTAGGGCCACATCATCTAAAGCTGAGGAACCCAGAACATGTGGCTTCAAACCATAGGACACCCATCATCAAGGGGCTGGGAGTGAGGCAGGCAGGAGGAGCCTCACAAAAGAGGGCCCAAAAATAAGAAAGGTGAGGAGTGACCTCACAGCAGAGGGCCCACCTCACAGAAGGGTGAGGAACACAGCCAGGATCAGACTCTCACCAGAGGGTCCACATCACCAAGGGGATGGGAACAAGGCAGGAGTGTCCCCAAACCAGTGGGACAACATCATCGAAAGGTGAGGATCCCAGCACATGTAGCCTCAAACCAGAGGAACCACATCACTAAGGGGTTCGGAACGAGGCTGGCAGGACAAGCCTCACAACACAGGGTCCATAGAATATAAAAGTTGAGGAATCCAGCAGTTGGAACCTCCCAGCAAGTGGCCCAGAGCACCGAGGCTATGAGATCCAGGCCGCAGTGAACTCACAACAGACGGCCCACATCATGAACCTGTGAGCAGCCCAGCCGTTGGGACCTCAGAACAGAAGGCCCACATCCCCATTGGGATGGGAACCTGGCAGGAGTGGCCTCGCACCACTTAGCACATATCAGAAAATGTTAGGAGCCCAGCAGTTAGGGCCTGACGCCAGGGGGCCCTCATAACTGAGGGGAGGAGACTCCCAGCAGGTTCCAACTGCCAACAGAGGGCCCACGTCTACAAGGAGGCATGCGTCAGCCAGGCAGTAGTGACCTCACAGCAGAGGGCCTATCTCACAGAAGGGTGAGGAACCGAGGCAGGATGAGACTCTCGCCAGAGGGCCCACAACACCAAGGGGATGGAAACCAGTCAGGACTGTCCTCCCACCAGTGGGGCCACATCATCGAAAGGTGAGGAACCCAGCACATGCGGCCTCATATCAGAGGACATACATCACAAAGGGGATGGGAGTGAGGCAGGTAGGAGTAGCCTAAATACAGAGGGCCCAAAGAATAAAAAAGGTGAGGAATCCAGCATTTGGAACCTCCCAGCAGGCGGCCGAGAGCACAGAAGCTATGGGATGCAGGCAGGAGTGAACTAACACCAGAGAGCCCACATCATGAAACTGTGAGCAACCCAGGCGTTGGGACCTCAGAGCAGAAAGCCCACATCCCCATGGGGATGGGAACCTGACAGGAGTGTCCTGGCATCACTGGGCTCACATCAGAAAACGTGGGGAGCCCAGCAGTTATGGCCTGATGCTAGAGGGCCGTCATCACCGAGGGCAGGAGGCTCCCAGCAGGTTCCATGTGCCAACAGAGGGCCCACGTCGCCAAGGTGATGTGTGCAAGTCAGGCAGGATTGACCTCACAGCAGAGGGCCTACCTCACAGAAGAGTGAGGAACCCAGCCAGGATAAGACTGTCACCAGAAGGCCCACATCACCAAGGGGATGGGAACCAGGCAGGAGTGTCCTCACACCAGTGGGGCCACATCATTGAAAGTTGCGGAACCCAGCACATGTGGCCTCAAACCAGAGGACCCACATCACGAAGGGGTTGCGAGTGAGGCAGGCAGGAGGAGCATCGCAACACAGGACCCATAGAATACAAAAGTTGAGGAATCGAGCAGTTGGAACCTCCCAGCAGGCGGCCCAGAGCACAGAGGCTATGGCATCCAGGCCAGAGTGAACTAACAGCAGAGAGCCCACATCATGAAACTGTGAACAACCCAGCCGTTGGGACTTCAGAGCAGAAGACCCACATCCCAATGGGGATGTGAACCTGGATAGAGTGTCTTCGAACCACTGGGCGCACATCACAAAATGTGGGGAGCCCAGCAGTTAGGGCCTGACGCCAGAGGGCCCTCATCACCAAGGGGAGGAGGCTCCCAGCAGGCTCCAAGTGCCACCAAAGGCTCATGTCCACAAGGCGAGGTGAGCAAGCCAAGCAGGAGTGACCTCACAGCAGACGGCCCACCTCACAGAAGGGTGAGGAACCCAGCCAGGATCAGACTCTCAACAGAGGGCCCACATCACCAAGGGGATGTGAACCAGGCAGGAGTCTCCTAAGACCATTGGTCCCACATCATCGAAAGGTGAGGAACCCAGCACATGTGGCCTCAAACCAGATGACACACATCACGAAGGGGCTGGGAGTGAGGCAGGCAGGAGGATCCTCACAACAGAGGGCCTAAAAAATTAAAAAAGTGAGGAATCCAGCAGTTGGAACCTCCCAGCAGGCGGCCAAGAGCACAGAGGCTATGGGATCCAGGCCACAGTGAACTAACACCAGAGAGCCCACATCATGAAATTGTGATCAACCCAGCCGTTGGAACCTCAGAGCAGAAGGCCCACATCCCCATGGAGATGGGAACCTAAGAGGAGTGCCCGAGCATCACTGGGCTCACTAAGAAAAGTTGGGGAGCCCAGCAGTTAGGGCCTGACGTCAGAGGGCCCTCATCACAGAGGTGAGGAGGCTCCCAGCAGGGTCCAAGTGCCACCAGAGGGCTCATGTTAACAAGGCGAGGTGAGCAAGCCAGGCAAGAGTTACCTGATAGTAGAGGGCCCACCTCACAGATGGGTGAGGAACCCAGCCAGGATCAGACTCTCACCAGAGGGCCCACATCACAAAGGGGATGGGAACCAGTCAGGATTATCCTCACACCAGTGGGGCCTCATCATCTTAAGGTGAGGAACCCAGCACATGTGTCCTCAAACCAGAGGACCCACATCACCAAGGGCCTTGGAGTGAGGCAGGCAGGAGTAGCCTCACAACACAGGGCACATAATATAAAAAACGTGAGGATTCCAGCATTTAGACCTTCCAGCAGGCGGCTCAGAACACCGAGGCTATGGGATCCAGGCCGCAGTGAACTCACAGCAGAGGGCCCACATCATAAAACTGTGAGCAACCCAGGCGTTGGGACCTCAGCGCAGAAGGCCCACATCCCCATGGGAATGGGAACCTGGCTGGAGTGTCCTCGCACCACTGGGCGCACATCAGAAAATGTGGGGAGCCCACCATTTAGGGCCTGATGCCAGAGGGCCGTCATCACCGAGAGGAGGAGGCACCCTGCACGCTCCAACTGCCACCAGAGGGCTCACGTCTCCAAGGTGACGTGTGCCAGCCAGGCAGGAGTGACCTCACAGCAGAGGGCCTACCTCACAGAACGTTGAGGAACCCAGCCAGGATTAGACTCTCGCCAGAGGGCCCACCTCACCAAGGGGATGGGAACCAGGCAGGAGTGTCCTCACACGAGTGGGGCCACATCATCGAAAGGTGAGGAACGCAGCACATGTGGCCTCAAGCCATAGGACAGTCATCACCAAGGGGCTGGCAGTGAGGCAGGCAGGAGGAGCCTCACAACAGAGGGCACATAGAATAAAAAAGTTGAGGAATCCAGCAGTTGGAACCTCCCAGCAGGCGGCTCAGAGCACCGATGATAAGGGATCCTTGCCGGAGTGAACTCACAGCAGAGGGCCCACATCATGGTACTGTGAGCAAGCCAGCCGTTTTGACCTCAGAGCAGAAGGCCCATATCCCCATGGGGATGGGAACCTGGCAAGAGTGTCCTCACTCACTTGGCACACATCAGAAAATGTGGGGAGCCCAGCAGTTATGGCCTAAGGCAAGAGGGCCCTCATCACTGAGGGGAGGAGGATCCCAGCACACTCCAACTGCCACCAGAGGGCCCACGTCGCCAAGGTGACGTGTGCCAGACAGGCATGAATGACCTCACAGCAGAGGGGCCACCTCACAGACGGGTGGGGAACCCAGCCAGGATCAGACTCTCACCTGAGGGCCCACATCAGCAAGGGGATGGGAACCAGTCAGGACTGTCTTCCCTCCAGTGGGGCCACATCATCGAAAGGTGTGGAACCCAGCACATGTGGCCTCAAATCAGAGGACACATATCACAAAGGGAATGGGAGTGAGGCAGGCAGGAGTAGCCTAAAAACAGAGGGCCCAAAGAATAAGAAAGGTGAGGAATCCAGCAGTTGGAACCTCCCAGCAGGTGGCCGAGAGCACAGAAGCTATGGGATGCAGGCAGGAGTGAACTAATAGCAGAGAGCCCACATCATGAAACTGTGAGCAACCCAGGCGTTGGTACCTCAGAGCAGAAGGCCCACATCCCAATGGGGAGGTGAACCTGGCTGGAGTGTCCTCGCACCACTGGGCGCACATCACAAAATGTGGGGAGACCAGCAGTTAGGGCCTGACGCCAGAGGGCCCTCATCACCGAGGGGAGGAGGCTCCCAGCAGGCTCCAAGTGCCACCAGAGGGCTCATGTCCACAAGGCGAGGTGAGCAAGCCAGGCAGGACTGACCTCACAGCAGACGGCCCACCTCACAGATGGGTGAGGAACCCAGCCAGGATCAGACTCTCAACAGAGGGCCCACATCACCAAGGGGATGTGAACCAGGCAGGAGTCTCCTAAGACCATTGGTCCCACATCATCGAAAGGTGAGGAACCCAGCACATGTGGCCTCAGACCAGACGACACACATCACGAAGGGGCTGGGAGTGAGGCAGGCAGGAGGATCCTCACAACAGAAGACCCAAAAAATTAAAAAAGTGAGGAATCCAGCAGTTGGAACCTCCCAACAGGTGGCCAAGAGCACAGAGGCTATGGGATCCAGGCCTCTGTGAACTAACACCAGAGAGCCCACATCATGAAAATGTGAACAACCCAGCCGTTGGGACTTCAGAGCAGAAGGCCCACATCCCCATCGAGATGGGATCCTAAGAGGAGTGCCCAAGCATCATTGGGCTCACTAAGAAAAGTTGGTGAGCCCAGCAGTTAGGGCCTGACGCAAGAGGGCCCTCATCACCGAGGGGAGGAGATCCTCAGCACGCTCCTACTGCCACCACATGGCTGACTTCACCAAGGCAATGTGTGCCAGCCATGCAGGAGTGACCTATCAGCAGTGACCTCCCTCACAGAAGGGTGAGGAACACAGCCAGGAACAGACTCTCACCAGGGGGTCCACATAACCACGTAGATGAGAACCAGGCAGGAGTGTCCTCACACTAGTGGGGCCACATCATCGAAAGGTGAGGAACCCAGCAAAGGTGGCCACAAACCAGAGGACCCACATCACCAAGGGGTTGAGAGTGAGGTAGGTGTCTGGACGGGCATATTTAACACTCATTTCCCACCAGGAAGAGGAATTAACCAAAGGCTCAGCGTGCCCTGCCAGAAGCAGATTAGGGCCTGAAGCAGTCTTGCGGGTTTGCGGCCAGCTCACAAGAAAGCGAGTTGAAGAAAGGAGCTCAGGGGCCCTGTAATTCACAAACCTGCAGAGTTATAAATGACAGATAACGTCCAAAAATATATTGAAGTAAGGCTGCCAAGAGGACTTGAAAGCGGGGCAGAATTTCAGGAAACCGATTTCAGGAGGTAGACTGGATTTGCATTTAAAGCATAGGAAAAGAGGCAGAACATCGACAATGATGCACTTGGCAAAAAAAGGGCGTATGAGTTTGTTCCTGAATATATTCAGGAAAAAACACATACGCCCTTTTTGGCAAACCAAGCAAGCTTGCAATGGAAATCCGAACTACTATGAAGTGTCACTTCCCCCCGGTCTAAAGGGCCATCTGAAAAAAGTGTAAAATCCAGAAAGGCAAGACAGGCCATGGGGAAAAAGGAGCCTTGTTATGCTGATGGGCGGGATGTAAATTGCCAACAGCCACTCTGGAGAAGTGTATGGTGTTTCCTGATACATCTGAAAAACAAAGCAACAGAGTCTAGGGCATTTCCACTTATGGTCCTATAGCTTAGGGAAATTAAAATCAAAAAGACACAGCCAACCCAAAATTTGGGACGGCTCTGTTTACAAGAACCTCGTTTACGGTCCAAGTTCAATATCACAGAGAGCAAAAACTGGATAAAGAAGTTGTGGTACTTATGTACAATGCAATATCACTCAGCAATGAAATCTGTGTCACCAGGCCTGTACCAGCATAATGAGTGGATTGAGGCACGGTGATTCTAAGTGAAATAAGTAACACAGAAAAAGAAACATCATAAGGTATCACTAATGCACGGAATGTAAACTTGGCTACACATGAACTGAATTACAAAACAGAACAGGGTCTCAAGTTTAGAAAACCAACTTATGCTTGCTTAAGGGGAAAGGTGAGTTGGGGTGCTGCATAAAACCAGAGTTTGAAATTAGCACAGATACCGTTCCATAAGCCAAATATGTAATAGACAAGACCTACCCCTTGTTCATCGAAATGGACTCAACAATGAGGTATCACCTCACACCTGTTAGAATGGGCATCATCTGAAAATCTACAAACAACAAATGCTGGAAAGGGTGTGGAGAAAAGGAAGCCTCTTCCACTATTGTTGGGAATATAAATTGATACAGTCACTATGGAGAACAATATGGAGTTTCTTAAGAAACTAATAATAGAATTACCATATGATACAGCAATCCCAGTACTGGACATATACCCAGACAAAACCATAAATCAAAAAGAGACATTCACCGTAATGTTCATTGCATCACTATTTACAATATCGAGGTAATGGAAGCAACCTAAATGCCCACAGACAGACGAATGCATAAAGATGTGGTACATATATAAAATGGAATATTACTAAGCCATGAAAGGAATGAAATTGGGTCATTTGTAGAGACGTCGATGGATCTAGAGACTGTCATACAGAGTGAAGTAAGTCAGAAAGAGAAAAACAAATCTTGTATATTCATGCATATATGTGGAACCTAGAAAAACTGTACAGATTAACCGTTTTGCAAGGCATAAATAGAGCAACAGATGTAGACAACAATCGTATGGACAACAAGGGGGGAAAGCTCTTGGGGGTGGTGGTGGTGGGAGGAGTTGAGAGATTGGGATTGGCATGTAAACATTTATATGTATAAAATAGATAACCAATAAGAACCTGCTGTATAAAAATATAAAATAAAATTCAAAATTAAAAAGAAATAAAATTTAAAAAATAAAACAGAAAAAACAATTATTCCCTTCACATACATGTATTTATATGAATAAATTATTTCCATGCTTATATCTGTAAATACAAAAAAGAGGAATAAAATCTACCTTGAACCAAAAACAAAAAAGAGAAAAAAAAAACAGAACCCACCAGTTACTCAGAGGAAAACCGTATCAGGGCACTTGCTCCAGTTGTAAACAATTCTGAAGTTGGTCAGTGGTGGGGAATCGTCTCCCATTCAGCCAGCAGCCCCCACACAACAAGCGTCCTCATTGCAAAGCTGGGGCACCGTGCCGAGGCATCTGTGAGTAAACGTGAGCTGAGCCCCAGGCCAGTTGCTGCTGAACTGTTCCCACCCTTCCCAGGTAAAACACCTGAATATATACAAGGACTTGAAAGCCTAGAGGAAGGGCCATGGAGCCACACGAGTGACAGCATGCCAGCTGACTTGGTGCCTGCAGGCCAGCCAGGATGGTCCTGGCCCTGGGTGCTCTTCTGGAAGATTTCCATTTCCCTGCCTGAGATACCCGTCCTGTCCCTGCCCCCACTGCTTTTTTCCTTCCTCACCTCTGCCCAGGGAGCAATTCCAGCAGCAGGTATGGGTGACACATCCTCTTCTTTAGCAGGTGGCAGCCTGGCAACTGCTGCAGAAAGTCCAGCAGAGCCCCACTCACACTGGGCCACCCACAAAGCCGTGGCCTCTCACTCCCTCCCACCAGCCCAGCCCCGAGACTGCTGACAGGGCAGAGAAAATGGCGTCAGACACAGCTGCAGGGGCTCTTGCTGCCTGGAGTGGTATTTATATTGATCTCAACCCAGGCACACCTGGGGAGGGCTGGCCGGCACCGTAAGGCTGCCCAGGTCAGCCAATCGTCACCCCTCAGGGGCTCACAGTTGCAGAAAATGGAACTTGCTGAACCGGCCAGGTCCAAGGAACAGGTGTGGGCTCCTGAGAGTCAGGATAGACAAGGGGCTGCAGCTTTGGCTTGTTTTCTAATCATTTTATCTGGCCCATGAGTGGGAGACAACTTCAAGAAAACCCTCTCCTAATGAGAGGAACCCAGGAGTCAGGGAGAGGAGGGGTGGGTGGTGGTTGGAGACAGAGGCCTGGTGCCCCGGGTGCAGTGGAAGTCTCTGGAAGACCAGGTGGAGGGAGGCCACACAGAGTGATGCCCAGGGTCACAGACCTGTCGGAGCTGCTGTTTGTTAGTTCAAGTCCTGCTCTGAGGTGCTCTGTGTCAGCTCTGAGCGACAGGTGAGCTGGGGGTGCTCTTCAATGAGGGCTATGTGCACGGTTCCTGTGTGCCCAGCCCTGCCACGGTACCTGCAAGGGTAGCTCTGTATCCTGGGAGGGGCCTGACCACGAGAGCCCCGTGGGCTGGCTTGGGGGTGGGGTACCTGCCCAGGAGAGCTCCATATCCTGGGATTGGCCTGACCACGAGAGCTCCATGGGCTGCTGGGGACCTGGTAAAGGATGTCAGGACAGTCAGTGAAGCCACCGAGGATATACCTCCAGTTGCTCCTAATTCCTACACCCTGCTGGTCATTCTACCAACCACCAGGACATGGTATTCTGTATTAGTCTTCAATGATGCCTTCTTTTGTATTCCATTAGTCCCAGAGTCACAAGAAATTTTGGCTTGTGAGTGGCAGGACTCAACATACAACTAAAACAATACTTCCGGGCCGTCTTGCCCCAAGGGTTCAAAAATCCCCACACCATCTTTGGGGAAAGCTTAGCTAAAGACCGAAAAGTTCTACCTCTGGAAAAGGAAACCCTCCTTCAATATGCAGACGACATTCTGATCGCCAGCCCTACTAAGGAGGCCTCTGAACTACCAAGCCAATAAAGGATAGAAGTTGTCCAAGAAAAAGCTCAAATATCACAGACTGCGGTGACCTGCCTGGGCTTCATTCTCACACAAGGTCGGAGAAGCCCATCCCAGGAAAGGGAAGAAACCATTTGCAGCCTTACCCCTTTCTAAAACGAGAAGACAGCTTAGGGGTTCCTGGGGAGGCCAGGGTTTGCTGCTTCTGGATCCCTAACTACAGTCTACTAGCTGGGCCTCTATATGAAACACTGAAAGGAAAAGATGATGATCCTTTTGAACAGAATCCAGAAGTGGCCTTTCAAGAATGGAAAGAGCAGTCAATTCAGACCCTTGCCCTGGAACTCCCTAATTGAGCTAAACCCTTTGACCTTTCCATTCCCGGTGAAAGGTGAATCGCCATTGGAGAATTAGTGCAAAAACTGGGACCACTTGAAATGGAACAACGCAAGAATGCCATCCAGGTAGGATAAACTACAGTCACCAAGGGGCTTGGCCCACTGCCACATCTGGCCAAGATACTGGCGGTATCTAAAAACCTGGAAATCAGCAGCCCAAAAGGCCACCTCCCTCCTAAGGGAAAAGGACCCCACGTGGTGATCCTAATCACCAACCATGCCCTGAAGTTGCAGGGTTCGCTCCGTGGGCACACCGACCTCGAGTGAGGAGGCCCTCCAACTCCAACATCCAGAGAGATAACCGGGGGCAGCAGGGCACCATGACGACTCGTGTGAACATCACTTGACCTGGAGTTTCTCTCATAAAACAACAATAGTGTGTCCCGAAGGAGTAGACTACTGCTTGCAGGACTTACTGCACCCGGAGGGGAGCTAATAATCTTGGCGGGGGAACCGTATATCACACTGTCACCATAGAAAAGCCTACAGACACCGTGATGATGGTGGCCAATAAGACCGGCTGGACTCCTGTTTACTTCAAAAGGCTGTTGACTCAGTGGCCATCATGGTCCTTGATCACCACTGACCCTGGACTGTCTGGGAGTTGAGCGGGCAGGGCTCTGACACCTGGTGCTGTTTTTACGTTAATTCAGGGACCTAATTGAAGAAAGAGCAGACTACTGGTCAGAGCATCTAGGCTGGCAGAAACGGTCAGCCTAAGGTGGCCGAACAAATGTGGGGCGGGGTGAAACCGGCCCCCACAGCGTCTCTGCACATCTCTTTCCTGGACCCTTAAAGGTCATTAGAATCTATAACACTTCCAATGCTGGTGCTCAGGCGGACGAGCAGGGAGGCAGGGGTCCTGGGGCCAATCAACGTCACCTGGAGGCTGCTGGGGAGAAGTTCTGACCCTCGTCCCCTGGTATGAGGGCTCCCAACTCAGCACTCAGCAGTTACAGAAGAAGGGTCTGCACCCTCAGCACTCCAAGAATGAGGAATGGGACAAAAGGCAGAGGAGGGGTTTGTCCCCAGCAAAGCCCATTAAAAATCCCTGGGAGATAAAAATAGAATCTGGGCAATAAAGTCAAGTCTGACCTTTTTTATCCTTTGTGCTTTGTCTAATTTCACGTGCTCCTAGGGTCCCGCATACAGAGGTTCCACACCCGGCACTTCAGACCAGATTTCCTAGTGCAGAATGGCTGGGTCGACACCTCAGCTCCTGGGGCCCAGTGCAGACTCCGAGATATAGAGCCTGAGCTGCAGCCAACCCGGCCCTCGAGAGCTCCGCCCCCTCCCTCCCACTGACTCTGACAGGATCTCTACACAGCAGCCCAGCCCACAGCCCACGGGGTAGTGCATGCTCTCACCTCTCCATTCTCTGATCAAAATATAAAGTTTCCTTTGCTTGTGAACCAAACTCAGTCTCGATCTGTTGGCCCCAATGACACTGGGCAGGGGGACACTTGTTGGGGTCCACTCTGGAGGATCAGTAACAGAAATTGAGACTACTGTAACTTCAATGAACAGATGTGTGAGCCAAACTGTAGTTAACATAGAACAGTTTATAAGGCTCGGGTAAAATAAGATGTTTCTAACACTTCCATTTGATATTTCCATCACTTTATTATAAGCAAGTTCAGTGAAAAGGTTTGTCTTATTTGTCAGGTCAATATTAGAGAAATGAAGTGATTTCTTTCCAAGGATGTACATCTAATAATCTTGGTTAAAGCTTCAATCTTGTTTTAAATGCTTTTCCATTGAAAATGATACCTCTCTTTCAGCTCCCCCATTTCTGAGAAGTATAAAATCTTATAATTTATTATTACCAAAGGGGAAAGGTGGGAGGAGGGATAAATTAACAGTTTGGAATTAAAACATACACACTGCTATGTATAAAATAGATCATCAACAAGGAACTACTGTATAGCACAGGGAACTACACTCAATATTTTGCAATAACCTATAAGGGGAAATAATCGGAAAAAGAATAGATATTTTTATTGACATCATCTATCAATGACAGTTAAAGTGTAACCTAAGGGAAGCCGGTGGTGAGTGCTTCTGACCCTGAAGACTTCAATCATCTAAAGTTTGGACTCTGCCTACTTCCCAAGGCCCTTAATGAACATATGTGTAGCCGTAGCTTAAAAATTTCCCCAGTTTGGGTTTCGGGGAGACACTGATTTTGAAAAAGCCCTGGTGTTCTCCTTACATGAATGGGACCCTTCCTACTGCTAAAACATGTCTGTCACACCCAGAGGATGGTATACCGTCTGATCGGGAAGAATTTGGAAAAGGCATCTCATCTCCTCATCTCCTGGTGCTCGGGTTCACCCCTCCAGCGTCTTTACTAACAGTCTCCCCACTTGGAGATGTCAGCACTGTCAACATCCTGTTGCGTACAGTTTGGAATTTGCCCAGAGGATGAAGCGGAAGGATGAGGAACAATGAGAGACAAGTCCTAGGTGTTCAGACAGGCACATGTCACTCTAATTTCCAATCAGGAAGACGAATTGACCAAAGGCTAGGGTTGCCCATGGAAACAGTATAGGGCTTGAGGAAATCCCACTGCTTTGTGGCCAGTTCCCAGAAACACAAGTTGAACAATGGAACTCAGGGGCAGTAAAATTCACGAAACTGCAGAGTTGAAAATATCTATCACTGAAAAATGTCTTGAGGAAAGTCAAAGAAAAGGATTGGTAAGCAAGGGAGAATGGCAGGAAAGGGATTTGAGGAGGTAGAAAGGACTCGCCATTAAGCACAAGAAAAGGGGCTGAACATTGCCAACATTGCAGTTGGCCAAAAAGGCTGTATGCGTTTTTTTCTGTATATATTCAAGAAAAGGGCATACACTTTTTTAGCCAACCAAACAGGTGGGCACTGGAAATCAATACTACAAAAGATATCACTTCGCATCAGTCAGAAAAGCCATCCTCATAAAGTGTAAACACCAGAAATGCAGGACAGGGCAAGGAGAAGAGGGAGCCCTGTGAGGCTTATAGTGGAAATGTATATTGCCAACGGCCATTCTGGAGAAGTGTATTGTGTTTACTAAAGCATCTAAAAAATGAGCTACAGAGCATAGGGCACTTGCACTCATGGGCGTATATCTTGGGAAAAACAAAAATCGAGAGGACACAGGCACCCCAATGTTTACTGCCTCTCTGTTTAAAAGATCCTCGACTAGGATATAACTTAAATGTCTCTGGAGGGAAAAAATGGATAGAGATGTGGTACTTATGTAGAGTGGAATATTACTCAGCCTGGAAATCAATGAAATATGGCCAGTTGTAACAACTCCGGAGGAGTTACGTATGATCATTCTAAGTGACATAATTCAAAAAGAAAAAGACACATATCATAAGATATCACTTAAAGGTGGAATCCAAAATGGCTACACATGAAATAAATTACAAAACAAAGTCATAGTCAAATATGTAGAAAACACGCGTAAGGCTGCTAAACGGGAAAGGTGGGGAGGGGTGAGGCATCATCCAGGAGGTTGAAATTAGCAAAGATACCATTCCAAATACCAAACTGATAATCAACAAGGCCTACACGGTAGCTAAAAGAACTGCACTCAGCACACTCAAGTCACCGGAAAAGAATATCTATGACTGGTAAGAATCTGAAAAAGAATTTATTGATGTCTCTCTGTATGTGAATCAAGTGGATGTACAGCAGCAAGAAACAGAGCTTTGAAAATCAGTTGTAACCAATATAGTAATAAATTGAAAAAAATAAACGACAGAGAGACAGAGAAAACCTCTTACAACTTTTCCTCAGGGACGGTGATGCAACATGGATTGAACACATCTAGACCCACAGCAGGATGAGACATAAGGCTGGAAACTGTTCGCGCTAAGAGAAATGTGAGGTTGGGTGAGGAAATGCACACCCTTTAAAGTAATACTACCTGGTACCCATTCAATGGGTCCCAAATCTGCAGGTTCAAGGAATCTTCCTACAGCTAAAACATGCATGGAAAACATGCATGGAAAACACCATGTGATCGGGAGATGTGTCTAAAATGCACCTCATTTATCCTCTCCTGGTGCTCCTGTTCATCATTCCAGCCACGTTACTTAGAATCTCCCCACTTAGAGAATCAGCACATTTAAACGTCTGTTTCACACACTTTGCAAATTGTGAGGAGGATGAACGGGAAGAGGGGGAACCAATGAGAGAATAGTTGTAGGGGTTTGGACGGGCACATGTCACTCTAATTTCCCATTAAGAGTAAGAATTAAAAAAAGGCTCAGCCCGCCTCGCCGGAGCCAAAATAGGGCCTGAAGCAATCCTGCGGCTTTGAGGCCAGTTCACAAAAGAGCAACTTAAAAAATGGAGCTCAGGGTCACTGCAATTCACAAACCTGCAGAGTTATAAATGAAAACTAACGTCCAAAAATATGTTGAGGTAAGGCAAAGAAGAGGATCTGAATGCAAGACAGAATTGCAAGAAACAGATTTCAAGAGATAGATTGGACTCGTCCTTAAAGTACATGAAAAGCGGCAGAATTTCGACAATGATGTAGTTGGCCCAAAAGGGAGTATGCGTTTTTTCCTGAATATATCCAGGAAAAAACGCATACGCACTTTATGGGCAACCAAGCAAGCAAGCAATGCAAATGTGCACAACAAAGAAGTCTCATTTCCCACCGGTCAAAAGGGCCATCCGAAAAAATTGTAAAAACCAGAAATGCAGGACAGGCCATGGAGAACAGGGAGCCTTTATACGCTGATGGACAGTGTGTGAACTGCCGAGAGCCACTCTGGAGAAGTGTATGGTGGTTCCTAAATCATCTAAAAAACAGAGCTACAGAGCATAGGGCACTTCCAATCATGGAAGTATATCTAGGGAAGTCTAAAAATCAACAAGACACAAGCACACCACAGTTTAGGGCTACTCTGTTTACAAGAACCTCAACTTCAGTACACCTTAAATATCCCAGGAAAGAGAACAATGGATAAAGAAAATGTGGTACTTATGTACAATGGAATATCTCTTCACCATGAAATCAATGTAATAAGGCTAGTAGAAGGATAAAGAGTGGATTTAGGTCCGATAATACTACTTGAAATAAGTCAAACAGAAAAAGAAACATATCATAAGATATCACTTATAGAGGGAGGATAAATATGGCTGCACAAAAAATGAATTACAAAACAGAACAGTGTCTCACATTTAGAAAACACACTTATGTCAGCTTAAGGGGAAAGGAGAGGTGGGGTGATGCATAAAACCAGAGTTTGAAATTAGCACAGATACCGTTCAATAAACCAAATAGGTATTAGACAAGATCTACACCTTGCTCAATGAACTGGCCTCAACACACCCTATACACCGCAGAGAAATATATCTGAGTAATAAGAATCTTAAAACCCATGTATTGATATATCTCCATAAGGGAATCAAGTGTGTGCAGAGCGGCACAAACACAGCAGTGAAAATGAGCTAAACCCCATTATAGAAATAAATTTTAAAACCAAAACGCAGAAACAATGAAAGAGAGAAAAATTCTTACAAAATTCGCTCAGGGGCTGTGATGCAACCTGGAATGACCACATATAAACCCACAGCTGGATAAGACATAAGGCTGGACACTTGGGGCTGAGAGCATTGGTGAGCTTTGGTGAGCAACTGCCGAAAGTTTAATGCAATACTTCATACTACTCATTCCAAGGGTCCCAACACTCCAGGTTGAAGGGAATCTTCCTACAGCTAAACCATGCATGGGGAATCCAGCAGATGGTATACCATATGATCGGGAAAGGTTTCTAAAACGCACCTCATTTTCCTCTCCTGGGGCTCCGGATCAACATTCCAGCCACTTTACTAACAACATCTCCACATGGAGAGTCAATGCCTTTAAGTTCCGGTATCGCACAGTCTGCAGTTAGTGCGGAGGATGAATGGGAATAGGGGGAACCAGTGAGAAAATAGCTGTAGCGGTTTCAATGGGCACATGTCACTCTAATTTCACATCAGGAAGAAGAATTAACCAAAGGCAGAGCAAGGCGCCCCAGAAGAACGATAGGGCCTGAAGAAATCCTGTGGATATGAGGCAAGATCACAAAAATAAGAGCTGAAAAATGGAGCTAAGGGCCACTGCAATTCAAAAACCTGCAGAGTTATAAAGGCCAACTATTTTCCAAAAGTATATTGAGGTAAGGCTATGAAGAGGCACTGACAGCAAGGCAGAATTGCAGGAAACCGATTTCAAGAGGTAGAGAGGAACTGCATTGAAAACATATGAAAAGACTCAGAACGTCGACAATGATGCACTTGGCCAAAAAGGGCGTATGCCTTTCTTCCTGAATATATTCAGGAAGAAACGCATACGCCCTTTCTGGCCAACCAAGCAAGCTTGCAAAGGAAATCTGCACTACAATGAAGTCTCACTGCCCCCCGGTCAAAAGGGCCATCTGAAAAAAGTGTAAAATCCAGAACGGCAGGACAGGCCATGGAGAACAGGGAGCCTTTTTGTGCTTATGGGCAGGATGTAAATTGCCAACAGCCACTCTGGAGAAGTGTATGGTGTTTCCTGAAACATCTAAAAAACAAAGCAACAGAGCCTAGGGCACTTCCACTTATGGTCCTATAGCTTAGTGAAATTAAAATCAAAAAGACACAGCCACCCCAAAGTTTGGGACGGCTCTGTTTACAAGAACCTCGTTTACGGTACAAGTTCAATATCGTAGAAAGCAAAAAATGGATAAAGAAGTTGTGGTACATACGTAGAATGCAATATCATTCAGCAATGAAATCTATGTCATCAGGCCCGTAGCAGCATAATGAGTGGATTCAGGTACGATGATTCTAAGTGAAATAAGTCACACAGAAAAAGAAACATCATAAGATATCCCTAATACACGGAATGTAAACTTGGCTACCCAGGAAATGAATTACAAAACAGAACAGGGTCTCAAATGTAGAACCAACTTATGCTTGCTAAAGGGGAAAGGTGAGTTGGTGTGCTGCATAAAACAAGAGATTGAAATGAGCACAGATACCGTTCAATAAGCCAAATATGTAATAGACTAGAGCTACTCCTTGCTCAACGAAGTGGACTCAACACCACATATTAAACGCCTAAGAATATACCTGACTAGTAAGAATCTTAAAACCTATGGATTTATATGTCTCCGAAAGAGAATCAAGCGTGTTTACAGCGGCATAAACGCAGCAGTGATAGGATTGGTGAGGTTCGGTGAGCAAATGCAGACCCTTTGAAGTCATATTGCATGGTACCCATTCCATGGTTCTCAACTCTCCAGGTTTAAGGGATTCTTCCTTCAGCTAAAACATGCATGTGGAACCCAGAGTATGATCCACCGTGTGATTCGGAAACGTGTTCAAATGTGTCTCAGTTTTCATCCCTTGGTAATCGGGTGCAACATTCCAGACGCTTTACTAACACTCTCCCCCACTTGGAGAGTCAGTGCCTTTAACCTCCTGTTTGGCCCAGTTTGCAATTTCTGCGGAAAATGAACAGGAATAGGGAGAACCAATGAGAGACTAGCTGGAGGGTTATGGACGGGCAAATTTAACTCTCATTTCCCACCAAGAAGAGGAATTATCGAAAGGCTCAGCGAGCCATGCCGGAACCACACTAGGGCCTGAAGCAATCCTGCGGTGTTGCGGCCAGCTCACAAGAAAGCGAGTTGAAGAAAGGAGCTCAGGGGAACTGTAATTCACACACATGCAGAGTTCTAAATGACAGCTATCGTCCAAAAATATATTGAAGTAAGGCTGCCAAGAGGACTTGAAAGCGGGGCAGAATTGCAGGAAACCGATTTCAGGAGGTAGACTGGAATTGCATGTAAAGCATAGGAAAAGAGGCAGAACGTCCACAATGATGCACTTGGCCAAAAAGGGCGTATGCGTTTTTTCCTGAATATATTCAGGAAAAAACGCATACGCCCTTTTTGGCCACCCAAGCAAGCTTGCAAAGAAATCTGCACTACAATGAAGTCTCACTGCCCCCCGGTCAAAAGGGCCATCTGAAAAAAGTGTAAAATCCAGAAAGGCAGGACAGGCCATGGAGAACTGGGAGCCTTGTTATGCTGATGGGCAGGATGTAAATTGCCAACAGCCACTCTGGAGAAGTGTATGGTGGTTCCTGAAATATCTAAAAAACAAAGCAACACAGCCTGGGGCACTTCCACTTATGGTCCTATAGCTTAGGGAAATTAAAATCAAAAAGACACAGCCACCCCAATGTTTGGGACGGCTCTGTTTACAAGAACCTCGTTGACGGTACAAGTTCAATATCGCAGAAGGCGAAAAATGGATAAAGAAGTTGTGGTACTTACGTACAATGCAATATCACTCAGCAATGAAATCTATGTCATCAGGCCAGTAGCAGCATAATGAGTGGATTCAGGTACGATGATTCTAAGTGAAATAAGTCACACAGAAAAAGAAACATCATAAGATATCACTAATACACAGAATGTAAACTTCTCTACATAGGAACTGAATTACAAAACAGAATAGGGTCTCAAATGTAGAAAACCAACTTATGCTTGCTTAAGGGGAAAGGTGAGTTGGGGTGCTACATAAAACCAGAGATTGAAATTAACACAGATACCTTTCCATAAGAAAAATATATAATAGACAAGAGCTACTCCTTGCTCAACGAAGTGGACACAACACCCCATATTAAACGCCTAAGAATATGCCTGACTAGTAAGAATCTTAAAACCTATGGATTTATATGTCTCCGAAAGAGAATCAAGCGTGTGTACAGCGGCATAAATGCAGCAGTGATAGGTGTGGTGAGGTTCGGTGAGCAAATGCAGACCCTTTGAAGTCATATTGCATGGTACCCATTCCATGGTTCTCAACTCTCCAGGTTTAAGGGATTCTTCCTTCAGCTAAAACATGCATGTGGAACCCAGAGTATGATCCACCGTGTGATCGGGAAACGTGTTCAAATGTGTCTCAGTTTTCGTCCCCTGGTACTCGGGTGCAACATTCCAGACGCTTTACTAACACTCTCCCCACTTGGAGAGTCAGTGCCTTTAACCTCCTGTTTGGCCCAGTTTGCAATTTCTGCGGAAAATGAACAGGAATAGGGAGAACCAATGAGAGACTAGCTGGAGGAGTCTGGACGGGCAAATTTAACTCTCATTTCCCACCAGGAAGAGGAATTAACCAAAGGCTCAGCGAGCCATGCCGGAACCACACTAGGGCCTGAAGCAATCCTGCGGTGTTGCGGCCAGCTCACAAAAAAGCAAGTTGAAGAAAGGAGCTCAGGGGCCCTGTAATTCACACACCTGCAGAGTTATAAATGACAGCTATCATCCAAAAATATATTGAAGTAAGGCTGCCAAGAGGACTTGAAAACGGGGCAGAATTGCAGGAAACCGATTTCAGGAGGTAGACTGGAATTGCATGTAAAGCATAGGAAAAGAGGCAGAACGTCCTCAATGATGCACTTGGCCAAAAAGTGCGTATGCGTTTTTTCCGGAATATATTCAGGAAAAAACGCATACGCCCTTTTTGGCCAACCAAGCAAGATTGCAAAGGAAATCTGCACTACAATGAAGTCTCACTGCCCCCCGGTCAAAAGGGCTATCTGAAAAAAGTGTAAAATCCAGAAAGGCAGGACAGTCCATGGAGAACTGGGAGCCTTGTTATGCTGATGGGCGTGATGTAAATTGCCAACAGCCACTCTGCAGTAGTGTATGGTGTTTCCTGAAACATCTAAAAAACAAAGCACCAGAGCCTAGGGCACTTCCACTTATGGTCCTATAGCTTAGGGAAATTAAAATCAAAAAGTCACAGCCACCCCAAAGTTTGAGAGGGCTCTGTTTACATGAACCTCGTTTACGGTACAAGTTCAATATCGCAGAAAGCGAAAAATGGATAAAGAAGTTGTGGTACTTACGTACAATGCAATATCACTCAGCAATGAAATCTATGTCATCAGGCCAGTAGCAGCATAATGAGTGGATTCAGGTACGATGATTCTAAGTGAAATAAGTCACACAGAAAAAGAAACATCATAAGATATCACTAATACACGGAATGTAAACTTGGCTACACAGGAACTGAATTACAAAACAGAATAGGGTCTCAAATGTAGAAAACCAACATATGCTTGCTTAAGGGGAAAGGTGAGTTGGGGTGCTGCATAATACCAGAGATTGAAATTAGCACAGATACCTTTCCATAAGCTAAATATGTTATAGACAAGCTACTGCTTGCTCAACGAAGTGGACTCAACACCCCATATTAAACGCCTAAGAATATACCTGACTAGTAAGAATCTTAAAAAACGTATGGATTTATATGTCTCCGAAAGAGAATCAAGCGTGTGTACAGCGGCATAAAGGCAGCAGTGAAAGTATTGGTGAGGTTCTGTGAGCAAATGAAGACCGTTTGAAGTCATATTGCACGGTACCCATTCCATGGTTCTCAACTCTCCAGGTTTAAGGGATTCTTCCTTCACATAAAACATGCATGTGGAACCCAGAGTATGATCCACCGTGTGATCGGGAAACGTGTTCAAATGTGTCTCAGTTTTCGTCCCCTGGTACTCGGGTGCAACATTCCAGACGCTTTACTAACACTCTCCCCACTTGGAGAGTCAGTGCCTTTAACCTCCTGGTTGGCCTAGTTTGCAATTTCTGCACAAAATGAACAGGAATAGGGAGAACCAATGAGAGACTAGCTGGAGGTGTCTGGACGGGCAAATTTAACTCTCATTTCCCACCAAAAAGAGGAATTAACCAAAGGCTCAGCGAGCCATGCTGGAACCACACTAGGGCCTGAAGCAATCCTGCAGTGTTGCGGCCAGCTCACAAGAAAGCGAGTTGAAGAAAGAGCTAAGGGGCCCTGTAATTCACAAACCTGCAGAGTTATAAATGACAGCTATCATCCAAAAATATATTGAAGTAAGGCTGCCAAGAGGACTTGAAAGCGGGGCAGAATTGCAGGAAACCGATTTCAGGAGGTAGACTGGAATTGCATGTAAAGCATAGGAAAAGAGGCAGAATGTCCACAATGTTGCACTTGGCCAAAAAGGGCGTATGAGTTTTTTCCTGAATATATTCAGGAAAAAACGCATACGCCCTTTTTGGCCAACCAAGCAAGCTTGCAAAGGAAATCTGCACTACAATGAAGTCTCACTGCCCCCGGTCAAAAGGGCATTCTGAAAAAATTGTAAAATCTAGAAAGGCAGGACAGGCCATGGAGAACTGGGAGCCTTGTTATGCTGATGGGCGTGATGTAAATTGCCAACAGCCACTCTGGAGAAGTGTATGGTGTTTCCTGAAACATCTAAAAAACAAAGCAACAGAGCCTAGGGCACTTCCACTTATGGTCCTATAGATTAGGGAAATTAAAATCAAAAAGACACAGCCACCCCAAAGTTTGGGACGGCTCTGTTTACAAGAACCTCGTTTACGGTACAAGTTCAATATCGCAGAAAGCGAAAAATGGATAAAGAAGTTGTGGTACTTACGTACAATGCAATATCACTCAGCAATGAAATCTATGTCATCAGGCCAGTAGCAGCATAATGAGTGGATTCAGGTACGATGATTCTAAGTGAAATAAGTCACACAGAAAAAGAAACATCATAAGGTATCACTAATACACGGAATGTAAACTTGGCTACACAGGAACTGAATTACAAAACAGAATAGGGTCTCAAATGTAGAAAACCAACTTATGCTTGCTTAAGGGGAAAGGTGAGTTGGGGTGCTGCATAAAACCAGAGATTGAAATTAGCACAGATACCTTTCCATAAGCCAAATATGTAATAGACAAGAGCTACTGCTTGCTCAACGAAGTGGACTCAACACCCCATATTAAACGCCTAAGAATATACCTGACTAGTAAGAATCTTAAAACCTATGGATTTATATGTCTCCGAATGAGAATCCATCATGTGTACAGCGGCATAAACGCAGCAGTGATAGGATTGGTGAGGTTCGGTGAGCAAATGCAGACCCTTTGAAGTCATATTGCATGGTACCCATTCCATGGGTCTCAACTCTCCAGGTTTAAGGGATTCTTCCTTCAGCTAAAACATGCATGTGGAACCCAGAGTATGATCCACCGTGTGATCGGGAAACGTGTTCAAATGTGTCTCAGTTTTCATCCCCTGGTACTCGGGTGCAACATTCCAGACGCTTTACTAACACTCTCCCCACTTGGAGAGTCAGTGCCTTTAACCTCCTGTTTGGCCCAGTTTGCAATTTCTGCGGAACATGAACAGGAATAGGGAGAACCAATGAGAGACTAGCTGGAGGTGTCTGGACGGGCAAATTTAACTCTCATTTCCCACCAGGAAGAGGAATTAACCAAAGGCTCAGCGAGCCATGCCGGAACCACACTAGGGCCTGAAGCAATCCTGCGGTGTTGCGGCCAGCTCACAAAAAAGCCAGTTGAAAAAAGGAGCTCAGGGGCACTGTAATTCACAAAGCTTCAGAGTTATAAATGACAGCTATCGTCCAAAAATATATTGAAGTAAGGCTGCCAAGAGGACTTGAAAGCGGGGCAGAATTGCAGGAAACCGATTTCAGCAGGTAGACTGGAATTGCATGTAAAGCATAGGAAAAGAGGCAGAACGTCCACAATGATGCACTTGGCCAAAAAGGGCGTATGCGTTTTTTCCTGAATATATTCAGGAATAAACGCATATGCCCTTTTTGGCCAACCAAGCAAGCTTGCAAAGGAAATCTGCACTACAATGAAGTCTCACTGCCCCCCGGTCAAAAGGGCCATCTGAAAAAAGTGTAAAATCCAGAAAGGCAGGACAGGCCATGGAGAACTGGGAGTTTTGTTATGCCAATGGGCGGGATGTAAATTGCCAACAGCCACTCTGGAGAAGTGTATGGTGTTTCCTGAAACATCTAAAAAACCAAAGCAACAGAGCCTAGGGCACTTCCACTTATGGTCCTATAGATTAGGGAAATTAAAATCAAAAAGACACAGGCACCCCAAAGTTTGGGACGGCTCTGTTTACAAGAACCTCGTTTACGGTACAAGTTCAATATCGCAGAAAGCGAAAAATGGATAAAGAAGTTGCGGTACTTACGTACAATGCAATATCACTCAGCAATGAAATCTATGTCATCAGGCCAGTAGCAGCATAATGAGTGGATTCAGGTACGATGATTCTAAGTGAAATAAGTCACAGAGAAAAGGAAACATCATAAGGTATCACTAATACACGGAATGTAAACTTGGCTACACAGGAACTGAATTACAAAACAGAATAGGGTCTCAAATGTAGAAAACCAACTTATGCTTGCTTAAGGGGAAAGGTGAGTTGGGGTGCTGCATAAAACCAGAGATTGAAATTAGCACAGATACCTTTCCATAAGCCAAATATGTAATAGACAAGAGCTACTGCTTGCTCAACGAAGTGGACTCAACACCCCATATTAAACGCCTAAGAATATACCTGACTAGTAAGAATCTTAAAACCTATGGATTTATATGTCTCCAAAAGAGAATCCAGCATGTGTACAGTGGCATAAACGCAGCAGTGATAGGATTGGTGAGGTTCGGTGAGCAAATGCAGACCCTTTGAAGTCATATTGCATGGTACCCATTCCATGGGTCTCAACTCTCCAGGTTTAAGGGATTCTTCCTTCAGCTAAAACATGCATGTGGAACCCAGAGTATGATCCACCGTGTGATCAGGAAACGTGTTCAAATGTGTCTCAGTTTTCATCCCCTGGTACTCGGGTGCAACATTCCAGACGCTTTACTAACACTCTCCCCACTTGGAGAGTCAGTGCCTTTAACCTCCTGTTTGGCCCAGTTTGCAATTTCTGCGGAACATGAACAGGAATAGGGAGAACCAATGAGAGACTAGCTGGAGGTGTCTGGACGGGCAAATTTAACTCTCATTTCCCACCAGGAAGAGGAATTAACCAAAGGCTCAGCGAGCCATGCCGGAACCACACTAGGGCCTGAAGCAATCCTGCGGTGTTGCGGCCAGCTCACAAAAAAGCCAGTTGAAAAAAGGAGCTCAGGGGCACTGTAATTCACAAAGCTTCAGAGTTATAAATGACAGCTATCGTCCAAAAATATATTGAAGTAAGGCTGCCAAGAGGACTTGAAAGCGGGGCAGAATTGCAGGAAACCGATTTCAGCAGGTAGACTGGAATTGCATGTAAAGCATAGGAAAAGAGGCAGAACGTCCACAATGATGCACTTGGCCAAAAAGGGCGTATGCGTTTTTTCCTGAATATATTCAGGAAAAAACGCATACGCCCTTTTTGGCCAACCAAGCAAGCTTGCAAAGGAAATCTGCACTACAATGAAGTCTCACTGCCCCCCGGTCAAAAGGGCCATCTGAAAAAAGTGTAAAATCCAGAAAGGCAGGACAGGCCATGTAGAACTGGGAGTTTTGTTATGCCAATGGGCGGGATGTAAATTGCCAACAGCCACTCTGGAGAAGTGTATGGTGTTTCCTGAAACATCTAAAAAACCAAAGCAACAGAGCCTAGGGCACTTCCACTTATGGTCCTATAGATTAGGGAAATTAAAATCAAAAAGACACAGGCACCCCAAAGTTTGGGACGGCTCTGTTTACAAGAACCTCGTTTACGGTACAAGTTCAATATCGCAGAAAGCGAAAAATGGATAAAGAAGTTGCGGTACTTACGTACAATGCAATATCACTCAGCAATGAAATCTATGTCATCAGGCCAGTAGCAGCATAATGAGTGGATTCAGGTACGATGATTCTAAGTGAAATAAGTCACAGAGAAAAGGAAACATCATAAGGTATCACTAATACACGGAATGTAAACTTGGCTACACAGGAACTGAATTACAAAACAGAATAGGGTCTCAAATGTAGAAAACCAACTTATGCTTGCTTAAGGGGAAAGGTGAGTTGGGGTGCTGCATAAAACCAGAGATTGAAATTAGCACAGATACCTTTCCATAAGCCAAATATGTAATAGACAAGAGCTACTGCTTGCTCAACGAAGTGGACTCAACACCACATATTAAACGCCTAAGAATATACCTGACTAGTAAGAATCTTAAAACCTATGGATTTATATGTCTCCGAAAGAGAATCCAGCGTGTGTACAGCGGCATAAACGCAGCAGTGATAGGATTGGTGAGGTTCGGTGAGCAAATGCAGACCCTTTGAAGTCATATTGCATGGTACCCATTCCATGGTTCTCAACTCTCCAGGTTTAAGGGATTCTTCCTTCAGCTGAAACATACATGTGGAACCCAGAGTATGATCCACCGTGTGATCGGGAAACGTGTTCAAATGTGTCTCAGTTTCGTCCCCTGGTACTCGGATGCAACATTCCAGACGCTTTACTAACACTCTCCCCACTTGGAGAGTCAGTGCCTTTAACCTCCTGTTTGGCCCAGTTTGCAATTTTTGTGGAAAATGAACAGGAATAGGGAGAACCAATGAGAGACTAGCTGGAGGTGTCTGGACGGGCAAATTTAACTCTCATTTCCCACCAGGAAGAGGAATTAACCAAAGGCTCAGCGAGCCATGCTGGAACCACACTAGGGCCTGAAGCAATCCTGCGGTGTTGTGGCCAGCTCAAAAGAAAGCGAGTTGAAGAAAGGAGCTCAGGGGCACTGTAATTCACAAACCTTCAGAGTTATAAATGACAGCTATCGTCCAAAAATATATTGAAGTAAGGCTGCCAAGAGGACTTGAAAGCGGGGAAGAATTGCAGGAAACCGATTTCAGGAGGTAGACTGGAATTGCATGTAAAGCATAGGAAAAGAGGCAGAGCGTCCACAATGATGCACTTGGCCAAAAAGGGCGTATGCGTTTTTTCCTGAATATATTCCTGAATATATTCAGGAAAAAACGCATACGCCCTTTTTGGCCAACCAAGCAAGCTTGCAAAGGAAATCTGCACTACAATGAAGTCTCACTGCCCCCCGGTCAAAAGGGCCATCTGAAAAAAGTGTAAAATCCAGAAAGGCAGGACAGGCCATGGAGAACTGGGAGCCTTGTTATGCTGATGGGCGGGATGTAAATTGCCAACAGCCACTCTGGAGAAGTGTATGGTGTTTCCTGAAACATCTAAAAACCAAAGCCACAGAGCCTAGGGCAATTCCACTTATGGTCCTATTGATTAGGGAAATTAAAATCAAAAAGACACAGCCACCCCAAAGTTTGGGACAGCTCTGTTTACAAGAACCTCATTTACGATACAAGTTCAATATCGCAGAAAGCGAAAAATGGATAAAGAAGTTGTGGTACTTACGTACAATGCAATATCACTCAGCAATGAAATCTATGTCATCAGGCCAGTAGCAGCATAATGAGTGGATTCAGGTACGATGATTCTAAGTGAAATAAGTCACACAGAAAAAGAAACATCATAAGGTATCACTAATACACGGAATGTAAACTTGGCTACACAGGAACTGAATTACAAAACAGAATAGGGTCTCAAATGTAGAAAACCAACTTATGCTTGCTTAAGGGGAAAGGTGAGTTGGGGTGCTGCATAAAACCAGAGATTGAAATTAGCACAGATACCTTTCCATAAGCCAAATATGTAATAGACAAGAGCTACTGCTTGCTCAACGAAGTGGACTCAACACCACATATTAAACGCCTAAGAATATACCTGACTAGTAAGAATCTTAAAACCTATGGATTTATATGTCTCCGAAAGAGAATCCAGCGTGTGTACAGCGGCATAAACGCAGCAGTGATAGGATTGGTGAGGTTCGGTGAGCAAATGCAGACCCTTTGAAGTCATATTGCATGGTACCCATTCCATGGGTCTCAACTCTCCAGGTTTAAGGGATTCTTCCTTCAGCTAAAACATGCATGTGGAACCCAGAGTATGATCCACCGTGTGATCGGGAAACGTGTTCAAATGTGTCTCAGTTTTCGTCCCCTGGTACTCGGGTGCAACATTCCAGATGCTTTACTAACACTCTCCCCACTTGGAGAGTCAGTGCCTTTAACCTCCTGTTTGGCCCAGTTTGCAATTTCTGTGGAAAATGAACAGGAATAGGGAGAACCAATGAGAGACTAGCTGGAGGTGTCTGGACGGGCAAATTTAACTCTCATTTCCCACCAGGAAGAGGAATTAACCAAAGGCTCAGCGAGCCATGCCGGAACCACACTAGGGCCTGAAGCAATCCTGCGGTGTTGCGGCAAGCTCACAAGAAAGCCAGTTGAAAAAAGGAGCTCAGGGGCACTGTAATTCACAAACCTTCAGAGTTATAAATGACAGCTATCGTCCAAAAATATATTGAAGTAAGGCTGCCAAGAGGACTTGAAAGCAGGGCAGAATTGCAGTAAACCGATTTCAGGAGGTAGACTGGAATTGCATGTAAAGCATAGGAAAAGAGGCAGACCATCCACAATGACGCACTTGGCCAAAAAGGGCGTATGCGTGTTTTCCTGAATATATTCAGGAAAAAACGCATAAGCCCTTTTTGGCCAACCAAGCAAGCTTGCAAAGGAAATCTGCACTACAATGAAGTCTCACTGCCCCCTGGTCAAAAGGGCCATCTGAAAAACCTGTAAAATCCAGAAAGGCAGGACAGGCCATGGAGAACTGGGAGCCTTGTTATGCTGATGGGCGGGATGTAAATTGCCAACAGCCACTCTGGAGAAGTGTATGGTGTTTCCTTAAACATCTAAAAAACAAAGCAACAGAGCCTAGGGCACTTCCACTTATGGTCCTATAGCTTAGGGAAATTAAAATCAAAAAGACACAGCCACCCCAAAGTTTGGGTCGGCTCTGTTTACAAGAACCTCGTTTATGGTACAAGTTCAATATCGCAGAAAGCGAAAAATGGATAAAGAAGTTGTGGTACTTACGTACAATGCAATATCACTCAGCAATGAAATCTATGTCATCAGGACAGTAGCAGCATAATGAGTGGATTCAGGTACGATGATTCTAAGTGAAATAAGTCACACAGAAAAAGAAATATCATAAGGTATCACTAATACACGGAATGTAAACTTGGCTACACAGGAACTGAATTACAAAACAGAATAGGGTCTCAAATTTGGAAAACCAACTTATGCTTGCTTAAGGGGAAAGGTGAGTTGGGGTGCTGCATAAAACCAGAGATTGAAATTAGCACAGATACCTTTCCATAAGCCAAATATGTAATAGACAAGAGCTACTGCTTGCTCAACGAAGTGGACTCAACACCCCATATTAAACGCCTAAGAATATACCTGACTAGTAAGAATCTTAAAACCTATGGATTTATATGTCTCCGAATGAGAATCCATCATGTGTACAGCGGCATAAACGCAGCAGTGATAGGATTGGTGAGGTTCGGTGAGCAAATGCAGACCCTTTGAAGTCATATTGCATGGTACCCATTCCATGGGTCTCAACTCTCCAGGTTTAAGGGATTCTTCCTTCAGCTAAAACATGCATGTGGAACCCAGAGTATGATCCACCGTGTGATCGGGAAACGTGTTCAAATGTGTCTCAGTTTTCGTCCCCTGGTACTCGGATGCAACATTCCAGACGCTTTACTAACACTCTCCCCACTTGGAGAGTCAGTGCCTTTAACCTCCTGTTTGGCCCAGTTTGCAATTTTTGTGGAAAATGAACAGGAATAGGGAGAACCAATGAGAGACTAGCTGGAGGTGTCTGGACGGGCAAATTTAACTCTCATTTCCCACCAGGAAGAGGAATTAACCAAAGGCTCAGCGAGCCATGCTGGAACCACACTAGGGCCTGAAGCAATCCTGCGGTGTTGTGGCCAGCTCACAAGAAAGCGAGTTGAAGAAAGGAGCTCAGGGGCACTGTAATTCACAAACCTGCAGAGTTATAAATGACAGCTATCGTCCAAAAATATATTGAAGTAAGGCTGCCAAGAGGAGTTTAAAGCGGGGAAGAATTGCAGGAAACCGATTTCAGGAGGTAGACTGGAATTGCATGTAAAGCATAGGAAAAGAGGCAGAACGTCCACAACGATGCACTTGGCCAAAAAGGGCGTATGCGTTTTTTCCTGAATATATTCCTGAATATATTCAGGAAAAAACGCATACGCCCTTTTTGGCCAACCAAGCAAGCTTGCAAAGGAAATCTGCACTACAATGAAGTCTCACTGCCCCCCGGTCAAAAGGGCCATCTGAAAAAAGTGTAAAATCCAGAAAGGCAGGACAGGCCATGGAGAACTGGGAGCCTTTTTATGCTGATGGGCGGGATGTAAATTGCCAACAGCCACTCTGGAGAAGTGTATGGTGTTTCCTGAAACATCTAAGAAACGAAGCAACAGAGCCTAGGGCACTTCCACTTATGGTCCTATAGATTAGGGAAATTAAAATCAAAAAGACACAGCCACCCCAAAGTTTGGGATGGCTCTGTTTACAAGAACCTCATTTACGGTACAAGTTCAATAACGCAGAAAGCGAAAAATGGATAAAGAAGTTGTGGTACTTACGTACAATACAATATCACTCAGCAATGAAATCTATGTCATCAGGCCAGTAGCAGCATAATGAGTGAATTCAGGTACGATGATTCTAAGTAAAATAAGTCACACAGAAAAAGAAACATCATGAGGTATCACTAATACACGAATGTAAACTTGGCTACACAGGAACTGAATTACAAAACAGAATAGGGTCTCAAATGTAGAAAACCAACTTATGCTTGCTTAAGGGGAAAGGTGAGTTGGGGTGCTGCATAAAACCAGAGATTGAAATTAGCACAGATACATTTCCATAAGTCAAATATGTAATAGACAAGAGCTACTGCTTGCTCAACGAAGTGGACTCAACACCCCATATTAAACGCCTAAGAATATACCTGACTAGTAAGAATCTTAAAGCCTATGGATTTATATGTCTCCGAAAGAGAATCAAGCGTGTGTACAGTGGCATAAACGCAGCAGTGATAGGATTGGTGAGGTTCGGTGAGCAAATGCAGACCCTTTGAAGTCATATTGCATGGAACCCATTCCATGGTTCTCAACTCTCCAGGTTTAAGGGATTCTTCCTTCAGCTAAAACATGCATGTGGAACCCAGAGTATGATCCACCGTGTGATCGGGAAACGTGTTCAAATGTGTCTCAGTTTTCGTCCCCTGGTACTCGGGTGCAACATTCCAGATGCTTTACTAACACTCTCCCCACTTGGAGAGTCAGTGCCTTTAAACTCCTGTTTGACCCAGTTTGCAATTTCTGCGGAAAATGAACAGGAATAGGGAGAACCAATGAGAGACTAGCTGGAGGTGTCTGGACGGGCAAATTTTACTCTCATTTCCCACCAGGAAGAGGAATTAACCAAAGGCTCAGCGAGCCGTGCCGGAACCACACTAGGGCCTGAAGCAATCCTGCGGTGTTGCGGCCAGCTCACAAGAAAGCGAGTTGAAGAAAGTAGCTCAGGGGCACTGTAATTCACAAACCTTCAGAGTTCTAAATGACAGCTATCGTCCAAAAATATATTGAAGTAAGGCTACCAAGAGGACTTGAAAGCGAGGCAGAATTGCAGGAAACCGTTTTCAGGAGGTAGACTGGAATTGCATGTAAAGCATAAGAAAAGAGGCAGACCGTCCATAATGATGCACTTGGCCAAAAAGTGTGTATGCGTTTTTTCCTGAATATATTCAGGAAAAAACGCATACGCCCTTTTTGGCCAACCAAGCAAGCTTGCAAAGGAAATCTGCACTACAATGAAGTCTCACTGCCCCCCGGTCAAAAGGGCCATCTGAAAAAAGTGTAAAATCCAGAAAGGCAGGACAGACCATGGAGAACTGGGAGCCTACTTAGGCTGATAGGCGGGATGTAAATTGCCAACAGCCACTGTGGAGAAGTGTATGGTGTTTCCTGAAACATCTGAAAAACAAAGCAACAGAGCCTAGGGCACTTCCATTTTTAGTCCTATAGATTAGGGAAATTAAAATCAAAAAGACACAGCCACCCCAAAGTTTGGGACGGCTCTGTTTACAAGAACCTCGTTTACTGTACAAGTTCAATATCGCAGAAAGCGAAAAATGGATAAAGAAGTTGTGGTACTTACGTACAATGCAATATCACTCAGCAATGAAATCTATGTCATCAGACCAGTAGCAGCATAATGAGTGGATTCAGGTACGATGATTCTAAGTGAAATAAGTCACACAGAAAAAGAAACATCATAAGATATCACTAATACACGGAATGTAAACTTGGCTACACAGGAACTGAATTACAAAACAGAATAGGGTCTCAAATGTAGAAAACCAACTTATGCTTGCTTAAGGGGAAAGGTGAGTTGGGGTGCTGCATAAAACCAGAGATTGAAATTAACACAGATACCTTTCCATAAGCCAAATATGTAACAGACAAGAGCTACTGCTTGCTCAACGAAGTGGACTCAACACCCCATATTAAACGCCTAAGAATATACCTGACTAGTAAGAATCTTAAAACCTATGGATTTATATGTCTCCGAAAGAGAATCCAGCGTGTGTACAGCGGCATAAACGCAGCAGTGATAGGATTGGTGAGGTTCGGTGAGCAAATGCAGACCCTTTGAAGTCATATTGCATGGTACCCATTCCATGGTTCTCAACTCTCCAGGTTTAAGGGATTCTTCCTTCAGCTAAAACATGCATGTGGAACCCAGAGTATGATCCAACGTGTGATCGGGAAACGTGTTCAAATGTGTCTCAGTTTTCGTCCCCTGCTACTCGGGTGCAACATTCCAGACGCTTTACTAAGACTCTCCCCACTTGGAGAGTCAGTGCCTTTAACCTCCTGTTTGGCCCAGTTTGCAATTTCTGTGGAAAATGAACAGGAATAGGGAGAACCAATGAGAGACTAGCTGGAGGTGTCTGGACGGGCAAATTTAACTCTCATTTCCCACCAGGAAGAGGAATTAACCAAAGGCTCAGCGAGCCATGCCGGAACCACACTAGGGCCTGAAGCAATCCTGCGGTGTTGCGGCCAGCTCACAAGAAAGCCAGTTGAAAAAAGGAGCTCAGGGGCACTGTAATTCACAAACCTTCAGAGTTATAAATGACAGCTATCGTCCAAAAATATATTGAAGTAAGGCTGCCAAGAGGACTTGAAAGCAGGGCAGAATTGCAGTAAACCGATTTCAGGAGGTAGACTGGAATTGCATGTAAAGCATAGGAAAAGAGGCAGACCGTCCACAATGATGCACTTGGCCAAAAAGGGCGTATGCGTTTTTTCCTGAATATATTCAGGAAAAAACGCATACGCCCTTTTTGGCCAACCAAGCAAGCTTGCAAAGGAAATCTGCACTACAATGAAGTCTCACTGCCCCCCGGTCAAAAGGGCCATCTGAAAAACCTGTAAAATCCAGAAAGGCAGGACAGGCCATGGAGAACTGGGAGCCTTCTTATGCTGATGGGCGGGATGTAAATTGCCAACAGCCACTCTGGAGAAGTGTATGGTGTTTCCTTAAACATCTAAAAAACAAAGCAACAGAGCCTAGGGCACTTCCACTTATGGTCCTATAGCTTAGGGAAATTAAAATCAAAAAGACACAGCCACCCCAAAGTTTGGGTCGGCTCTATTTACAAGAACCTCGTTTATGGTACAAGTTCAATATCGCAGAAAGCGAAAAATGGATAAAGAAGTTGTGGTACTTACGTACAATGCAATATCACTCAGCAATGAAATCTATGTCATCAGGCCAGTAGCAGCATAATGAGTGGATTCAGGTATGATGATTCTAAGTGAAATAAGTCACACAGAAAAAGAAACATCATAAGGTATCACTAATACACGGAATGTAAACTTGGCTACACAGGAACTGAATTACAAAACAGAATAGGGTCTCAAATGTGGAAAACCAACTTATGCTTGCTTAAGGGGAAAGGTGAGTTGGGGTGCTGCATAAAACCAGAGATTGAAATTAGCACAGATACCTTTCCATAATCCAAATATGTAATAGACAAGAGCTACTGCTTGCTCAACGAAGTGGACTCAACACCCCATATTAAACGCCTAAGAATATACCTGACTAGTAAGAATCTTAAAACCTATGGATTTATATGTCTCGGAAAGAGAATCCAGCGTGTGTACAGCGGCATAAACGCAGCAGTGATAGGATTGGTGAGGTTCGGTGAGCAAATGCAGACCCTTTGAAGTCATATTGCATGGTACCCATTCCATGGGTCTCAACTCTCCAGGTTTAAGGGATTCTTCCTTCAGCTAAAACATGCATGTGGAACCCAGAGTATGATCCACCGTGTGATCGGGAAACGTGTTCAAATGTGTCTCAGTTTTCGTCCCCTGGTACTCGGATGCAACATTCCAGACGCTTTACTAACACTCTCCCCACTTGGAGAGTCAGTGCCTTTAACCTCCTGTTTGGCCCAGTTTGCAATTTTTGTGGAAAATGAACAGGAATAGGGAGAACCAATGAGAGACTAGCTGGAGGTGTCTGGACGGGCAAATTTAACTCTCATTTCCCACCAGGAAGAGGAATTAACCAAAGGCTCAGCGAGCCATGCTGGAACCACACTAGGGCCTGAAGCAATCCTGCGGTGTTGTGGCCAGCTCACAAGAAAGCGAGTTGAAGAAAGGAGCTCAGGGGCACTGTAATTCACAAACCTGCAGAGTTATAAATGACAGCTATCGTCCAAAAATATATTGAAGTAAGGCTGCCAAGAGGACTTTAAAGCGGGGAAGAATTGCAGGAAACCGATTTCAGGAGGTAGACTGGAATTGCATGTAAAGCATAGGAAAAGAGGCAGAACGTCCATAATGATGCACTTGGCCAAAAAGGGCGTATGCATTTTTTCCTGAATATATTCCTGAATATATTCAGGAAAAAACGCATACGCCCTTTTTGGCCAACCAAGCAAGCTTGCAAAGGAAATCTGCACTACAATGAAGTCTCACTGCCCCCCGTTCAAAAGGGCCATCTGAAAAAAGTGTAAAATCCAGAAAGGCAGGACAGGCCATGGAGAACTGGGCGCCTTTTTATGCTGATGGGCGGGATGTAAATTGCCAACAGCCACTCTGGAGAAGTGTATGGTGTTTCCTGAAACATCTAAGAAACAAAGCAACAGAGCCTAGAGCACTTCCACTTATGGTCCTATAGATTACGGAAATTAAAATCAAAAAGACACAGCCACCCCAAAGTTTGGGACGGCTCTGTTTACAAGAACCTCATTTACGGTACAAGTTCAATATCGCAGAAAGCGAAAAATGGATAAAGAAGTTGTGGTACTTACGTACAATGCAATATCACTCAGCAATGTAATCTATGTCATCAGGCCAGTAGCAGCATAATGAGTGAATTCAGGTACGATGATTCTAAGTAAAATAAGTCACACAGAAAAAGAAACATCATGAGGTATCACTAATACACGGAATGTAAACTTGGCTACACAGGAACTGAATTACAAAACAGAATAGGGTCTCAAATGTAGAAAACCAACTTATGCTTGCTTAAGGGGAAAGGTGAGTTGGGGTGTTGCATAAAACCAGAGATTGAAATTAGCACAGATACCTTTCCATAAGTCAAATATGTAATAGACAAGAGCTACTGCTTGCTCAACGAAGTGGACTCAACACCCCATATTAAACGCCTAAGAATATACCTGACTAGTAAGAATCTTAAAACCTATGGATTTATATGTCTCCAAAAGAGAATCAAGCGTGTGTACAGCGGCATAAACGCAGCAGTGATAGGATTGGTGAGGTTCGGTGAGCAAATGCAGACCCTTTGAAGTCATATTGCATGGTACCCATTCCATGCGTCTCAACTCTCCAGGTAAGGGATTCTTCCTTCAGCTAAAACATGCATGTGGAACCCAGAGTATGATCCACCGTGTGATCGGGAAACGTGTTCAAATGTGTCTCAGTTTTCGTCCCCTGGTACTCGGGTGCAACATTCCAGACACTTTACTAACACTCTCCCCACTTGGAGAGTCAGTGCCTTTAACCTCCTGTTTGGCCCAGTTTGCAATTTCTGTGGAAAATTAACAGGAATAGGGAGAACCAATGACAGACTAGCTGGAGGTGTATGGACGTGCAAATTTAACTCTCATTTCCCACCAGGAAGAGGAATTAACCAAAGGCTCAGCGAGCCATGCCGAAACCACACTAGGGCCTGAAGCAATCCTGCGGTGTTGCGGCCAGCTCACAAGAAAGCGAGTTGAAGAAAGGAGCTCAGGGGCACTGTAATTCACAAGCCTGCAGAGTTATAAATGACAGCTATCATCCAAAAATATATTGAAGTAAGGCTGCCAAGAGGACTTGAAAGCGGGGCAGAATTGCAGGAAACCGATTTCAGGAGGTAGACTGGAATTGCATGAAAAGCATAGGAAAAGAGGCAGACCGTCCACAATGATGCACTTGGCCAAAAAGGGCGTATGCGTTTTTTCCTGAATATATTCAGGAAAAAACGCATACGCCCTTTTTGGCCAACCAAGCAAGCTTGCAAAGGAAATCTGCACTACAATGAAGTCTCACTGCCCCCCGGTCAAAAGGGCCATCTGAAAAAAGTGTAAAATCCAGAAAGGCAGGACAGGCCATGGAGAACTGGGAGCCTTCTTATGCTGATGGGCGGGATGTAAATTGCCAACAGCCACTCTGGAGAAGTGTATGGTGTTTCCTGAAACATCTAAAAAACAAAGCAACAGAGCCTAGGGCACTTCCACTTATGGTCCTATAGATTAGGGAAATTAAAATCAAAAAGACACAGCCACCCCAAAGTTTGGGACGGCTCTGTTTACAAGAACCTCATTTACGGTACAAGTTCAATATTGCAGAAAGCGAAAAATGGATAAAGAAGTTGTGGTACTTACGTACAATGCAATACCACTCAGCAATGAAATCTATGTCATCAGGCCAGTAGCAGCATAATGAGTGGATTCAGGTACGATGATTCTAAGTGAAATATGTCACACAGAAAAAGAAACATCATAAGATATTACTAATACACGGAATGTAAACTTGTCTACACAGGAACTGAATTACAAAACAGAATAGGGTCTCAAATGTAGAAAACCAACTTATGCTTGCTTAAGGGGAAAGGTGAGTTGGGGTGCTGCATAAAACCAGAGATTGAAATTAGCACAGATACCTTTCCATAAGCCAAATATGTAATAGACAAGAGCTACTGCTTGCTCAACGAAGTGGACTCAACACCCCATATTAAACGCCTAAGAATATACCTGACTAGTAAGAATCTTAAAACCTATGGATTTATATGTCTCCGAAAGAGAATCCAGCGTGTGTACAGCGGCATAAACGCAGCAGTGATAGGATTGGTGAGGTTCGGTGAGCAAATGCAGACCCTTTGAAGTCATATTGCATGGTACCCATTCCAAGGTTCTCAACTCTCCAGGTTTAAGGGATTCTTCCTTCAGCTAAAACATGCATGTGGAACCCAGAGTATGATCCACCGTGTGATCGGGAAACGTGTTCAAATGTGTCTCAGTTTTCGTCCCCTGGTACTCGGGTGCAACATTCCAGATGCTTTACTAACACTCTCCCCACTTGGAGAGTCAGAGCCTTTAAACTCCTGTTTGGCCCAGTTTGCAATTTCTGCGGAAAATGAACAGGAATAGGGAGAACCAATGAGAGACTAGCTGGAGGTGTCTGGACGGGCAAATTTTACTCTCATTTCCCACCAGGAATGGGAATTAACCAAAGGCTCAGCGAGCCGTGCCGGAACCACACTAGGGCCTGAAGCAATCCTGCGGTGTTGCGGCCAGCTCACAAGAAAGCGAGTTGAAGAAAGTAGCTCAGGGGCACTGTAATTCACAAAACTTCAGAGTTCTAAATGACAGCTATCGTCCAAAAATATATTGAAGTAAGGCTGCCAAGAGGACTTGAAAGCGGAGCACAATTGCAGGAAACCGTTTTCAGGAGGTAGACTGGAATTGCATGTAAAGCATAAGAAAAGAGGCAGACCGTCCACAATGATGCACTTGGCCAAAAAGTGCGTATGCGTGTTTTCCTGAATATATTCAGGAAAAAACGCATACGCCCTTTTTGGCCAAGGAAGCAAGCTTGCAAAGGAAATCTGCACTACAATGAAGTCTCACTGCCCCCCGGTCAAAAGGGCCATCTGAAAAAAGTGTAAAATCCAGAAAGGCAGGACAGACCATGGAGAACTGGGAGCCTACTTAGGCTGATGGGCGGGATGTAAATTGCCAACAGCCACTCAGGAGAAGTGTATGGTGTTTCCTGAAACATCTGAAAAACAAAGCAACAGAGCCTAGGGCACTTCCATTTTTGGTCCTATAGATTAGGGAAATTAAAATCAAAAAGACACAGCCACCCCAAAGTTTGGGACAGCTCTGTTTACAAGAACCTCATTTACGATAAAAGTTCAATATCGCAGAAAGCGAAAAATGGATAAAGAAGTTGTGGTACTTACGTACAATGCAATATCACTCAGCAATGAAATCTATGTCATCAGGCCAGTAGCAGCATAATGAGTGGATTCAGGTACGATGAAGTGAAATAAGTCACACAGAAAAAGAAACATCATAAGGTATCACTAATACACGGAATGTAAACTTGGCTACACAGGAACTGAATTACAAAACAGAATAGGGTCTCAAATGTAGAAAACCAACTTATGCTTGCTTAAGGGGAAAGGTGAGTTGGGGTGCTGCATAAAACCAGAGATTGAAATTAACACAGATACCTTTCCATAAGCCAAATATGTAATAGACAAGAGCTACTGCTTGCTCAACGAAGTGGACTCAACACCCCATATTAAACGCCTAAGAATATACCTGACTAGTAAGAATCTTAAAACCTATGGATTTATATGTCTCCGAAAGAGAATCCAGCGTGTGTACAGCGGCATAAACGCAGCAGTGATAGGATTGGTGAGGTTCGGTGAGCAAATGCAGACCCTTTGAAGTCATATTGCATGGTACCCATTCCATGGGTCTCAACTCTCCAGGTTTAAGGGATTCTTCCTTCAGCTAAAACATGCATGTGGAACCCAGAGTATGATCCAACGTGTGATCGGGAAACGTGTTCAAATGTGTCTCAGTTTTCGTCCCCTGGTACTCGGGTGCAACATTCCAGATGCTTTACTAACACTCTCCCCACTTGGAGAGTCAGTGCCTTTAACCTCCTGTTTGGCCCAGTTTGCAATTTTTGTGGAAAATGAACAGGAATAGGGAGAACCAATGAGAGACTAGCTGGAGGTGTCTGGACGGGCAAATTTAACTCTCATTTCCCACCAGGAAGAGGAATTAACCAAAGGCTCACTGAGATATGCCGGAACCACACTAGGGCCTGAAGCAATCCTGCGGTGTTGCGGCCAACTCACAAGAAAGCGAGTTGAAGAAAGGAGCTCAGGGGCACTGTATTTCACAAACCTGTAGAGTTATAAATGACAGCTATCGTCCAAAAATATATTGAAGTAAGGCTCCCAAGAGGACTTGAAAGCGGGGCAGAATTGCAGGAAACCGATTTCAGGAGGTAGACTGGAATTGCATGTAAAGCATACGAAAAGGGGAGAACGTCCACAATGATGCACTTGGCCAAAAGGGCGTATGCGTTTTATCCTGAATATATTCAGGAAAAAACGCATACGCACTTTTTGGCCAACCAAGCAAGCTTGCAAAGGAAATCTGCACTACAATGAAGTCTCACTGCCCCCCGGTCAAAAGGGCCATCTGAAAAAAGTGTAAAATCCAGAAAGGCAGGACAGGCCATGGAGAACTGGGAGCCTTCTTATGCTGATGCGCGGGATGTAAATTGCCAACAGCCACTCTGGAGAAGTGTATGGTGTTTCCTGAAACATCTAAAAAACAAAGCAACAGAGCCTAGGGCACTTCCACTTATGGTCCTATAGATTAGGGAAATTAAAATCAAAAAGACACAGCCACCCCAAAGTTTGGGACGGCTCTGTTTACAAGAACCTCGTTTACGGTACAAGTTCAATATCGCAGAAAGTGAAAAATGGATAAAGAAGTTGTGGTACTTACGTACAATGCAATATCACTCAGCAATGAAATCTATGTCATCAGGCCAGTAGCAGCATAATGAGTGGATTTAGGTGTGATGATTCTAAGAGAAATAAGTCAAACAGAAAAAGAAACATCATAAGGTATCACTAATACACGGAATGTAAACTTGGCTACACAGGAACTGAAGTACAAAACAGAATAGGGTCTCAAATGTAGAAAACCAACTTATGCTTGCTTAAGGGGAAAGGTGAGTTGGGGTGCTGCATAAAACCAGAGATTGAAATTAGCACAGATACCTTTCCATAAGCCAAATATGTAATAGACAAGAGCTACTGCTTGCTCAACGAAGTGGACTCAACACCCCATATTAAACGCCTAAGAATATACCTGACTAGTAAGAATCTTAAAACCTATGGATTTATATGTCTCCGAAAGAGAATCAAGCGTGTGTACAGCGGCATAAACGCAGCAGTGATAGGATTGGTGAGGTTCGGTGAGCAAATGCAGACCCTTTGAAGTCATATTGCATGGTACCCATTCCATGGTTCTCAACTCTCCTGGATTAAAGGATTCTTCCTTCAGCTAAAACATGCATTTGGAACCCAGAGTATGATCCACCGTGTGATCGGGAAACGTGTTCCAATGTGTCTCAGTTTTCGTCCCCTGGTACTCGGGTGCAACTTTCCAGACGCTTTACTAACACTCTCCCCACTTGGAGAGTCAGTGCCTTTAACCTCCTGTTTGGCCCAATTTGCAATTTCTGCGGAAAATGAACAGGAATAGGGAGAACCAATGAGAGACTAGCTGGAGGTGTCTGGACGGGCAAATTTAACTCTCATTTCCCACCAGGAAGAGGAATTAACCAAAGGCTCAGCGAGATATGCCGGAACCACACTAGGGCCTGAAGCAATCCTGCGGTGTTGCGGCCAGCTCACAAGAAAGCGAGGTGAAGAAAGAAGCTCAGGGGCACTGTAATTCACAAACCTGCAGAGTTATAAATGACAGCTATCGTCCAAAAATATATTGAAGTAAGGCTGCCAAGAGGACTTGAAAGTGGGGCAGAATTGCAGGAAACCGATTTCAGGAGGTAGACAGGAATTGCATGTAAAGCATAGGAAAAGAGGCAGAACGTCCACAATGATGCACTTGGCCAAAAGGGCGTATGTGTTTTATCCTGAATATATTCAGGAAAAAACGCATACGCCCTTTTTGGCCAACCAAGGAAGCTTGCAAAGGAAATCTGCACTACAATGAAGTCTCACTGCCCCCCGGTTAAAAGGGCTATCTGAAAAAAGTGTAAAATCCAGAAAGGCAGGACAGGCCATGGAGAACTGGGAGCCTTCTTATGCTGATGGGCGGGATGTAAATTGCCAACAACCACTCTGGAGAAGTGTATGGTGTTTCCTGAAACATCTAAAAAACAAAGCAACAGAGCCTAGGGCACTTCCACTTATGGTCCTATAGATTAGGGAAATTAAAATCAAAAAGACACAGCCACCCCAAAGTTTGGGACGGCTCTGTTTACAAGAACCTCGTTTACGGTACAAGTTCAATATCGCAGAAAGCGAAAAATGGATAAAGTAGTTGTGGTACTTACGTACAATGCAATATCACTCAGCAATGAAATCTATGTCATCAGGCCAGTAGCAGCATAATGAGTGGATTCAGGTACGATGATTCTAAGTGAAATAAGTCACACAGAAAAAGAAACATCATAAGGTATCACTAATACACGGAATGTAAACTTGGCTACACAGGAACTGAATTACAAAACAGAATAGGGTCTCAAATGTCGAAAACCTAATTATGCTTGCTTAAGGGGAAAGGTGAGTTGGGGTGCTGCATAAAACCAGAGATTGAAATTAGCACAGATACCTTTCCATAAGCCAAATATGTAATAGACAAGAGCTACTGCTTGCTCAACGAAGTGGACTCAACACCACATATTAAACGCCTAAGAATATACCTGACTAGTAAGAATCTTAAAACCTATGGATTGATATGTCTCCGAAAGAGAATCAAGCGTGTGTACAGCGGCATAAACGCAGCAGTGATAGGATTGGTGAGGTTCGGTGAGCAAATGCAGACCCTTTGAAGTCATATTGCATGGTACCCATTCCATGGGTCTCAACTCTCCAGGTTTAAGGGATTCTTCCTTCAGCTAAAACATGCATGTGGAGCCCAGAGTATGATCCACCGTGTGATCGGGAAACGTGTTCAAATGTGTCTCAGTTTTCGTCCCCTGGTACTCGGGTGCAACATTCCAGATGCTTTACTAACACTCTCCCCACTTGGAGAGTCAGTGCCTTTAAACTCCTGTTTGGCCCAGTTTGCAATTTCTGCGGAAAATGAACAGGAATAGGGAGAACCAATGAGAGACTAGCTGGAGGTGTCTGGACGGGCAAATTTTACTCTCATTTCCCACCAGGAAGAGGAATTAACCAAAGGCTCAGCGAGCCGTGCCGGAACCACACTAGGGCCTGAAGCAATCCTGCGGTGTTGCGGCCAGCTCACAAGAAAGCGAGTTGAAGAAAGGAGCTCAGGGGCACTGTAATTCACAAAACTTCAGAGTTCTAAATGACAGCTATCGTCCAAAAATATATTGAAGTAAGGCTGCCAAGAGGACTTGAAAGCGGGGCACAATTGCAGGAAACCGTTTTCAGGAGGTAGACTGGAATTGCATGTAAAGCATAAGAAAAGAGGCAGACCGTCCACAATGATGCACTTGGCCAAAAAGTGCATATGCGTTTTTTCCTGAATATATTCAGGAAAAAACGCATACGCCCTTTTTGGCCAAGGAAGCAAGCTTGCAAAGGAAATCTGCACTACAATGAAGTCTCACTGCCCCCCGGTCAAAAGGGCCATCTGAAAAAAGTGTAAAATCCAGAAAGGCAGGACAGACCATGGAGAACTGGGAGCCTACTTAGGCTGATGGGCGGGATGTAAATTGCCAACAGCCACTCTGGAGAAGTGTATGGTGTTTCCTGAAACATCTGAAAAACAAAGCAACAGAGCCTAGGGCACTTCCATTTTTGGTCCTATAGATTAGGGAAATTAAAATCAAAAAGACAAAGCCACCCCAAAGTTTGGGACAGCTCTGTTTACAAGAACCTCATTTACGATAAAAGTTCAATATCGCAGAAAGCGAAAAATGGATAAAGAAGTTGTGGTACTTACGTACAATGCAATATCACTCAGCAATGAAATCTATGTCATCAGGCCAGTAGCAGCATAATGAGTGGATTCAGGTACGATGATTCTAAGTGAAATAAGTCACACAGAAAAAGAAACATCATAAGGTATCACTAATACACGGAATGTAAACTTGGCTACACAGGAACTGAATTACAAAACAGAATAGGGTCTCAAATGTAGAAAACCAACTTATGCTTGCTTAAGGGGAAAGGTGAGTTGGGGTGCTGCATAAAACCAGAGATTGAAATTAACACAGATACCTTTCCATAAGCAAAATATGTAATAGACAAGAGCTACTGCTTGCTCAACGAAGTGGACTCAACACCCCATATTAAACGCCTAAGAATATACCTGACTAGTAAGAATCTTAAAACCTATGGATTTATATGTCTCCGAAAGAGAATCCAGCGTGTGTACAGCGGCATAAACGCAGCAGTGATAGGATTGGTGAGGTTCGGTGAGCAAATGCAGACCCTTTGAAGTCATATTGCATGGTACCCATTCCATGGGTCTCAACTCTCCAGGTTTAAGGGATTCTTCCTTCAGCTAAAACATGCATGTGGAACCCAGAGTATGATCCAACGTGTGATCGGGAAACGTGTTCAAATGTGTCTCAGTTTTCGTCCCCTGGTACTCGGGTGCAACATTCCAGATGCTTTACTAACACTCTCCCCACTTGGAGAGTCAGTGCCTTTAACCTCCTGTTTGGCCCAGTTTGCAATTTTTGTGGAAAATGAACAGGAATAGGGAGAACCAATGAGAGACTAGCTGGAGGTGTCTGGACGGGCAAATTTAACTCTCATTTCCCACCAGGAAGAGGAATTAACCAAAGGCTCACTGAGATATGCCGGAACCACACTAGGGCCTGAAGCAATCCTGCGGTGTTGCGGCCAACTCACAAGAAAGCGAGTTGAAGAAAGGAGCTCAGGGGCACTGTATTTCACAAACCTGCAGAGTTATAAATGACAGCTATCGTCCAAAAATATATTGAAGTAAGGCTCCCAAGAGGACTTGAAAGCGGGGCAGAATTGCAGGAAACCGATTTCAGGAGGTAGACTGGAATTGCATGTAAAGCATACGAAAAGGGGAGAACGTCCACAATGATGCACTTGGCCAAAAGGGCGTATGCGTTTTATCCTGAATATATTCAGGAAAAAACGCATACGCACTTTTTGGCCAACCAAGCAAGCTTGCAAAGGAAATCTGCACTACAATGAAGTCTCACTGCCCCCCGGTCAAAAGGGCCATCTGAAAAAAGTGTAAAATCCAGAAAGGCAGGACAGGCCATGGAGAACTGGGAGCCTTCTTATGCTGATGCGCGGGATGTAAATTGCCAACAGCCACTCTGGAGAAGTGTATGGTGTTTCCTGAAACATCTAAAAAACAAAGCAACAGAGCCTAGGGCACTTCCACTTATGGTCCTATAGATTAGGGAAATTAAAATCAAAAAGACACAGCCACCCCAAAGTTTGGGACGGCTCTGTTTACAAGAACCTCGTTTACGGTACAAGTTCAATATCGCAGAAAGTGAAAAATGGATAAAGAAGTTGTGGTACTTACGTACAATGCAATATCACTCAGCAATGAAATGTATGTCATCAGGCCAGTAGCAGCATAATGAGTGGATTTAGGTGTGATGATTCTAAGAGAAATAAGTCAAACAGAAAAAGAAACATCATAAGGTATCACTAATACACGGAATGTAAACTTGGCTACACAGGAACTGAAGTACAAAACAGAATAGGGTCTCAAATGTAGAAAACCAACTTATGCTTGCTTAAGGGGAAAGGTGAGTTGGGGTGCTGCATAAAACCAGAGATTGAAATTGGCACAGATACCTTTCCATAAGCCAAATATGTAATAGACAAGAGCTACTGCTTGCTCAACGAAGTGGACTCAACACCCCATATTAAACGCCTAAGAATATACCTGACTAGTAAGAATCTTAAAACCTATGGATTTATATGTCTCCGAAAGAGAATCAAGCGTGTGTACAGCGGCATAAACGCAGCAGTGATAGGATTGGTGAGGTTCGGTGAGCAAATGCAGACCCTTTGAAGTCATATTGCATGGTACCCATTCCATGGTTCTCAACTCTCCTGGATTAAAGGATTCTTCCTTCAGCTAAAACATGCATTTGGAACCCAGAGTATGATCCACCGTGTGATCGGGAAACGTGTTCCAATGTGTCTCAGTTTTCGTCCCCTGGTACTCGGGTGCAACTTTCCAGACGCTTTACTAACACTCTCCCCACTTGGAGAGTCAGTGCCTTTAACCTCCTGTTTGGCCCAATTTGCAATTTCTGCGGAAAATGAACAGGAATAGGGAGAACCAATGAGAGACTAGCTGGAGGTGTCTGGACGGGCAAATTTAACTCTCATTTCCCACCAGGAAGAGGAATTAACCAAAGGCTCAGCGAGATATGCCGGAACCACACTAGGGCCTGAAGCAATCCTGCGGTGTTGCGGCCAGCTCACAAGAAAGCGAGGTGAAGAAAGAAGCTCAGGGGCACTGTAATTCACAAACCTGCAGAGTTATAAATGACAGCTATCGTCCAAAAATATATTGAAGTAAGGCTGCCAAGAGGACTTGAAAGTGGGGCAGAATTGCAGGAAACCGATTTCAGGAGGTAGACAGGAATTGCATGTAAAGCATAGGAAAAGAGGCAGAACGTCCACAATGATGCACTTGGCCAAAAGGGCGTATGCGTTTTATCCTGAATATATTCAGGAAAAAACGCATACGCCCTTTTTGGCCAACCAAGGAAGCTTGCAAAGGAAATCTGCACTACAATGAAGTCTCACTGCCCCCCGGTCAAAAGGGCCATCTGAAAAAAGTGTAAAATCCAGAAAGGCAGGACAGGCCATGGAGAACTGGGAGCCTTCTTATGCTGATGGGTGGGATGTAAATTGCCAACAGCCACTCTGGAGAAGTGTATGGTGTTTCCTGAAATATCTAAAAAACAAAGCAACAGAGCCTAGGGCACTTCCACTTATGGTCCTATAGCTTAGGGAAATTAAAATCAAAAAGACACAGCCACCCCAAAGTTTGGGACGGCTCTGTTTACAAGAACCTCGTTTACGGTACAAGTTCAATATCGCAGAAAGCGAAAAATGGATAAAGAAGTTGTGGTACTTACGTACAATGCAATATCATTCAGCAATGAAATCTATGTCATCAGGCCAGTAGCAGCGTAATGAGTGGATTCAGGTACGATGATTCTAAGTGAAATAAATCACACAGAAAAAGAAACATCATAAGGTATCACTAATACACGGAATGTAAACATGGCTACACAGGAACTGAATTACAAAACAGAATAGGGTCTCAAATGAAGAAAACCAACTTACGCTTGCTTAAGAGGAAAGGTTAGTTTGGGTGCTGCATAAAACCAGAGACTGAAATTAGCACAGATATATTTCCATAAGCCAAATATGAAATAGACAAGAGCTACTGCTTGCTCAACGAAGTGGACTCAACACCACATATTAAACGCCTAAGAATATACCTGACTAGTAAGAATCTTAAAACCTATGGATTGATATGTCTCCGAAAGAGAATCAAGCGTGTTTACAGCGGCATAAACGCAGCAGTGATAGGATTGGTGAGGTTCGGTGAGCAAATGCAGACCCTTTGAAGTCATATTGCATGGTACCCATTCCATGGTTCTCAACTCTCCAGGTTTAAGGGATTCTTCCTTCAGCTAAAACATGCATGTGGAACCCAGAGTATGATCCACCGTGTGATCGGGAAACGTGTTCAAATGTGTCTCAGTTTTCGTCCCCTGGTACTCGGGTGCAACATTCCAGACGCTTTACTAACACTCTCCCCACTTGGAGAGTCAGTGCCTTTAACCTCCTGTTTGGCCCAGTTTGCAATTTCTGTGGAAAATGAACAGGAATATGGAGAACCAATGAGAGACTAGCTGAAGGTGTCTGGACGGGCAAATTTAACTCTCATTTCCCACCAGGAAGAGGAATTAACCAAAGGCTCAGCGAGCCATGCCGAAACCACTCTAGGGCCTGAAGCAATCCTGTGGTGTTGCGGCCAGCTCACAAGAAAGCGAGTTGAAAAAAGGAGCTCAGGGGCACTGTCATTCACAAACCTGCAGAGTTATACATGACAGCTATCGTCCAAAAATATATTGAAGTAAGGCTGCCAAGAGGACTTGAAAGCGGGGCAGAATTGCAGGAAACCGATTTCAGGAGGTAGACTGGAATTGCATGTAAAGCATAGGAAAAGAGGCAGAACGTCCACAATGATGCACTTGGCCAAAAAGGGCGTATGCGTTTTTTCCTGAATATATTCAGGAAAAAACGCATACGCCCTTTTTGGCCAACCAAGCAAGCTTGCAAAGGAAATCTGCACTACAATGAAGTCTCACTGCCCCCCGGTCAAAAGGACCATCTGAAAAAAGTGCAAAATCCAGAAAGGCAGGACAGACCATGGAGAACTGGGAGCCTACTTAGGCTGATGGGAGGGATGTAAATTGCCAACAGCCACTCTGGAGAAGTGTATGGTGTTTCCTGAAACATCTGAAAAACAAAGCAACAGAGCCTAGGGCACTTCCATTTTTGGTCCTATAGATTAGGGAAATTAAAATCAAAAAGACACAGCCACCCCAAAGTTTGGGACGGCTCTGTTTACAAGAACCTCGTTTACGGTACAAGTTCAATATCGCAGAAAGCGAAAAATGGATAAAGAAGTTGTGGTACTGACGTACAATGCAACATCACTCAGCAATGAAATCTATGTCATCAGGCCAGTAGCAGCATAATGAGTGGATTCAGGTACGATGATTCTAAGTGAAATAAGTCACACAGAAAAAGAAACATCATAAGGTATCACTAATACACGGAATGTAAACTTGGCTACACAGGAACTGAATTACAAAACAGAATAGGGTCTCAAATGTAGAAAACCAACTTATGCTTGCTTAAGGGGAAAGGTGAGTTGGGGAGCTGCATAAAACCAGAGATTGAAATTAACACAGATACCTTTCCATAAGCCAAATATGTAATAGACAAGAGCTACTGCTTGCTCAACGAAGAGGACTCAACACCCCATATTAAACGCCTAAGAATATACCTGACTAGTAAGAATCTTAAAACCTATGGATTTATATGTCTCCGAAAGAGAATCCAGCGTGTGTACAGCGGCATAAATGCAGCAGTGATAGGATTGGTGAGGTTCGGTGAGCAAATGCAGACCCTTTGAAGTCATATTGCATGGTACCCATTCCATGGGTCTCAACTCTCCAGGTTTAAGGGATTCTTCCTTCAGCTAAAACATGCATGTGGAACCCAGAGTATGATCCACCGTGTGATCGGGAAACGTGTTCCAATGTGTCTCAGTTTTCGTCCCCTGGTACTCGGGTGCAACTTTCCAGACGCTTTACTAACACTCTCCCCACTTGGAGAGTCAGTGCCTTTAACCTCCTGTTTGGCCCAGTTTGCAATTTCTGCGGAAAATGAACAGGAATAGGGAGAACCAATGAGAGACTAGCTGGAGGTGTCTGGACGGGCAAATTTAACTCTCATTTCCCACCAGGAAGAGGAATTAACCAAAGGCTCAGCGAGCCATGCCGAAACCACACTAGGGCCTGAAGCAATCCTGCGGTGTTGCGGCCAGCTCACAAGAAAGCGAGTTGAAAAAAGGAGCTCAGGGGCACTGTCATTCACAAACCTGCAGAGTTATACATGACAGCTATCGTCCAAAAATATATTGAAATAAGGCTGCCAAGAGGACTTGAAAGCGGGGCAGAATTGCAGGAAACCGATTTCAGGAGGTAGACTGGAATTGCATGTAAAGCATAGGAAAAGAGGCAGAACGTCCACAATGATGCACTTGGCCAAAAAGGGCATATGCGTTTTTTCCTGAATACATTCAGGAAAAAACGCATACGCCCTTTTTGCCCAAGGAAGCAAGCTTGCAAAGGAAATCTGCACTACAATGAAGTCTCACTGCCCCCCGGTCAAAAGGGCCATCTGAAAAAAGTGTAAAATCCAGAAAGGCAGGACAGGCCATGGAGAACTGAGAGCCTAGTTAGACTGATGGGCGGGATGTAAATTTCCAACAGCCACTCTGGAGAAGTGTATGGTGTTTCCTGAAACATCTAAAAAACAAAGCAACAGAGCCTAGGGCACTTCCACTTATGGTCCTATAGATTAGGGAAATTAAAATCAAAAAGACACAGCCACCCCAAAGTTTGGGACAGCTCTGTTTACAAGAACCTCATTTACGGTACAAGTTCAATATTGCAGAAAGCGAAAAATGGATAAAGAAGTTGTGGTACTTACGTACAATGCAATACCACTCAGCAATGAAATCTATGTCATCAGGCCAGTAGCAGCATAATGAGTGGATTCAGGTACGATGATTCTAAGTGAAATAAGTCACACAGAAAAAGAAACATCATAAGATATCACTAATACACGGAATGTAAACTTGGCTACACAGGAACTGAATTACAAAACAGAATAGGGTCTCAAATGTAGAAAACCAACTTATGCTTGCTTAAGGGGAAAGGTGAGTTGGGGTGCTGCATAAAACCAGAGATTGAAATTAGCACAGATACCTTTCCATAAGCCAAATATGTAATAGACAAGAGCTACTGCTTGCTCAACGAAGTGGACTCAACACCCCATATTAAACGCCTAAGAATATACCTGACTAGTAAGAATCTTAAAACCTATGGATTGATATGTCTACGAAAGAGAATCAAGCGTGTGTACAGCGGCATAAACGCAGCAGTGATAGGATTGGTTAGGTTCGGTGAGCAAATGCAGACCCTTTGAAGTCATATTGCATGGTACCCATTCCATGGTTCTCAACTCTCCAGGTTTAAGGGATTCTTCCTTCAGCTAAAACATGCATGTGGAACCCAGAGTATGATCCACCGTGTGATCGGGAAACGTGTTCAAATGTGTCTCAGTTTTCGTCCCCTGGTACTCGGGTGCAACATTCCAGATGCTTTACTAACACTCTCCCCACTTGGAGAGTCAGTGCCTTTAAACTCCTGTTTGGCCCAGTTTGCAATTTCTGCGGAAAATGAACAGGAATAGGGAGAACCAATGAGAGACTAGCTGGAGGTGTCTGGACGGGCAAATTTTACTCTCATTTCCCACCAGGAAGAGGAATTAACCAAAGGCTCAGCGAGCCGTGCCGGAACCACACTAGGGCCTGAAGCAATCCTGCGGTGTTGCGGCCAGCTCACAAGAAAGCGAGTTGAAGAAAGGAGCTCAGGGGCACTGTATTTCACAAACCTGCAGAGTTATAAAAGACAGCTATCGTCCAAAAATATATTGAAGTAAGGCTGCCAAGAGGACTTGAAAGCGGGGCAGAATTGCAGGAAACCGATTTCAGGAGGTAGACTGGAATTGCATGTAAAGCATAGGAAAAGAGGCAGAACATCCACAATGATGCACTTGGCCAATAGGGCGTATGCGTTTTATCCTGAATATATTCAGGAAAAAACGCATACGCACTTTTTGGCCAACCAAGCAAGCTTGCAAAAGAAATCTGCACTACAATGAAGTCTCACTGCCCCCCGGTCAAAAGGGCCATCTGAAAAAAGTGTAAAATCCAGAAAGGCAGGACAGGCCATGGAGAACTGGGAGCCTTGTTATGCTGATGGGCGGGATGTAAATTGCCAACAGCCACTCTGGAGAAGTGTATGGTGTTTCCTGAAACATCTAAAAAACAAAGCAACAGAGCCTAGGGCACTTCCACTTATGGTCCTATAGATTAGGGAAATTAAAATCAAAAAGACACAGCCACCCCAAAGTTTGGGACGGCTCTGTTTACAAGAACCTCGTTTACGGTACAAGTTCAATATCGCAGAAAGCGAAAAATGGATAAAGAAGTTGTGGTACTTACGTACAATGCAATATCACTCAGCAATGAAATCTATGTCATCAGGCCAGTAGCAGCATAATGAGTGGATTTAGGTGCGATGATTCTAAGAGAAATAAGTCAAACAGAAAAAGAAACATCATAAGGTATCACTAATACACGGAATGTAAACTTGGCTACACAGGAACTGAAGTACAAAACAGAATAGGGTCTCAAATGTAGAAAACCAACTTATGCTTGCTTAAGGGGAAAGGTGAGTTGGGGTGCTGCATAAAACCAGAGATTGAAATTAGCACAGATACCTTTCCATAAGCCAAATATGTAATAGACAAGAGCTACTGCTTGCTCAACAAAGTGGACTCAACACCCCATATTAAACGCCTAAGAATATACCTGACTAGTAAGAATCTTAAAACCTATGGATTTATATGTCTCCGAAAGAGAATCAAGCGTGTGTACAGCGGCATAAACGCAGCAGTGATAGGATTGGTGAGGTTCGGTGAGCAAATGCAGACCCTTTGAAGTCATATTGCATGGTACCCATTCCATGGTTCTCAACTCTCCAGATTTAAGGGATTCTTCCTTCAGCTAAAACATGCATGTGGAACCCAGAATATGATCTACCGTGTGATCGGGAAACGTGTTCAAATGTGTCTCAGTTTTCGTCCCCTGGTACTCGGGTGCAACATTCCAGACGCTTTACTAACACTCTCCCCACTTGGAGAGTCAGTGCCTTTAACCTCCTGTTTGGCCCAGTTTGCAATTTCTGCGGAAAATGAACAGGAATAGGGAGAACCAATGAGAGACTAGCTGGAGGTGTCTGGACGGGTAAATTTAACTCTCATTTCTCACCAAGAAGAGGAATTAACCAAAGGCTCAGCGAGCCATGCCGGAACAACACTAGGGCCTGAAGCAATCCTGCGGTGTTGCGGCCAGCTCACAAGAAAGCGAGTTGAAGAAAGGAGCTCAGGGGCCCTGTAATTCACACACCTGCAGAGTTGTAAATGACAGCTATCGTCCAAAAATATATTGAAGTAAGGCTGCCAAGAGGACTTGAAAGCGGGGCAGAATTGCAGGAAACCGATTTCAGGAGGTAGACTGGAATTGCATGTAAAGCATAGGAAAAGAGGCAGAACGTCCACAATGATGCACTTGGCCAAAAAGGGCGTATGCGTTTTTTCCTGAATATATTCAGGAAAAAACGCATACGCCCTTTTTGGCCAACCAAGCAAGCTTGCAAAGGAAATCTACACTACAATGAAGTCTCACTGCCCCCCGGTCAAAAGGGCCATCTGAAAAAAGTGTAAAATCCAGAAAGGCAGAACAGGCCATGGAGAACTGGGAGCCTTGTTATGCTGATGGGCGTGATGTAAATTGCCAACAGCCACTCTGGAGAAGTGTATGGTGTTTCCTGAAACATCTAAAAAACAAAGCAACAGAGCCTAGGGCACTTCCACTTATGGTCCGATAGCTTAGGGAAATTAAAATCAAAAAGACACAGCCACCCCAAAGTTTGGGACAGCTCTGTTTACAAGAACCTCATTTACGGTACAAGTTCAATATCGCAGAAAGCGAAAAATGGATAAAGAAGTTGTGGTACTTACGTACAATGCAATATCACTCAGCAATGAAATCTATGTCCTCAGGCCCATAGCAGGATAATGAGTGGATTCAGGTACGATGATTCTAAGTGACATAAGTCACACAGAAAAAGAAACATCATAAGATATCACTAATACACGGAATGTAAGCTTGGCTACACAGGAACTTAATTACAAAACAGAACAGGGTCTCAAATCCAAAAAGCAACTTATGCTTGCTTAAGGGGAAAGGTGCGTTGGGGTGCTGCATAAAACCAGAGATTGAAATTAGCACAGATACCTTTCCATAAGCCAAATATGTAATAGACAAGAGCTACTGCTTGCTCAACGAAGTGGACTCAACACCCCATATTAAACGCCTAAGAATATACCTGACTAGTAAGAATCTTAAAACCTATGGATTTATATGTCTCCGAAAGAGAATCCAGCGTGTGTACAGCGGCATAAACGCAGCAGTGATAGGATTGGTGAGGTTCGGTGAGCAAATGCAGACCCTTTGAAGTCATATTGCATGGTACCCATTCCATGGTTCTCAACTCTCCAGGTTTAAGGGATTCTTCCTTCAGCTAAAACATGCATGTGGAACCCAGAGTATGATCCACTGTGTGATCGGGAAACGTGTTCCAATGTGTCTCAGTTTTCGTCCCCTGGTACTCGGGTGCAACATTCCAGATGCTTTACTAACACTCTCCCCACTTGGAGAGTCAGTGCCTTTAACCTCCTGTTTGGCCCAGTTTGCAATTTCTGCGGAAAATGAACAGGAATAGTGAGAACCAATGAGAGACTAGCTGGAGGAGTCTGGACGGGCAAATTTAACTCTCATTTCCCAACAGGAAGAGGAATTAACCAAAGGCTCAGCGAGCCATGCAGGAACCACACTAGGGCCTGAAGCAATCTTGCGGTGTTGCGGCCAGCTCACAAGAAAGCGAGTTGAAGAAAGGAGCTCAGGGGCACTGTAATTCACACACCTGCAGAATTATAAATGACAGCTATCGTCCAAAAATATATTGAAGTAAGGCTGCCAAGACGACTTGAAAGTGGGGCAGAATTGCAGGAAACCGATTTCAGGAGGTAGACTGGAATTGCATGTAAAGCATAGGAAAAGAGGCAGAACGTCCACAATGATGCACTTGGCCAAAAAGGGCGTATGCGTTTTTTCCTGAATATATTCAGGAAAAAACGCATACGCCCTTTTTGGCCAACCAAGCAAGCTTGCAAAGGAAATCTGCACTACAATGAAGTCTCACTGCCCCCCGGTCAAAAGGGCCATCTGAAAAAAGTGTAAAATCCAGAAAGGCAGGACAGGCCATGGAGAACTGGGAGCCTTGTTATGCTGATGGGCGGGATGTAAATTGCCAACAGCCACTCTGGAGAAGTGTATGGTGTTTCCTGAAACATCTAAAAAACAAAGCAACAGAGCCTAGGGCACTTCCACTTATGGTCCTATAGCTTAGGGAAATTAAAATCAAAAAGACACAGCCACCCCAAAGTTTGGGACGGCTCTGTTTACAAGAACCTCGTTTCCGGTACAAGTTCAATATCGCAGAAAGCAAAAAATGGATAAAGAAGTTGTGGGACTTACGTACAATGCAATATCATTCAGCAATGAAATCTATGTCATCATGCCCGTAGCAGCATAATGAGTGGATTCAGGTACGATGATTCTAAGTGAAATATGTCACACAGAAAAAGAAACATCATAAGATATCACTAATACACGGAATGTAAAGTTGGCTACACAGGAACTGAATTACAAAACAGAATAGGGTCTCAAATGTAGAAAACCAACTTATGCTTGCTTAAGGGGAAAGGTGAGTTGGGGTGCTGCATAAAACCAGAGATGGAAATTAGCACAGATACCTTTCCATAAGCCAAATATGTAATAGACAAGAGCTACTGCTTGCTCAACGAAGTGGACTCAACACCCCATATTAAACGCCTAAGAATATACTTGACTAGTAAGAATCTTAAAACCTATGGATTTATATGTCTCCTAAGGAGAATCAAGCGTGTGTACAGCGGAATAAACGCAGCAGTGATAGGATTGGTGAGGTTCGGTGAGCAAATGCAGACCCTTTGAAGTCATATTGCATGGTACCCATTCCATGGTTCTCAACTCTCCAGGTTTAAGGGATTCTTCCTTCAGCTAAAACATGCATGTGGAACCCAGAGTATGATCCAACGTGTGATCGGGAAACGTGTTCAAATGTGTCTCAGTTTTCGTCCCCTGGTACTCGGGTGCAACATTCCAGACGCTTTACTAACACTCTCCCCACTTGGAGAGTCAGTGCCTTTAACCTCCTGTTTGGCCCAGTTTGCAATTTCTGCGGAAAATGAACAGGAATAGGGAGAACCAATGAGAGACTAGCTGGAGGTGTCTGGACGGGTAAATTTAACTCTCAATTCCCACCAAGAAGAGGAATTAACCAAAGGCTCAGCGAGCCATGCCGGAACCACACTAGGGCCTGAAGCAATCCTGCGGTGTTGCGGCCAGCTCACAAGAAAGCGAGTTGAAGAAAGGAGCTCAGGGGCCCTGTAATTCACACACCTGCAGAGTTCTAAATGAAAGCTATCGTCCAAAAATATATTGAAGTAAGGCTGCCAAGAGGACTTGAAAGCGGGGCAGAATTGCAGGAAACCGATTTCAGGAGGTAGACTGGAATTGCATGTAAAGCATAGGAAAAGAGGCAGAACGTCCACAATGATGCACTTGGCCAAAAAGGGCGTATGCGTTTTTTCCTGAATATATTCAGGAAAAAACGCATACGCCCTTTTTGGCCAACCAAGCAAGCTTGCAAAGGAAATCTGCACTACAATGAAGTCTCACTGCCCCCCGGTCAAAAGGGCCATCTGAAAAAAGTGTAAAATCCAGAAAGGCAGGACAGGCCATGGAGAACTGGGAGCCTTCTTATGCTGATGGGCGGGATGTAAATTGCCAACAGCCACTCTGGAGAAGTGTATGGTGTTTCCTGAAACATCTAAAAAACAAAGCAACAGAGCCTAGGGCACTTCCACTTATGGTCCTATAGCTTACGGAAATTAAAATCAAAAAGACACAGCCACCCCAAAGATTGGGACGGTTCTGTTTACAAGAACCTCGTTTACGGTACAAGTTCAATATCGCAGAAAGCGAAAAATGGATAAAGAAGTTGTGGGACTTACGTACAATGCAATATCATTCAGCAATGAAATCTATGTCATCATGCCCGTAGCAGCATAATGAGTGGATTCAGGTACGATGATTCTAAGTGAAATATGTCACACAGAAAAAGAAACATCATAAGATATCACTAATACACGGAATGTAAAGTTGGCTACACAGGAACTGAATTACAAAACAGAATAGGGTCTCAAATGTAGAAAACCAACTTATGCTTGCTTAAGGGGAAAGGTGAGTTGGGGTGCTGCATAAAACCAGAGATGGAAATTAGCACAGATACCTTTCCATAAGCCAAATATGTAATAGACAAGAGCTACTGCTTGCTCAACGAAGTGGACTCAACACCCCATATTAAACGCCTAAGAATATACCTGACTAGTAAGAATCTTAAAACCTATGGATTTATATGTCTCCGAAGGAGAATCAAGCGTGTGTAGAGCAGCATAAACGCAGCAGTGATAGGATTGGTGAGGTTCGGTGAGCAAATGCAGACCCTTTGAAGTCATATTGCATGGTACCCATTCCATGGTTCTCAACTCTCCATGTTTAAGGGATTCTTCCTTCAGCTAAAACATGCATGTGGAACCCAGAGTATGATCCACCGAGTGATCGGGAAACGTGTTCAAATGTGTCTCAGTTTTCATCCCCTGGTACTCGGGTGCAACATTCCAGACGCTTTACTAACACTCTCCCCACTTGGAGAGTCAGTGCCTTTAACCTCCTGTTTGGCCCAGTTTGCAATTTCTGCGGAAAATGAACAGGAATAGGGAGAACCAATGAGAGACTAGCTGGAGGTGTCTGGACGGGCAAATTTAACTCTCATTTCCCACCAAGAAGAGGAATTAACCAAAGGCTCTGCGAGCCATGCGGAACCACACTAGAGCCTGAAGCAATCCTGCGGTGTTGCGGCCAGCTCACAAGAAAGCGAGTTGAATAAAGGAGCTCAGGGGCCCTGTAATTCACACACCTGCAGAGTTCTAAATGACAGCTATCGTCCAAAAATATATTGAAGTAAGGCTGCCAAGAGGACTTGAAAGCGGGGCAGAATTGCAGGAAACCGATTTCAGGAGGTAGACTGGAATTGCATGTAAAGCATAGGAAAAGAGGCAGAACGTCCACAATGATGCACTTGGCCAAAAAGGGCGTATGCGTTTTTTCCTGAATATATTCAGGAAAAAACGCATACGCCCTTTTTGGCCAACCAAGCAAGCTTGCAAAGGAAATCTGCACTACAATGAAGTCTCACTGCCCCCCGGTCAAAAGGGCCATCTGAAAAAAGTGTAAAATCCAGAAAGGCAGGACAGGCCATGGAGAACTGGGAGCCTTCTTATGCTGATGGGCGGGATGTAAATTGCCAACAGCCACTCTGGAGAAGTGTATGGTGTTTCCTGAAACATCTAAAAAACAAAGCAACAGAGCCTAGGGCACTTCCACTTATGGTCCTATAGCTTAGGGAAATTAAAATCAAAAAGACACAGCCACCCCAAAGTTTGGGACGGCTCTGTTTACAAGAACCTCGTTTCCGGTACAAGTTCAATATCGCAGAAAGCGAAAAATGGATAAAGAAGTTGTGGGACTTACGTACAATGCAATATCATTCAGCAATGAAATCTATGTCATCATGCCCGTAGCAGCATAATGAGTGGATTCAGGTACGATGATTCTAAGTGAAATATGTCACACAGAAAAAGAAACATCATAAGATATCACTAATACACGGAATGTAAAGTTGGCTACACAGGAACTGAATTACAAAACAGAATAGGGTCTCAAATGTAGAAAACCAACTTATGCTTGCTTAAGGGGAAAGGTGAGTTGGGGTGCTGCATAAAACCAGAGATGGAAATTAGCACAGATACCTTTCCATAAGCCAAATATGTAATAGACAAGAGCTACTGCTTGCTCAACGAAGTGGACTCAACACCACATATTAAACGCCTAAGAATATACTTGACTAGTAAGAATCTTAAAACCTATGGATTTATATGTCTCCGAAGGAGAATCAAGCGTGTGTACAGCGGCATAAACGCAGCAGTGATAGGATTGGTGAGGTTCGGTGAGCAAATGCAGACCCTTTGAAGTCATATTGCATGGTACCCATTCCATGGTTCTCAACTCTCCAGGTTTAAGGGATTCTTCCTTCAGCTAAAACATGCATGTGGAACCCAGAGTATGATCCACCGTGTGATCAGGAAACGTGTTCAAATGTGTCTCAGTTTTCGTCCCCTGGTACTCGGGTGCAACATTCCAGACGCTTTACTAACACTCTCCCCACTTGGAGAGTCAGTGCCTTTAACCTCCTGTTTGGCCCAGTTTGCAATTTCTGCGGAAAATGAACAGGAATAGGGAGAACCAATGAGAGACTAGCTGGAGGTGTCTGGACGGGTAAATTTAACTCTCAATTCCCACCAAGAAGAGGAATTAACCAAAGGCTCAGCGAGCCATGCCGGAACCACACTAGGGCCTGAAGCAATCCTGCGGTGTTGCGGCCAGCTCACAAGAAAGCGAGTTGAAGAAAGGAGCTCAGGGGCCCTGAAATTCACACACCTGCAGAGTTCTAAATGACAGCTATCGTCCAAAAATATGTTGAAGTAAGGCAGCCAAGAGGACTTGAAAGCGGGGCAGAATTGCAGGAAACCGATTTCAGGAGGTAGACTGGAATTGCATGTAAAGCATAGGAAAAGAGGCAGAACGTCCACAATGATGCACTTGGCCAAAAAGGGCGTATGCGTTTTTTCCCAGGAAAAAACGCATACGCCCTTTTTGGCCAACCAAGCAAGCTTGCAAAGGAAATCTGCACTACAATGAAGTCTCACTGCCCCCCGGTCAAAAGGGCCATCTGAAAAAAGTGTAAAATCCAGAAAGGCAGGACAGGCCATGGAGAACTGGGAGCCTTGTTATGCTGATGGGCGTGATGTAAATTGCCAAAAGCCACTCTGGAGAAGTGTATGGTGTTTCCTGAAACATCGAAGAAACAAAGCAACAGAGCCTAGGGCACTTCCACTTATGGTCCTATAGATTAGGGAAGTAAAATCAAAAAGACACAGGCACCCCAAAGTTTGGGACGGCTCTGTTTACAAGAACCTCGTTTACGGTACAAGTTCAATATCGCAGAAAGCGAAAAATGGATAAAGAAGTTGTGGTACTTACGTACAATGCAATATCACTCAGCAATGAAATCTATGTCATCAGGCCAGTAGCAGCATAATGAGTGGATTCAGGTACGATGATTCTAAGTGAAATAAGTCACACAGAAAAAGAAACATCATAAGATATCACTAATACACGGAATGTAAACTTGGCTACACAGGAACTGAATTACAAAACAGAATAGGGTCTCAAATGTAGAAAACCAACTTATGCTTGCTTAAGGGGAAAGGTGAGTTGGGGTGCTGCATAAAACCAGAGATTGAAATTAGCACAGATACCTTTCCATAAGCCAAATATGTAATAGACAAGAGCTACTGCTTGCTCAACGAAGTGGACTCAACACCCCATATTAAACGCCTAAGAATATACCTGACTAGTAAGAATCTTAAAACCTATGGATTTATACGTCTCCGAAAGAGAATCAAGCGTGTGTACAACGGCATAAACGCAGCAGTGATAGGATTGGTGAGGTTCGGTGAGCAAATGCAGACCCTTTGAAGTCATATTGCATGGTACCCATTCCATGGTTCTCAACTCTCCAGGTTTAAGGGATTCTTCCTTCAGCTAAAACATGCATGTGGAACCCAGAGTATGATCCACCGTGTGATCGGGAAACGTGTTCAAATGTGTCTCAGTTTTCGTCCCCTGGTACTCGGGTGCAACATTCCAGACGCTTTACTAACACTCTCCCCACTTGGAGAGTCAGTGCCTTTAACCTCCTGTTTGGCCCAGTTTGCAATTTCTGCGGAAAATGAACAGGAATAGGGAGAACCAATGAGAGACTAGCTGGAGGTGTCTGGACGGGTAAATTTAACTCTCATTTCCCACCAAGAAGAGGAATTAACCAAAGGCTCAGCGAGCCATGCCGGAACCACACTAGGGCCTGAAGCAATCCTGCGGTGTTGCGGCCAGCTCACAAGAAAGCGAGTTGAAGAAAGGAGCTCAGGGGCCCTGTAATTCACACACCTGCAGAGTTATAAATGACAGCTATCATCCAAAAATATATTGAAGTAAGGCTGCCAAGAGGACTTGAAAGCGGGGCAGAATTGCAGGAAACCGATTTCAGGAGGTAGACTGGAATTGCATGTAAAGCATAGGAAAAGAGGCAGAACGTCCACAATGATGCACTTGGCCAAAAAGGGCGTATGCGTTTTTTCCTGAATATATTCAGGAAAAAAACGCATACGCCCTTTTTGGCCAACCAAGCAAGCTTGCAAAGGAAATCTGCACTACAATGAAGTCTCACTGCCCCCCGGTCAAAAGGGACATCTGAAAAAAGTGTAAAATCCAGAAAGGCAGGACAGGCCATGGAGAACTGGGAGCCTTCTTATGCTGATGGGCGGGATGTAAATTGCCAACAGCCACTCTGGAGAAGTGTATGGTGTTTCCTGAAACATCTAAAAAACAAAGCAACACAGCCTAGGGCACTTGCACTTATGGTCCTATAGCTTAGGGAAATTAAAATTAAAAAGACACAGCCACCCCAAAGTTTGGGACGGCTCTGTTTACAAGAACCTCGTTTCCGGTACAAGTTCAATATCACAGAAAGCGAAAAATGGATAAAGTAGTTGTGGTACTAACGTACAATGCAATATCACTCAGCAATGAAATCTCTTTCATCAGGCTCATAGCAGCATAATGAGTGGATTCAGGTACGATGATTCTAAGTGAAATACGTCACACAGAAAAATAAACATCATAAGATATCACTAATACACGGAATGTAAACTTGGCTACACAGGAACTGAATTACAAAACAGAATAGGGTCTCAAATGTAGAAAACCAACTTATGCTTGCTTAAGGGGAAAGGTGAGTTGGGGTGCTGCATAAAACCAGAGATTGAAATTAGCACAGATACCTTTCCATAAGCCAAATATGTAATAGACAAGAGCTACTGCTTGCTCAACGAAGTGGACTCAACACCCCATATTAAACGCCTAAGAATATACCTGACTAGTAAGAATCTTAAAACCTATGGATTTATATGTCTCCGAAAGAGAATCAAGCATGTGTACAGCGGCATAAACGCAGCAGTGATAGGATTGGTGAGGTTCGGTGAGCAAATGCAGACCCTTTGAAGTCATATTGCATGGTACCCATTCCATGGTTCTCAACTCTCCAGGTTTAAGGGATTCTTCCTTCAGCTAAAACATGCATGTGGAACCCAGAGTATGATCCTCCGTGTGATCGGGAAACGTGTTCAAATGTGTCTCAGTTTTCGTCCCCTGGTACTCGGGTGCAACATTCCAGACGCTTTACTAACACTCTCCCCACTTGGAGAGTCAGTGCCTTTAACCTCCTGTTTGGCCCAGTTTGCAATTTCTGCGGAAAATGAACAGGAATAGGGAGAACCAATGAGAGACTAGCTGGAGGTGTCTGGACGGGCAAATTTAACTCTCATTTCCCACCAAGAAGAGGAATTAAGCAAAGGCTCAGTGAGCCATGCCGGAACCACACTAGGGCCTGAAGCAATCCTGCGGTGCTGCGGCCAGCTCACAAGAAAGCGAGTTGAAGAAAGGAGCTCAGGGGCCCTGTAATTCACAAACCTGCAGAGTTATACATGACAGCTATCGTCCAAAAATATATTGAAGTAAGGCTGCCAAGAGGACTTGAAAGCGGGGCAGAATTGCAGGAAACCGATTTCAGGAGGTAGACTGGAATTGCATGTAAAGCATAGGAAAAGAGGCAGAACGTCCACAATGATACACTTGGCCAAAAAAGGGCGTATGCGTTTTTTCCTGAATATATTCAGGAAAAAACGCATACGCCCTTTTTGGCCAACCAAGCAAGCTTGCAAAGGAAATCTACACTACAATGAAGTCTCACTGCCCCCCGGTCAAAAGGGCCATCTGAAAAAAGTGTAAAATCCAGAAAGGCAGAACAGGCCATGGAGAACTGGGAGCCTTGTTATGCTGATGGGCGTGATGTAAATTGCCAACAGCCACTCTGGAGAAGTGTATGGTGTTTCCTGAAACATCTAAAAAACAAAGCAACAGAGCCTAGGGCACTTCCACTTATGGTCCTATAGCTTAGGGAAATTAAAATCAAAAAGACACAGCCACCCCAAAATTTGGGACGGCTCTGTTTACAAAACCTCGTTTACGGTAAAAGTTCAATATCACAGAAAGCGAAAAATGGATAAAGAAGTTGTGGTACTAATGTACAATGCAATATCATTCAGCAATGAAATCTATGTCATCAGGCCAGTAGCAGCATAATGAGTGGATTCAGGTACGATGATTCTAAGTGAAATAAGTCACACAGAAAAAGAAACATCATAAGATATCACTAATACACGGAATGTAAACTTGGCTACACAGGAACTGAATTACAAAACAGAATAGGGTCTCAAATGTAGAAAACCAACTTATGCTTGCTTAAGGGGAAAGGTGAGTTGGGGTGCTGCATAAAACCAGAGATTGAAATTAGCACAGATACCTTTCCATAAGCCAATTATGTAATAGACAAGAGCTACTGCTTGCTCAACGAAGTGGACTCAACACCCCATATTAAACGCCTAAAAATATACCTGACTAGTAAGAATCTTAAAACCTATGGATTTATACGTCTCCGAAAGAGAATCAAGCGTGTGTACAACGGCATAAACGCAGCAGTGATAGGATTGGTGAGGTTCGGTGAGCAAATGCAGACCCTTTGAAGTCATATTGCATGGTACCCATTCCATGGTTCTCAACTCTCCAGGTTTAAGGGATTCTTCCTTCAGCTAAAACATGCATGTGGAACCCAGAGTATGATCCACCGTGTGATCGGGAAACGTGTTCAAATGTGTCTCAGTTTTCGTCCCCTGGTACTCGGGTGCAACATTCCAGACACTTTACTAACACTCTCCCCACTTGGAGAGTCAGTGCCTTTAACCTCCTGTTTGGCCCAGTTTGCAATTTCTGCGGAAAATGAACAGGAATAGGGAGAACCAATGAGAGACTAGCTGGAGGAGTCTGGATGGGTAAATTTAACTCTCATTTCCCACCAGGAAGAGGAATTAACCAAAGGCTCAGCGAGCCATGCCGGAACCACACTAGGGCCTGAAGCAATCCTGCGGTGTTGCGGCCATCTCACAAGAAAGCGAGTTGAAGAAAGGAGCTCAGGGGCCCTGTAACTCACACACCTGCAGAGTTATAAATGACAGCTATAGTCCAAAAATATATTGAAGTAAGGTTGCCAAGAGGACTTGAAAGCGGGGCAGAATTGCAGGAAACCGATTTCAGGAGGTAGACTGGAATTGCATGTAAAGCATAGGAAAAGAGGCAGAACGTCCACAATGATGCACTTGGCCAAAAAGGGCGTATGCGTTTTTTCCTGAATATATTCAGGAAAAAACGCATACGCCCGTTTTGGCCAACCAAGCAAGCTTGCAAAGGAAATCTGCACTACAATGAAGTCTCACTGCCCCCCGGTCAAAAGGGCCATCTGAAAAAAGTGTAAAATCCAGAAAGGCAGGACAGACCATGGAGAACTGGGAGCCTTGTTATGCTGATGGGCGTGATGTAAACTGCCAACAGCCACTCTGGAGAAGTGTATGGTGTTTCCTGAAACATCTAAAAAACAAAGCAACAGAGCCTAGGGCACTTCCACTTATGGTCCTATAGCTTAGGGAAATTAAAATAAAGACACAGCCACCCCAAAGTTTGGGACAGCTCTGTTTACAAGAACCTCGTTTACGGTACAAGTTCAATATCGCAGAAAGCAAAAAATGGATAAAGAAGTTGTGGTACTTACGTACAATGCAATATCACTCAGCAATGAAATCTATGTCATCAGGCCAGTAGCAGCATAATGAGTGGATTCAGGTACGATGATTCTAAGTGAAATAAGTCACACAGAAAAAGAAACATCATAAGATATCACTAATACACGGAATGTAAACTTGGCTACACAGGAACTGAATTACAAAACAGAATAGGGTCTCAAATGTAGAAAACCAACTTATGCTTGCTTAAGGGGAAAGGTGAGTTGGGGTGCTGCATAAAACCAGAGATTGAAATTAGCACAGATACCTTTCCATAAGCCAAATATGTAATAGACAAGAGCTACTGCTTGCTCAACGAAGTGGACTCAACACCCCATATTAAACGCCTAAGAATACACCTGACTAGTAAGAATCTTAAAACCTATGGATTTATATGTCTCCGAAAGAGAATCAAGCATGTGTACAGCGGCATAAACGCAGCAGTGATAGGATTGGTGAGGTTCGGTGAGCAAATGCAGACCCTTTGAAGTCGTATTGCATGGTACCCATTCCATGGGTGTCAACTCTCCAGGTTTAAGGGATTCTTCCTTCAGCTAAAACATGCATGTGGAACCCAGAGTATGATCCACCGTGTGATCGGGAAACGTGTTCAAATGTGTCTCACTTTTCGTCCACTGGTACTCGGGTGCAACATTCCAGACGCTTTACTAACACTCTCCCCACTTGGAGAGTCAGTGCCTTTAACCTCCTGTTTGGCCCAGTTTGCAATTTCTGCGGAAAATGAACAGGAATAGGGAGAACCAATGAGAGACTAGCTGGAGGTGTCTGGACGGGTAAATTTAACTCTCATTTCCCACCAAGAAGAGGAATTAACCAAAGGCTCAGCGAGCCATGCCGGAACCACACTAGGGCCTGAAGCAATCCTGCGGTGTTGCGGCCAGCTCACAAGAAAGCGAGTTGAAGAAAGGAGCTCAGGGGCCCTGTAATTCACACACCTGCAGAGTTATAAATGACAGCTATCATCCAAAAATATATTGAAGTAAGGCTGTCAAGAGGACTTGAAAGCGGGGCAGAATTGCAGGAAACCGATTTCAGGAGGTAGACTGGAATTGCATGTAAAGCATAGGAAAAGAGGCAGAACGTCCACAATGATGCACTTGGCCAAAAAGGGCGTATGCGTTTTTTCCTGAATATATTCAGGAAAAAACGCATACGCCCTTTTTGGCCAACCAAGCAAGCTTGCAAAGGAAATCTGCACTACAATGAAGTCTCACTGCCCCCCGGTCAAAAGGGCCATCTGAAAAAAGTGTAAAATCCAGAAAGGCAGGACAGGCCATGGAGAACTGGGAGCCTTGTTATGCTGATGGGCGTGATGTAAATTGCCAACAGCCACTCTGGAGAAGTGTATGGTGTTTCCTGAAACATCTAAAAAACAAAGCAACAGAGCCTAGGGCACTTGCACTTATGGTCCTATAGCTTAGGGAAATTAAAATTAAAAAGACACAGCCACCCCAAAGTTTGGGACAGCTCTGTTTACAAGAACCTCGTTTCCGGTACAAGTTCAATATCACAGAAAGCGAAAAATGGATAAAGAAGTTGTGGTACTAACGTACAATGCAATATCACTCAGCAATGAAATCTCTTTCATCAGGCCAGTAGCAGCATAATGAGTGGATTCAGGTACGATGATTCTAAGTGAAATACGTCACACAGAAAAATAAACATCATAAGATATCACTAATACACGGAATGTAAACTTGGCTACACAGGAACTGAATTACAAAACAGAATAGGGTCTCAAATGTAGAAAACCAACTTATGCTTGCTTAAGGGGAAAGGTGAGTTGGGGTGCTGCATAAAACCAGAGATTGAAATTAGCACAGATACCTTTCCATAAGCCAAATATGTAATAGACAAGAGCTACTGCTTGCTCAACGAAGTGGACTCAACACCCCATATTAAACGCCTAAGAATATACCTGACTAGTAAGAATCTTAAAACCTATGGATTTATATGTCTCCGAAAGAGAATCAAGCATGTGTACAGCGGCATAAACGCAGCAGTGATAGGATTGGTGAGGTTCGGTGAGCAAATGCAGACCCTTTGAAGTCATATTGCATGGTACCCATTCCATGGTTCTCAACTCTCCAGGTTTAAGGGATTCTTCCTTCAGCTAAAACATGCATGTGGAACCCAGAGTATGATCCTCCGTGTGATCGGGAAACGTGTTCAAATGTGTCTCAGTTTTCGTCCCCTGGTACTCGGGTGCAACATTCCAGACGCTTTACTAACACTCTCCCCACTTGGAGAGTCAGTGCCTTTAACCTCCTGTTTGGCCCAGTTTGCAATTTCTGCGGAAAATGAACAGGAATAGGGAGAACCAATGAGAGACAAGCTGGAGGTGTCTGGACGGGCAAATTTAACTCTCATTTCCCACCAAGAAGAGGAATTAAGCAAAGGCTCAGTGAGCCATGCCGGAACCACACTAGGGCCTGAAGCAATCCTGCGGTGCTGCGGCCAGCTCACAAGAAAGCGAGTTGAAGAAAGGAGCTCAGGGGCCCTGTAATTCACAAACCTGCAGAGTTATACATGACAGCTATCGTCCAAAAATATATTGAAGTAAGGCTGCCAAGAGGACTTGAAAGCGGGGCAGAATTGCAGGAAACCGATTTCAGGAGGTAGACTGGAATTGCATGTAAAGCATAGGAAAAGAGGCAGAACGTCCACAATGATGCACTTGGCCAAAAAGGGCGTATGCGTTTTTTCCTGAATATATTCAGGAAAAAACGCATACGCCCTTTTTGGCCAACCAAGCAAGCTTGCAAAGGAAATCTACACTACAATGAAGTCTCACTGCCCCCCGGTCAAAAGGGCCATCTGAAAAAAGTGTAAAATCCAGAAAGGCAGGACAGGCCATGGAGAACTGGGAGCCTTGTTATGCTGATGGGCGTGATGTAAATTGCCAACAGCCACTCTGGAGAAGTGTATGGTGTTTCCTGAAACATCTAAAAAACAAAGCAACAGAGCCTAGGGCACTTCCACTTATGGTCCTATAGCTTAGGGAAATTAAAATCAAAAAGACACAGCCACGCCAAAATTTGGGACGGCTCTGTTTACAAAACCTCGTTTACGGTAAAAGTTCAATATCACAGAAAGCGAAAAATGGATAAAGAAGTTGTGGTACTAATGTACAATGCAATATCACTCAGCAATGAAATCTATGTCATCAGGCCAGTAGCAGCATAATGAGTGGATTCAGGTACGATGATTCTAAGTGAAATAAGTCACACAGAAAAAGAAACATCATAAGATATCACTAATACACGGAATGTAAACTTGGCTACACAGGAACTGAATTACAAAACAGAATAGGGTCTCAAATGTAGAAAAACAACTTATGCTTGCTTAAGGGGAAAGGTGAGTTGGGGTGCTGCATAAAACCAGAGATTGAAATTAGCACAGATACCTTTCCATAAGCCAATTATGTAATAGACAAGAGCTACTGCTTGCTCAACGAAGTGGACTCAACACCCCATATTAAACGCCTAAAAATATACCTGACTAGTAAGAATCTTAAAACCTATGGATTTATACGTCTCCGAAAGAGAATCAAGCGTGTGTACAACGGCATAAACGCAGCAGTGATAGGATTGGTGAGGTTCGGTGAGCAAATGCAGACCCTTTGAAGTCATATTGCATGGTACCCATTCCATGGTTCTCAACTCTCCAGGTTTAAGGGATTCTTCCTTCAGCTAAAACATGCATGTGGAACCCAGAGTATGATCCACCGTGTGATCGGGAAACGTGTTCAAATGTGTCTCAGTTTTCGTCCCCTGGTACTCGGGTGCAACATTCCAGACGCTTTACTAACACTCTCCCCACTTGGAGAGTCAGTGCCTTTAACCTCCTGTTTGGCCCAGTTTGCAATTTCTGCGGAAAATGAACAGGAATAGGGAGAACCAATGAGAGACTAGCTGGAGGAGTCTGGATGGGTAAATTTAACTCTCATTTCCCACCAGGAAGAGGAATTAACAAAAGGCTCAGCGAGCCATGCCGGAACCACACTAGGGCCTGAAGCAATCATGCGGTGTTGCGGCCAGCTCACAAGAAAGTGAGTTGAAGAAAGGAGCTCAGGGGCCCTGTAACTCACACACCTGCAGAGTTATAAATGACAGCTATAGTCCAAAAATATATTGAAGTAAGGTTGCCAAGAGGACTTGAAAGCGGGGCAGAATTGCAGGAAACCGATTTCAGGAGGTAGACTGGAATTGCATGTAAAGCATAGGAAAAGAGGCAGAACGTCCACAATGATGCACTTGGCCAAAAAGGGCGTATGCGTTTTTTCCTGAATATATTCAGGAAAAAACGCATACGCCCGTTTTGGCCAACCAAGCAAGCTTGCAAAGGAAATCTGCACTACAATGAAGTCTCACTGCCCCCCGGTCAAAAGGGCCATCTGAAAAAAGTGTAAAATCCAGAAAGGCAGGACAGACCATGGAGAACTGGGAGCCTTGTTATGCTGATGGGCGTGATGTAAATTGCCAACAGCCACTCTGGAGAAGTGTATGGTGTTTCCTGAAACATCTAAAAAACAAAGCAACAGAGCCTAGGGCACTTCCACTTATGGTCCTATAGCTTAGGGAAATTAAAATAAAGACACAGCCACCCCAAAGTTTGGGACAGCTCTGTTTACAAGAACCTCGTTTACGGTACAAGTTCAATATCGCAGAAAGCAAAAAATGGATAAAGAAGTTGTGGTACTTACGTACAATGCAATATCACTCAGCAATGAAATCTATGTCATCAGGACAGTAGCAGCATAATGAGTGGATTCAGGTACGATGATTCTAAGTGAAATAAGTCACACAGAAAAAGAAACATCATAAGATATCACTAATACACGGAATGTAAACTTGGCTACACAGGAACTGAATTACAAAACAGAATAGGGTCTCAAATGTAGAAAACCAACTTATGCTTGCTTAAGGTGAAAGGTGAGTTGGGGTGCTGCATAAAACCAGAGATTGAAATTAGCACAGATACCTTTCCATAAGCCAAATATGTAATAGACAAGAGCTACTGCTTGCTCAACGAAGTGGACTCAACACCCCATATTAAACGCCTAAGAATATACCTGACTAGTAAGAATCTTAAAACCTATGGATTTATATGTCTCTGAAAGAGAATCAAGCATGGGTACAGCGGCATAAACGCAGCAGTGATAGGATTGGTGAGGTTCGGTGAGCAAATGCAGACCCTTTGAAGTCGTATTGCATGGTACCCATTCCATGGGTGTCAACTCTCCAGGTTTAAGGGATTCTTCCTTCAGCTAAAACATGCATGTGGAACCCAGAGTATGATCCACCGTGTGATCGGGAAACGTGTTCAAATGTGTCTCACTTTTCGTCCACTGGTACTCGGGTGCAACATTCCAGACGCTTTACTAACACTCTCCCCACTTGGAGAGTCAGTGCCTTTAACCTCCTGTTTGGCCCAGTTTGCAATTTCTGCGGAAAATGAACAGGAATAGGGAGAACCAATGAGAGACTAGCTGGAGGTGTCTGGACGGGTAAATTTAACTCTCATTTCCCACCAAGAAGAGGAATTAACCAAAGGCTCAGCGAGCCATGCCGGAACCACACTAGGGCCTGAAGCAATCCTGCGGTGTTGCGGCCAGCTCACAAGAAAGCGAGTTGAAGAAAGGAGCTCAGGGGCCCTGTAATTCACACACCTGCAGAGTTATAAATGACAGCTATCATCCAAAAATATATTGAAGTAACGCTGCCAAGAGGACTTGAAAGCGGGGCAGAATTGCAGGAAACCGATTTCAGGAGGTAGACTGGAATTGCATGTAAAGCATAGGAAAAGAGGCAGAACGTCCACAATGATGCACTTGGCCAAAAAGGGCGTATGCGTTTTTTCCTGAATATATTCAGGAAAAAACGCATACGCCCTTTTTGGCCAACCAAGCAAGCTTGCAAAGGAAATCTGCACTACAATGAAGTCTCACTGCCCCCCGGTCAAAAGGGACATCTGAAAAAAGTGTAAAATCCAGAAAGGCAGGACAGGCCATGGAGAACTGGGAGCCTTCTTATGCTGATGGGCGGGATGTAAATTGCCAACAGCCACTCTGGAGAAGTGTATGGTGTTTCCTGAAACATCTAAAAAACAAAGCAACACAGCCTAGGGCACTTGCACTTATGGTCCTATAGCTTAGGGAAATTAAAATTAAAAAGACACAGCCACCCCAAAGTTTGGGACAGCTCTGTTTACAAGAACCTCGTTTCCGGTACAAGTTCAATATCACAGAAAGCGAAAAATGGATAAAGAAGTTGTGGTACTAACGTACAATGCAATATCACTCAGCATTGAAATCTCTTTCATCAGGCACATAGCAGCATAATGAGTGGATTCAGGTACGATGATTCTAAGTGAAATACGTCACACAGAAAAATAAACATCATAAGATATCACTAATACACGGAATGTAAACTTGGCTACACAGGAACTGAATTACAAAACAGAATAGGGTCTCAAATGTAGAAAACCAACTTATGCTTGCTTAAGGGGAAAGGTGAGTTGGGGTGCTGCATAAAACCAGAGATTGAAATTAGCACAGATACCTTTCCATAAGCCAAATATGTAATAGACAAGAGCTACTGCTTGCTCAACGAAGTGGACTCAACACCCCATATTAAACGCCTAAGAATATACCTGACTAGTAAGAATCTTAAAACCTATGGATTTATATGTCTCCGAAAGAGAATCAAGCATGTGTACAGCGGCATAAACGCAGCAGTGATAGGATTGGTGAGGTTCGGTGAGCAAATGCAGACCCTTTGAAGTCATATTGCATGGTACCCATTCCATGGTTCTCAACTCTCCAGGTTTAAGGGATTCTTCCTTCAGCTAAAACATGCATGTGGAACCCAGAGTATAATCCACCGTGTGATCGGGAAACGTGTTCAAATGTGTCTCAGTTTTCGTCCCCTGGTACTCGGGTGCAACATTCCAGACGCTTTACTAACACTCTCCCCACTTGGAGAGTCAGTGCCTTTAACCTCCTGTTTGGCCCAGTTTGCAATTTCTGCAGAAAAGGAACAGGAATAGGCAGAACCAATGAGAGACTAGCTGGAGGTGTCTGGACGGGCAAATTTAACTCTCATTTCCCACCAGGAAGAGGAATTAACCAAAGGCTCAGCGAGCCATGCCGGAACCACACTAGGGCCTGAAGCAATCCTGCGGTGTTGCGGCCAGCTCACAAGAAAGCGAGTTGAAGAAAGGAGCTCAGGGGCCCTGTAATTCACACACCTGCAGAGTTCTAAATGACAGCTATCGTCCAAAAATATATTGAAGTAAGGCTGCCAAGAGGACTTGAAAGCGGGGCAGAATTGCAGGAAACCAATTTCAGGAGGTAGACTGGAATTGCATGTAAAGCATAGGAAAAGAGGCAGAACGTCCACAATGATGCACTTGGCCAAAAAGGGCATATGCGTTTTTTCCTGAATATATTCAGGAAAAAATGCATACGCCCTTTTTGGCCAAACAAGCAAGCTTGCAAAGGAAATCTGCACTACAATGAAGTCTCACTGCTCCCAGGTCAAAAGGGCCATCTGAAAAAAGAGTAAAATCCAGAAAGGCAGGACAGGCCATGGAGAACTGGGAGTTTTGTTATGCTGATGGGCGTGATGTAAATTGCCAACAGCCACTCTGGAGAAGTGTATGGTGTTTCCTGAAACATCTAAAAAACAAAGCAACAGAGCCTAGGGCACTTCCACTTATGGTGCTATAGTTTAGGGAAATTAAAATAAAAAAGACACAGCTACCCCAAAGTTTGGGACGGCTCTGTTTACAAGAACCTCGTTTACGGTACACGTTCAATATCACAGAAAGCGAAAAATGGATAAAGAAGTTGTGGTACTTACGTACAATGCAATATCACTCAGCAATGAAATCTATGTCATCAGGCCAGTAGCAGCATAATGAGTGGATTCAGGTACGATGATTCTAAGTGAAATAAGTCACACAGAAAAAGAAACATCATAAGATATCACTAATACACAGAATGTAAACTTGGCTACACAGGAACTGAATTACAAAACAGAATAGGGTCTCAAATGTAGAAAACCAACTTATGCTTGCTTAAGGGGAAAGGTGAGTTGGGGTGCTGCATAAAACCAGAGATTGAAATTAGCACAGATACCTTTCCATAAGACAAATATGTAATAGAAAAGAGCTACTCCCTGCTCAACGAAGTGGACTCAACACCCCATATTAAACGCCTAAGAATATACCTGACTAGTAAGAATCTTAAAACCTATGGATTTATATGTCTCCGAAAGAGAATCAAGCGTGTGTACAGCGGCATAAACGCAGCAGTGAAAGGATTGGTGAGGTTCGGTGAGCAAATGCAGACCCTTTGAAGTCATATTGCATGGTACCCATTCCAAGGTTCTCAACTCTCCAGGTTTAAGGGATTCTTCCTTCAGCTAAATCATGCATGTGGAACCCAGAGTATGATCCACCGTGTGATCGGGAAATGTGTTCAAATGTGTCTCAGATTTCGTCCCCTGGTACTCGGGTGCAACATTCCAGACGCTTTACTAACACTCTCCCCACTTGCAGAGTCAGTGCCTTTAATCTGCTGTTGGGCCCAGTTTGCAATTTCGGCGGAAAATGAACAGGAATAGGGAGAACCAATGAGAGACTAGCTGGAGGTGTCTGGATGGGCAAATTTAACTCTCATTTCTCACCAGGAAGAGGAATTAACCAAAGGCTCAGCATGCCATGCCAGTATCACACTAGGGCCTGAAGCAATCCTGCGGTGTGGCGGCCAGCTCACAAGAAAGCGAGTTGAAGAAAGGAGCTCAGGGGCACTGTAATTCACAAACCTGCAGAGATATAAATGACAGCTATCGTCCAAAAATATATTGAAGTAAGGCTGCCAAGAGGACTTGAAAGCGGGGCAGAATTGCAGGAAACCGATTTCAGGAGGTAGACTGGAATTGCATGTAAAGCATAGGAAAAGAGGCAGAACGTCCACAATGATGCACTTGGCCAAAAAGGGCGTATGCGTTTTTTCCTGAATATATTCAGGAAAAAACGCATACGCCCTTTTTGGCCACCCAAGCAAGCTTGCAAAGAAATCTGCACTAAAATGAAGTCTCACTGCCCCCCGGTCAAAAGGGCCATCTGAAAAAAGTATAAAATCCAGAAAGGCAGGACAGGCCATGGAGAACTGGGAGCCTTGTTATGCTGATGGGCAGGATGTAAATTGCCAACAGCCACTCTGGAGAAGTGTATGGTGGTTCCTGAAATATCTAAAAAACAAAGCAACACAGCCTAGGGCACTTCCACTTATGGTCCTATAGCTTAGGGAAATTAAAATCAAAGAGACACAGCCACCCCAATGTTTGGGACGGCTCTGTTTACAAGAACCTCGTTTACGGTACAAGTTCAATATTGCAGAAGGCGAAAAATGGATAAACAAGTTGTGGTCCTTACGTACAATGCAATATCACTCAGCAATTAAATCTATGTCATCAGGCCCGTAGCAGCATAATGAGTGGATTCAGGTACGATGATTCTAAGTGAAATAAGTCACACAGAAAAAGAAGCATCATAAGATATCACTAATACACGGAAGGTAAACTTGGCTACACAGGAACTGAATTACAAAACAGAATAGGGTCTCAAATGTAGAAAACCAACTTATGCTTGCTTAAGGGGAAAGGTGAGTTGGGGTGCTGCATAAAACCAGAGATTGAAATTAGCACAGATACCTTTCCATAAGCCAAATACGTAATAGACAACAGCTACTGCTTGCTCAACGAAGTGGACTCAACACCCCATATTAAACGCCTAAGAATATACCTGACTAGTAAGAATCTTAAAGCCTATGGATTGATATGTCTCCGAAAGAGAATCAAGCGTGTGTACAGCGGCATAAACGCAGCAGTGATAGGAATGGTGAGGTTCGGTGAGCAAATGCAGACCCTTTGAATTCATATTGCATGGTACCCATTCCATGGGTCTCAACTCTCCAGGTTTAAGGTATTCTTCCTTCAGCTAAAACATGCATGTGGAACCCAGAGTATGATCCACCGTGTGATCGGGAAACGTGTTCAAATGTGTCTCAGTTTTCGTCCCCTGGTACTCGGGTGCAACATTCCAGACGCTTTACTAACACTCTCCCCACTTGGAAAGTCAGTGCCTTTAACCTCCTGTTTGGCCCAGTTTGCAATTTCTGCGGAAAATGAACAGGAATAGGGAGAACCAATGAGAGACTAGCTGGAGGTGTCTGGCCGGGCAAATTTAACTCTCATTTCCCACCAGGAGGAGGAATTAACCAAAGGCTCAGCGAGCCATGCCGGAACCACACTAGGGCCTGAAGCAATCCTGCGGTGTTGCGGCCAGCTCACAAGAAAGCGAGTTGAAGAAAGGAGCTCAGGGGCACTGTAATTCACAAACCTGCAGAGTTATAAATGACAGCTATCATCCACAAATATATTGAAGTAAGGCTGCCAAGAGGACTTGAAAGCGGGGCAGAATTGCAGGAAACCGATTTCAGGAGGTAGACTGGAATTGCATGTAAAGCATAGGAAAAGAGGCAGAACGTCCACAATGATGCACTTGGCCAAAAAGGGCGTATGCGTTTTTTCCTGAATATATTCAGGAAAAAGCGCATACGCCCTTTTTGGGCAACCAAGCAAGCTTGCAAAGGAAATCTGCACTACAATGAAGTCTCACTGCCCCCCGGTCAAAAGGGCCATCTGAAAAGAGTGTAAAATCCAGAAAGGCAGGACAGGCCATGGAGAAGTGGGAGCCTAGTTAGGCTGATGGGCGGGATGTAAATTGCCAACAGCCACTCTGGAGAAGTGTATGGTGTTTCCTGAAACATCTAAAAAACAAAGCAACAGAGCCTAGGGCACTTCCACTTATGGTCTTATAGCTTAGGGAAATTAAAATAAAAAAGACACAGCCACCCCAAAGTTTGGGACGGCTCTGTTTACAAGAACCTCGTTTACGGTACAAGTTCAATATCGCAGAAAGTGAAAAATGGATAAAGAAGTTGTGGTACTTACGTACAATGCAATATCACTCAGCAATGAAATCTATGTCATCAGGCCAGTAGCAGCATAATGAGTGGATTCAGGTACGATGATTCTAAGTGAAATAAGTCACACAGAAAAAGAAACATCATAAGATATCACTAATACACGGAATGTAAACTTGGCTACACAGGAACTGAATTACAAAACAGAATAGGGTCTCAAATGTAGAAAACCAACTTATGCTTGCTTAAGGGGAAAGGTGAGTTGGGGTGCTGCATAAAACCAGAGTTTGAAATTACCACAGATACATTTCCATAAGCCAAATATGTAATAGACAAGAGCTACTGCTTGCTCCACGAAGTGGACTCAACACCCCATATTAAACGCCTAAGAATATACCTGACTAGTAAGAATCTTAAAACCTATGGATTTATATGTCTCCGAAAGAGAATCAAGTGTGTGTACAGCGGTATAAATGCAGCAGAGAAAGGATTGGTGAGGTTCGGTGAGCAAATGCAGACCCTTTGAAGTCATATTGCATGGTACCCATTCCATGGTTCTCAACTCTCCAGGTTTAAGGGATTCTTCCTTCAGCTAAAACATGCATGTGGAACCCAGAGTATGATCCACCGTGTGATCGGGAAACGTGTTCAAATGTGTCTCAGTTTTCGTCCCCTGGTACTCGGGTGCAACATTCCAGACGCTTTACTAACACTCTCCCCACTTGGAGAGTCAGTGCCTTTAACCTCCTGTTTGGCCCAGTTTGCAATTTCTGCAGAAAATGAACAGGAATAGGGAGAACCAATGAGAGACTAGCTGGAGGTGTCTGGACGGGCAAATTTAACTCTCATTTCCCACCAGGAAGAGGAATTAACCTAAGGCTCAGCATGCCATGCCAGGACCACACTAGGGCCTGAAGCAATCCTGCAGTGTTGCGTCCAGCTCACAAGAAAGCGAGTTGAAGAAAGGAGCTCAGGGGCACTGTAATTCACAAACCTGCAGAGTTATAAATGACAGCTATCGTCCAAAAATATATTGAAGTAAGGCTGCCAAGAGGACTTGAAAGTGGGGCAGAATTGCAGGAAACCGATTTCAGGAGGTAGACTGGAATTCCATGTAAAGCATATGAAAAGAAGCAGAACGTCCACAATGATGCACTTGGCCAAAAAGGGCGTATGCGTTTTTTCCTGAATATATTCAGGAAAAAACACATACGCTCTTTTTGGCCAACCAAGCAAGCTTGCAAAGGATTTCTGCACTACAATGAAGTCTCACTGCCCCCCGGTCAAAAGGGCCATCTGAAAAAAGTGTAAAATCTAGAAAGGTAGGACAGGCCATGGAGAACTGGGAGCCTTGTTATGCTGATGGGCGGGATGTAAATTGCCAACAGCCACTCTGGAGAAGTGTATGGTGTTTCCTGAAACATCTAAAAAACAAAGCAACAGAGCCAAGGGCACTTCCACTTATGGTCCTATAGCTTAGGGAAATTAAAATCAAAAAGACACAGCTACCCCAAAGTTTGGGACGGCTCTGTTTACAAGAACCTCGTTTACAGTACAAGTTCAATATCGCAGAAAGCTAAAAATGGATAAGGAAGTTGTGGTACTAACGTACACTGCAATGTCACTCAGCAATGAAATCTCTGTCATCAGGCCCATAGCAGCATAATGAGTGGATTCAGGTACGATGATTCTAAGTGAAATATGTCACACAGAAAAAGAAACATCATAAGATATCACTAATACACGGAATGTAAACTTGGCTACACAGGAACTGAATTACAAAACAGAATAGGGTCTCAAATGTAGAAAACCAACTTATGCTTTCTTAAGGGGAAAGGTGAGTTGGGGTGCTGCATAAAACCAGAGATTAAAATTAGCACAGATACCTTTCCATAAGCCAAATATGTAATAGACAAGAGCTACTGCTTGCTCAACGAAGTAGACTCAACACCCCATATTAAACGCCTAAGAATATACCTGACTAGTAAGAATCTTAAAACCTATGGATTTATATGTCTCCGAAAGAGAATCAAGCGTGTGTACAGTGGCATAAACGCAGCAGTGATAGGATTGGTGAGGTTCGGTGAGCAAATGCAGACCCTTTGAAGTCATATTGCATGGTACCCCTTCCATGGTTCTCAACTCTCCAGGTTTAAGGGATTTTTCTTTCAGCTAAAACATGCATGTGGAACCCAGAGTATGATCCACCGTGTGATCGGGAAACGTGTTCAAATGTGTCTCAGTTTTCGTCCCCTGGTACTCGGGTGCAACATTCCAGACGCTTTACTAACACTCTCCCCACTTGGAGAGTCAGTGCCTTTAACCTCCTGTTTGGCCCAGTTTGCAATTTCTGCGTAAAATGAACAGGAATAGGGAGAACCAATGAGAGACTAGCTGGAGGAGTCTGGACGGGCAAATTTAACTCTCATTTCCCACCAGGAAGAGGAATTAACCAAACGCTCAGCGAGCCATGCCAGAACCACACTAGGGCCTGAAGCAATCCTGCGGTGTTGCGGCCAGCTCACAAGAAAGCGTGTTGAAGAAAGGAGCTCAGGGGCACTGTAATTCACAAACCTGCAGAGTTATAAATGACAGGTATCATCCAAAATTATACTGAAGTAAGGCTGCGAAGAGGACTTGAAAACGGTGCAGAATTGCTTGAAACCGATTTCAAAAGGTACACGGGAGTCGCTCTTAAAGCATAGGAAAAGAGACAGAACTTGGAAAATAATGCACTTGGCAAAAGAGGGCATATGTGTTTTATCCAGAGCTCTCATAACCGAGGGGAGGAGATTCCCAGCAGGCTCCAACTGCCACCTGAAGGCTCACGTTGTCAAGGCAACGTGAGCAAGCCAGGCAGGAGTTACCTCACAGCAGAGGTCCCAGCTCACAGAAGGGTGAGAAAATCAGCCAACATCAGACTCTCACCAGAGGGCCCACATCACCAAGAGGATGGGAACCAGGCAGGAGTGTCTTCACACCAGTGGGGCCACATCATCGAAAGGTGAGGTACTCAGCACATGTGTCCTCAAACCAGAGGACCCACATCACCAAGGGCCTCGGAGTGAGGCAGGCAGGAGTAGCCTCACAACACTGGGCCCATAGAACAAAAAAGTGAGGAATCCAGCAGTTGGAACCTCCCAGCAGGCGGCCCAGAGCACCGAGGCTATGGGATCCAGGCCACAGTGAACTCACAGAAGAGGGCCCATGTCATGAAACTGAGCAACCCAGCCATTGGGACCTCAGAGCAGGAGGCCCACATCCCCATGGGGATATAAATCTGGTAGGAGTGTCCTCGCACCACTGAGAACGTATCAGAAAATTTTGGGAGACCAGCAGTTAGGGCCTGACGCCAGAGGACCCTCATCACCAAGGGAAGGAGGCTCCCAGCAGGCTCCAACTGCCACCAGAGGGCTGACGTCGCCAAGGTGATGTGTGCCAACCAGGCACGAATGACCTCACAGCAGAGGGCCCACCTCAGAGAAGTGTGATGAACCCAGTCAGGATCACACTCGCACCAGAGGGCCCACATCACCAAATGGATTCGAACCAGGCAGGAGTGTCCTCACATGAGTAGGGCCACATCATCTAAAGCTGAGGAACCCAGAACATGTGGCTTCAAACCATAGGACACCCATCATCAAGGGGCTGGGAGTGAGGCAGGCAGGAGGAGCCTCACAAAAGAGGGCCCAAAAATAAGAAAGGTGAGGAGTGACCTCACAGCAGAGGGCCCACCTCACAGAAGGGTGAGGAACACAGCCAGGATCAGACTCTCACCAGAGGGTCCACATCACCAAGGGGATGGGAACAAGGCAGGAGTGTCCCCAAACCAGTGGGACAACATCATCGAAAGGTGAGGATCCCAGCACATGTAGCCTCAAACCAGAGGAACCACATCACTAAGGGGTTCGGAACGAGGCTGGCAGGACCAGCCTCACAACACAGGGTCCATAGAATATAAAAGTTGAGGAATCCAGCAGTTGGAACCTCCCAGCAAGTGGCCCAGAGCACCGAGGCTATGAGATCCAGGCCGCAGTGAACTCACAACAGACGGCCCACATCATGAACCTGTGAGCAGCCCAGCCGTTGGGACCTCAGAACAGAAGGCCCACATCCCCATTGGGATGGGAACCTGGCAGGAGTGGCCTCGCACCACTTAGCACATATCAGAAAATGTTAGGAGCCCAGCAGTTAGGGCCTGACGCCAGGGGGCCCTCATAACTGAGGGGAGGAGACTCCCAGCAGGTTCCAACTGCCAACAGAGGGCCCACGTCTACAAGGAGGCATGCGTCAGCCAGGCAGTAGTGACCTCACAGCAGAGGGCCTATCTCACAGAAGGGTGAGGAACCGAGGCAGGATGAGACTCTCGCCAGAGGGCCCACAACACCAAGGGGATGGAAACCAGTCAGGACTGTCCTCCCACCAGTGGGGCCACATCATCGAAAGGTGAGGAACCCAGCACATGCGGCCTCATATCAGAGGACATACATCACAAAGGGGATGGGAGTGAGGCAGGTAGGAGTAGCCTAAATACAGAGGGCCCAAAGAATAAAAAAGGTGAGGAATCCAGCATTTGGAACCTCCCAGCAGGCGGCCGAGAGCACAGAAGCTATGGGATGCAGGCAGGAGTGAACTAACACCAGAGAGCCCACATCATGAAACTGTGAGCAACCCAGGCGTTGGGACCTCAGAGCAGAAAGCCCACATCCCCATGGGGATGGGAACCTGACAGGAGTGTCCTGGCATCACTGGGCTCACATCAGAAAACGTGGGGAGCCCAGCAGTTATGGCCTGATGCTAGAGGGCCGTCAGCACCGAGGGCAGGAGGCTCCCAGCAGGTTCCATGTGCCAACAGAGGGCCCACGTCGCCAAGGTGATGTGTGCAAGTCAGGCAGGATTGACCTCACAGCAGAGGGCCTACCTCACAGAAGACTGAGGAACCCAGCCAGGATAAGACTGTCACCAGAAGGCCCACATCACCAAGGGGATGGGAACCAGGCAGGAGTGTCCTCACACCAGTGGGGCCACATCATTGAAAGTTGCGGAACCCAGCACATGTGGCCTCAAACCAGAGGACCCACATCACGAAGGGGTTGCGAGTGAGGCAGGCAGGAGGAGCATCGCAACACAGGACCCATAGAATACAAAAGTTGAGGAATCGAGCAGTTGGAACCTCCCAGCAGGCGGCCCAGAGCACAGAGGCTATGGCATCCAGGCCAGAGTGAACTAACAGCAGAGAGCCCACATCATGAAACTGTGAACAACCCAGCCGTTGGGACTTCAGAGCAGAAGACCCACATCCCAATGGGGATGTGAACCTGGATAGAGTGTCTTCGAACCACTGGGCGCACATCACAAAATGTGGGGAGCCCAGCAGTTAGGGCCTGACGCCAGAGGGCCCTCATCACCAAGGGGAGGAGGCTCCCAGCAGGCTCCAAGTGCCACCGAAGGCTCATGTCCACAAGGCGAGGTGAGCAAGCCAAGCAGGAGTGACCTCACAGCAGACGGCCCACCTCACAGAAGGGTGAGGAACCCAGCCAGGATCAGACTCTCAACAGAGGGCCCACATCACCAAGGGGATGTGAACCAGGCAGGAGTCTCCTAAGACCATTGGTCCCACATCATCGAAAGGTGAGGAACCCAGCACATGTGGCCTCAAACCAGACGACACACATCACGAAGGGGCTGGGAGTGAGGCAGGCAGGAGGATCCTCACAACAGAGGGCCTAAAAAATTAAAAAAGTGAGGAATCCAGCAGTTGGAACCTCCCAGCAGGCGGCCAAGAGCACAGAGGCTATGGGATCCAGGCCACAGTGAACTAACACCAGAGAGCCCACATCATGAAATTGTGATCAACCCAGCCGTTGGAACCTCAGAGCAGAAGGCCCACATCCCCATGGAGATGGGAACCTAAGAGGAGTGCCCGAGCATCACTGGGCTCACTAAGAAAAGTTGGGGAGCCCAGCAGTTAGGGCCTGACGTCAGAGGGCCCTCATCACAGAGGTGAGGAGGCTCCCAGCAGGGTCCAAGTGCCACCAGAGGGCTCATGTTAACAAGGCGAGGTGAGCAAGCCAGGCAAGAGTTACCTGATAGTAGAGGGCCCACCTCACAGATGGGTGAGGAACCCAGCCAGGATCAGACTCTCACCAGAGGGCCCACATCACAAAGGGGATGGGAACCAGTCAGGATTATCCTCACACCAGTGGGGCCTCATCATCTTAAGGTGAGGAACCCAGCACATGTGTCCTCAAACCAGAGGACCCACATCACCAAGGGCCTTGGAGTGAGGCAGGCAGGAGTAGCCTCACAACACAGGGCACATAATATAAAAAACGTGAGGATTCCAGCATTTAGACCTTCCAGCAGGCGGCTCAGAACACCGAGGCTATGGGATCCAGGCCGCAGTGAACTCACAGCAGAGGGCCCACATCATAAAACTGTGAGCAACCCAGGCGTTGGGACCTCAGCGCAGAAGGCCCACATCCCCATGGGAATGGGAACCTGGCTGGAGTGTCCTCGCACCACTGGGCGCACATCAGAAAATGTGGGGAGCCCACCATTTAGGGCCTGATGCCAGAGGGCCGTCATCACCGAGAGGAGGAGGCACCCTGCACGCTCCAACTGCCACCAGAGGGCTCACGTCTCCAAGGTGACGTGTGCCAGCCAGGCAGGAGTGACCTCACAGCAGAGGGCCTACCTCACAGAACGTTGAGGAACCCAGCCAGGATTAGACTCTCGCCAGAGGGCCCACCTCACCAAGGGGATGGGAACCAGGCAGGAGTGTCCTCACACGAGTGGGGCCACATCATCGAAAGGTGAGGAACGCAGCACATGTGGCCTCAAGCCATAGGACAGTCATCACCAAGGGGCTGGCAGTGAGGCAGGCAGGAGGAGCCTCACAACAGAGGGCACATAGAATAAAAAAGTTGAGGAATCCAGCAGTTGGAACCTCCCAGCAGGTGGCTCAGAGCACCGATGATAAGGGATCCTTGCCGGAGTGAACTCACAGCAGAGGGCCCACATCATGGTACTGTGAGCAAGCCAGCCGTTTTGACCTCAGAGCAGAAGGCCCATATCCCCATGGGGATGGGAACCTGGCAAGAGTGTCCTCACTCACTTGGCACACATCAGAAAATGTGGGGAGCCCAGCAGTTATGGCCTAAGGCAAGAGGGCCCTCATCACTGAGGGGAGGAGGATCCCAGCACACTCCAACTGCCACCAGAGGGCCCACGTCGCCAAGGTGACGTGTGCCAGACAGGCATGAATGACCTCACAGCAGAGGGGCCACCTCACAGACGGGTGGGGAACCCAGCCAGGATCAGACTCTCACCTGAGGGCCCACATCAGCAAGGGGATGGGAACCAGTCAGGACTGTCTTCCCTCCAGTGGGGCCACATCATCGAAAGGTGCGGAACCCAGCACATGTGGCCTCAAATCAGAGGACACATATCACAAAGGGAATGGGAGTGAGGCAGGCAGGAGTAGCCTAAAAACAGAGGGCCCAAAGAATAAGAAAGGTGAGGAATCCAGCAGTTGGAACCTCCCAGCAGGTGGCCGAGAGCACAGAAGCTATGGGATGCAGGCAGGAGTGAACTAATAGCAGAGAGCCCACATCATGAAACTGTGAGCAACCCAGGCGTTGGTACCTCAGAGCAGAAGGCCCACATCCCAATGGGGAGGTGAACCTGGCTGGAGTGTCCTCGCACCACTGGGCGCACATCACAAAATGTGGGGAGACCAGCAGTTAGGGCCTGACGCCAGAGGGCCCTCATCACCGAGGGGAGGAGGCTCCCAGCAGGCTCCAAGTGCCACCAGAGGGCTCATGTCCACAAGGCGAGGTGAGCAAGCCAGGCAGGAGTGACCTCACAGCAGACGGCCCACCTCACAGATGGGTGAGGAACCCAGCCAGGATCAGACTCTCAACAGAGGGCCCACATCACCAAGGGGATGTGAACCAGGCAGGAGTCTCCTAAGACCATTGGTCCCACATCATCGAAAGGTGAGGAACCCAGCACATGTGGCCTCAGACCAGACGACACACATCACGAAGGGGCTGGGAGTGAGGCAGGCAGGAGGATCCTCACAACAGAAGACCCAAAAAATTAAAAAAGTGAGGAATCCAGCAGTTGGAACCTCCCAACAGGTGGCCAAGAGCACAGAGGCTATGGGATCCAGGCCTCTGTGAACTAACACCAGAGAGCCCACATCATGAAAATGTGAACAACCCAGCCGTTGGGACTTCAGAGCAGAAGGCCCACATCCCCATCGAGATGGGATCCTAAGAGGAGTGCCCAAGCATCATTGGGCTCACTAAGAAAAGTTGGTGAGCCCAGCAGTTAGGGCCTGACGCAAGAGGGCCCTCATCAACGAGGGGAGGAGATCCTCAGCACGCTCCTACTGCCACCACATGGCTGACTTCACCAAGGCAATGTGTGCCAGCCATGCAGGAGTGACCTATCAGCAGTGACCTCCCTCACAGAAGGGTGAGGAACACAGCCAGGAACAGACTCTCACCAGGGGGTCCACATAACCACGTAGATGAGAACCCGGCAGGAGTGTCCTCACACTAGTGGGGCCACATCATCGAAAGGTGAGGAACCCAGCAAAGGTGGCCACAAACCAGAGGACCCACATCACCAAGGGGTTGAGAGTGAGGTAGGTGTCTGGACGGGCATATTTAACACTCATTTCCCACCAGGAAGAGGAATTAACCAAAGGCTCAGCGTGCCCTGCCAGAAGCAGATTAGGGCCTGAAGCAGTCTTGCGGGTTTGCGGCCAGCTCACAAGAAAGCGAGTTGAAGAAAGGAGCTCAGGGGCCCTGTAATTCACAAACCTGCAGAGTTATAAATGACAGATAACGTCCAAAAATATATTGAAGTAAGGCTGCCAAGAGGACTTGAAAGCGGGGCAGAATTTCAGGAAACCGATTTCAGGAGGTAGACTGGATTTGCATTTAAAGCATAGGAAAAGAGGCAGAACATCGACAATGATGCACTTGGCAAAAAAAGGGCGTATGAGTTTGTTCCTGAATATATTCAGGAAAAAACACATACACCCTTTTTGGCAAACCAAGCAAGCTTGCAATGGAAATCCGAACTACTATGAAGTGTCACTTCCCCCCGGTCTAAAGGGCCATCTGAAAAAAGTGTAAAATCCAGAAAGGCAAGACAGGCCATGGAGAAAAAGGAGCCTTGTTATGCTGATGGGCGGGATGTAAATTGCCAACAGCCACTCTGGAGAAGTGTATGGTGTTTCCTGAAACATCTGAAAAACAAAGCAACAGAGTCTAGGGCATTTCCACTTATGGTCCTATAGCTTAGGGAAATTAAAATCAAAAAGACACAGCCACCCCAAAATTTGGGACGGCTCTGTTTACAAGAACCTCGTTTACGGTCCAAGTTCAATATCACAGAGAGCAAAAACTGGATAAAGAAGTTGTGGTACTTATGTACAATGCAATATCACTCAGCAATGAAATCTGTGTCACCAGGCCTGTACCAGCATAATGAGTGGATTGAGGCACGGTGATTCTAAGTGAAATAAGTAACACAGAAAAAGAAACATCATAAGGTATCACTAATGCACGGAATGTAAACTTGGCTACACATGAACTGAATTACAAAACAGAACAGGGTCTCAAGTTTAGAAAACCAACTTATGCTTGCTTAAGGGGAAAGGTGAGTTGGGGTGCTGCATAAAACCAGAGTTTGAAATTAGCACAGATACCGTTCCATAAGCCAAATATGTAATAGACAAGACCTACCCCTTGTTCATCGAAATGGACTCAACAATGAGGTATCACCTCACACCTGTTAGAATGGGCATCATCTGAAAATCTACAAACAACAAATGCTGGAAAGGGTGTGGAGAAAAGGAAGCCTCTTCCACTATTGTTGGGAATATAAATTGATACAGTCACTATGGAGAACAATATGGAGTTTCTTAAGAAACTAATAATAGAATTACCATATGATACAGCAATCCCAGTACTGGACATATACCCAGACAAAACCATAAATCAAAAAGAGACATTCACCGTAATGTTCATTGCATCACTATTTACAATATCGAGGTAATGGAAGCAACCTAAATGCCCACAGACAGACGAATGCATAAAGATGTGGTACATATATAAAATGGAATATTACTAAGCCATGAAAGGAATGAAATTGGGTCATTTGTAGAGACGTCGATGGATCTAGAGACTGTCATACAGAGTGAAGTAAGTCAGAAAGAGAAAAACAAATCTTGTATATTCATGCATATATGTGGAACCTAGAAAAACTGTACAGATTAACCGTTTTGCAAGGCATAAATAGAGCAACAGATGTAGACAACAATCGTATGGACAACAAGGGGGGAAAGCTCTTGGGGGTGGTGGTGGTGGGAGGAGTTGAGAGATTGGGATTGGCATGTAAACATTTATATGTATAAAATAGATAACCAATAAGAACCTGCTGTATAAAAATATAAAATAAAATTCAAAATTAAAAAGAAATAAAATTTAAAAAATAAAACAGAAAAAACAATTATTCCCTTCACATACATGTATTTATATGAATAAATTATTTCCATGCTTATATCTGTAAATACAAAAAAGAGGAATAAAATCTACCTTGAACCAAAAACAAAAAAGAGAAAAAAAAAACAGAACCCACCAGTTACTCAGAGGAAAACCGTATCAGGGCACTTGCTCCAGTTGTAAACAATTCTGAAGTTGGTCAGTGGTGGGGAATCGTCTCCCATTCAGCCAGCAGCCCCCACACAACAAGCGTCCTCATTGCAAAGCTGGGGCACTGTGCCGAGGCATCTGTGAGTAAACGTGAGCTGAGCCCCAGGCCAGTTGCTGCTGAACTGTTCCCACCCTTCCCAGGTAAAACACCTGAATATATACAAGGACTTGAAAGCCTAGAGGAAGGGCCATGGAGCCACACGAGTGACAGCATGCCAGCTGACTTGGTGCCTGCAGGCCAGCCAGGATGGTCCTGGCCCTGGGTGCTCTTCTGGAAGATTTCCATTTCCCTGCCTGAGATACCCGTCCTGTCCCTGCCCCCACTGCTTTTTTCCTTCCTCACCTCTGCCCAGGGAGCAATTCCAGCAGCAGGTATGGGTGACACATCCTCTTCTTTAGCAGGTGGCAGCCTGGCAACTGCTGCAGAAAGTCCAGCAGAGCCCCACTCACACTGGGCCACCCACAAAGCCGTGGCCTCTCACTCCCTCCCACCAGCCCAGCCCCGAGACTGCTGACAGGGCAGAGAAAATGGCGTCAGACACAGCTGCAGGGGCTCTTGCTGCCTGGAGTGGTATTTATATTGATCTCAACCCAGGCACACCTGGGGAGGGCTGGCCGGCACCGTAAGGCTGCCCAGGTCAGCCAATCGTCACCCCTCAGGGGCTCACAGTTGCAGAAAATGGAACTTGCTGAACCGGCCAGGTCCAAGGAACAGGTGTGGGCTCCTGAGAGTCAGGATAGACAAGGGGCTGCAGCTTTGGCTTGTTTTCTAATCATTTTATCTGGCCCATGAGTGGGAGACAACTTCAAGAAAACCCTCTCCTAATGAGAGGAACCCAGGAGTCAGGGAGAGGAGGGGTGGGTGGTGGTTGGAGACAGAGGCCTGGTGCCCCGGGTGCAGTGGAAGTCTCTGGAAGACCAGGTGGAGGGAGGCCACACAGAGTGATGCCCAGGGTCACAGACCTGTCGGAGCTGCTGTTTGTTAGTTCAAGTCCTGCTCTGAGGTGCTCTGTGTCAGCTCTGAGCGACAGGTGAGCTGGGGGTGCTCTTCAATGAGGGCTATGTGCACGGTTCCTGTGTGCCCAGCCCTGCCACGGTACCTGCAAGGGTAGCTCTGTATCCTGGGAGGGGCCTGACCACGAGAGCCCCGTGGGCTGGCTTGGGGGTGGGGTACCTGCCCAGGAGAGCTCCATATCCTGGGATTGGCCTGACCACGAGAGCTCCATGGGCTGCTGGGGACCTGGTAAAGGATGTCAGGACAGTCAGTGAAGCCACCGAGGATATACCTCCAGTTGCTCCTAATTCCTACACCCTGCTGGTCATTCTACCAACCACCAGGACATGGTATTCTGTATTAGTCTTCAATGATGCCTTCTTTTGTATTCCATTAGTCCCAGAGTCACAAGAAATTTTGGCTTGTGAGTGGCAGGACTCAACATACAACTAAAACAATACTTCCGGGCCGTCTTGCCCCAAGGGTTCAAAAATTCCCACACCATCTTTGGGGAAAGCTTAGCTAAAGACCGAAAAGTTCTACCTCTGGAAAAGGAAACCCTCCTTCAATATGCAGACGACATTCTGATCGCCAGCCCTACTAAGGAGGCCTCTGAACTACCAAGCCAATAAAGGATAGAAGTTGTCCAAGAAAAAGCTCAAATATCACAGACTGCGGTGACCTGCCTGGGCTTCATTCTCACACAAGGTCGGAGAAGCCCATCCCAGGAAAGGGAAGAAACCATTTGCAGCCTTACCCCTTTCTAAAACGAGAAGACAGCTTAGGGGTTCCTGGGGAGGCCAGGGTTTGCTGCTTCTGGATCCCTAACTACAGTCTACTAGCTGGGCCTCTATATGAAACACTGAAAGGAAAAGATGATGATCCTTTTGAACAGAATCCAGAAGTGGCCTTTCAAGAATGGAAAGAGCAGTCAATTCAGACCCTTGCCCTGGAACTCCCTAATTGAGCTAAACCCTTTGACCTTTCCATTCCCGGTGAAAGGTGAATCGCCATTGGAGAATTAATGCAAAAACTGGGACCACTTGAAATGGAACAACGCAAGAATGCCATCCAGGTAGGATAAACTACAGTCACCAAGGGGCTTGGCCCACTGCCACATCTGGCCAAGATACTGGCGGTATCTAAAAACCTGGAAATCAGCAGCCCAAAAGGCCACCTCCCTCCTAAGGGAAAAGGACCCCACGTGGTGATCCTAATCACCAACCATGCCCTGAAGTTGCAGGGTTCGCTCCGTGGGCACACCGACCTCGAGTGAGGAGGCCCTCCAACTCCAACATCCAGAGAGATAACCGGGGGCAGCAGGGCACCATGACGACTCGTGTGAACATCACTTGACCTGGAGTTTCTCTCATAAAACAACAATAGTGTGTCCCGAAGGAGTAGACTACTGCTTGCAGGACTTACTGCACCCGGAGGGGAGCTAATAATCTTGGCGGGGGAACCATATATCACACTGTCACCATAGAAAAGCCTACAGACACCGTGATGATGGTGGCCAATAAGACCGGCTGGACTCCTGTTTACTTCAAAAGGCTGTTGACTCAGTGGCCATCATGGTCCTTGATCACCACTGACCCTGGACTGTCTGGGAGTTGAGCGGGCAGGGCTCTGACACCTGGTGCTGTTTTTACGTTAATTCAGGGACCTAATTGAAGAAAGAGCAGACTACTGGTCAGAGCATCTAGGCTGGCAGAAACGGTCAGCCTAAGGTGGCCGAACAAATGTGGGGCGGGGTGAAACCGGCCCCCACAACGTCTCTGCACATCTCTTTCCTGGACCCTTAAAGGTCATTAGAATCTATAACACTTCCAATGCTGGTGCTCAGGCGGACGAGCAGGGAGGCAGGGGTCCTGGGGCCAATCAACGTCACCTGGAGGCTGCTGGGGAGAAGTTCTGACCCTCGTCCCCTGGTATGAGGGCTCCCAACTCAGCACTCAGCAGTTACAGAAGAAGGGTCTGCACCCTCAGCACTCCAAGAATGAGGAATGGGACAAAAGGCAGAGGAGGGGTTTGTCCCCAGCAAAGCCCATTAAAAATCCCTGGGAGATAAAAATAGAATCTGGGCAATAAAGTCAAGTCTGACCTTTTTTATCCTTTGTGCTTTGTCTAATTTCACGTGCTCCTAGGGTCCCGCATACAGAGGTTCCACACCCGGCACTTCAGACCAGATTTCCTAGTGCAGAATGGCTGGGTCGACACCTCAGCTCCTGGGGCCCAGTGCAGACTCCGAGATATAGAGCCTGAGCTGCAGCCAACCCGGCCCTCGAGAGCTCCGCCCCCTCCCTCCCACTGACTCTGACAGGATCTCTACACAGCAGCCCAGCCCACAGCCCACGGGGTAGTGCATGCTCTCACCTCTCCATTCTCTGATCAAAATATAAAGTTTCCTTTGCTTGTGAACCAAACTCAGTCTCGATCTGTTGGCCCCAATGACACTGGGCAGGGGGACACTTGTTGGGGTCCACTCTGGAGGATCAGTAACAGAAATTGAGACTACTGTAACTTCAATGAACAGATGTGTGAGCCAAACTGTAGTTAACATAGAACAGTTTATAAGGCTCGGGTAAAATAAGATGTTTCTAACACTTCCATTTGATATTTCCATCACTTTATTATAAGCAAGTTCAGTGAAAAGGTTTGTCTTATTTGTCAGGTCAATATTAGAGAAATGAAGTGATTTCTTTCCAAGGATGTACATCTAATAATCTTGGTTAAAGCTTCAATCTTGTTTTAAATGCTTTTCCATTGAAAATGATACCTCTCTTTCAGCTCCCCCATTTCTGAGAAGTATAAAATCTTATAATTTATTATTACCAAAGGGGAAAGGTGGGAGGAGGGATAAATTAACAGTTTGGAATTAAAACATACACACTGCTATGTATAAAATAGATCATCAACAAGGAACTACTGTATAGCACAGGGAACTACACTCAATATTTTGCAATAACCTATAAGGGGAAATAATCGGAAAAAGAATAGATATTTTTATTGACATCATCTATCAATGACAGTTAAAGTGTAACCTAAGGGAAGCCGGTGGTGAGTGCTTCTGACCCTGAAGACTTCAATCATCTAAAGTTTGGACTCTGCCTACTTCCCAAGGCCCTTAATGAACATATGTGTAGCCGTAGCTTAAAAATTTCCCCAGTTTGGGTTTCGGGGAGACACTGATTTTGAAAAAGCCCTGGTGTTCTCCTTACATGAATGGGACCCTTCCTACTGCTAAAACATGTCTGTCACACCCAGAGGATGGTATACCGTCTGATCGGGAAGAATTTGGAAAAGGCATCTCATCTCCTCATCTCCTGGTGCTCGGGTTTACCCCTCCAGCGTCTTCACTAACAGTCTCCCCACTTGGAGATGTCAGCACTGTCAACATCCTGTTGCGTACAGTTTGGAATTTGCCCAGAGGATGAAGCGGAAGGATGAGGAACAATGAGAGACAAGTCCTAGGTGTTCAGACAGGCACATGTCACTCTAATTTCCAATCAGGAAGACGAATTGACCAAAGGCTAGGGTTGCCCATGGAAACAGTATAGGGCTTGAGGAAATCCCACTGCTTTGTGGCCAGTTCCCATAAACACAAGTTGAACAATGGAACTCAGGGGCAGTAAAATTCACGAAACTGCAGAGTTGAAAATATCTATCACTGAAAAATGTCTTGAGGAAAGTCAAAGAAAAGGATTGGTAAGCAAGGGAGAATGACAGGAAAGGGATTTGAGGAGGTAGAAAGGACTCGCCATTAAGCACAAGAAAAGGGGCTGAACATTGCCAACATTGCAGTTGGCCAAAAAGGCTGTATGCGTTTTTTTCTGTATATATTCAAGAAAAGGGCATACACTTTTTTAGCCAACCAAACAGGTGGGCACTGGAAATCAATACTACAAAAGATATCACTTCGCATCAGTCAGAAAAGCCATCCTCATAAAGTGTAAACACCAGAAATGCAGGACAGGGCAAGGAGAAGAGGGAGCCCTGTGAGGCTTATAGTGGAAATGTATATTGCCAACGGCCATTCTGGAGAAGTGTATTGTGTTTACTAAAGCATCTAAAAAATGAGCTACAGAGCATAGGGCACTTGCACTCATGGGCGTATATCTTGGGAAAAACAAAAATCGAGAGGACACAGGCACCCCAATGTTTACTGCCTCTCTGTTTAAAAGATCCTCGACTAGGATATAACTTAAATGTCTCTGGAGGGAAAAAATGGATAGAGATGTGGTACTTATGTAGAGTGGAATATTACTCAGCCTGGAAATCAATGAAATATGGCCAGTTGTAACAACTCCGGAGGAGTTACGTATGATCATTCTAAGTGACATAATTCAAAAAGAAAAAGACACATATCATAAGATATCACTTAAAGGTGGAATCCAAAATGGCTACACATGAAATAAATTACAAAACAAAAACATAGTCAAATATGTAGAAAACACGCGTAAGGCTGCTAAACGGGAAAGGTGGGGAGGGGTGAGGCATCATCCAGGAGGTTGAAATTAGCAAAGATACCATTCCAAATACCAAACTGATAATCAACAAGGCCTACACGGTAGCTAAAAGAACTGCACTCAGCACACTCAAGTCACCGGAAAAGAATATCTATGACTGGTAAGAATCTGAAAAAGAATTTATTGATGTCTCTCTGTACGTGAATCAAGTGGATGTACAGCAGCAAGAAACAGAGCTTTGAAAATCAGTTGTAACCAATATAGTAATAAATTGAAAAAAATAAACGACAGAGAGACAGAGAAAACCTCTTACAACTTTTCCTCAGGGACGGTGATGCAACATGGATTGAACACATCTAGACCCACAGCAGGATGAGACATAAGGCTGGAAACTGTTCGCGCTAAGAGAAATGTGAGGTTGGGTGAGGAAATGCACACCCTTTAAAGTAATACTACCTGGTACCCATTCAATGGGTCCCAAATCTGCAGGTTCAAGGAATCTTCCTACAGCTAAAACATGCATGGAAAACATGCATGGAAAACACCATGTGATCGGGAGATGTGTCTAAAATGCACCTCATTTATCCTCTCCTGGTGCTCCTGTTCATCATTCCAGCCACGTTACTTAGAATCTCCCCACTTAGAGAATCAGCACATTTAAACTTCTGTTTCACACATTTTGCAAATTGTGAGGAGGATGAACGGGAAGAGGGGGAACCAATGAGAGAATAGTTGTAGGGGTTTGGACGGGCACATGTCACTCTAATTTCCCATTAAGAGTAAGAATTAAAAAAAGGCTCAGCCCGCCTCGCCGGAGCCAAAATAGGGCCTGAAGCAATCCTGCGGCTTTGAGGCCAGCTCACAAAAGAGCAACTTAAAAAATGGAGCTCAGGGTCACTGCAATTCACAAACCTGCAGAGTTATAAATGAAAACTAACGTCCAAAAATATGTTGAGGTAAGGCAAAGAAGAGGATCTGAATGCAAGACAGAATTGCAAGAAACAGATTTCAAGAGATAGATTGGACTCGTCCTTAAAGTACATGAAAAGCGGCAGAATTTCGACAATGATGTAGTTGGCCCAAAAGGGAGTATGTGTTTTTTCCTGAATATATCCAGGAAAAAACGCATATGCACTTTATGGGCAACCAAGCAAGCAAGCAATGCAAATGTGCACAACAAAGAAGTCTCATTTCCCACCGGTCAAAAGGGCCATCCGAAAAAATTGTAAAAACCAGAAATGCAGGACAGGCCATGGAGAACAGGGAGCCTTTATACGCTGATGGACAGTGTGTGAACTGCCGAGAGCCACTCTGGAGAAGTGTATGGTGGTTCCTAAATCATCTAAAAAACAGAGCTACAGAGCATAGGGCACTTCCAATCATGGAAGTATATCTAGGGAAGTCTAAAAATCAACAAGACACAAGCACACCACAGTTTAGGGCTACTCTGTTTACAAGAACCTCAACTTCAGTACACCTTAAATATCCCAGGAAAGAGAACAATGGATAAAGAAAATGTGGTACTTATGTACAATGGAATATCTCTTCACCATGAAATCAATGTAATAAGGCTAGTAGAAGGATAAAGAGTGGATTTAGGTCCGATAATACTACTTGAAATAAGTCAAACAGAAAAAGAAACATATCATAAGATATCACTTATAGAGGGAGGATAAATATGGCTGCACAAAAAATGAATTACAAAACAGAACAGTGTCTCACATTTAGAAAACACACTTATGTCAGCTTAAGGGGAAAGGAGAGGTGGGGTGATGCATAAAACCAGAGTTTGAAATTAGCACAGATACCGTTCAATAAACCAAATAGGTATTAGACAAGATCTACACCTTGCTCAATGAACTGGCCTCAACACACCCTATACACCGCAGAGAAATATATCTGAGTAATAAGAATCTTAAAACCCATGTATTGATATATCTCCATAAGGGAATCAAGTGTGTGCAGAGCGGCACAAACACAGCAGTGAAAATGAGCTAAACCCCATTATAGAAATAAATTTTAAAACCAAAACGCAGAAACAATGAAAGAGAGAAAAATTCTTACAAAATTCGCTCAGGGGCTGTGATGCAACCTGTAATGACCACATATAAACCCACAGCTGGATAAGACATAAGGCTGGACACTTGGGGCTGAGAGCATTGGTGAGCTTTGGTGAGCAACTGCCGAAAGTTTAATGCAATACTTCATACTACTCATTCCAAGGGTCCCAACACTCCAGGTTGAAGGGAATCTTCCTACAGCTAAACCATGCATGGGGAATCCAGCAGATGGTATACCATATGATCGGGAAAGGTTTCTAAAACGCACCTCATTTTCCTCTCCTGGGGCTCCGGATCAACATTCCAGCCACTTTACTAACAACATCTCCACATGGAGAGTCAATGCCTTTAAGTTCCGGTATCGCACAGTCTGCAGTTAGTGCGGAGGATGAATGGGAATAGGGGGAACCAGTGAGAAAATAGCTGTAGCGGTTTCAATGGGCACATGTCACTCTAATTTCACATCAGGAAGAAGAATTAACCAAAGGCAGAGCAAGGCGCCCCAGAAGAAGGATAGGGCCTGAAGAAATCCTGTGGATATGAGGCAAGATCACAAAAATAAGAGCTGAAAAATGGAGCTAAGGGCCACTGCAATTCAAAAACCTGCAGAGTTATAAAGGCCAACTATTTTCCAAACGTATATTGAGGTAAGGCTATGAAGAGGCACTGACAGCAAGGCAGAATTGCAGGAAACCGATTTCAAGAGGTAGACAGGAACTGCATTGAAAACATATGAAAAGACTCAGAACGTCGACAATGATGCACTTGTCCAAAAAGGGCGTATGCGTTTCTTCCTGAATATATTCAGGAAGAAACGCATACGCCCTTTCTGGCCAACCAAGCAAGCTTGCAAAGGAAATCTGCACTACAATGAAGTCTCACTGCCCCCCGGTCAAAAGGGCCATCTGAAAAAAGTGTAAAATCCAGAACGGCAGGACAGGCCATGGAGAACTGGGAGCCTTTTTGTGCTTATGGGCAGGATGTAAATTGCCAACAGCCACTCTGGAGAAGTGTATGGTGTTTCCTGAAACATCTAAAAAACAAAGCAACAGAGCCTAGGGCACTTCCACTTATGGTCCTATAGCTTAGTGAAATTAAAATCAAAAAGACACAGCCACCCCAAAGTTTGGAACGGCTCTGTTTACAAAAACCTCGTTTACGGTACAAGTTCAATATCGTAGAAAGCAAAAAATGGATAAAGAAGTTGTGGTACATACGTAGAATGGAATATCATTCAGCAATGAAATCTATGTCATCAGGCCCGTAGCAGCATAATGAGTGGATTCAGGTACGATGATTCTAAGTGAAATAAGTCACACAGAAAAAGAAACATCATAAGATATCCCTAATACACGGAATGTAAACTTGGCTACCCAGGAAATGAATTACAAAACAGAACAGGGTCTCAAATGTAGAACCAACTTATGCTTGCTAAAGGGGAAAGGTGAGTTGGTGTGCTGCATAAAACAAGAGATTGAAATGAGCACAGATACCGTTCAATAAGCCAAATATGTAATAGACAAGAGCTACTGCTTGCTCAACGAAGTGGACTCAACACCACATATTAAACGCCTAAGAATATACCTGACTAGTAAGAATCTTAAAACCTATGGATTTATATGTCTCCGAAAGAGAATCAAGCGTGTTTACAGCGGCATAAACGCAGCAGTGATAGGATTGGTGAGGTTCGGTGAGCAAATGCAGACCCTTTGAAGTCATATTGCATGGTACCCATTCCATGGTTCTCAACTCTCCAGGTTTAAGGGATTCTTCCTTCAGCTAAAACATGCATGTGGAACCCAGAGTATGATCCACCGTGTGATTGGGAAACGTGTTCAAATGTGTCTCAGTTTTCATCCCCTGGTAATCGGGTGCAACATTCCAGACGCTTTACTAACACTCTCCCCCACTTGGAGAGTCAGTGCCTTTAACCTCCTGTTTGGCCCAGTTTGCAATTTCTGCGGAAAATGAACAGGAATAGGGAGAACCAATGAGAGACTAGCTGGAGGGTTATGGACGGGCAAATTTAACTCTCATTTCCCACCAAGAAGAGGAATTATCGAAAGGCTCAGCAAGCCATGCCGGAACCACACTAGGGCCTGAAGCAATCCTGCGGTGTTGCGGCCAGCTCACAAGAAAGCGAGTTGAAGAAAGGAGCTCAGGGGAACTGAAATTCACACACCTGCAGAGTTCTAAATGACAGCTATCGTCCAAAAATATATTGAAGTAAGGCTGCCAAGAGGACTTGAAAGCGGGGCAGAATTGCAGGAAACCGATTTCAGGAGGTAGACTGGAATTGCATGTAAAGCATAGGAAAAGAGGCAGAACGTCCACAATGATGCACTTGGCCAAAAAGGGCGTCTGCGTTTTTTCCTGAATATACTCAGGAAAAAACGCATACGCCCTTTTTGGCCAACCAAGCAAGCTTGCAAAGGAAATCTGCACTACAATGAAGTCTCACTGCCCCCCGGGCAAAAGGGCCATCTGAAAAAAGTGTAAAATCCAAAAAGGCAGGACAGGCCAAGGAGAAATGGGAGCCTTGTTATGCTGATGGGCGGGATGTAAATTGCCAACAGCCACTCTGGAGAAGTGTATGGTGTTTCCTGAAACATCTAAGAAACAGAGCAACACAGCCTAAGGCACTTCCACTTATGGTCCTATAGATTAGGGAAATTAAAATCAAAAAGACACAGCTACCCCAAAGTTTGGGACGGCTCTGTTTACAAGAACCTCGTTTACGGTACAAGTTCAATATCGCAGAAAGCGAAAAATGGATAAAGAAGTTGTGGTACTTACGTACAATGCAATATCACTCAGCAATGAAATCTATCTCATCAGGCCAGTAGCAGCATAATGAGTGGATTGAGGTACGATGATTCTAAGTGAAATAAGTCACACAGAAAAAGAAACATCATAAGATATCACTAATACACAGAATGTAAACTTGGCTACACAGGAACTGAATTACAAAACAGAATAGGGTCTCAAATGTAGAAAACCAACTTATGCTTGCTTAAGGGGAAAGGTGAGTTGGGGTGCTGCATAAAAGCAGAGATTGAAATTAGCACAGATACCTTTCCATAAGACAAATATGTAATAGAAAAGAGCTACTCCCTGCTCAACGAAGTGGACTCAACACCCCATATTAAACGCCTAAGAATATACCTGACTAGTAAGAATCTTAAAACCTATGGATTGATATGTCTCCGAAAGAGAATCAAGCGTGTGTACAGTGGCATAAACGCAGCAGTGAAAGGATTGGTGAGGTTCGGTGAGCAAATGCAGACCCTTTGAAGTCATATTGCAGGGTTCCCATTCCATGGTTCTCAACTCTTCAGGTTTAAGGGATTCTTCCTTCAGCTAAAACATGCATGTGGAACCCAGAGTATGATCAAACGTGTGATCGGGAAACGTGTTCAAATATGTCTCAGTTTTCATCCCCTGGTACTCGGGTGCAACATTCCAGACGCTTTACTAACACTCTCCCCACTTGGAGAGTCAGTGCCTTTAACCTCCTGTTTGGCCCAGTTTGCAATTTCTGCGGAAAATGAACAGGAATAGGGAGAACAAATGAGAGACTAGCTGGAGGAGTCTGGACGGGCAAATTTAACTCTCATTTCCCACCAGGAAGAGGAATTAACCAAAGGCTCAGCGTGCAATGCCCGAACCACACTAGGGCCTGAACCAATCCTGCGGTGTTGCGGCCAGCTCACAAGAAAGCGAGTTGAAGAAAGGAACTCAGGGGCCCTGTAATTCACAAACCTGCAGAGTTATAAATGACAGCTATCGTCCAAAAATATATTGAAGTAAGGCTGCCAAGAGGACTTGAAAGCGGGGCAGAATTGCAGGAAACCGATTTCAGGAGGTAGACTGGAATTGCATGTAAAGCATAGGAAAAGAGGCAGAACGTCCTCAATGATGCACTTGGCCAAAAAGGGCGTATGCGTTTTTTCCTGAATATACTCAGGAAAAAACGCAGACACCCTTTTTGGCCCACCAAGCAAGCTTGCAAAGGAAATCTGCACTACAATGAAGTCTCACTGCCCCCCGTTCAAAAGGGCCATCTGAAAAAAGTGTAAAATCCAGAAAGGCAGGACAGGCCATGGAGAACTGGGAGCCTTCTTATGCTGACGGGCGGGATGTAAATTGCCAACAGCCACTCTGGAGAAGTGTATGGTGTTTCCTGAAACATCTAAAAAACAAGCAAAAGAGCCTAGGGCACTTCCACTTATGGTCCTATAGATTAGGGAAATTAAAATCAAAAAGACACAGCCACCCCAAAGTTTGGGACAGCTCTGTTTACAAGAACCTCGTTTACGGTACAAGTTCAATATCGCAGAAAGCGAAAAATGGATAAAGAAGTTGTGGTACTTACGTACAATGCAATATCACTCAGCAATGAAATCTATGTCATCAGGCCAGTAGCAGCATAATGAGTGGATTCAGGTACGATGATTCTAAGTGAAATAAGTCACACAGAAAAAGAAACATCATAAGGTATCACTAATACACGGAATGTAAACTTGGCTACACAGGAACTGAATTACAAAACAGAACAGGGTCTCAAATGTAGAAAACCAACTTATGCTTGCTTAAGGGGAAAGGTGAGTTGGGGTGCTGCAGAAAACCAGAGATTGAAATTAACACAGATAGCTTTCCATAAGACAAATATGTAATAGACAAGAGCTACTCCTTGCTCAATGAAGCGGACTCAACACCCCATATTAAACGCCTAAGAATATACCTGACTAGTAAGAATCTTAAAACCTATGGATTTATATGTCTCCGAAAGAGAATCAAGCGTGTGTACAGCGGCATAAAGGCAGCAGTGAAAGGATTGGTGAGGTTCGGTGAGCAAATGAAGACCGTTTGAAGTCATATTGCATGGTACCCACTCCATGGTTCTCAACTCTCCAGGTTTAAGGGATTCTTCCTTCAGCTAAAACATGCATGTGGAACCCAGAGTATAATCCACCGTGTGATCGGGAAACGTGTTCAAATGTGTCTCAGTTTTCATCTCCTGGTACTCGGGTGCAACATTCCAGACGCTTTACTAACACTCTCCCCACTTGGAGAGTCAGTGCCTTTAACCTCCTGTTTGGCCCAGTTTGCAATTTCTGCAGAAAAGGAACAGGAATAGGCAGAACGAATGAGAGACAAGCTGGAGGTGTCTGCCCGGGTAAATTTAACTCTCATTTCCCACCAAGAAGAGGAATTAACCAAAGGCTCAGCGAGCCATGCCGGAACCACACTAGGGCCTGAAGCAATCCTGCGGTGTTGCGGCCAGCTCACAAGAAAGCAAGTTGAAGAAAGGAGCTCAGGGGCCCTGTAATTCACACACCTGCAGAGTTCTAAATGACAGCTATCGTCCAAAAATATATTGAAGTAAGGCTGCCAAGAGGACTTGAAAGCGGGGCAGAATTGCAGGAAACCAATTTCAGGAGGTAGACTGGAATTGCATGTAAAGCATAGGAAAAGAGGCAGAACGTCCACAATGATGCACTTGGCCAAAAAGGGCGTATGCGTTTTTTCCTGAATATATTCAGGAAAAAATGCATACGCCCTTTTTGGCCAAACAAGCAAGCTTGCAAAGGAAATCTGCACTACAATGAAGTCTCACTGCTCCCAGGTCAAAAGGGCCATCTGAAAAAAGAGTAAAATCCAGAAAGGCAGGACAGGCCATGGAGAACTGGTAGTTTTGTTATGCCAATGGGCGTGATGTAAATTGCCAACAGCCACTCTGGAGAAGTGTATGGTGTTTCCTGAAACATCTAAAAAACAAAGCAACAGAGCCTAGGGCACTTCCACTTATGGTGCTATAGCTTAGGGAAATTAAAATCAAAAAGACACAGCTACCCCAAAGTTTGGGACGGCTCTGTTTACAAGAACCTCGTTTACGGTACAAGTTCAATATCGCAGAAAGCGAAAAATGGATAAAGAAGTTGTGGTACTTACGTACAATGCAATATCACTCAGCAATGAAATCTATCTCATCAGGCCAGTAGCAGCATAATGAGTGGATTGAGGTACGATGATTCTAAGTGAAATAAGTCACACAGAAAAAGAAACATCATAAGATATCACTAATACACAGAATGTAAACTTGGCTACACAGGAACTGAATTACAAAACAGAATAGGGTCTCAAATGTAGAAAACCAACTTATGCTTGCTTAAGGGGAAAGGTGAGTTGGGGTGCTGCATAAAAGCAGAGATTGAAATTAGCACAGATACCTTTCCATAAGACAAATATGTAATAGAAAAGAGCTACTCCCTGCTCAACGAAGTGGACTCAACACCCCATATTAAACGCCTAAGAATATACCTGACTAGTAAGAATCTTAAAACCTATGGATTTATATGTCTCCGAAAGAGAATCAAGCGTGTGTACAGCGGCATAAACGCAGCAGTGAAAGGACTGGTGAGGTTCGGTGAGCAAATGCAGACCCTTTGAAGTCATATTGCATGGTACCCATTCCATGGTTCTCAACTCTCCAGGTTTAAGGGATTCTTCCTTCAGCTAAAACATGCATGTGGAACCCAGAGTATGATCCACCGTGTGATCGGGAAATGTGTTCAAATGTGTCTCAGATTTCGTCCCCTGGTACTCGGGTGCAACATTCCAGACGCTTTACTAACACTCTCCCCACTTGCAGAGTCAGTGCCTTTAATCTGCTGTTGGGCCCAGTTTGCAATTTCTGCGGAAAATGAACAGGAATAGGGAGAACCAATGAGAGACTAGCTGGAGGTGTCTGGATGGGCAAATTTAACTCTCATTTCTCACCAGGAAGAGGAATTAACGTAAGGCTCAGCATGCCATGCCAGTATCACACTAGGGCCTGAAGCAATCCTGCAGTGTTGCGGCCAGCTCACAAGAAAGCGAGTTGAAGAAAGGAGCTCAGGGGCACTGTAATTCACAAACCTGCAGAGATATAAATGACAGCTATCGTCCAAAAATATATTGAAGTAAGGTTGCCAAGAGGACTTGAAAGCGGGGCAGAATTGCAGGAAACCGATTTCAGGAGGTAGACTGGAATTGCATGTAAAGCATAGGAAAAGAGGCAGAACGTCCACAATGATGCACTTGGCCAAAAAGGGCGTATGCGTTTTTTCCTGAATATATTCAGGAAAAAACGCATACGCCCTTTTTGGCCACCCAAGCAAGCTTGCAAAGAAATCTGCACTACAATGAAGTCTCACTGCCACCCGGTCAAAAGGGCCATCTGAAAAAAGTGTAAAATCCAGAAAGGCAGGACAGGCCATGGAGAACTGGGAGCCTTGTTATGCTGATGGGCAGGATGTAAATTGCCAACAGTCACTCTGGAGAAGTGTATGGTGGTTCCTGAAATATCTAAAAAACAAAGCAACACAGCCTAGGGCACTTCCACTTATGGTCCTATAGCTTAGGGAAATTAAAATCAAAAAGACACAGCCACCCCAATGTTTGGGACGGCTCTGTTTACAAGAACCTCGTTTACGGTACAAGTTCAATATCGCAGAAAGCGAAAAATGGATAAAGAAGTTGTGGTACTTACGTACAATGCAATATCACTCAGCAATGAAATGTATGTCATCAGGCCAGTAGCAGCATAATGAGTGGATTCAGGTACGATGATTCTAAGTGAAATATGTCACACAGAAAAAGAAACATCATAAGATATCACTAATACACGGAATGTAAAGTTGGCTACACAGGAACTGAATTACAAAACAGAATAGGGTCTCAAATGTAGAAAACCAACTTATGCTTGCTTAAGGGGAAAGGTGAGTTGGGGTGCTGCATAAAACCAGAGATGGAAATTAGCACAGATACCTTTCCATAAGCCAAATATGTAATAGACAAGAGCTACTGCTTGCTCAACGAAGTGGACTCAACACCCCATATTAAACGCCTAAGTATATACTTGACTAGTAAGAATCTTAAAACCTATGGATTTATATGTCTCCTAAGGAGAATCAAGCGTGTGTACAGCGGCATAAACGCAGCAGTGATAGGATTGGTGAGGTTCGGTGAGCAAATGCAGACCCTTTGAAGTCATATTGCATGGTACCCATTCCATGGTTCTCAACTCTCCAGGTTTAAGGGATTCTTCCTTCAGCTAAAACATGCATGTGGAACCCAGAGTATGATCCACCGTGTGATCGGGAAACGTGTTCAAATGTGTCTCAGTTTTCGTCCCCTGGTACTCGGGTGCAACATTCCAGACGCTTTACTAACACTCTCCCCACTTGGAGAGTCAGTGCCTTTAACCTCCTGTTTGGCCCAGTTTGCAATTTCTGCGGAAAATGAACAGGAATAGGGAGAACCAATGAGAGACTAGCTGGAGGTGTCTGGACGGGCAAATTTAACTCTCATTTCCCACCAAGAAGAGGAATTAACCAAAGGCTCAGCGAGCCATGCCGGAACCACACTAGAGCCTGAAGCAATCCTGCGGTGTTGCGGCCAGCTCACAAGAAAGCGAGTTGAAGAAAGGAGCTCAGGGGCCCTGTAATTCACACACCTGCAGAGTTCTAAATGACAGCTATCGTCCAAAAATATATTGAAGTAAGGCTGCCAAGAGGACTTGAAAGCGGGGCAGAATTACAGGAAACCGATTTCAGGAGGTAGACTGGAATTGCATGTAAAGCATAGGAAAAGAGGCAGAACGTCCACAATGATGCACTTGGCCAAAAAGGGCGTATGCGTTTTTTCCTGAATATATTCAGGAAAAAACGCATACGCCCTTTTTGGCCAACCAAGCAAGCTTGCAAAGGAAATCTGCACTACAATGAAGTCTCACTGCCCCCCGGTCAAAAGGGCCATCTGAAAAAAGAGTAAAATCCAGAAAGGCAGGACAGGCCATGGAGAACTGGGAGCCTTGTTATGCTGATGGGCGTGATGTAAATTGCCAACAGCCACTCTGGAGAAGTGTATGGTGTTTCCTGAAACATCTAAAAAACAAAGCAACAGAGCCTAGGGCACTTCCACTTATGGTCCTATAGCTTAGGGAAATTAAAATCAAAAAGACACAGCCACCCCAAAGTTTGGGACGGTTCTGTTTACAAGAACCTCGTTTACGGTACAAGTTCAATATCGCAGAAAGCGAAAAATGGATAAAGAAGTTGTGGGACTTACGTACAATGCAATATCATTCAGCAATGAAATCTATGTCATCATGCCCGTAGCAGCATAATGAGTGGATTCAGGTACGATGATTCTAAGTGAAATATGTCACACAGAAAAAGAAACATCATAAGATATCACTAATACACGGAATGTAAAGTTGGCTACACAGGAACTGAATTACAAAACAGAATAGGGTCTCAAATGTAGAAAACCAACTTATGCTTGCTTAAGGGGAAAGGTGAGTTGGGGTGCTGCATAAAACCAGAGATGGAAATTAGCACAGATACCTTTCCATAAGCCAAATATGTAATAGACAAGAGCTACTGCTTGCTCAACGAAGTGGACTCAACACCCCATATTAAACGCCTAAGAATATACTTGACTAGTAAGAATCTTAAAACCTATGGATTTATATGTCTCCGAAGGAGAATCAAGCGTGTGTACAGCGGCATAAACGCAGCAGTGATAGGATTGGTGAGGTTCGGTGAGCAAATGCAGACCCTTTGAAGTCATATTGCATGGTACCCATTCCATGGTTCTCAACTCTCCAGGTTTAAGGGATTCTTCCTTCAGCTAAAACATGCATGTGGAACCCAGAGTATGATCCACCGTGTGATCGGGAAACGTGTTCAAATGTGTCTCAGTTTTCGTCCCCTGGTACTCGGGTACAACATTCCAGACGCTTTACTAACACTCTCCCCACTTGGAGAGTCAGTGCCTTTAACCTCCTGTTTGGCCCAGTTTGCAATTTCTGCGGAAAATGAACAGGAATAGGGAGAACCAATGAGAGACTAGCTGGAGGTGTCTGGACGGGTAAATTTAACTCTCAATTCCCACCAAGAAGAGGAATTAACCAAAGGCTCAGCGAGCCATGCCGGAACCACACTAGGGCCTGAAGCAATCCTGCGGTGTTGCGGCCAGCTCACAAGAAAGCGAGTTGAAGAAAGGAGCTCAGGGGCCCTGTAATTCACACACCTGCAGACTTCTAAATGACAGCTATCGTCCAAAAATATATTGAAGTAAGGCTGCCAAGAGGACTTGAAAGCGGGGCAGAATTGCAGGAAACCGATTTCAGGAGGTAGACTGGAATTGCATGTAAAGCATAGGAAAAGAGGCAGAACGTCCACAATGATGCACTTGGCCAAAAAGGGCGTATGCGTTTTTTCCTGAATATATTCAGGAAAAAACGCATACGCCCTTTTTGGCCAACCAAGCAAGCTTGCAAAGGAAATCTGCACTACAATGAAGTCTCACTGCCCCCCAGTCAAAAGGGTCATCTGAAAAAAGTGTAAAATCCAGAAAGGCAGGACAGGCCATGGAGAACTGGGAGCCTTGTTATGCTGATGGGCGTGATGTAAATTGCCAACAGCCACTCTGGAGAAGTGTATGGTGTTTCCTGAAACATCTAAAAAACAAAGCAACAGAGCCAAGGGCACTTCCACTTACGGTCCTATAGATTAGGGAAATTAAAATCAAAAAGACACAGGCACCCCAAAGTTTGGGACGGCTCTGTTTACAAGAACCTCGTTTCCGGTACAAGTTCAATATCGCAGAAAGCGAAAAATGGATAAAGAATTTGTGGTACTTACGTACAATGCAATATCACTCAGCAATGAAATCTATGTCATCAGGCCAGTAGCAGCATAATGAGTGGATTCAGGTACGATGATTCTAAGTGAAATAAGTCACACAGAAAAAGAAACATCATAAGATATCACTAATACACGGAATGTAAACTTGGCTACACAGGAACTGAATTACAAAACAGTATAGGGTCTCAAATGTAGAAAACCAACTTATGCTTGCTTAAGGGGAAAGGTGAGTTGAGGTGCTGCATAAAACCAGAGATTGAAATTAGCACAGATACCTTTCCATAAGCCAAATACGTAATAGACAAGAGCTACTGCTTGCTCAACGAAGTGGACTCAACACCCCATATTAAACGCCTAAGAATATACCTGACTAGTAAGAATCTTAAAACCTATGGATTTATATGTCTCCGAAAGAGAATCAAGCATGTTTACAGTGGCATAAACGCAGCAGTGATAGGATTGGTGAGGTTCGGTGAGCAAATGCAGACCCTTTGAAGTCATATTGCATGGTACCCATTCCATGGTTCTCAACTCTCCAGGTTTAAGGGATTCTTCCTTCAGCTAAAACATGCATGTGGAACCCAGAGTATGATCCACCGTGTGATCGGGAAACGTGTTCAAATGTGTCTCAGTTTTCGCCCCCTGGTACTCGGGTGCAACATTCCAGACGCTTTACTAACACTCTCCCCACTTGGAGAGTCAGTGCCTTTAACCTCCTGTTTGGCCCAGTTTGCAATTTCTGCGGAAAATGAACAGGAATAGGGAGAACCAATGAGAGACTAGCTGGAGGTGTCTGGACGGGCAAATTTAACTCTCATTTCCCACCAAGAAGAGGAATTAACCAAAGGCTCAGCGAGCCATGCGGAACCACACTAGAGCCTGAAGCAATCCTGCGGTGTTGCGGCCAGCTCACAAGAAAGCGAGTTGAATAAAGGAGCTCAGGGGCCCTGTAATTCACACACCTGCAGAGTTCTAAATGACAGCTATCGTCCAAAAATATATTGAAGTAAGGCTGCCAAGAGGACTTGAAAGCGGGGCAGAATTGCAGGAAACCGATTTCAGGAGGTAGACTGGAATTGCATGTAAAGCATAGGAAAAGAGGCAGAACGTCCACAATGATGCACTTGGCCAAAAAGGGCGTATGCGTTTTTTCCTGAATATATTCAGGAAAAAACGCATACGCCCTTTTTGGCCAACCAAGCAAGCTTGCAAAGGAAATCTGCACTACAATGAAGTCTCACTGCCCCCCGGTCAAAAGGGCCATCTGAAAAAAGTGTAAAATCCAGAAAGGCAGGACAGGCCATGGAGAACTGGGAGCCTTGTTATGCTGATGGGCGGGATGTAAATTGCCAACAGCCACTCTGGAGAAGTGTATGGTGTTTCCTGAAACATCTAAAAAACAAAGCAACAGAGCCTAGGGCACTTCCACTTATGGTCCTATAGCTTAGGGAAATTAAAATAAAAAAGACACAGCCACCCCAAAGTTTGGGACGGCTCTGTTTACAAGAACCTCGTTTACGGTACAAGTTCAATATCGCAGAAAGCGAAAAATGGATAAAGAAGTTGTGGGACTTACGTACAATGCAATATCATTCAGCAATGAAATCTATGTCATCATGCCCGTAGCAGCATAATGAGTGGATTCAGGTACGATGATTCTAAGTGAAATATGTCACACAGAAAAAGAAACATCATAAGATATCACTAATACACGGAATGTAAAGTTGGCTACACAGGAACTGAATTACAAAACAGAATAGGGTCTCAAATGTAGAAAACCAACTTATGCTTGCTTAAGGGGAAAGGTGAGTTGGGGTGCTGCATAAAACCAGAGATGGAAATTAGCACAGATACCTTTCCATAAGCCAAATATGTAATAGACAAGAGCTACTGCTTGCTCAACGAAGTGGACTCAACACCCCATATTAAACGCCTAAGAATATACTTGACTAGTAAGAATCTTAAAACCTATGGATTTATATGTCTCCGAAGGAGAATCAAGCGTGTGTACAGCAGCATAAACGCAGCACTGATAGGATTGGTGAGGTTCGGTGAGCAAATGCAGACCCTTTGAAGTCATATTGCATGGTACCCATTCCATGGTTCTCAACTCTCCAGGTTTAAGGGATTCTTCCTTCAGCTAAAACATGCATGTGGAACCCAGAGTATGATCCACCGTGTGATCGGGAAACGTGTTCAAATGTGTCTCAGTTTTCGTCCCCTGGTACTCGGGTGCAACATTCCAGACGCTTTACTAACACTCTCCCCACTTGGAGAGTCAGTGCCTTTAACCTCCTGTTTGGCCCAGTTTGCAATTTCTGCGGAAAATGAACAGGAATAGGGAGAACCAATGAGAGACTAGCTGGAGGTGTCTGGACGGGTAAATTTAACTCTCAATTCCCACCAAGAAGAGGAATTAACCAAAGGCTCAGCGAGCCATGCCGGAACCACACTAGGGCCTGAAGCAATCCTGCGGTGTTGCGGCCAGCTCACAAGAAAGCGAGTTGAAGAAAGGAGCTCAGGGGCCCTGAAATTCACACACCTGCAGAGTTCTAAATGACAGCTATCGTCCAAAAATATGTTGAAGTAAGGCAGCCAAGAGGACTTGAAAGCGGGGCAGAATTGCAGGAAACCGATTTCAGGAGGTAGACTGGAATTGCATGTAAAGCATAGGAAAAGAGGCAGAACGTCCACAATGATGCACTTGGCCAAAAAGGGCGTATGCGTTTTTTCCTGAATATATTCAGGAAAAAACGCATACGCCCTTTTTGGCCAACCAAGCAAGCTTGCAAAGGAAATCTGCACTACAATGAAGTCTCACTGCCCCCCGGTCAAAAGGGCCATCTGAAAAAAGTGTAAAATCCAGAAAGGCAGGACAGGCCATGGAGAACTGGGAGCCTTGTTATGCTGATGGGCGTGATGTAAATTGCCAACAGCCACTCTGGAGAAGTGTATGGTGTTTCCTGAAACATCTAAAAAACAAAGCAACAGAGCCTAGGGCACTTCCACTTATGGTCCTATAGCTTAGGGAAATTAAAATCAAAAAGACACAGCCACCCCAAAGTTTGGGACGGCTCTGTTTACAAGAACCTCGTTTACGGTACAAGTTCAATATCGCAGAATGCAAAAAATGGATAGAGAAGTTGTGGGACTTACGTACAATGCAATATCATTCAGCAATGAAATCTATGTCATCATGCCCGTAGCAGCATAATGAGTGGATTCAGGTACGATGATTCTAAGTGAAATATGTCACACAGAAAAAGAAACATCATAAGATATCACTAATACACGGAATGTAAAGTTGGCTACACAGGAACTGAATTACAAAACAGAATAGGGTCTCAAATGTAGAAAACCAACTTATGCTTGCTTAAGGGGAAAGGTGAGTTGGGGTGCTGCATAAAACCAGAGATTGAAATTAGCACAGATACCTTTCCATAAGCCAAATATGTAATAGACAAGAGCTACTGCTTGCTCAACGAAGTGGACTCAACACCCCATATTAAACGCCTAAGAATATACTTGACTAGTAAGAATCTTAAAACCTATGGATTTATATGTCTCCGAAGGAGAATCAAGCGTGTGTACAGCGGCATAAACGCAGCAGTGATAGGATTGGTGAGGTTCGGTGAGCAAATGCAGACCCTTTGAAGTCATATTGCATGGTACCCATTCCATGGTTCTCAACTCTCCAGGTTTAAGGGATTCTTCCTTCAGCTAAAACATGCATGTGGAACCCAGAGTATGATCCACCGTGTGATCGGGAAACGTGTTCAAATGTGTCTCAGTTTTCGTCCCCTGGTACTCGGGTGCAACATTCCAGACGCTTTACTAACACTCTCCCCACTTGGAGAGTCAGTGCCTTTAACCTCCTGTTTGGCCCAGTTTGCAATTTCTGCGGAAAATGAACAGGAATAGGGAGAACCAATGAGAGACTAGCTGGAGGTGTCTGGACGGGTAAATTTAACTCTCAATTCCCACCAAGAAGAGGAATTAACCAAAGGCTCAGTGAGCCATGCCGGAACCACACTAGGCTCTGAAGCAATCCTGCGGTGTTGCGGCCAGCTCACAAGAAAGCGAGTTGAAGAAAGGAGCTCAGGGGCCCTGTAATTCACACACCTGCAGAGTTCTAAATGACAGCTATCGTCCAAAAATATATTGAAGTAAGGCTGCCAAGAGGACTTGAAAGCGGGGCAGAATTGCAGGAAACCGATTTCAGGAGGTAGACTGGAATTGCATGTAAAGCATAGGAAAAGAGGCAGAACGTCCACAATGATGCACTTGGCCAAAAAGGGCGTATGCGTTTTTTCCTGAATATATTCGGGAAAAAACGCATACGCACTTTTTGGCCAACCAAGCAAGCTTGCAAAGGAAATCTGCACTACAATGAAGTCTCACTGCCCCCCGGTCAAAAGGGCCATCTGAAAAAAGAGTAAAATCCAGAAAGGCAGGACAGGCCATGGAGAACTGGGAGCCTTGTTATGCTGATGGGCGTGATGTAAATTGCCAACAGCCACTCTGGAGAAGTGTATGGTGTTTCCTGAAACATCTAAAAAACAAAGCAACAGAGCCTAGGGCACTTCCACTTATGGTCCTATAGCTTAGGGAAATTAAAATCAAAAAGACACAGCCACCCCAAAGTTTGGGACGGCTCTGTTTACAAGAACCTCGTTTACGGTACAAGTTCAATATCGCAGAAAGCGAAAAATGGATAAAGAAGTTGTGGTACTTACGTACAATGCAATATCACTCAGCAATGAAATCTATGTCATCAGGCCAGTAGCAGCATAATGAGTGGATTCAGGTACGATGATTCTAAGTGAAATAAGTCACACAGAAAAAGAAACATCATAAGATATCACTAATACACGGAATGTAAACTTGGATACACAGGAACTGAATTACAAAACAGAATAGGGTCTCAAATGTAGAAAACCAACTTATGCTTGCTTAAGGGGAAAGGTGAGTTGAGGTGCTGCATAAAACCAGAGATTGAAATTAGCACAGATACCTTTCCATAAGCCAAATACGTAATAGACAAGAGCTACTGCTTGCTCAACGAAGTGGACTCAACACCCCATATTAAACGCCTAAGAATATGCCTGACTAGTAAGAATCTTAAAACCTATGGATTTATATGTCTCCGAAAGAGAATCAAGCGTGTGTACAGCGGCATAAACGCAGCAGTGATAGGAGTGGTGAGGTTCGGTGAGCAAATGCAGACCCTTTGAAGTCATATTGCATGGTACCCTTTCCATGGGTCTCAACTCTCCAGGTTTAAGGGATTCTTCCTTCAGCTAAAACATGCATGTGGAACCCAGAGTATGATCCACCATGTGATCGGGAAACGTGTTCAAATGTGTCTCAGTTTTCGTCCCCTGGTACTCGGGTGCAACATTCCAGACGCTTTACTAACACTCTCCCCACTTGGAGAGTCAGTGCCTTTAACCTCCTGTTTGGCCCAGTTTGCAATTTCTGCGGAAAATGAACAGGAATAGGGAGAACCAATGAGAGACTAGCTGGAGGTGTCTGGACGGGTAAATTTAACTCTCAATTCCCACCAAGAAGAGGAATTAACCAAAGGCTCAGCGAGCCATGCCGGAACCACACTAGGGCCTGAAGCAATCCTGCGGTGTTGCGGCCAGCTCACAAGAAAGCGAGTTGAAGAAAGGAGCTCAGGGGCCCTGTAATTCACACACCTGCAGAGTTGTACATGACAGCTATCGTCCAAAAATATATTGAAGTAAGGCTGCCAAGAGGACTTGAAAGCGGGGCAGAATTGCAGGAAACCGATTTCAGGAGGTAGACTGGAATTGCATGTAAAGCATAGGAAAAGAGGCAGAACGTCCACAATGATGCACTTGGCCAAAAAGGGCGTATGCGTTTTTTCCTGAATATATTCAGGAAAAAACGCATACGCCCTTTTTGGCCAAGGAAGCAAGCTTGCAAAGGAAATCTGCACTACAATGAAGTCTCACTGCCCCCCGGTCAAAAGGGCCATCTGAAAAAAGTGTAAAATCCAGAAAGGCAGGACAGGCCATGGAGAACTGGGAGCCTTGTTATGCTGATGGGCGTGATGTAAATTGCCAACAGCCACTCTGGAGAAGTGTATGGTGTTTCCTGAAACATCTAAAAAACAAAGCAACACAGCCTAGGGCACTTCCACTTATGGTCCTATAGCTTAGGGAAATTAAAATAAAGACACAGCCACCCCAAAGTTTGGGACAGCTCTGTTTACAAGAACCTCGTTTACGGTACAAGTGCAATATCGCAGAAAGCAAAAAATGGATAAAGAAGTTGTGGTACTTACGTACAATGCAATATCACTCAGCAATGAAATCTATGTCATCAGGCCAGTAGCAGCATAATGAGTGGATTCAGGTACGATGATTCTAAGTGAAATAAGTCACACAGAAAAAGAAATATCATAAGATATAACTAATACACGGAATGTAAACTTGGCTACACAGGAACTGAATTACAAAACAGAATAGGGTCTCAAATGTAGAAAACCAACTTATGCTTGCTTAAGGGGAAAGGTGAGTTGTGGTGCTGCATAAAACCAGAGATTGAAATTAGCACAGATACCTTTCCATAAGCCAAATATGTAATAGACAAGAGCTACTGCTTGCTCAACGAAGTGGACTCAACACCCCATATTAAACGCCTAAGAATATACCTGACTAGTAAGAATCTTAAAACCTATGGATTTATATGTCCCGAAAGAGAATCCAGCGTGTGTACAGCGGCATAAACGCAGCAGTGATAGGATTGGTGAGGTTCGGTGAGCAAATGCAGACCCTTTGAAGTCGTATTGCATGGTACCCATTCCATGGGTCTCAACTCTCCAGGTTTAAGGGATTCTTCCTTCAGCTAAAACATGCATGTGGAACCCAGAGGATGATCCACCGTGTGATCGGGAAACGTGTTCAAATGTGTCTCAGTTTTCGTCCCCTGGTACTCGGGTGCAACATTCCAGACGCTTTACTAACACTCTCCCCACTTGGAGAGTCAGTGCCTTTAACCTCCTGTTTGGCCCAGTTTGCAATTTCTGCGGAAAATGAACAGGAATAGGGAGAACCAATGAGAGACTAGCTGGAGGTGTCTGGACGGGTAAATTTAACTCTCAATTCCCACCAAGAAGAGGAATTAACCAAAGGCTCAGTGAGCCATGCCGGAACCACACTAGGCTCTGAAGCAATCCTGCGGTGTTGCGGCCAGCTCACAAGAAAGCGAGTTGAAGAAAGGAGCTCAGGGGCCCTGTAATTCACACACCTGCAGAGTTCTAAATGATAGCTATCGTCCAAAAATATATTGAAGTAAGGCTGCCAAGAGGACTTGAAAGCGGGGCAGAATTGCAGGAAACCGATTTCAGGAGGTAGACTGGAATTGCATGTAAAGCATAGGAAAAGAGGCAGAACGTCCACAATGATGCACTTGGCCAAAAAGGGCATATGCGTTTTTTCCTGAATATATTCAGGAAAAAACGCATACGCCCTTTTTGGCCAACCAAGCAAGCTTGCAAAGGAAATCTGCACTACAATGAAGTCTCACTGCCCCCCGGTCAAAAGGGCCATCTGAAAAAAGAGTAAAATCCAGAAAGGCAGGACAGGCCATGGAGAACTGGGAGCCTTGTTATGCTGATGGGCGTGATGTAAATTGCCAACAGCCACTCTGGAGAAGTGTATGGTGTTTCCTGAAACATCTAAAAAACAAAGCAACAGAGCCTAGGGCACTTCCACTTATGGTCCTATAGCTTAGGGAAATTAAAATCAAAAAGACACAGCCACCCCAAAGTTTGGGACAGCTCTGTTTACAAGAACCTCGTTTACGGTACAAGTTCAATATCGCAGAAAGCGAAAAATGGGTAAAGAAGTTGTGGTACTTACGTACAATGCAATATCACTCAGCAATGAAATCTATGTCATCAGGCCAGTAGCAGCATAATGAGTGGATTCAGGTACGATGATTCTAAGTGAAATAAGTCACACAGAAAAAGAAATATCATAAGATATAACTAATACACGGAATGTAAACTTGGCTACACAGGAACTGAATTACAAAACAGAATAGGGTCTCAAATGTAGAAAACCAACTTATGCTTGCTTAAGGGGAAAGGTGAGTTGTGGTGCTGCATAAAACCAGAGATTGAAATTAGCACAGATACCTTTCCATAAGCCAAATATGTAATAGACAAGAGCTACTGCTTGCTCAACGAAGTGGACTCAACACCCCATATTAAACGCCTAAGAATATACCTGACTAGTAAGAATCTTAAAACCTATGGATTTATATGTCTCCGAAAGAGAATCAAGCGTGTGTACAGCGGCATAAACGCAGCAGTGATAGGATTGGTGAGGTTCGGTGAGCAAATGCAGACCCTTTGAAGTCGTATTGCATGGTACCCATTCCATGGGTCTCAACTCTCCAGGTTTAAGGGATTCTTCCTTCAGCTAAAACATGCATGTGGAACCCAGAGGATGATCCACCGTGTGATCAGGAAACGTGTTCAAATGTGTCTCAGTTTTCGTCCCCTGGTACTCGGGTGCAACATTCCAGACGCTTTACTAACACTCTCCCCACTTGGAGAGTCAGTGCCTTTAACCTCCTGTTTGGCCCAGTTTGCAATTTCTGCGGAAAATGAACAGGAATAGGGAGAACCAATGAGAGACTAGCTGGAGGTGTCTGGACGGGTAAATTTAACTCTCATTTCCCACCAAGAAGAGGAATTAACCAAAGGCTCAGCGAGCCATGCCGGAACCACACTAGGGCCTGAAGCAATCCTGCGGTGTTGCGGCCAGCTCACAAGAAAGCGAGTTGAAGAAAGGAGCTCAGGGGCACTGTAATTCACACACCTGCAGAGTTGTAAATGACAGCTATCGTCCAAAAACATATTGAAGTAAGGCTGCCAAGAGGACTTGAAAGCGGGGCAGAATTGCAGGAAACCGATTTCAGGAGGTAGACTGGAATTGCATGTAAAGCATAGGAAAAGAGGCAGAACGTCCACAATGATGCACTTGGCCAAAAAGGGCGTATGCGTTTTTTCCTGAATATATTCAGGAAAAAACGCATACGCCCTTTTTGGCCAAGGAAGCAAGCTTGCAAAGGAAATCTGCACTACAATGAAGTCTCACTGCCCCCCGGTCAAAAGGGCCATCTGATAAAAGTGTAAAATCCAGAAAGGCAAGACAGGCCATGGAGAACTGGGAGCCTTGTTATGCTGATGGGCGTGAAGTAAATTGCCAACAGCCACTCTGGAGAAGTGTATGGTATTTCCTGAAACATCTAAAAAACAAAGCAACAGAGCCTAGGGCACTTCCACTTATGGTCTTATAGGTTAGGAAAATTAAAATCAAAAAGACACAGCCACCCCAAAGTTTGGGACAGCTCTGTTTACAAGAACCTCGTTTACGGTACAAGTTCAATATCACAGAAAGCGAAAAATGGATAAAGAAGTTGTGGTACTTACGTACACTGCAATATCACTCAGCAATGAAATCTATGTCATCAGGCCAGTAGCAGCATAATGAGTGGATTCAGATACAATGATTCTAAGTGAAATAAGTCACACAGAAAAAGAAACATCATAAGGTATCACTAATACACGGAATGTAAACTTGGCTACACAGGAACTGAATTACAAAACAGAATAGGGTCTCAAATGTAGAAAACCAACTTATGCTTGCTTAAGGGGAAGGTGAGTTGGGGTGCTGCATAAAACCAGTGATTGAAATTAACACAGATACCTTTCCATAAGACAAATATGTAATAGACAAGAACTACTCCTTGCTCAACGAAGTGGACTCAACACCCCATATTAAAAGCCTAAGAATACACCTGACTAGTAAGAATCTTAAAACGTATGGATTTATATGTCTCCAAAAGATAATCCAGCGTGTGTACAGCGACATAAAAGCAACAGTGATAGGATTGGTGAGGTTCGGTGAGCAAATGCAGACCCTTTGAAGTCATATTGCATGGTACCCATTCCATGGTTCTCAACTCTCCAGGTTTAAGGGATTCTTCCTTCAGCTAAAACATGCATGTGGAACCCAGAGTATGACCCACCGTGTGATAGGGAAACGTGTTCAAATGTGTCTCAGTTTTCGTCCCCTGGTACTCGGGTGCAACATTCCAGATGCTTTACTAACACTCTCCCCACTTGGAGAGTCAGTGCCTTTAACCTCCTGTTTGGCCCAGTTTGCAATTTCTGCGGAAAATGAACAGGAATAGGGAGAACCAATGAGAGACTAGCTGGAGGTGTCTGGACGGGCAAATTTAACTCTCATTTCCCACCAGGAAGAGGAATTAACCAAAGGCTCAACGAGCCATGCCGGAACCACACTAGGGCCTGAAGCAATCATGCGGTGTTGCGGCCAGCTCACAAAAAAGCGAGTTGTAGAAAGGAGCTCAGGGGCCCTGTAATTCACAAACCTGCCGAGTTGTAAATGACAGCTATCGTCCAAAAATATATTGAAGTAAGGCTGCCAAGAGGACTCGAAAGCGGGTCAGAATTGCAGGAAACCGATTTCAGGAGGTAGACTGGAATTGCATGCAAAGCATAGGAAAAGAGGCAGAACGTCCACAATGATGCACTTGGCCAAAAAGGGCGTATGCGTTTTTTCCTGAATATATTCAGGAAAAAACGCATACGCACTTTTTGGTCAAACAAGCAAGCTTGCAAAGGAAATCTGCACTACAATGAAGTCTCACTGCCCCCCGGTCAAAAGGGCCATCTGAAAAAAGTGTAAAATCCAGAAAGGCAGGACAGGCCATGGAGAACTGGGAGCCTAGTTATGCTGATGGGTGGGATGTAAATTGCAAAAAGGCACTCTGGAGAAGTGTATGGTGTTTCCTGAAACATCTAAAAAACAAAGCAACAGAGCCTAGGGCACTTCCACTGATGGTCCTATCGATTAGGGAAATTAAAATCAAAAAGACACAGCAACCCCAAAGTTTGAGACAGCTCTGTTTACAAGAACCTCGTTTACAGTACAAGTCCAATATCACAGAAAGCGAAAAATGGATAAAGAAGTTGTGGTACTTACGTACAATGCAATATCACTCAGCAATGAAATCTATGTCATCAGGCCAGTAGCAGCATAATGAGTGGATTCAGGTAAGATGATTCTAAGTGAAATAAGTCACACAGAAAAAGAAACATCATAAGATATCACTAATACACGGAATGTAAACTTGGCTACACAGGAACTGAATTACAAAACAGAATAGGGTCTCAAATGTAGAAAACCAACTTATGCTTGCTTAAGGGGAAAGGTGAGTTGGGGTGCTGCATAAAACCAGAGATTGAAATTAGCACAGATACCTTTCCATAAGCCAAATATGTAATAGACAAGAGTTACTGCTTGCTCAACGAAGTGGACTCAACACCCCATATTAAACGCCTAAGAATATACTTGACTAGTAAGAATCTTAAAACCTATGGATTTATATGTCTCCGAAGGAGAATCAAGCGTGTGTACAGTGGCATAAACGCAGCAGTGATAGGATTGGTGAGGTTCGGTGAGCACATGCAGACCCTTTGAAGTCATATTGCATGGTACCCATTCCATGGGTCTCAACTCTCCAGGTTTAAGGGATTCTTCCTTCAGCTAAAACATGCATGTGGAACCCAGAGGATGATCCACCGTGTGATCGGGAAACGTGTTCAAATGTGTCTCAGTTTTCGTCCCCTGGTACTCGGGTGCAACATTCCAGACGCTTTACTAACACTCTCCCCACTTGGAGAGTCAGTGCCTTTAACCTCCTGTTTGGCCCAGTTTGCAATTTCTGCGGAAAATGAACAGGAATAGGGAGAACCAATGAGAGACTAGCTGGAGGTGTCTGGACGGGCAAATTTAACTCTCATTTCCCACCAAGAAGAGGAATTAACCAAAGGCTCAGCGAGCCATGCCGGAACCACACTAGGGCCTGAAGCAATCCTGCGGTGTTGCGGCCAGCTCACAAGAAAGCGAGTTGAAGAAAGGAGCTCAGGGGCCCAGTAATTCACACACCTGCAGAGTTATAAATGACAGCTATCATCCAAAAATATATTGAAGTAAGGCTGCCAAGAGGACTTGAAAGCGGGGCAGAATTGCAGGAAACCGATTTCAGGAGGTAGACTGGAATTGCATGTAAAGCATAGGAAAAGAGGCAGAACGTCCACAATGATGTACTTGGCCAAAAAGGGCGTATGCGTGTTTTCCCAGGAAAAAACGCATACGCCCTTTTTGGCCAACCAAGCAAGCTTGCAAAGGAAATCTGCACTACAATGAAGTCTCACTGCCCCCCGGTCAAAAGGGCCATCTGAAAAAAGTGTAAAATCCAGAAAGGCAGGACAGGCCATGGAGAACTGGGAGCCTTGTTATGCTGATGGGCGTGATGTAAATTGCCAAAAGCCACTCTGGAGAAGTGTATGGTGTTTCCTGAAACATCTAAGAAACAAAGCAACAGAGCCTAGGGCACTTCCACTTATGGTCCTATAGATTAGGGAAGTAAAATCAAAAAGACACAGGCACCCCAAAGTTTGGGACAGCTCTGTTTACAAGAACCTCATTTACGGTACAAGTTCAATATCGCAGAAAGCGAAAAATGGATAAAGAAGTTGTGGTACTTACGTACAATGCAATATCACTCAGCAATGAAATCTATGTCATCAGGCCAGTAGCAGCATAATGAGTGGATTCAGGTACGATGATTCTAAGTGAAATAAGTCACACAGAAAAAGAAACATCATAAGATATCACTAATACACGGAATGTAAACTTGGCTACACAGGAACTGAATTACAAAACAGAATAGGGTCTCAAATGTAGAAAACCAACTTATGCTTGCTTAAGGGGAAAGGTGAGTTGGGGTGCTGCATAAAATCAGAGATTGAAATTAGCACAGATACCTTTCCATAAGCCAAATATGTAATAGACAAGAGCTACTGCTTGCTCAACGAAGTGGACTCAACACCCCATATTAAACGCCTAAAAATATACCTGACTAGTAAGAATCTTAAAACCTATGGATTTATACGTCTCCGAAAGAGAATCAAGCGTGTGTACAACGGCATAAACGCAGCAGTGATAGGATTGGTGAGGTTCGGTGAGCAAATGCAGACCCTTTGAAGTCATATTGCATGGTACCCATTCCATGGTTCTCAACTCTCCAGGTTTAAGGGATTCTTCCTTCAGCTAAAACATGCATGTGGAACCCAGAGTATGATCCACCGTGTGATCGGGAAACGTGTTCAAATGTGTCTCAGTTTTCGTCCCCTGGTACTCGGGTGCAACATTCCAGACGCTTTACTAACACTCTCCCCACTTGGAGAGTCAGTGCCTTTAACCTCCTGTTTGGCCCAGTTTGCAATTTCTGCGGAAAATGAACAGGAATAGGGAGAACCAATGAGAGACTAGCTGGAGGAGTCTGGATGGGTAAATTTAACTCTCATTTCCCACCAGGAAGAGGAATTAACCAAAGGCTCAGCGAGCCATGCCGGAACCACACTAGGGCCTGAAGCAATCCTGCGGTGTTGCGGCCAGCTCACAAGAAAGCCAGTTGAAGAAAGGAGCTCAGGGGCCCTGTAACTCACACACCTGCAGAGTTATAAATGACAGCTATAGTCCAAAAATATATTGAAGTAAGGTTGCCAAGAGGACTTGAAAGCGGGGCAGAATTGCAGGAAACCGATTTCAGGAGGTAGACTGGAATTGCATGTAAAGCATAGGAAAAGAGGCAGAACGTCCACAATGATGCACTTGGCCAAAAAGGGCGTATGCGTTTTTTCCTGAATATATTCAGGAAAAAACGCATACGCCCTTTTTGGCCAACCAAGCAAGCTTGCAAAGGAAATCTGCACTACAATGAAGTCTCACTGCCCCCCGGTCAAAAGGGCCATCTGAAAAAAGTGTAAAATCCAGAAAGGCAGGACAGGCCATGGAGAACTGGGAGCCTTGTTATGCTGATGGGCGTGATGTAAATTGCCAACAGCCACTCTGGAGAAGTGTATGGTGTTTCCTGAAACATCTAAAAAACAAAGCAACACAGCCTAGGGCACTTGCACTTATGGTCCTATAGTTTAGGGAAATTAAAATTAAAAAGACACAGCCACCCCAAAGTTTGGGACGGCTCTGTTTACAAGAACCTCGTTTCCGGTACAAGTTCAATATCACAGAAAGCGAAAAATGGATAAAGAAGTTGTGGTACTAACGTACAATGCAATATCACTCAGCAATGAAATCTCTTTCATCAGGCTCATAGCAGCATAATGAGTGGATTCAGGTACGATGATTCTAAGTGAAATACGTCACACAGAAAAATAAACATCATAAGATATCACTAATACACGGAATGTAAACTTGGCTACACAGGAACTGAATTACAAAACAGAATAGGGTCTCAAATGTAGAAAACCAACTTATGCTTGCTTAAGGGGAAAGGTGAGTTGGGGTGCTGCATAAAACCAGAGATTGAAATTAGCACAGATACCTTTCCATAAGCCAAATATGTAATAGACAAGAGCTACTGCTTGCTCAACGAAGTGGACTCAACACCCCATATTAAACGCCTAAGAATATACCTGACTAGTAAGAATCTTAAAACCTATGGATTTATATGTCTCCGAAAGAGAATCAAGCATGTGTACAGCGGCATAAACGCAGCAGTGATAGGATTGGTGAGGTTCGGTGAGCAAATGCAGACCCTTTGAAGTCATATTGCATGGTACCCATTCCATGGTTCTCAACTCTCCAGGTTTAAGGGATTCCTCCTTCAGCTAAAACATGCATGTGGAACCCAGAGTATGATCCACCGTGTGATCGGGAAACGTGTTCAAATGTGTCTCACTTTTCGTCCCCTGGTACTCGGGTGCAACATTCCAGACGCTTTACTAACACTCTCCCCACTTGGAGAGTCAGTGCCTTTAACCTCCTGTTTGGCCCAGTTTGCAATTTCTGCGGAAAATGAACAGGAATAGGGAGAACCAATGAGAGACTAGCTGGAGGTGTCTGGACGGGCAAATTTAACTCTCATTTCCCACCAAGAAGAGGAATTAAGCAAAGGCTCAGCGAGCCATGCCGGAACCACACTAGGGCCTGAAGCAATCCTGCGGTGCTGCGGCCAGCTCACAAGAAAGCGAGTTGAAGAAAGGAGCTCAGGGGCCCTGTAATTCACAAACCTGCAGAGTTATACATGACAGCTATCGTCCAAAACTATATTGAAGTAAGGCTGCCAAGAGGACTTGAAAGCAGGGCAGAATTGCAGGAAACCGATTTCAGGAGGTAGACTGGAATTGCATGTAAAGCATAGGAAAAGAGGCAGAACGTCCACAATGATGCACTTGGCCAAAAAGGGCGTATGCGTTTTTTCCTGAATATATTCAGGAAAAAACGCATACGCCCTTTTTGGCCAACCAAGCAAGCTTGCAAAGGAAATCTGCACTACAATGAAGTCTCACTGCCCCCCGGTCAAAAGGGCCATCTGAAAAAAGAGTAAAATCCAGAAAGGCAGGACAGGCCATGGAGAACTGGGAGCCTTCTTATGCTGATGGGCGGGATGTAAATTGCCAACAGCCACTCTGGAGAAGTGTATGGTGTTTCCTGAAACATCTAAAAAACAAAGCAACAGAGCCTAGGGCACTTCCACTTATGGTCCTATAGCTTAGGGAAATTAAAATCAAAAAGACACAGCCACCCAAAGTTTGGGACGGCTCTGTTTACAAGAACCTCGTTTACGGTACAAGTTCAATATCGCAGAAAGCGAAAAATGGATAAAGAAGTTGTTGTACTTACGTACAATGCAATATCACTCAGCAAAGAAATCTATGTCATCAGGCCAGTAGCAGCATAATGAGTGGATTCAGGTACGATGATTCTAAGTGAAATAAGTCACACAGAAAAAGAAACATCATAAGATATCACTAATACACAAAATGTAAACTTGGCTACACAGGAACTGAATTGCAAAACAGAATAGGGTCTCAAATGTAAAAAACCAACTTATGCTTGCTTAAGGGGAAAGGTGAGTTGGGGTGATGCATAAAACCAGAGATTGAAATTAGCACAGATACCTTTCCATAAGACAAATATGTAATAGACAAGAGCTACTCCCTGCTCAACGAAGTGGACTCAACACCCCATATTAAACGCCTAAGAATATACCTGACTAGTAAGAATCTTAAAACCTATGGATTTATATGTCTCCGAAAGAGAATGAATCGTGTGTACAGCGGCATAAACGCAGCAGTGATAGGATTGGTGAGGTTCGGTGAGCAAATGAAGACCCTTTGAAGTCATATTGCATGGTACCCTTTCATTGGTTCTCAACTCTCCAGGTTTAAGGGATTCTTCCTTCAGCTAAAACATGCATGTGGAACCCAGAGTATGATCCACCGTGTGATCGGGAAACGTGTTCAAATGTGTCTCAGTTTTCGTCCCCTGGTACTCGGGTGCAACATTCCAGACGCTTTACTAACACTCTCCCCACTTGCAGAGTCAGTGCCTTTAATCTGCTGTTGGGCCCAGTTTGCAGTTTCTGCGGAAAATGAACAGGAATAGGGAGAACCAATGAGAGACTAGCTGCAGGTGTCTGGACGGGCAAATTTAACTCTCATTTCCCACCAGGAAGAGGAATTAACCAAAGGCTCAGCATGCCATGCCAGTATCACACTAGGGCCTGAAGCAATCCTGCAGTGTTGCGGCCAGCTCACAAGAAAGCGAGTTGAAGAAAGGAGCTCAGGGGCACTGTAATTCACAAACCTGCAGAGATATAAATGACAGCTATCGTCCAAAAATATATTGAAGTAAGGCTGCCAAGAGGACTTGAAAGTGGGGCAGAATTGCAGGAAACCGATTTCAGGAGGTAGACTGGAATTGCATGTAAAGCATAGGAAAAGAGGCAGAACGTCCACAATGATGCACTTGGCCAAAAAGGGCGTATGCGTTTTTTCCTGAATATATTCAGGAAAAAACGCATACGCCCTTTTTGGCCAACCAAGCAAGCTTGCAAAGGAAATCTGCACTACAATGAAGTCTCACTGCCCCCCGGTCAAAAGGGCCATCTGAAAAAAGTGTAAAATCCAGAAAGGCAGGACAGGCCATGGAGAACTGGGAGCCTAGTTAGGCTGATGGGCGGGATGTAAATTGCCAACAGCCACTCTGCAGAAGTGTATGGTGTTTCCTGAAACATCTAAAAAACAAAGCAACAGAGCCTTGGGTACTTCCACTTATGGACCTATATCTTAGGGAAATTAAAATCAAAAAGACACAGCCACCCCAAAATTGGGGACGGCTCTGTTTACAGGAACCTCATTTACGGTACAAGATGAATATCACAGAAAGCGAAAAATGGATAAAGAAGTTGTGGTACTAATGTACAATGCAATATCACTCAGCAATGAAATCTATATCATCAGGCTCATAGCAGTATAATGAGTGGATTCAGGTACGATGATTCTAAGTGAAATAAGTCACACAGAAAAAGAAACATCATAAGATATCACTAATACACGGAATGTAAGCTTGGCTACACAGGAACTGAATTACAAAACAGAACAGGGTCTCAAATGTAGAAAACCAACTTATGCTTGCTTAAGGGGAAAGGTGAGTTGGGGTGCTGCAGAAAACCAGAGATTGAAATTAACACAGATACCTTTCCATAAGACAAATATGTAATAGACAAGAGCTACTCCTTGCTCAACGAAGCGGACTCAACACCCCATATTAAACGCCTAAGAATATACCTGACTAGTAAGAATCTTAAAACCTATGGATTTATATGTCTCCGAAAGAGAATCAAGCGTGTGTACAGCGGCATAAAGGCAGCAGTGAAAGGATTGGTGAGGTTCGGTGAGCAAATGAAGACCGTTTGAAGTCATATTGCATGGTACCCATTCCATGGTTCTCAACTCTCCAGGTTTAAGGGATTCTTCCTTCAGCTAAAACATGCATGTGGAACCCAGAGTATAATCCACCGTGTGATCGGGAAACGTGTTCAAATGTGTCTCAGTTTTCGTCCCCTGGTACTCGGGTGCAACATTCCAGACGCTTTACTAACACTCTCCCCACTTGGAGAGTCAGTGCCTTTAACCTCCTGTTTGGCCCAGTTTGCAATTTCTGCAGAAAAGGAACAGGAATAGGCAGAACCAATGAGAGACTAGCTGGAGGTGTCTGGACGGGCAAATTTAACTCTCATTTCCCACCAGGAAGAGGAATTAACCAAAGGCTCAGCGAGCCATGCCGGAACCACACTAGGGCCTGAAGCAATCCTGCGGTGTTGCGGCCAGCTCACAAGAAAGCGAGTTGAAGAAAGGAGCTCAGGGGCCCTGTAATTCACACACCTGCAGAGTTCTAAATGACAGCTATCGTCCAAAAATATATTGAAGTAAGGCTGCCAAGAGGACTTGAAAGCGGGGCAGAATTGCAGGAAACCAATTTCAGGAGGTAGACTGGAATTGCATGTAAAGCATAGGAAAAGAGGCAGAACGTCCACAATGATGCACTTGGCCAAAAAGGGCGTATGCGTTTTTTCCTGAATATATTCAGGAAAAAATGCATACGCCCTTTTTGCCCAAGGAAGCAAGCTTGCAAAGGAAATCTGCACTACAATGAAGTCTCACTGCTCCCAGGTCAAAAGGGCCATCTGAAAAAAGAGTAAAATCCAGAAAGGCAGGACAGGCCATGGAGAACTGGAAGTTTTGTTATGCCAATGGGCGTGATGTAAATTGCCAGCAGCCACTCTGGAGAAGTGTATGGTGTTTCCTGAAACATCTAAAAAACAAAGCAACAGAGCCTAGGGCACTTCCACTTATGGTGCTATAGCTTAGGGAAATTAAAATCAAAAAGACACAGCTACCCCAAAGTTTGGGACGGCTCTGTTTACAAGAACCTCGTTTACGGTACAAGTTCAATATCACAGAAAGCGAAAAATGGATAAAGAAGTTGTGGTACTTACGTACAATGCAATATCACTCAGCAATGAAATCTATGTCATCAGGCCAGTAGCAGCATAATGAGTGGATTGAGGTACGATGATTCTAAGTGAAATAAGTCACACAGAAAAAGAAACATCATAAGATATCACTAATACACAGAATGTAAACTTGGCTACACAGGAACTGAATTACAAAACAGAATAGGGTCTCAAATGTAGAAAACCAACTTATGCTTGCTTAAGGGGAAAGGTGAGTTGGGGTGCTGCATAAAACCAGAGATTGAAATTAGCACAGATACCTTTCCATAAGACAAATATGTAATAGAAAAGAGCTACTCCCTGCTCAACGAAGTGGACTCAACACCCCATATTAAACGCCTAAGAATATACTTGACTAGTAAGAATCTTAAAACCTATGGATTTATATGTCTCCGAAAGAGAATCAAGCGTGTGTACAGCGGCATAAACGCAGCAGTGAAAGGATTGGTGAGGTTCGGTGAGCAAATGCAGACCCTTTGAAGTCATATTGCATGGTACCCATTCCATGGTTCTCAACTCTCCAGGTTTAAGGGATTCTTCCTTCAGCTAAAACATGCATGTGGAACCCAGAGTATGATCCACCGTGTGATCGGGAAATGTGTTCAAATGTGTCTCAGATTTCGTCCCCTGGTACTCGGGTGCAACATTCCAGACGCTTTACTAACACTCTCCCCACTTGCAGAGTCAGTGCCTTTAATCTGCTGTTGGGCCCAGTTTGCAATTTCGGCGGAAAATGAACAGGAATAGGGAGAACCAATGAGAGACTAGCTGGAGGTGTCTGGATGGGCAAATTTAACTCTCATTTCTCACCAGGAAGAGGAATTAACCAAAGGCTCAGCATGCCATGCCAGTATCACACTAGGGCCTGAAGCAATCCTGCGGTGTTGCGGCCAGCTCACAAGAAAGCGAGTTGAAGAAAGGAACTCAGGGGCACTGTAATTCACAAACCTGCAGAGATATAAATGACAGCTATCGTCCAAAAATATATTGAAGTAAGGCTGCCAAGAGGACTTGAAAGCGGGGCAGAATTGCAGGAAACCGATTTCAGGAGGTAGACTGGAATTGCATGTAAAGCATAGGAAAAGAGGCAGAACGTCCACAATGATGCACTTGGCCAAAAAGGGCGTATGCGTTTTTTCCTGAATATATTCAGGAAAAAACGCATACGCCCTTTTTGGCCACCCAAGCAAGCTTGCAAAGAAATCTGCACTACAATGAAGTCTCACTGCCCCCCGGTCAAAAGGGCCATCTGAAAAAAGTATAAAATCCAGAAAGGCAGGACAGGCCATGGAGAACTGGGAGCCTTGTTATGCTGATGGGCAGGATGTAAATTGCCAACAGCCACTCTGGAGAAGTGTATGGTGGTTCCTGAAATATCTAAAAAACAAAGCAACACAGCCTAGGGCACTTGCACTTATGGTCCTATAGCTTAGGGAAATTAAAATCAAAAAGACACAGCCACCCCAATGTTTGGGACGGCTCTGTTTACAAGAACCTCGTTTACGGTACAAGTTCAATATCGCAGAAAGCGAAAAATGGATAAAGAAGTTGTGGTCCTTACGTACAATGCAATATCACTCAGCAATGAAATGTATGTCATCAGGCCAGTAGCAGCATAATGAGTGGATTCAGGTACGATGATTCTAAGTGAAATAAGTCACACAGAAAAAGAAACATCATAAGATATCACTAATACACAGAATGTAAACTTCTCTACATAGGAACTGAATTACAAAACAGAATAGGGTCTCAAATGTAGAAAACCAACTTATGCTTGCTTAAGGGGAAAGGTGAGTTGGGGTGCTGCATAAAACCAGAGATTGAAATTAACACAGATACCTTTCCATAAGAAAAATATGTAATAGACAAGAGCTACTCCTTGCTCAACGAAGTGGACACAACACCCCATATTAAACGCCTAAGAATATGCCTGACTAGTAAGAATCTTAAAACCTATGGATATATATGTATCCGAAAGAGAATCAAGCGTGTGTACAGCGGCATAAACGCAGCAGTGATAGGATTTGTGAGGTTCGGTGAGCAAATGAAGACCCTTTGAAGTCATATTGCATGGTACCCATTCCATGGTTCTCAACTCTCAAGGTTTAAGGGATTCTTCCTTCAGCTAAAACATGCATGTGGAACCCAGAGGATGATCCACCGTGTGATCGGGAAACGTGTTCAAATGTGTCTCAGTTTTCGTCCCCTGGTACTCGGGTGCAACATTCCAGATGCTTTACTAACATTCTCCCCACTTGGAGAGTCAGTGCCTTTAACCTCCTGTTTGGCCCAGTTTGCAATTTCTGCAGAAAATGAACAGGAATAGGGAGAACCAATGAGAGACTAGCTGTAGGTGTCTGGACAGGCAAATTTAACTCTCATTTCCCACCAGGAAGAGGAATTAACCAAAGGCTCAGCGAGCCATGCCGGAACCACACTAGGGCCTGAAGCAATCCTGCAGTGTTGCGGCCAGCTCACAAGACAGCGAGTTGAAGAAAGGAGCTCAGGGGCCCTGTAATTCACACACCTGCAGAGTTCTAAATGACAGCTATCGTACAAAAATATATTGAAGTAAGGCTGCCAAGAGGACTTGAAAGTGGGGCAGAATTGCAGGAAACCGATTTCAGGAGGTAGACTGGAATTCCATGTAAAGCATATGAAAAGAAGCAGAACGTCCACAATGATGCACTTGGCCAAAAAGGGCGTATGCGTTTTTTCCTGAATATATTCAGGAAAAAACACATACGCCCTTTTTGGCCAACCAAGCAAGCTTGCAAAGGAAATCTGCACTACAATGAAGTCTCACTGCCCCCCGGTCAAAAGGGCCATCTGAAAAAAGTGTAAAATCTAGAAAGGTAGGACAGGCCATGGAGAACTGGGAGCCTTGTTATGCTGATGGGCGGGATGTAAATTGCCAACAGCCACTCTGGAGAAGTGTATGGTGTTTCCTGAAACATCTAAAAAACAAAGCAACAGAGCCAAGGGCACTTCCACTTATGGTCCTATAGCTTAGGGAAATTAAAATCAAAAAGACACAGCTACCCCAAAGTTTGGGACGGCTCTGTTTACAAGAACCTCGTTTACAGTACAAGTTCAATATCGCAGAAAGCTAAAAATGGATAAGGAAGTTGTGGTACTAACGTACACTGCAATGTCACTCAGCAATGAAATCTCTGTCATCAGGCCCATAGCAGCATAATGAGTGGATTCAGGTACGATGATTCTAAGTGAAATATGTCACACAGAAAAAGAAACATCATAAGATATCACTAATACACGGAATGTAAACTTGGCTACACAGGAACTGAATTACAAAACAGAATAGGGTCTCAAATGTAGAAAACCAACTTATGCTTTCTTAAGGGGAAAGGTGAGTTGGGGTGCTGCATAAAACCAGAGATTAAAATTAGCACAGATACCTTTCCATAAGCCAAATATGTAATAGAGAAGAGCTACTGCTTGCTCAACGAAGTAGACTCAACACCCCATATTAAACGCCTAAGAATATACCTGACTAGTAAGAATCTTAAAACCTATGGATTTATATGTCTCCGAAAGAGAATCAAGCGTGTGTACAGTGGCATAAACGCAGCAGTGATAGGATTGGTGAGGTTCGGTGAGCAAATGCAGACCCTTTGAAGTCATATTGCATGGTACCCCTTCCATGGTTCTCAACTCTCCAGGTTTAAGGGATTTTTCTTTCAGCTAAAACATGCATGTGGAACCCAGAGTATGATCCACCGTGTGATCGGGAAACGTGTTCAAATGTGTCTCAGTTTTCGTCCCCTGGTACTCGGGTGCAACATTCCAGACGCTTTACTAACACTCTCCCCACTTGGAGAGTCAGTGCCTTTAACCTCCTGTTTGGCCCAGTTTGCAATTTCTGCGTAAAATGAACAGGAATAGGGAGAACCAATGAGAGACTAGCTGGAGGAGTCTGGACGGGCAAATTTAACTCTCATTTCCCACCAGGAAGAGGAATTAACCAAACGCTCAGCGAGCCATGCCAGAACCACACTAGGGCCTGAAGCAATCCTGCGGTGTTGCGGCCAGCTCACAAGAAAGCGTGTTGAAGAAAGGAGCTCAGGGGAACTGTAATTCACAAACCTGCAGAGTTATAAATGACAGGTATCATCCAAAATTATACTGAAGTAAGGCTGCGAAGAGGACTTGAAAACGGTGCAGAATTGCTTGAAACCGATTTCAAAAGGTACACGGGAGTCGCTCTTAAAGCATAGGAAAAGAGACAGAACTTGGAAAATAATGCACTTGGCAAAAGAGGGCATATGTGTTTTATCCAGAGCTCTCATAACCGAGGGGAGGAGATTCCCAGCAGGCTCCAACTGCCACCTGAAGGCTCACGTTGTCAAGGCAACGTGAGCAAGCCAGGCAGGAGTTACCTCACAGCAGAGGTCCCAGCTCACAGAAGGGTGAGAAAATCAGCCAACATCAGACTCTCACCAGAGGGCCCACATCACCAAGGGGATGGGAACCAGGCAGGAGTGTCTTCACACCAGTGGGGCCACATCATCGAAAGGTGAGGTACTCAGCACATGTGTCCTCAAACCAGAGGACCCACATCACCAAGGGCCTCGGAGTGAGGCAGGCAGGAGTAGCCTCACAACACTGGGCCCATAGAACAAAAAAGTGAGGAATCCAGCAGTTGGAACCTCCCAGCAGGCGGCCCAGAGCACCGAGGCTATGGGATCCAGGCCACAGTGAACTCACAGAAGAGGGCCCATGTCATGAAACTGAGCAACCCAGCCATTGGGACCTCAGAGCAGGAGGCCCACATCCCCATGGGGATATAAATCTGGTAGGAGTGTCCTCGCACCACTGAGAACGTATCAGAAAATTTTGGGAGACCAGCAGTTAGGGCCTGACACCAGAGGACCCTCATCACCAAGGGAAGGAGGCTCCCAGCAGGCTCCAACTGCCACCAGAGGGCTGACGTCGCCAAGGTGATGTGTGCCAACCAGGCACGAATGACCTCACAGCAGAGGGCCCACCTCAGAGAAGTGTGATGAACCCAGTCAGGATCACACTCGCACCAGAGGGCCCACATCACCAAATGGATTCGAACCAGGCAGGAGTGTCCTCACATGAGTAGGGCCACATCATCTAAAGCTGAGGAACCCAGAACATGTGGCTTCAAACCATAGGACACCCATCATCAAGGGGCTGGGAGTGAGGCAGGCAGGAGGAGCCTCACAAAAGAGGGCCCAAAAATAAGAAAGGTGAGGAGTGACCTCACAGCAGAGGGCCCACCTCACAGAAGGGTGAGGAACACAGCCAGGATCAGACTCTCACCAGAGGGTCCACATCACCAAGGGGATGGGAACAAGGCAGGAGTGTCCCCAAACCAGTGGGACAACATCATCGAAAGGTGAGGATCCCAGCACATGTAGCCTCAAACCAGAGGAACCACATCACTAAGGGGTTCGGAACGAGGCTGGCAGGACCAGCCTCACAACACAGGGTCCATAGAATATAAAAGTTGAGGAATCCAGCAGTTGGAACCTCCCAGCAAGTGGCCCAGAGCACCGAGGCTATGAGATCCAGGCCGCAGTGAACTCACAACAGACGGCCCACATCATGAACCTGTGAGCAGCCCAGCCGTTGGGACCTCAGAACAGAAGGCCCACATCCCCATTGGGATGGGAACCTGGCAGGAGTGGCCTCGCACCACTTAGCACATATCAGAAAATGTTAGGAGCCCAGCAGTTAGGGCCTGACGCCAGGGGGCCCTCATAACTGAGGGGAGGAGACTCCCAGCAGGTTCCAACTGCCAACAGAGGGCCCACGTCTACAAGGAGGCATGCGTCAGCCAGGCAGTAGTGACCTCACAGCAGAGGGCCTATCTCACAGAAGGGTGAGGAACCGAGGCAGGATGAGACTCTCGCCAGAGGGCCCACAACACCAAGGGGATGGAAACCAGTCAGGACTGTCCTCCCACCAGTGGGGCCACATCATCGAAAGGTGAGGAACCCAGCACATGCGGCCTCATATCAGAGGACATACATCACAAAGGGGATGGGAGTGAGGCAGGTAGGAGTAGCCTAAATACAGAGGGCCCAAAGAATAAAAAAGGTGAGGAATCCAGCATTTGGAACCTCCCAGCAGGCGGCCGAGAGCACAGAAGCTATGGGATGCAGGCAGGAGTGAACTAACACCAGAGAGCCCACATCATGAAACTGTGAGCAACCCAGGCGTTGGGACCTCAGAGCAGAAAGCCCACATCCCCATGGGGATGGGAACCTGACAGGAGTGTCACAGGCATCACTGGGCTCACATCAGAAAACGTGGGGAGCCCAGCAGTTATGGCCTGATGCTAGAGGGCCGTCATCACCGAGGGCAGGAGGCTCCCAGCAGGTTCCATGTGCCAAAAGAGGGCCCACGTCGCCAAGGTGATGTGTGCAAGTCAGGCAGGATTGACCTCACAGCAGAGGGCCTACCTCACAGAAGAGTGAGGAACCCAGCCAGGATAAGACTGTCACCAGAAGGCCCACATCACCAAGGGGATGGGAACCAGGCAGGAGTGTCCTCACACCAGTGGGGCCACATCATTGAAAGTTGCGGAACCCAGCACATGTGGCCTCAAACCAGAGGACCCACATCACGAAGGGGTTGCGAGTGAGGCAGGCAGGAGGAGCATCGCAACACAGGACCCATAGAATACAAAAGTTGAGGAATCGAGCAGTTGGAACCTCCCAGCAGGCGGCCCAGAGCACAGAGGCTATGGCATCCAGGCCAGAGTGAACTAACAGCAGAGAGCCCACATCATGAAACTGTGAACAACCCAGCCGTTGGGACTTCAGAGCAGAAGACCCACATCCCAATGGGGATGTGAACCTGGATAGAGTGTCTTCGAACCACTGGGCGCACATCACAAAATGTGGGGAGCCCAGCAGTTAGGGCCTGACGCCAGAGGGCCCTCATCACCAAGGGGCCTCCCCCTTGGTGGCTCCAAGTGCCACCGAAGGCTCATGTCCACAAGGCGAGGTGAGCAAGCCAAGCAGGAGTGACCTCACAGCAGACGGCCCACCTCACAGAAGGGTGAGGAACCCAGCCAGGATCAGACTCTCAACAGAGGGCCCACATCACCAAGGGGATGTGAACCAGGCAGGAGTCTCCTAAGACCATTGGTCCCACATCATCGAAAGGTGAGGAACCCAGCACATGTGGCCTCAAACCAGACGACACACATCACGAAGGGGCTGGGAGTGAGGCAGGCAGGAGGATCCTCACAACAGAGGGCCTAAAAAATTAAAAAAGTGAGGAATCCAGCAGTTGGAACCTCCCAGCAGGCGGCCAAGAGCACAGAGGCTATGGGATCCAGGCCACAGTGAACTAACACCAGAGAGCCCACATCATGAAATTGTGATCAACCCAGCCGTTGGAACCTCAGAGCAGAAGGCCCACATCCCCATGGAGATGGGAACCTAAGAGGAGTGCCCGAGCATCACTGGGCTCACTAAGAAAAGTTGGGGAGCCCAGCAGTTAGGGCCTGACGTCAGAGGGCCCTCATCACAGAGGTGAGGAGGCTCCCAGCAGGGTCCAAGTGCCACCAGAGGGCTCATGTTAACAAGGCGAGGTGAGCAAGCCAGGCAAGAGTTACCTGATAGTAGAGGGCCCACCTCACAGATGGGTGAGGAACCCAGCCAGGATCAGACTCTCACCAGAGGGCCCACATCACAAAGGGGATGGGAACCAGTCAGGATTATCCTCACACCAGTGGGGCCTCATCATCTTAAGGTGAGGAACCCAGCACATGTGTCCTCAAACCAGAGGACCCACATCACCAAGGGCCTTGGAGTGAGGCAGGCAGGAGTAGCCTCACAACACAGGGCACATAATATAAAAAACGTGAGGATTCCAGCATTTAGACCTTCCAGCAGGCGGCTCAGAACACCGAGGCTATGGGATCCAGGCCGCAGTGAACTCACAGCAGAGGGCCCACATCATAAAACTGTGAGCAACCCAGGCGTTGGGACCTCAGCGCAGAAGGCCCACATCCCCATGGGAATGGGAACCTGGCTGGAGTGTCCTCGCACCACTGGGCGCACATCAGAAAATGTGGGGAGCCCACCATTTAGGGCCTGATGCCAGAGGGCCGTCATCACCGAGAGGAGGAGGCACCCTGCACGCTCCAACTGCCACCAGAGGGCTCACGTCTCCAAGGTGACGTGTGCCAGCCAGGCAGGAGTGACCTCACAGCAGAGGGCCTACCTCACAGAACGTTGAGGAACCCAGCCAGGATTAGACTCTCGCCAGAGGGCCCACCTCACCAAGGGGATGGGAACCAGGCAGGAGTGTCCTCACACGAGTGGGGCCACATCATCGAAAGGTGAGGAACGCAGCACATGTGGCCTCAAGCCATAGGACAGTCATCACCAAGGGGCTGGCAGTGAGGCAGGCAGGAGGAGCCTCACAACAGAGGGCACATAGAATAAAAAAGTTGAGGAATCCAGCAGTTGGAACCTCCCAGCAGGCGGCTCAGAGCACCGATGATAAGGGATCCTTGCCGGAGTGAACTCACAGCAGAGGGCCCACATCATGGTACTGTGAGCAAGCCAGCCGTTTTGACCTCAGAGCAGAAGGCCCATATCCCCATGGGGATGGGAACCTGGCAAGAGTGTCCTCACTCACTTGGCACACATCAGAAAATGTGGGGAGCCCAGCAGTTATGGCCTAAGGCAAGAGGGCCCTCATCACTGAGGGGAGGAGGATCCCAGCACACTCCAACTGCCACCAGAGGGCCCACGTCGCCAAGGTGACGTGTGCCAGACAGGCATGAATGACCTCACAGCAGAGGGGCCACCTCACAGACGGGTGGGGAACCCAGCCAGGATCAGACTCTCACCTGAGGGCCCACATCAGCAAGGGGATGGGAACCAGTCAGGACTGTCTTCCCTCCAGTGGGGCCACATCATCGAAAGGTGCGGAACCCAGCACATGTGGCCTCAAATCAGAGGACACATATCACAAAGGGAATGGGAGTGAGGCAGGCAGGAGTAGCCTAAAAACAGAGGGCCCAAAGAATAAGAAAGGTGAGGAATCCAGCAGTTGGAACCTCCCAGCAGGTGGCCGAGAGCACAGAAGCTATGGGATGCAGGCAGGAGTGAACTAATAGCAGAGAGCCCACATCATGAAACTGTGAGCAACCCAGGCGTTGGTACCTCAGAGCAGAAGGCCCACATCCCAATGGGGAGGTGAACCTGGCTGGAGTGTCCTCGCACCACTGGGCGCACATCACAAAATGTGGGGAGACCAGCAGTTAGGGCCTGACGCCAGAGGGCCCTCATCACCGAGGGGAGGAGGCTCCCAGCAGGCTCCAAGTGCCACCAGAGGGCTCATGTCCACAAGGCGAGGTGAGCAAGCCAGGCAGGAGTGACCTCACAGCAGACGGCCCACCTCACAGATGGGTGAGGAACCCAGCCAGGATCAGACTCTCAACAGAGGGCCCACATCACCAAGGGGATGTGAACCAGGCAGGAGTCTCCTAAGACCATTGGTCCCACATCATCGAAAGGTGAGGAACCCAGCACATGTGGCCTCAGACCAGACGACACACATCACGAAGGGGCTGGGAGTGAGGCAGGCAGGAGGATCCTCACAACAGAAGACCCAAAAAATTAAAAAAGTGAGGAATCCAGCAGTTGGAACCTCCCAACAGGTGGCCAAGAGCACAGAGGCTATGGGATCCAGGCCTCTGTGAACTAACACCAGAGAGCCCACATCATGAAAATGTGAACAACCCAGCCGTTGGGACTTCAGAGCAGAAGGCCCACATCCCCATCGAGATGGGATCCTAAGAGGAGTGCCCAAGCATCATTGGGCTCACTAAGAAAAGTTGGTGAGCCCAGCAGTTAGGGCCTGACGCAAGAGGGCCCTCATCAACGAGGGGAGGAGATCCTCAGCACGCTCCTACTGCCACCACATGGCTGACTTCACCAAGGCAATGTGTGCCAGCCATGCAGGAGTGACCTATCAGCAGTGACCTCCCTCACAGAAGGGTGAGGAACACAGCCAGGAACAGACTCTCACCAGGGGGTCCACATAACCACGTAGATGAGAACCCGGCAGGAGTGTCCTCACACTAGTGGGGCCACATCATCGAAAGGTGAGGAACCCAGCAAAGGTGGCCACAAACCAGAGGACCCACATCACCAAGGGGTTGAGAGTGAGGTAGGTGTCTGGACGGGCATATTTAACACTCATTTCCCACCAGGAAGAGGAATTAACCAAAGGCTCAGCGTGCCCTGCCAGAAGCAGATTAGGGCCTGAAGCAGTCTTGCGGGTTTGCGGCCAGCTCACAAGAAAGCGAGTTGAAGAAAGGAGCTCAGGGGCCCTGTAATTCACAAACCTGCAGAGTTATAAATGACAGATAACGTCCAAAAATATATTGAAGTAAGGCTGCCAAGAGGACTTGAAAGCGGGGCAGAATTTCAGGAAACCGATTTCAGGAGGTAGACTGGATTTGCATTTAAAGCATAGGAAAAGAGGCAGAACATCGACAATGATGCACTTGGCAAAAAAAGGGCGTATGAGTTTGTTCCTGAATATATTCAGGAAAAAACACATACACCCTTTTTGGCAAACCAAGCAAGCTTGCAATGGAAATCCGAACTACTATGAAGTGTCACTTCCCCCCGGTCTAAAGGGCCATCTGAAAAAAGTGTAAAATCCAGAAAGGCAAGACAGGCCATGGAGAAAAAGGAGCCTTGTTATGCTGATGGGCGGGATGTAAATTGCCAACAGCCACTCTGGAGAAGTGTATGGTGTTTCCTGAAACATCTGAAAAACAAAGCAACAGAGTCTAGGGCATTTCCACTTATGGTCCTATAGCTTAGGGAAATTAAAATCAAAAAGACACAGCCACCCCAAAATTTGGGACGGCTCTGTTTACAAGAACCTCGTTTACGGTCCAAGTTCAATATCACAGAGAGCAAAAACTGGATAAAGAAGTTGTGGTACTTATGTACAATGCAATATCACTCAGCAATGAAATCTGTGTCACCAGGCCTGTACCAGCATAATGAGTGGATTGAGGCACGGTGATTCTAAGTGAAATAAGTAACACAGAAAAAGAAACATCATAAGGTATCACTAATGCACGGAATGTAAACTTGGCTACACATGAACTGAATTACAAAACAGAACAGGGTCTCAAGTTTAGAAAACCAACTTATGCTTGCTTAAGGGGAAAGGTGAGTTGGGGTGCTGCATAAAACCAGAGTTTGAAATTAGCACAGATACCGTTCCATAAGCCAAATATGTAATAGACAAGACCTACCCCTTGTTCATCGAAATGGACTCAACAATGAGGTATCACCTCACACCTGTTAGAATGGGCATCATCTGAAAATCTACAAACAACAAATGCTGGAAAGGGTGTGGAGAAAAGGAAGCCTCTTCCACTATTGTTGGGAATATAAATTGATACAGTCACTATGGAGAACAATATGGAGTTTCTTAAGAAACTAATAATAGAATTACCATATGATACAGCAATCCCAGTACTGGACATATACCCAGACAAAACCATAAATCAAAAAGAGACATTCACCGTAATGTTCATTGCATCACTATTTACAATATCGAGGTAATGGAAGCAACCTAAATGCCCACAGACAGACGAATGCATAAAGATGTGGTACATATATAAAATGGAATATTACTAAGCCATGAAAGGAATGAAATTGGGTCATTTGTAGAGACGTCGATGGATCTAGAGACTGTCATACAGAGTGAAGTAAGTCAGAAAGAGAAAAACAAATCTTGTATATTCATGCATATATGTGGAACCTAGAAAAACTGTACAGATTAACCGTTTTGCAAGGCATAAATAGAGCAACAGATGTAGACAACAATCGTATGGACAACAAGGGGGGAAAGCTCTTGGGGGTGGTGGTGGTGGGAGGAGTTGAGAGATTGGGATTGGCATGTAAACATTTATATGTATAAAATAGATAACCAATAAGAACCTGCTGTATAAAAATATAAAATAAAATTCAAAATTAAAAAGAAATAAAATTTAAAAAATAAAACAGAAAAAACAATTATTCCCTTCACATACATGTATTTATATGAATAAATTATTTCCATGCTTATATCTGTAAATACAAAAAAGAGGAATAAAATCTACCTTGAACCAAAAACAAAAAAGAGAAAAAAAAAACAGAACCCACCAGTTACTCAGAGGAAAACCGTATCAGGGCACTTGCTCCAGTTGTAAACAATTCTGAAGTTGGTCAGTGGTGGGGAATCGTCTCCCATTCAGCCAGCAGCCCCCACACAACAAGCGTCCTCATTGCAAAGCTGGGGCACTGTGCCGAGGCATCTGTGAGTAAACGTGAGCTGAGCCCCAGGCCAGTTGCTGCTGAACTGTTCCCACCCTTCCCAGGTAAAACACCTGAATATATACAAGGACTTGAAAGCCTAGAGGAAGGGCCATGGAGCCACACGAGTGACAGCATGCCAGCTGACTTGGTGCCTGCAGGCCAGCCAGGATGGTCCTGGCCCTGGGTGCTCTTCTGGAAGATTTCCATTTCCCTGCCTGAGATACCCGTCCTGTCCCTGCCCCCACTGCTTTTTTCCTTCCTCACCTCTGCCCAGGGAGCAATTCCAGCAGCAGGTATGGGTGACACATCCTCTTCTTTAGCAGGTGGCAGCCTGGCAACTGCTGCAGAAAGTCCAGCAGAGCCCCACTCACACTGGGCCACCCACAAAGCCGTGGCCTCTCACTCCCTCCCACCAGCCCAGCCCCGAGACTGCTGACAGGGCAGAGAAAATGGCGTCAGACACAGCTGCAGGGGCTCTTGCTGCCTGGAGTGGTATTTATATTGATCTCAACCCAGGCACACCTGGGGAGGGCTGGCCGGCACCGTAAGGCTGCCCAGGTCAGCCAATCGTCACCCCTCAGGGGCTCACAGTTGCAGAAAATGGAACTTGCTGAACCGGCCAGGTCCAAGGAACAGGTGTGGGCTCCTGAGAGTCAGGATAGACAAGGGGCTGCAGCTTTGGCTTGTTTTCTAATCATTTTATCTGGCCCATGAGTGGGAGACAACTTCAAGAAAACCCTCTCCTAATGAGAGGAACCCAGGAGTCAGGGAGAGGAGGGGTGGGTGGTGGTTGGAGACAGAGGCCTGGTGCCCCGGGTGCAGTGGAAGTCTCTGGAAGACCAGGTGGAGGGAGGCCACACAGAGTGATGCCCAGGGTCACAGACCTGTCGGAGCTGCTGTTTGTTAGTTCAAGTCCTGCTCTGAGGTGCTCTGTGTCAGCTCTGAGCGACAGGTGAGCTGGGGGTGCTCTTCAATGAGGGCTATGTGCACGGTTCCTGTGTGCCCAGCCCTGCCACGGTACCTGCAAGGGTAGCTCTGTATCCTGGGAGGGGCCTGACCACGAGAGCCCCGTGGGCTGGCTTGGGGGTGGGGTACCTGCCCAGGAGAGCTCCATATCCTGGGATTGGCCTGACCACGAGAGCTCCATGGGCTGCTGGGGACCTGGTAAAGGATGTCAGGACAGTCAGTGAAGCCACCGAGGATATACCTCCAGTTGCTCCTAATTCCTACACCCTGCTGGTCATTCTACCAACCACCAGGACATGGTATTCTGTATTAGTCTTCAATGATGCCTTCTTTTGTATTCCATTAGTCCCAGAGTCACAAGAAATTTTGGCTTGTGAGTGGCAGGACTCAACATACAACTAAAACAATACTTCCGGGCCGTCTTGCCCCAAGGGTTCAAAAATTCCCACACCATCTTTGGGGAAAGCTTAGCTAAAGACCGAAAAGTTCTACCTCTGGAAAAGGAAACCCTCCTTCAATATGCAGACGACATTCTGATCGCCAGCCCTACTAAGGAGGCCTCTGAACTACCAAGCCAATAAAGGATAGAAGTTGTCCAAGAAAAAGCTCAAATATCACAGACTGCGGTGACCTGCCTGGGCTTCATTCTCACACAAGGTCGGAGAAGCCCATCCCAGGAAAGGGAAGAAACCATTTGCAGCCTTACCCCTTTCTAAAACGAGAAGACAGCTTAGGGGTTCCTGGGGAGGCCAGGGTTTGCTGCTTCTGGATCCCTAACTACAGTCTACTAGCTGGGCCTCTATATGAAACACTGAAAGGAAAAGATGATGATCCTTTTGAACAGAATCCAGAAGTGGCCTTTCAAGAATGGAAAGAGCAGTCAATTCAGACCCTTGCCCTGGAACTCCCTAATTGAGCTAAACCCTTTGACCTTTCCATTCCCGGTGAAAGGTGAATCGCCATTGGAGAATTAGTGCAAAAACTGGGACCACTTGAAATGGAACAACGCAAGAATGCCATCCAGGTAGGATAAACTACAGTCACCAAGGGGCTTGGCCCACTGCCACATCTGGCCAAGATACTGGCGGTATCTAAAAACCTGGAAATCAGCAGCCCAAAAGGCCACCTCCCTCCTAAGGGAAAAGGACCCCACGTGGTGATCCTAATCACCAACCATGCCCTGAAGTTGCAGGGTTCGCTCCGTGGGCACACCGACCTCGAGTGAGGAGGCCCTCCAACTCCAACATCCAGAGAGATAACCGGGGGCAGCAGGGCACCATGACGACTCGTGTGAACATCACTTGACCTGGAGTTTCTCTCATAAAACAACAATAGTGTGTCCCGAAGGAGTAGACTACTGCTTGCAGGACTTACTGCACCCGGAGGGGAGCTAATAATCTTGGTGGGGGAACCGTATATCACACTGTCACCATAGAAAAGCCTACAGACACCGTGATGATGGTGGCCAATAAGACCGGCTGGACTCCTGTTTACTTCAAAAGGCTGTTGACTCAGTGGCCATCATGGTCCTTGATCACCACTGACCCTGGACTGTCTGGGAGTTGAGCGGGCAGGGCTCTGACACCTGGTGCTGTTTTTACGTTAATTCAGGGACCTAATTGAAGAAAGAGCAGACTACTGGTCAGAGCATCTAGGCTGGCAGAAACGGTCAGCCTAAGGTGGCCGAACAAATGTGGGGCGGGGTGAAACCGGCCCCCACAACGTCTCTGCACATCTCTTTCCTGGACCCTTAAAGGTCATTAGAATCTATAACACTTCCAATGCTGGTGCTCAGGCGGACGAGCAGGGAGGCAGGGGTCCTGGGGCCAATCAACGTCACCTGGAGGCTGCTGGGGAGAAGTTCTGACCCTCGTCCCCTGGTATGAGGGCTCCCAACTCAGCACTCAGCAGTTACAGAAGAAGGGTCTGCACCCTCAGCACTCCAAGAATGAGGAATGGGACAAAAGGCAGAGGAGGGGTTTGTCCCCAGCAAAGCCCATTAAAAATCCCTGGGAGATAAAAATAGAATCTGGGCAATAAAGTCAAGTCTGACCTTTTTTATCCTTTGTGCTTTGTCTAATTTCACGTGCTCCTAGGGTCCCGCATACAGAGGTTCCACACCCGGCACTTCAGACCAGATTTCCTAGTGCAGAATGGCTGGGTCGACACCTCAGCTCCTGGGGCCCAGTGCAGACTCCGAGATATAGAGCCTGAGCTGCAGCCAACCCGGCCCTCGAGAGCTCCACCCCCTCCCTCCCACTGACTCTGACAGGATCTCTACACAGCAGCCCAGCCCACAGCCCACGGGGTAGTGCATGCTCTCACCTCTCCATTCTCTGATCAAAATATAAAGTTTCCTTTGCTTGTGAACCAAACTCAGTCTCGATCTGTTGGCCCCAATGACACTGGGCAGGGGGACACTTGTTGGGGTCCACTCTGGAGGATCAGTAACAGAAATTGAGACTACTGTAACTTCAATGAACAGATGTGTGAGCCAAACTGTAGTTAACATAGAACAGTTTATAAGGCTCGGGTAAAATAAGATGTTTCTAACACTTCCATTTGATATTTCCATCACTTTATTATAAGCAAGTTCAGTGAAAAGGTTTGTCTTATTTGTCAGGTCAATATTAGAGAAATGAAGTGATTTCTTTCCAAGGATGTACATCTAATAATCTTGGTTAAAGCTTCAATCTTGTTTTAAATGCTTTTCCATTGAAAATGATACCTCTCTTTCAGCTCCCCCATTTCTGAGAAGTATAAAATCTTATAATTTATTATTACCAAAGGGGAAAGGTGGGAGGAGGGATAAATTAACAGTTTGGAATTAAAACATACACACTGCTATGTATAAAATAGATCATCAACAAGGAACTACTGTATAGCACAGGGAACTACACTCAATATTTTGCAATAACCTATAAGGGGAAATAATCGGAAAAAGAATAGATATTTTTATTGACATCATCTATCAATGACAGTTAAAGTGTAACCTAAGGGAAGCCGGTGGTGAGTGCTTCTGACCCTGAAGACTTCAATCATCTAAAGTTTGGACTCTGCCTACTTCCCAAGGCCCTTAATGAACATATGTGTAGCCGTAGCTTAAAAATTTCCCCAGTTTGGGTTTCGGGGAGACACTGATTTTGAAAAAGCCCTGGTGTTCTCCTTACATGAATGGGACCCTTCCTACTGCTAAAACATGTCTGTCACACCCAGAGGATGGTATACCGTCTGATCGGGAAGAATTTGGAAAAGGCATCTCATCTCCTCATCTCCTGGTGCTCGGGTTCACCCCTCCAGCGTCTTCACTAACAGTCTCCCCACTTGGAGATGTCAGCACTGTCAACATCCTGTTGCGTACAGTTTGGAATTTGCCCAGAGGATGAAGCGGAAGGATGAGGAACAATGAGAGACAAGTCCTAGGTGTTCAGACAGGCACATGTCACTCTAATTTCCAATCAGGAAGACGAATTGACCAAAGGCTAGGGTTGCCCATGGAAACAGTATAGGGCTTGAGGAAATCCCACTGCTTTGTGGCCAGTTCCCATAAACACAAGTTGAACAATGGAACTCAGGGGCAGTAAAATTCACGAAACTGCAGAGTTGAAAATATCTATCACTGAAAAATGTCTTGAGGAAAGTCAAAGAAAAGGATTGGTAAGCAAGGGAGAATGACAGGAAAGGGATTTGAGGAGGTAGAAAGGACTCGCCATTAAGCACAAGAAAAGGGGCTGAACATTGCCAACATTGCAGTTGGCCAAAAAGGCTGTATGCGTTTTTTTCTGTATATATTCAAGAAAAGGGCATACACTTTTTTAGCCAACCAAACAGGTGGGCACTGGAAATCAATACTACAAAAGATATCACTTCGCATCAGTCAGAAAAGCCATCCTCATAAAGTGTAAACACCAGAAATGCAGGACAGGGCAAGGAGAAGAGGGAGCCCTGTGAGGCTTATAGTGGAAATGTATATTGCCAACGGCCATTCTGGAGAAGTGTATTGTGTTTACTAAAGCATCTAAAAAATGAGCTACAGAGCATAGGGCACTTGCACTCATGGGCGTATATCTTGGGAAAAACAAAAATCGAGAGGACACAGGCACCCCAATGTTTACTGCCTCTCTGTTTAAAAGATCCTCGACTAGGATATAACTTAAATGTCTCTGGAGGGAAAAAATGGATAGAGATGTGGTACTTATGTAGAGTGGAATATTACTCAGCCTGGAAATCAATGAAATATGGCCAGTTGTAACAACTCCGGAGGAGTTACGTATGATCATTCTAAGTGACATAATTCAAAAAGAAAAAGACACATATCATAAGATATCACTTAAAGGTGGAATCCAAAATGGCTACACATGAAATAAATTACAAAACAAAAACATAGTCAAATATGTAGAAAACACGCGTAAGGCTGCTAAACGGGAAAGGTGGGGAGGGGTGAGGCATCATCCAGGAGGTTGAAATTAGCAAAGATACCATTCCAAATACCAAACTGATAATCAACAAGGCCTACACGGTAGCTAAAAGAACTGCACTCAGCACACTCAAGTCACCGGAAAAGAATATCTATGACTGGTAAGAATCTGAAAAAGAATTTATTGATGTCTCTCTGTACGTGAATCAAGTGGATGTACAGCAGCAAGAAACAGAGCTTTGAAAATCAGTTGTAACCAATATAGTAATAAATTGAAAAAAATAAACGACAGAGAGACAGAGAAAACCTCTTACAACTTTTCCTCAGGGACGGTGATGCAACATGGATTGAACACATCTAGACCCACAGCAGGATGAGACATAAGGCTGGAAACTGTTCGCGCTAAGAGAAATGTGAGGTTGGGTGAGGAAATGCACACCCTTTAAAGTAATACTACCTGGTACCCATTCAATGGGTCCCAAATCTGCAGGTTCAAGGAATCTTCCTACAGCTAAAACATGCATGGAAAACATGCATGGAAAACACCATGTGATCGGGAGATGTGTCTAAAATGCACCTCATTTATCCTCTCCTGGTGCTCCTGTTCATCATTCCAGCCACGTTACTTAGAATCTCCCCACTTAGAGAATCAGCACATTTAAACTTCTGTTTCACACATTTTGCAAATTGTGAGGAGGATGAACGGGAAGAGGGGGAACCAATGAGAGAATAGTTGTAGGGGTTTGGACGGGCACATGTCACTCTAATTTCCCATTAAGAGTAAGAATTAAAAAAAGGCTCAGCCCGCCTCGCCGGAGCCAAAATAGGGCCTGAAGCAATCCTGCGGCTTTGAGGCCAGCTCACAAAAGAGCAACTTAAAAAATGGAGCTCAGGGTCACTGCAATTCACAAACCTGCAGAGTTATAAATGAAAACTAACGTCCAAAAATATGTTGAGGTAAGGCAAAGAAGAGGATCTGAATGCAAGACAGAATTGCAAGAAACAGATTTCAAGAGATAGATTGGACTCGTCCTTAAAGTACATGAAAAGCGGCAGAATTTCGACAATGATGTAGTTGGCCCAAAAGGGAGTATGCGTTTTTTCCTGAATATATCCAGGAAAAAACGCATACGCACTTTATGGGCAACCAAGCAAGCAAGCAATGCAAATGTGCACAACAAAGAAGTCTCATTTCCCACCGGTCAAAAGGGCCATCCGAAAAAATTGTAAAAACCAGAAATGCAGGACAGGCCATGGAGAACAGGGAGCCTTTATACGCTGATGGACAGTGTGTGAACTGCCGAGAGCCACTCTGGAGAAGTGTATGGTGGTTCCTAAATCATCTAAAAAACAGAGCTACAGAGCATAGGGCACTTCCAATCATGGAAGTATATCTAGGGAAGTCTAAAAATCAACAAGACACAAGCACACCACAGTTTAGGGCTACTCTGTTTACAAGAACCTCAACTTCAGTACACCTTAAATATCCCAGGAAAGAGAACAATGGATAAAGAAAATGTGGTACTTATGTACAATGGAATATCTCTTCACCATGAAATCAATGTAATAAGGCTAGTAGAAGGATAAAGAGTGGATTTAGGTCCGATAATACTACTTGAAATAAGTCAAACAGAAAAAGAAACATATCATAAGATATCACTTATAGAGGGAGGATAAATATGGCTGCACAAAAAATGAATTACAAAACAGAACAGTGTCTCACATTTAGAAAACACACTTATGTCAGCTTAAGGGGAAAGGAGAGGTGGGGTGATGCATAAAACCAGAGTTTGAAATTAGCACAGATACCGTTCAATAAACCAAATAGGTATTAGACAAGATCTACACCTTGCTCAATGAACTGGCCTCAACACACCCTATACACCGCAGAGAAATATATCTGAGTAATAAGAATCTTAAAACCCATGTATTGATATATCTCCATAAGGGAATCAAGTGTGTGCAGAGCGGCACAAACACAGCAGTGAAAATGAGCTAAACCCCATTATAGAAATAAATTTTAAAACCAAAACGCAGAAACAATGAAAGAGAGAAAAATTCTTACAAAATTCGCTCAGGGGCTGTGATGCAACCTGTAATGACCACATATAAACCCACAGCTGGATAAGACATAAGGCTGGACACTTGGGGCTGAGAGCATTGGTGAGCTTTGGTGAGCAACTGCCGAAAGTTTAATGCAATACTTCATACTACTCATTCCAAGGGTCCCAACACTCCAGGTTGAAGGGAATCTTCCTACAGCTAAACCATGCATGGGGAATCCAGCAGATGGTATACCATATGATCGGGAAAGGTTTCTAAAACGCACCTCATTTTCCTCTCCTGGGGCTCCGGATCAACATTCCAGCCACTTTACTAACAATATCTCCACATGGAGAGTCAATGCCTTTAAGTTCCGGTATCGCACACTCTGCAGTTAGTGCAGAGGATGAATGGGAATAGGGGGAACCAGTGAGAAAATAGCTGTAGCGGTTTCAATGGGCACATGTCACTCTAATTTCACATCAGGAAGAAGAATTAACCAAAGGCAGAGCAAGGCGCCCCAGAAGAAGGATAGGGCCTGAAGAAATCCTGTGGATATGAGGCAAGATCACAAAAATAAGAGCTGAAAAATGGAGCTAAGGGCCACTGCAATTCAAAAACCTGCAGAGTTATAAAGGCCAACTATTTTCCAAACGTATATTGAGGTAAGGCTATGAAGAGGCACTGACAGCAAGGCAGAATTGCAGGAAACCGATTTCAAGAGGTAGACAGGAACTGCATTGAAAACATACGAAAAGACTCAGAACGACGACAATGATGCACTTGTCCAAAAAGGGCGTATGCGTTTCTTCCTGAATATATTCAGGAAGAAACGCATACGCCCTTTCTGGCCAACCAAGCAAGCTTGCAAAGGAAATCTGCACTACAATGAAGTCTCACTGCCCCCCGGTCAAAAGGGCCATCTGAAAAAAGTGTAAAATCCAGAACGGCAGGACAGGCCATGGAGAACTGGGAGCCTTTTTGTGCTTATGGGCAGGATGTAAATTGCCAACAGCCACTCTGGAGAAGTGTATGGTGTTTCCTGAAACATCTAAAAAACAAAGCAACAGAGCCTAGGGCACTTCCACTTATGGTCCTATAGCTTAGTGAAATTAAAATCAAAAAGACACAGCCACCCCAAAGTTTGGAACGGCTCTGTTTACAAAAACCTCGTTTACGGTACAAGTTCAATATCGTAGAAAGCAAAAAATGGATAAAGAAGTTGTGGTACATACGTAGAATGGAATATCATTCAGCAATGAAATCTATGTCATCAGGCCCGTAGCAGCATAATGAGTGGATTCAGGTACGATGATTCTAAGTGAAATAAGTCACACAGAAAAAGAAACATCATAAGATATCCCTAATACACGGAATGTAAACTTGGCTACCCAGGAAATGAATTACAAAACAGAACAGGGTCTCAAATGTAGAACCAACTTATGCTTGCTAAAGGGGAAAGGTAAGTTGGTGTGCTGCATAAAACAAGAGATTGAAATGAGCACAGATACCGTTCAATAAGCCAAATATGTAATAGACTAGACCTACTCCTTGCTCAACGAAGTGGACTCAACACCACATATTAAACGCCTAAGAATATACCTGACTAGTAAGAATCTTAAAACCTATGGATTTATATGTCTCCGAAAGAGAATCAAGCGTGTTTACAGCGGCATAAACGCAGCAGTGATAGGATTGGTGAGGTTCGGTGAGCAAATGCAGACCCTTTGAAGTCATATTGCATGGTACCCATTCCATGGTTCTCAACTCTCCAGGTTTAAGGGATTCTTCCTTCAGCTAAAACATGCATGTGGAACCCAGAGTATGATCCAACGTGTGATTGGGAAACGTGTTCAAATGTGTCTCAGTTTTCATCCCCTGGTAATCGGGTGCAACATTCCAGACGCTTTACTAACACTCTCCCCCACTTGGAGAGTCAGTGCCTTTAACCTCCTGTTTGGCCCAGTTTGCAATTTCTGCGGAAAATGAACAGGAATAGGGAGAACCAATGAGATACTAGCTGGAGGGTTATGGACGGGCAAATTTAACTCTCATTTCCCACCAAGAAGAGGAATTATCGAAAGGCTCAGCGAGCCATGCCGGAACCACACTAGGGCCTGAAGCAATCCTGCGGTGTTGCGGCCAGCTCACAAGAAAGCGAGTTGAAGAAAGGAGCTCAGGGGAACTGTAATTCACACACCTGCAGAGTTCTAAATGACAGCTATCGTCCAAAAATATATTGAAGTAAGGCTGCCAAGAGGACTTGAAAGCGGGGCAGAATTGCAGGAAACCGATTTCAGGAGGTAGACTGGAATTGCATGTAAAGCATAGGAAAAGAGGCAGAACGTCCACAATGATGCACTTGGCCAAAAAGGGCGTCTGCGTTTTTTCCTGAATATACTCAGGAAAAAACGCATACGCCCTTTTTGGCCAACCAAGCAAGCTTGCAAAGGAAATCTGCACTACAATGAAGTCTCACTGCCCCCCGGTCAAAAGGGACATCTGAAAAAAGTGTAAAATCCAAAAAGGCAGGACAGGCCAAGGAGAAATGGGAGCCTTGTTATGCTGATGGGCGTGATGTAAATTGCCAACAGCCACTCTGGAGAAGTGTATGGTGTTTCCTGAAACATCTAAGAAACAGAGCAACACAGCCTAAGGCACTTCCACTTATGGTCCTATAGATTAGGGAAATTAAAATCAAAAAGACACAGCCACCGGAATGTTTGGGACGGCTCTGTTTACAAGAACCTCGTTTACAATACAAGTTCAATATCACAGAAAGCGAAAAATGGATAAAGAAGTTGTGGTACTTACATACAATGCAATATCACTCAGCAATGAAATGTATGTCATCAGGCCAGTAGCAGCATAATGAGTGGATTCAGGTACGATGATTCTAAGTGAAATAAGTCACACAGAAAAAGAAACATCATAAGATATCACTAATACACGGAATGTAAACTTGGTTACACAGGAACTGAATTACAAAACAGAATAGGGTCTCAAATGTAGAAAACCAACTTATGCTTGCTTAAGGGGAAAGGTGAGTTGGGGTGCTGCATAAAACCAGAGATAGAAATTAGCACAGATACCTTTCCATAAGCCAAATATGTAATAGGCAAGAGCTACTGCTTGCTCAACGAAGTGGACTCAACACCCCATATTAAACGCCTAAGAATATACCTGACTAGTAAGAATCTTAAAACCTATGGATTTATATGTCTCTGAAAGAGAATCAAGCATGTGTACAGCGGCATAAATGCAACAGTGATAGGATTGGTGAGGTTCGGTGAGCAAATGCAGACCCTTTGAAGTCATATTGCAGGGTTCCCATTCCATGGTTCTCAACTCTTCAGGTTTAAGGGATTCTTCCTTCAGCTAAAACATGCATGTGGAACCCAGAGTATGATCCAACGTGTGATCGGGAAACGTGTTCAAATATGTCTCAGTTTTCATCCCCTGGTACTCGGGTGCAACATTCCAGACGCTTTACTAACACTCTCCCCACTTGGAGAGTCAGTGCCTTTAACCTCCTGTTTGGCCCAGTTTGCAATTTCTGTGGAAAATGAACAGGAATAGGGAGAACAAATGAGAGACTAGCTGGAGGAGTCTGGACGGGCAAATTTAACTCTCATTTCCCACCAGGAAGAGGAATTAACCAAAGGCTCAGCGTGCCATGCCGGAACCACACTAGGGCCTGAAGCAATCCTGCGGTGTTGCGGCCAGCTCACAAGAAAGCGAGTTGAAGAAAGGAACTCAGGGGCCCTGTAATTCACAAACCTGCAGAGTTATAAATGACAGCTATCGTCCAAAAATATATTGAAGTAAGGCTGCCAAGAGGACTTGAAAGCGGGGCAGAATTGCAGGAAACCGATTTCAGGAGGTAGACTGGAATTGCATGTAAAGCATAGGAAAAGAGGCAGAACGTCCTCAATGATGCACTTGGCCAAAAAGGGCGTATGCGTTTTTTCCTGAATATACTCAGGAAAAAACGCAGACACACTTTTTGGCCAACCAAGCAAGCTTGCAAAGGAAATCTGCACTACAATGAAGTCTCACTGCCCCCCGTTCAAAAGGGCCATCTGAAAAAAGTGTAAAATCCAGAAAGGCAGGACAGGCCATGGAGAACTGGGAGCCTTATTATGCTGATGGGCGGGATATAAATTGCCAACAGCCACTCTGGAGAAGTGTATGGTGTTTCCTGAAACATCTAAAAAACAAGCAACAGAGCCTAGGGCACTTCCACTTATGGTCCTATAGATTAGGGAAATTAAAATCAAAAACACAGCCACCCCAAAGTTTGGGACAGCTCTGTTTACAAGAACCTCGTTTACGGTACAAGTTCAATATCGCAGAAAGCGAAAAATGGATAAAGAAGTTGTGGTACTTACGTACAATGCAATATCACTCAGCAATGAAATCTATGTCATCAGGCCAGTAGCAGCATAATGAGTGGATTCAGGTACGATGATTCTAAGTGAAATAAGTCACACAGAAAAAGAAACATCATAAGGTATCACTAATACACGGAATGTAAACTTGGCTACACAGGAACTGAATTACAAAACAGAACAGGGTCTCAAATGTAGAAAACCAACTTATGCTTGCTTAAGGGGAAAGGTGAGTTGGGGTGCTGCAGAAAACCAGAGATTGAAATTAACACAGATAGCTTTCCATAAGACAAATATGTAATAGACAAGAGCTACTCCTTGCTCAACGAAGCGGACTCAACACCCCATATTAAACGCCTAAGAATATACCTGACTAGTAAGAATCTTAAAACCTATGGATTTATATGTCTCCGAAAGAGAATCAAGCGTGTGTACAGCGGCATAAAGGCAGCAGTGAAAGGATTGGTGAGGTTCGGTGAGCAAATGAAGACCGTTTGAAGTCATATTGCATGGTACCCACTCCATGGTTCTCAACTCTCCAGGTTTAAGGGATTCTTCCTTCAGCTAAAACATGCATGTGGAACCCAGAGTATAATCCACCGTGTGATCGGGAAACGTGTTCAAATGTGTCTCAGTTTTCGTCTCCTGGTACTCGGGTGCAACATTCCAGACGCTTTACTAACACTCTCCCCACTTGGAGAGTCAGTGCCTTTAACCTCCTGTTTGGCCCAGTTTGCAATTTTTGCAGAAAAGGAACAGGAATAGGCAGAACGAATGAGAGACAAGCTGGAGGTGTCTGCCCGGGTAAATTTAACTCTCATTTCCCACCAAGAAGAGGAATTAACCAAAGGCTCAGCGAGCCATGCCGGAACCACACTAGGGCCTGAAGCAATCCTGCGGTGTTGCGGCCAGCTCACAAGAAAGCAAGTTGAAGAAAGGAGCTCAGGGGCCCTGTAATTCACACACCTGCAGAGTTCTAAATGACAGCTATCGTCCAAAAATATATTGAAGTAAGGCTGCCAAGAGGACTTGAAAGCGGGGCAGAATTGCAGGAAACCAATTTCAGGAGGTAGACTGGAATTGCATGTAAAGCATAGGAAAAGAGGCAGAACGTCCACAATGATGCACTTGGCCAAAAAGGGCGTATGCGTTTTTTCCTGAATATATTCAGGAAAAAATGCATACGCCCTTTTTGGCCAAACAAGCAAGCTTGCAAACGAAATCTGCACTACAATGAAGTCTCACTGCTCCCAGGTCAAAAGGGCCATCTGAAAAAAGAGTAAAATCCAGAAAGGCAGGACAGGCCATGGAGAACTGGTAGTTTTGTTATGCCAATGGGCGTGATGTAAATTGCCAACAGCCACTCTGGAGAAGTGTATGGTGTTTCCTGAAACATCTAAAAAACAAAGCAACAGAGCCTAGGGCACTTCCACTTATGGTGCTATAGCTTAGGGAAATTAAAATCAAAAAGACACAGCTACCCCAAAGTTTGGGACGGCTCTGTTTACAAGAACCTCGTTTATGGTACAAGATCAATATCGCAGAAAGCGAAAAATGGATAAAGAAGTTGTGGTACTTACGTACAATGCAATATCACTCAGCAATGAAATCTATCTCATCAGGCCAGTAGCAGCATAATGAGTGGATTGAGGTACGATGATTCTAAGTGAAATAAGTCACACAGAAAAAGAAACATCATAAGATATCACTAATACACAGAATGTAAACTTGGCTACACAGGAACTGAATTACAAAACAGAATAGGGTCTCAAATGTAGAAAACCAACTTATGCTTGCTTAAGGGGAAAGGTGAGTTGGGGTGCTGCATAAAACCAGAGATTGAAATTAGCACAGATACCTTTCCATAAGACAAATATGTAATAGAAAAGAGCTACTCCCTGCTCAACGAAGTGGACTCAACACCCCATATTAAACGCCTAAGAATATACCTGACTAGTAAGAATCTTAAAACCTATGGATTGATATGTCTCCGAAAGAGAATCAAGCGTGTGTACAGCGGCATAAACGCAGCAGTGAAAGGATTGATGAGGTTCGGTGAGCAAATGCAGACCCTTTGAAGTCATATTGCAGGGTTCCCATTCCATGGTTCTCAACTCTTCAGGTTTAAGGGATTCTTCCTTCAGCTAAAACATGCATGTGGAACCCAGAGTATGATCCAACGTGTGATTGGGAAACGTGTTCAAATATGTCTCAGTTTTCATCCCCTGGTACTCGGGTGCAACATTCCAGACGCTTTACTAACACTCTCCCCACTTGGAGAGTCAGTGCCTTTAACCTCCTGTTTGGCCCAGTTTGCAATTTCTGCGGAAAATAAACAGGAATAGGGAGAACAAATGAGACACTAGCTGGAGGAGTCTGGACGGGCAAATTTAACTCTCATTTCCCACCAGGAAGAGGAATTAACCAAAGGCTCAGCGTGCCATGCCGGAACCACACTAGGGCCTGAAGCAATCCTGCGGTGTTGCGGCCAGCTCACAAGAAAGCGAGTTGAAGAAAGGAACTCAGGGGCCCTGTAATTCACAAACCTGCAGAGTTATAAATGACAGCTATCGTCCAAAAATATATTGAAGTAAGGCTGCCAAGAGGACTTGAAAGCGGGGCAGAATTGCAGGAAACCGATTTCAGGAGGTAGACTGGAATTGCATGTAAAGCATAGGAAAAGAGGCAGAACGTCCTCAATGATGCACTTGGCCAAAAAGGGCGTATGCGTTTTTTCCTGAATATACTCAGGAAAAAACGCAGACACCCTTTTTGGCCCACCAAGCAAGCTTGCAAAGGAAATCTGCACTACAATGAAGTCTCACTGCCCCCCGTTCAAAAGGGCCATCTGAAAAAAGTGTAAAATCCAGAAAGGCAGGACAGGCCATGGAGAACTGGGAGCCTTCTTATGCTGACGGGCGGGATGTAAATTGCCAACAGCCACTCTGGAGAAGTGTATGGTGTTTCCTGAAACATCTAAAAAACAAGCAAAAGAGCCTAGGGCACTTCCACTTATGGTCCTATAGATTAGGGAAATTAAAATCAAAAAGACACAGCCACCCCAAAGTTTGGGACAGCTCTGTTTACAAGAACCTCGTTTACGGTACAAGTTCAATATCGCAGAAAGCGAAAAATGGATAAAGAAGTTGTGGTACTTACGTACAATGCAATATCACTCAGCAATGAAATCTATGTCATCAGGCCAGTAGCAGCATAATGAGTGGATTCAGGTACGATGATTCTAAGTGAAATAAGTCACACAGAAAAAGAAATATCATAAGGTATCACTAATACACGGAATGTAAACTTGGCTACACAGGAACTGAATTACAAAACAGAACAGGGTCTCAAATGTAGAAAACCAACTTATGCTTGCTTAAGGGGAAAGGTGAGTTGGGGTGCTGCAGAAAACCAGAGATTGAAATTAACACAGATAGCTTTCCATAAGACAAATATGTAATAGACAAGAGCTACTCCTTGCTCAACGAAGCGGACTCAACACCCCATATTAAACGCCTAAGAATATACCTGACTAGTAAGAATCTTAAAACCTATGGATTTATATGTCTCCGAAAGAGAATCAAGCGTGCGTACAGCGGCATAAAGGCAGCAGTGAAAGGATTGGTGAGGTTCGGTGAGCAAATGAAGACCGTTTGAAGTCATATTGCATGGTACCCACTCCATGGTTCTCAACTCTCCAGGTTTAAGGGATTCTTCCTTCAGCTAAAACATGCATGTGGAACCCAGAGTATGATCCACCGTGTGATCGGGAAACGTGTTCAAATGTGTCTCAGTTTTCATCTCCTGGTACTCGGGTGCAACATTCCAGACGCTTTACTAACACTCTCCCCACTTGGAGAGTCAGTGCCTTTAACCTCCTGTTTGGCCCAGTTTGCAATTTCTGCAGAAAAGGAACAGGAATAGGCAGAACGAATGAGAGACAAGCTGGAGGTGTCTGCCCGGGTAAATTTAACTCTCATTTCCCACCAAGAAGAGGAATTAACCAAAGGCTCAGCGAGCCATGCCGGAACCACACTAGGGCCTGAAGCAATCCTGCGGTGTTGCGGCCAGCTCACAAGAAAGCAAGGTGAAGAAAGGAGCTCAGGGGCCCTGTAATTCACACACCTGCAGAGTTCTAAATGACAGCTATCGTCCAAAAATATATTGAAGTAAGGCTGCCAAGAGGACTTGAAAGCGGGGCAGAATTGCAGGAAACCAATTTCAGGAGGTAGACTGGAATTGCATGTAAAGCATAGGAAAAGAGGCAGAACGTCCACAATGATGCACTTGGCCAAAAAGGGCGTATGCGTTTTTTCCTGAATATATTCAGGAAAAAATGCATACGCCCTTTTTGGCCAAACAAGCAAGCTTGCAAAGGAAATCTGCACTACAATGAAGTCTCACTGCTCCCAGGTCAAAAGGGCCATCTGAAAAAAGTGTAAAATCCAGAAAGGCAGGACAGGCCATGGAGAACTGGTAGTTTTGTTATGCCAATGGGCGTGTTGTAAATTGCCAACAGCCACTCTGGAGAAGTGTATGGTGTTTCATGAAACATCTAAAAAACAAAGCAACAGAGCCTAGGGCACTTCCACTTATGGTGCTATAGCTTAGGGAAATTAAAATCAAAAAGACACAGCTACCCCAAAGTTTGGGACAGCTCTGTTTACAAGAACCTCGTTTACGGTACAAGTTCAATATCGCAGAAAGCGAAAAATGGATAAAGAAGTTGTGGTACTTACGTACAATGCAATATCACTCAGCAATGAAATCTATCTCATCAGGCCAGTAGCAGCATAATGAGTGGATTGAGGTACGATGATTCTAAGTGAAATAAGTCACACAGAAAAAGAAACATCATAAGATATCACTAATACACAGAATGTAAACTTGGCTACACAGGAACTGAATTACAAAACAGAATAGGGTCTCAAATGTAGAAAACCAACTTATGCTTGCTTAAGGGGAAAGGTGAGTTGGGGTGCTGCATAAAACCAGAGATTGAAATTAGCACAGATACCTTTCCATAAGACAAATATGTAATAGAAAAGAGCTACTCCCTGCTCAACGAAGTGGACTCAACACCCCATATTAAACGCCTAAGAATATACCTGACTAGTAAGAATCTTAAAACCTATGGATTTATATGTCTCCGAAAGAGAATCAAGCGTGTGTACAGCGGCATAAACGCAGCAGTGAAAGGACTGGTGAGGTTCGGTGAGCAAATGCAGACCCTTTGAAGTCATATTGCAGGGTTCCCATTCCATGGTTCTCAACTCTTCAGGTTTAAGGGATTCTTCCTTCAGCTAAAACATGCATGTGGAACCCAGAGTATGATCCAACGTGTGATTGGGAAACGTGTTCAAATATGTCTCAGTTTTCATCCCCTGGTACTCGGGTGCAACATTCCAGACGCTTTACTAACACTCTCCCCACTTGGAGAGTCAGTGCCTTTAACCTCCTGTTTGGCCCAGTTTGCAATTTCTGCGGAAAATGAACAGGAATAGGGAGAACAAATGAGAGACTAGCTGGAGGAGTCTGGACGGGCAAATTTAACTCTCATTTCCCACCAGGAAGAGGAATTAACCAAAGGCTCAGCGTGCCATGCCGGAACCACACTAGGGCCTGAAGCAATCCTGCGGTGTTGCAGCCAGCTCACAAGAAAGCGAGTTGAAGAAAGGAACTCAGGGGCCCTGTAATTCACAAACCTGCAGAGTTATAAATGACAGCTATCGTCCAAAAATATATTGAAGTAAGGCTGCCAAGAGGACTTGAAAGCGGGGCAGAATTGCAGGAAACCGATTTCAGGAGGTAGACTGGAATTGCATGTAAAGCATAGGAAAAGAGGCAGAACGTCCTCAATGATGCACTTGGCCAAAAAGGGCGTATGCGTTTTTTCCTGAATATACTCAGGAAAAAACGCAGACACCCTTTTTGGCCCACCAAGCAAGCTTGCAAAGGAAATCTGCACTACAATGAAGTCTTACTGCCCCCCGTTCAAAAGGGCCATCTGAAAAAAGTGTAAAATCCAGAAAGGCAGGACAGGCCATGGAGAACTGGGAGCCTTCTTATGCTGACGGGCGGGATGTAAATTGCCAACAGCCACTCTGGAGAAGTGTATGGTGTTTCCTGAAACATCTAAAAAACAAGCAAAAGAGCCTAGGGCACTTCCACTTATGGTCCTATAGATTAGGGAAATTAAAATCAAAAAGACACAGCCACCCCAAAGTTTGGGACAGCTCTGTTTACAAGAACCTCGTTTACGGTACAAGTTCAATATCGCAGAAAGCGAAAAATGGATAAAGAAGTTGTGGTACTTACGTACAATGCAATATCACTCAGCAATGAAATCTATGTCATCAGGCCAGTAGCAGCATAATGAGTGGATTCAGGTACGATGATTCTAAGTGAAATAAGTCACACAGAAAAAGAAATATCATAAGGTATCACTAATACACGGAATGTAAACTTGGCTACACAGGAACTGAATTACAAAACAGAACAGGGTCTCAAATGTAGAAAACCAACTTATGCTTGCTTAAGGGGAAAGGTGAGTTGGGGTGCTGCAGAAAACCAGAGATTGAAATTAACACAGATAGCTTTCCATAAGACAAATATGTAATAGACAAGAGCTACTCCTTGCTCAACGAAGCGGACTCAACACCCCATATTAAACGCCTAAGAATATACCTGACTAGTAAGAATCTTAAAACCTATGGATTTATATGTCTCCGAAAGAGAATCAAGCGTGCGTACAGCGGCATAAAGGCAGCAGTGAAAGGATTGGTGAGGTTCGGTGAGCAAATGAAGACCGTTTGAAGTCATATTGCATGGTACCCACTCCATGGTTCTCAACTCTCCAGGTTTAAGGGATTCTTCCTTCAGCTAAAACATGCATGTGGAACCCAGAGTATGATCCACCGTGTGATCGGGAAACGTGTTCAAATGTGTCTCAGTTTTCATCTCCTGGTACTCGGGTGCAACATTCCAGACGCTTTACTAACACTCTCCCCACTTGGAGAGTCAGTGCCTTTAACCTCCTGTTTGGCCCAGTTTGCAATTTCTGCAGAAAAGGAACAGGAATAGGCAGAACGAATGAGAGACAAGCTGGAGGTGTCTGCCCGGGTAAATTTAACTCTCATTTCCCACCAAGAAGAGGAATTAACCAAAGGCTCAGCGAGCCATGCCGGAACCACACTAGGGCCTGAAGCAATCCTGCGGTGTTGCGGCCAGCTCACAAGAAAGCAAGGTGAAGAAAGGAGCTCAGGGGCCCTGTAATTCACACACCTGCAGAGTTCTAAATGACAGCTATCGTCCAAAAATATATTGAAGTAAGGCTGCCAAGAGGACTTGAAAGCGGGGCAGAATTGCAGGAAACCAATTTCAGGAGGTAGACTGGAATTGCATGTAAAGCATAGGAAAAGAGGCAGAACGTCCACAATGATGCACTTGGCCAAAAAGGGCGTATGCGTTTTTTCCTGAATATATTCAGGAAAAAATGCATACGCCCTTTTTGGCCAAACAAGCAAGCTTGCAAAGGAAATCTGCACTACAATGAAGTCTCACTGCTCCCAGGTCAAAAGGGCCATCTGAAAAAAGTGTAAAATCCAGAAAGGCAGGACAGGCCATGGAGAACTGGTAGTTTTGTTATGCCAATGGGCGTGATGTAAATTGCCAACAGCCACTCTGGAGAAGTGTATGGTGTTTCATGAAACATCTAAAAAACAAAGCAACAGAGCCTAGGGCACTTCCACTTATGGTGCTATAGCTTAGGGAAATTAAAATCAAAAAGACACAGCTACCCCAAAGTTTGGGACGGCTCTGTTTACAAGAACCTCGTTTACGGTACAAGTTCAATATCGCAGAAAGCGAAAAATGGATAAAGAAGTTGTGGTACTTACGTACAATGCAATATCACTCAGCAATGAAATCTATCTCATCAGGCCAGTAGCAGCATAATGAGTGGATTGAGGTACGATGATTCTAAGTGAAATAAGTCACACTGAAAAAGAAACATCATAAGATATCACTAATACACAGAATGTAAACTTGGCTACACAGGAACTGAATTACAAAACAGAATAGGGTCTCAAATGTAGAAAACCAACTTATGCTTGCTTAAGGGGAAAGGTGAGTTGGGGTGCTGCATAAAACCAGAGATTGAAATTAGCACAGATACCTTTCCATAAGACAAATATGTAATAGAAAAGAGCTACTCCCTGCTCAACGAAGTGGACTCAACACCCCATATTAAACGCCTAAGAATATACCTGACTAGTAAGAATCTTAAAACCTATGGATTTATATGTCTCCGAAAGAGAATCAAGCGTGTGTACAGCGGCATAAACGCAGCAGTGAAAGGACTGGTGAGGTTCGGTGAGCAAATGCAGACCCTTTGAAGTCATATTGCATGGTACCCATTCCATGGTTCTCAACTCTCCAGGTTTAAGGGATTCTTCCTTCAGCTAAAACATGCATGTGGAACCCAGAGTATGATCCACCGTGTGATCGGGAAATGTGTTCAAATGTGTCTCAGATTTCGTCCCCTGGTACTCGGGTGCAACATTCCAGACGCTTTACTAACACTCTCCCCACTTGCAGAGTCAGTGCCTTTAATCTGCTGTTGGGCCCAGTTTGCAATTTCGGCGGAAAATGAACAGGAATAGGGAGAACCAATGAGAGACTAGCTGGAGGTGTCTGGATGGGCAAATTTAACTCTCATTTCTCACCAGGAGGAGGAATTAACGTAAGGCTCAGCATGCCATGCCAGTATCACACTAGGGCCTGAAGCAATCCTGCAGTGTTGCGGCCAGCTCACAAGAAAGCGAGTTGAAGAAAGGAGCTCAGGGGCACTGTAATTCACAAACCTGCAGAGATATAAATGACAGCTATCGTCCAAAAATATATTGAAGTAAGGCTGCCAAAAGGACTTGAAAGCGGGGCAGAATTGCAGGAAACCGATTTCAGGAGGTAGACTGGAATTGCATGTAAAGCATAGGAAAAGAGGCAGAACGTCCACAATGATGCACTTGGCCAAAAAGGGCGTATGCGTTTTTTCCTGAATATATTCAGGAAAAAACGCATACGCCCTTTTTGGCCACCCAAGCAAGCTTGCAAAGAAATCTGCACTACAATGAAGTCTCACTGCCCCCCGGTCAAAAGGGCCATCTGAAAAAAGTGTAAAATCCAGAAAGGCAGGACAGGCCATGGAGAACTGGGAGCCTTGTTATGCTGATGGGCAGGATGTAAATTGCCAACAGCCACTCTGGAGAAGTGTATGGTGGTTCCTGAAATATCTAAAAAACAAAGCAACACAGCCTAGGGCACTTCCACTTATGGTCCTATAGCTTAGGGAAATTAAAATCAAAAAGACACAGCCACCCCAATGTTTGGGACGGCTCTGTTTACAAGAACCTCGTTTACGGTACAAGTTCAATATCGCAGAAGGCGAAAAATGGATAAAGAAGTTGTGGTACTTACGTACAATGCAATATCACTCAGCAATGAAATGTATGTCATCAGGCCGGTAGCAGCATAATGAGTGGATTCAGGTACGATGATTCTAAGTGAAATAAGTCACACAGAAAAAGAAACATCATAAGATATCCCTAATACACGGAATGTAAACTTGCCTACACAGGAACTGAATTACAAAACAGAATAGGGTCTCAAATGTAGAAAACCAACTTATGCTTATTTAAGGGGAAAGGTGAGTTGGGGTGCTGCATAAAACCAGAGATTGAAATTAGCACAGATACCTTTCCATAAGCCAAATATGTAATAGACAAGAGCTACTGCTTGCTCAACGAAGTGGACTCAACACCCCATATTAAACGCCTAAGAATATACCTGACTAGTAAGAATCTTAAAACCTATGGATTTATATGTCTCCGAAAGAGAACCAAGCGTGTGTACAGCGGCATAAACGCAGCAGTGATAGGATTGGTGAGGTTCGGTGAGCAAATGCAGACCCTTTGAAGTCATATTGCATGGTACCCATTCCATGGTTCTCAACTCTCCAGGTTTAAGGGATTCTTCCTTCAGCTAAAACATGCATGTGGAACCCAGAGTATGATCCACCGTGTGATCGGGAAACGTGTTCAAATGTGTCTCAGATTTCGTCCCCTGGTACTCGGGTGCAACATTCCAGACACTTTACTAACACTCTCCCCACTTGGAGAGTCAGTGCCTTTAACCTCCTATTTGGCCCAATTTGCAAATTCTGCTGAAGATGAACAGGAATAGGAAGAACCAATGAGAGACTAGCTGGAGGTGTCTGGACGGGCAAATTTAACTCTCATTTCCCACCAGGAAGAGGAATTAACCAAAGGCTCAGCGAGCCATGCCGGAACCACACTAGGGCCTGAAGCAATCCTGCGGTGTTGCGGCCAGCTCACAAGAAAGCGAGTTGAAGAAAGGAGCTCAGGGGCACTGTAATTCACAAACCTGCAGAGTTATAAATGACAGCTATCGTCCAAAAATATATTGAAGTAAGGCTGCCAAGAGGACTTGAAAGTGGGGCAGAATTGCAGGAAACCGATTTCAGGAGGTAGACTGGAATTGCATGTAAAGCATAGGAAAAGAGGCAGAACGTCCACAATGATGCACTTGGCCAAAAAGGACGTATGCGTTTTTTCCTGAATATATTCAGGAAAAAACGCATACGCCCTTTTTGGCCAACCAAGCAAGCTTGCAAAGGAAATCTGCACTACAATGAAGTCTCACTGCCCCCCGGTCAAAAGGGCCATCTGAAAAAAGTGTAAAATCCAGAAAGGCAGGACAGGCCATGGAGAACTGGGAGCCTAGTTAGACTGATGGGCAGGATGTAAATTGCCAACAGCCACTCTGGAGAAGTGTATGGTGTTTCCTGAAACATCTAAAAAACAAAGCAACAGAGCCTAGGGCACTTCCACTTATGGTCCTATAGATTAGGGAAATTAAAATCAAAAAGACACAGCCACCACAAAGTTTGGAACGGCTCTGTTTACAAGAACCTCGTTTACGGTACAAGTTCAATATCGCAGAAAGCGAAAAATGGATAAAGAAGTTGTGGTACTTACGTACAATGCAATATCACTCAGCAATGAAATCTATGTCATCAGGCCAGTAGCAGCATAATGAGTGGATTCAGGTACGATGATTCTAAGTGAAATAAGTCACACAGAAAAAGAAACATCATAAGATATCACTAATACACGGAATGTAAACTTTGCTACACAGGAACTGAATTACAAAACAGAATAGGGTCTCAAATGTAGAAAACCAACTTATGCTTGCTTAAGGGGAAAGGTGAGTTGGGGTGCTGCATAAAACCAGAGATTGAAATTAGCACAGATACCTTTCCATAAGCCAAATATGTAATAGACAAGAGCTACTGCTTGCTCAACGAAGTGGACTCAACACCACATATTAAACGCCTAAGAATATACCTGACTAGTAAGAATCTTAAAACCTATGGATTTATATGTCTCAGAAAGAGAATCAAGAGTGTTTACAGCGGCATAAACACAGCAGTGATAGGATTGGTGAGGTTCGGTGAGCAAATGCAGACCCTTTGAAGTCATATTGCAATGTACACATTCCATGGTTCTCAACTCTCCAGGTATAAGGGATTCTTCCTTCAGCTAAAACATGCATGTGGAACCCAGAGTATGATCCACTGTTTGATCGGGAAACGTGTTCAAATGTGTCTCAGTTTTCGTCCCCTGGTACTCGGGTACAACATTCCAGACGCTTTACTAACACTCTCCCCACTTGGAGAGTCAGTGCCTTTAATGTCCTGTTTGGCCCAGTTTGCAATTTCTGCGGAAAATGAACAGGAATAGGGAGAACCAATGAGAGAGTAGCCCGAGCTGTCTGGACGGGCAAATTTAACTCTCATTTCCCACCAGGAAGAGAAATTAACCAAAGGCTCAGCGAGCCATGCCGAAATCACACTAGGGCCTGAAGCAATCCTGCGGTTTTGCGCCAGCTCAGAAGAAAGCGAGTTGAAGAAAGGAGCTCAGGGGCACTGTAATTCACAAACCTGCAGAGTTATAAATGACAGCTATCGTCCAAAAATATATTGAAGTAAGGCTGCCAAGAGGACTTGAAAGCGGGGCAGAATTGCAGGAAACCGATTTCCGGAGGTAGACTGGAATTGCATGTAAAGCATAGGAAAAGAGGCAGAACATCCACAATGATGCACTTGGCCAAAAAGGGCGTATTCTTTTTTTCCTGAATATGTTCAGGAAAAAACGCATACGCCCTTTTTGGCCAACCAAGCAAGCTTGCAAAGGAAATCTGCACTACAATGAAGTCTCACTGCCCCCCGGTCAAAAGGGCCATCTGAAAAAAGTGTAAAATCCAGAAAGGCAGGACAGACCATGGAGAACTGGGAGCCTACTTAGGCTGATGGGCGGGATGTAAATTGCCAACAGCCACTCTGGAGAAGTGTATGGTGTTTCCTGAAACATCTAAAAAACAAAGCAACAGAGCCTAGGGCACTTCCACTTATGGTCCTATAGATTAGGGAAATTAAAATCAAAAAGACACAGCCACCCCAAAGTTTGGGACGGCTCCGTTTACAAGAACCTCGGTTACGGTACAAGTTCAATATCGCAGAAAGCGAAAAATGGATAAAGAAGTTGTGGTACTTACGTACAATGCAATATCACTCAGCAATGAAATGTATGTCATCAGGCCAGTAGCAGCATAATGAGTGGATTCAGGTACGATGATTCTAAGTGAAATAAGTCACACAGAAAAAGAAACATCATAAGATATCACTAATACACGGAATGTAAACTTGCCTACACAGGAACTGAATTACAAAACAGAATAGGGTCTCAAATGTAGAAAACCAACTTATGCTTGCTTAAGGGGAAAGGTGAGTTGGGGTGCTGCATAAAACCAGAGATTGAAATTAGCACAGATACCTTTCCATAAGCCAAATATGTAATAGACAAGAGCTACTGCTTGCTCAACGAAGTGGACTCTACACCCCATATTAAACGCCTAAAAATATACCTGACTAGTAAGAATCTTAAAACCTATGGATTGATATGCCTACGAAAGAGAATCAAGCGTGTGTACAGCGGCATAAACGCAGCAGTGATAGGATTGGTGAGGTTCGGTGAGCAAATGCAGACCCTTTGAAGTCATATTGCATGGTACCCATTCCATGGTTCTCAACTCTCCACGTTTAAGGGATTCTTCCTTCAGCTAAAACATGCATGTGGAACCCAGAGGTTGATCCACCGTGTGATCGGGAAACGTGTTCAAATGTGTCTCAGTTTTCGTCCCCTGGTACTCGGGTGCAACATTCCAGATGCTTTACTAACACTCTCCCCACTTGGAGAGTCAGTGCCTTTAACCTCCTGTTTGGCCCAGTTTGCAATTTCTTCGGAAAATGAACAGGAATAGGGAGAACCAATGAGAGACTAGCTGGAGGTGTCTGGACGGGCAAATTTTACTCTCATTTCCCACCAGGAAGAGGAATTAACCAATGGCTCAGCCTGCTGTGCCGGAACCACACTAGGGCCTGAAGCAATCCTGCGGTGTTGCGGCCAGCTCACAAGAAAGCGAGTTGAAGAAAGGAGCTCAGGGGCACTGTAATTCACAAACCTGCAGAGTTATAAATGACAGCTATCGTCCAAAAATATATTGAAGTAAGGCTGCCAAGAGGACTTGAAAGCGGGGCAGAATTGCAGGAAACCGATTTCAGGAGGTAGACTGGAATTGCATGTAAAGCATAGGAAAAGAGGCAGAACGTCCACAATGATGCACTTGGCCAAAAAGTGCGTATTCTTTTTTTCCTGAATATATATTGAGGAAAAAACGCATACGCCCTTTTTGGCCAACCAAGCAAGCTTGCAAAGGAAATCTGCACTACAATGAAGTCTCACTGCCCCCCAGTCAAAAGGGCCATCTGAAAAAAGTGTAAAATCCAGAAAGGCAGGACAGGCCATGGAGAACTGGGAGCCTTCTTATGCTGATGGGCGGGATGTAAATTGCCAACAGCCACTCTGGACAAGTGTATGGTGTTTCCTGAAACATCTGAAAAACAAAGCAACAGAGCCTAGGGCACTTCCATTTTTGGTCCTATAGATTAGTGAAATTAAAATCAAAAAGACACAGCCACCCCAAAGTTTGGAACGGCTCTGTTTACAAGAACCTCATTTACGGTTCAAGTTCAATATCGCAGAAAGCGAAAAATGGATAAAGAAGTTCTGGTACTTACGTACAATGCAATATCACTCAGCAATGAAATCTATGTCATCAGGCCAGTAGCAGCATAATGAGTGGATTCAGGTATGATGATTCTAAGTGAAATAAGTCACACAGAAAAAGAAACATCATAAGATATCACTAATACACGGATTGTAAACTTGGCTACACAGGAACTGAATTACAAAACAGAATAGGGTCTCAAATGTAGAAAACCAACTTATGCTTGCTTAAGGGGAAAGGTGAGTTGGAGTGCTGCAGAAAACCAGAGATTGAAATTAGCACAGATACCTTTCCATAAGCCAAATATGTAATAGACAAGAGCTACTGCTTGCTCAACGAAGTGGACTCAACACCCCATATTAAACGCCTAAGAATATACCTGACTAGTAAGAATCTTAAAACCTATGGATTGATATGTCTCCGAAAGAGAATCAAGCGTGTGTACAGCGGCATAAACGCAGCAGTGATAGGATTGGTGAGGTTCGGTGAGCAAATGCAGACCCTTGGAAGTCATATTGCATGGTACCCATTCCATGGGTCTCAACTCTCCAGGTTTAAGGGATTCTTCCTTCAGCTAAAACATGCATGAGGAACCCAGAGTATGATCCACCGTGTGATCGGGAAACGTGTTCAAATGTGTCTCAGTTTTCGTCCCCTGGTACTCGGGTGCAACATTCCAGACACTTTACTAACACTCTCCCCACTTGGAGAGTCAGTGCCTTTAACCTCCTATTTGGCCCAATTTGCAAATTCTGCTGAAGATGAACAGGAATAGGGAGAACCAATGAGAGACTAGCTGGAGGTGTCTGGTCGGGCAAATTTAACTCTCATTTCCAAGCAGGAAGAGGAATTAACCAAAGGCTCAGCCTGCCGTGCCGGAACGACACTACGGCCTGAAGCAATCCTGCAGTGTTGCGGCCAGCTCACAAGAAAGCGAGTTGAAGAAAGGAGCTCAGGGGCACTGTAATTCACAAACCTGCAGAGTTATAAATGACAGCTATCGTCCAAAAATATATTGAAGTAAGGCTGCCAAGAGGACTTGAAAGCGGGGCAGAATTGCAGGAAACCGATTTCAGGAGGTAGACTGGAATTGCATGTAAAGCATAGGAAAAGAGGCAGAACGTCCACAATGATGCACTTGGCCAAAAAGGGCGTATGCGTTTTTTCCTGAATATATTCAGGAAAAAACGCATACGCCCTTTTTGGCCAACCAAGCAAGCTTGCAAAGGAAATCTGCACTACAATGAAGTCTCACTGCCCCCCGGTCAAAAGGGCCATCTGAAAAAAGTGTAAAATCCAGAAAGGCAGGACAGGCCATGGAGAACTGGGAGCCTTGTTATGCTGATGGGCGGGATGTAAATTGCCAACAGCCACTCTGGAGAAGTGTATGGTGTTTCCTGAAACATCTAAAAAACAAAGCAACAGAGCCTAGGGCACTTCCACTTATGGTCCTATAGCTTAGGGAAATTAAAATCAAAAAGACACAGCCACCCCAAAGTTTGGGACGGCTATGTTTACAAGAACCTCGTTTACGGTACAAGTTCAATATGGCAGAAAGCGAAAAATGGATAAAGAAGTTGTGGTACTTACGTACAATGCAATATCACTCAGCAATGAAATCTATGTCATCAGGCCAGTAGCAGCATAATGAGTGGATTCAGGTACGATGATTCTAAGTGAAATAAGTCACACAGAAAAAGAAACATCATAAGATATCCCTAATACACGGAATGTAAACTTGCCTACACAGGAACTGAATTACAAAACAGAATAGGGTCTCAAATGTAGAAAACCAACTTATGCTTATTTAAGGGGAAAGGTGAGTTGGGGTGCTGCATAACACCAGAGATTGAAATTAGCACAGATACCTTTCCATAAGCCAAATATGTAATAGACAAGAGCTACTGCTTGCTCAACGAAGTGGACTCAACACCCCATATTAAACGCCTAAGAATATACCTGACTAGTAAGAATCTTAAAACCTATGGATTTATATGTCTCCGAAAGAGAATCAAGCGTGTGTATAGCGGCATAAACGCAGCAGTGATAGGATTGGTGAAGTTCGGTGACCAAATGCAGACCCTTTGAAATCATATTTCATGGTACCCATTCCATGGGTCTCAACTCTCCAGGTTTAAGGGATTCTTCCTTCAGCTAAAACATGCATGTGGAACCCAGAGTATGATCCACCGTGTGATCGGGAAACGTGTTCAAATGTGTCTCAGTTTTCGTCCCCTGGTACTCGGGTGCAACATTCCAGACGCTTTACTAAGACTCTCCCCACTTGGAGAGTCAGTGCCTTTAACCTCCTGTTTGGCCCAGTTTGCAATTTCTATGGAAAATGAACAGGAATAGGGAGAACCAATGAGAGACTAGCTGGAGGTGTCTGGACGGGCAAATTTAACTCTCATTTCCCACCAGGAAGAGGAATTAACCAAAGGCTCAGCGAGCCATGCCGGAACCACACTAGGGCCTGAAGCAATCCTGCGGTGTTGCGGCCAGCTCACAAGAAAGCGAGTTGAAGAAAGGAGCTCAGGGGCACTGTCATTCACAAACCTGCAGAGTTATAAATGACAGCTATCGTCCAAAAATATATTGAAGTAAGTCTGCCAAGAGGACTTGAAAGCGGGGCAGAATTGCAGGAAACCGATTTCAGGAGGTAGACTGGAATTGCATGTAAAGCATAGGAAAAGAGGCAGAACGTCCACAATGATGCACTTGGCCAAAAAGGGCGTATGCGTTTTTTCCTGAATATATTCAGGAAAAAACGCATACGCCCTTTTTGGCCAACCAAACAAGATTGCAAAGGAAATCTGCACTACAATGAAGTCTCACTGCCCCCAGGTCAAAAGGGCCATGTGAAAAAAGTGTAAAATCCAGAAAGGCAGGACAGGCCATGGAGAACTGGGAGCCTTCTTATGCTGATGGGCGGGATGTAAATTGCCAACAGCCACTCTGGAGAAGTGTATGGTGTTTCCTGAAACATCTAAAAAACAAAGCAACAGAGCCTAGGGCACTTCCACTTATGGTCCTATAGATTAGGGAAATTAAAATCAAAAAGACACAGCCACCCCAAAGTTTGGGACGGCTCTGTTTACAAGAACCTCGTTTACGGTACAAGTTCAATATCGCAGAAAGCGAAAAATGGATAAAGTAGTTGTGGTACTTACGTACAATGCAATATCACTCAGCAATGAAATCTATGTCATCAGGCCAGTAGCAGCATAATGAGTGGATTCAGGTACGATGATTCTAAGTGAAATAAGTCACAGAGAAAAAGAAACATCATAAGGTATCACTAATACACGGAGTGTAAACTTGGCTACACAGGAACTGAATTACAAAACAGAATAGGGTCTCAAATGTGGAAAACCAACTTATGCTTGCTTAAGGGTAAAGGTGAGTTGGGTGTTGCATAAAACCAGATATTGAAATTAGCACAGATACCTTTCCATAAGCCAAATATGTAATAGACAAGAGCTACTGCTTGCTCAACGAAGTGGACTCAACACCCCATATTAAAAGCCTAAGAATATACCTGACTAGTAAGAATCTTAAAACCTATGGATTTATATGTCTCCGAAAGAGAATCAAGCGTGTGTACAGCAGCATAAACGCAGCAGTGATAGGATTGGTGAGGTTCGGTGAGCAAATGCAGACCCTTTGAAGTCATATTGCATGGTACCCATTCCATGGTTCTCAACTCTCCAGGTTTAAGGGATTCTTCCTTCAGTTAAAACATGCATGTGGAACCCAGAGTATGATCCACCGTGTGATTGGGAAATGTGTTCAAATGTGTCTCAGTTTTCATCCCCTGGTACTCGGGTGCAACATTCCAGACGCTTTACTAACACTCTCCCCACTTGGAGAGTCAGTGCCTTTAACCTCCTGTTTGGCCCAGTTTGCAATTTCTGCGGAAAATGAACAGGAATAGGGAGAACCAATGAGAGACTAGCTGGAGGTGTCTGGACGGGCAAATTTAACTCTCATTTCCCACCAGGAAGAGGAATTAACCAAAGGCTCAGTGAGCCGTGCCGGAACCACACTAGGGCCTGAAGCAATCCTGCGGTGTTGCGGACAGCTCACAAGAAAGCGAGTTGAAGAAAGTAGCTCAGGGGCACTGTAATTCACAAACCTTCAGAGTTCTAAATGACAGCTATCGTCCAAAAATATATTGAAGTAAGGCTGCCAAGAGGACTTGAAAGCGGGGCAGAATTGCAGGAAACCGTTTTCAGGAGGTAGACTGGAATTGCATGTAAAGCATAGGAAAAGAGGCAGAACGTCCACAATGATGCACTTGGCCAAAAAGGGCGTATGCGTTTTTTCCTGAATATATTCAGGAAAAAACGCATACGCCCTTTTTGGCCAACCAAGCAAGCTTGCAAAGGAAATCTGCAGTACAATGAAGTCTCACTGCCCCCCGGTCAAAAGGACCATCTGAAAAAAGTGTAAAATCCAGAAAGGCAGGACAGGCCATGGAGAACTGGGAGCCTACTTAGGCTGATGGGCGTGATGTAAATTGCCAACAGCCACTCTGGAGAAGTGTATGGTGTTTCCTGAAACATCTGAAAAACAAAGCAACAGAGCCTAGGGCACTTCATTTTTGGTCCTATAGATTAGGGAAATTAAAATCAAAAAGACACAGCCACCCCAAAGTTTGGGACGGCTCTGTTTACAAGAACCTCGTTTACGGTACAAGTTCAATATCGCAGAAAGCGAAAAATGGATAAAGAAGTTGTGGTACTTACGTACAATGCAATATCACTCAGCAATGAAATCTATGTCATCAGGCCAGTAGCAGCATAATGAGTGGATTCAGGTACGATGATTCTAAGTGAAATATGTCACACAGAAAAAGAAACATCATAAGATATCACTAATACACGGAATGTAAACTTGGCTACACAGGAACTGAATTACAAAACAGAATAGGGTCTCAAATGTAGAAAACCAACTTATGCTTGCTTAAGGGGAAAGGTGAGTTGGGGTGCTGCATAAAACCAGAGATTGAAATTAGCACAGATACCTTTCCATAAGCCAAATATGTAATAGACAAGAGCTATTGCTTGCTCAACGAAGTGGACTCAACACCCCATATTAAACGCCTAAGAATATACCTGACTAGTAAGAATCTTAAAACCTATGGATTTATATGTCTCCGAAAGAGAATCAAGCGTGTGTACAGCGGCATAAACGCAGCAGTGATAGGATTGGTGAGGTTCGCTGAGCAAATGCAGACCCTTTGAAGTCATATTGCATGGTACCCATTCCATGGTTCTCAACTCTCCAGGTTTAAGGGATTCTTCCTTCAGCTAAAACATGCATGTGGAACCCAGAGTATGATCCACCGTGTGATCGGGAAACGTGTTCAAATGTGTCTCAGTTTTCGTCCCCTGGTACTCGGGTGCAACATTCCAGACGCTTTACTAACACTCTCCCCACTTGGAGAGTCAGTGCCTTTAACCTCCTGTTTGGCCCAGTTGGCAATTTCTGCGGAAAATGAACGGGAATAGGGAGAACCAATGAGAGACTAGCTGGAGGTGTCTGGACGGGCAAATTTAACTCTCTTTTCCCAACAAGAAGAGGAATTAACCAAAGGCTCAGCGAGCCATGCCGGAACCACACTAGGGCCTGAAGCAATCCTGCGGTGTTGCTGCCAGCTCACAAGAAAGGGAGTTGAAGACAGGAGCTCAGGGGCACTGTAATTCACAAACCTGCAGAGTTGTAAATGACAGCTATCGTCCAAAAATATATTGAAGTAAGGCTGCCAAGAGGACTTGAAAGCGGGGCAGAATTGCAGGAAACCGATTTCAGGAGGTAGACTGGAATTGCATGTAAAGCATAGGAAAAGAGGCAGAACGTCCACAATGATGCACTTGGCCAAAAAGGGCGTATGCGTTTTTTCCTGAATATATTCAGGAAAAAACGCATACGCCCTTTTTGGCCAACCAAGCAAGCTTGCAAAGGAAATCTGCACTACAATGAAGTCTCACTGCCCCCCGGTCAAAAGGGCCATCTGAAAAAAGTGTAAAATCCAGAAAGGCAGGACAGGCCATGGAGAACTGGGAGCCTTCTTATGCTGATGGGCGGGATGTTAATTGCCAACAGCCACTCTGGAGAAGTGTATGGTGTTTCCTGAAACATCTAAAAAACAAAGCAACAGAGTCTAGGGCACTTCCACTTATGGTCCTATAGCTTAGGGAAATTAAAATCAAAAAGACACAGCCACCCCAAAGTTTGGGATGGCTCTGTTTACAAGAACCTCGTTTACGGTACAAGTTCAATATCGCAGAAAGTGAAAAATGGATAAAGAAGTTGTGGTACTTACGTACAATGCAATATCACTCAGCAATGAAATCTATGTCATCAGGCCAGTAGCAGCATAATGAGTGGATTCAGGTACGATGATTCTAAGTGAAATAAGTCAAACAGAAAAAGAAACATCATAAGATATCACTAATACACGGAATGTAAACTTGGCTACACAGGAACTGAATTACAAAACAGAATAGGGTCTCAAATGTAGAACACCACCATATGCTTGCTTAAGGGGAAAGGTGAGTTGGGGTGCTGCATAAAACCAGAGATTGAAATTAGCACAGATACCTTTCCATAAGCCAAATATGTAATAGACAAGAGCTATTGCTTGCTCAACGAAGTGGACTCAACACCCCATATTAAACGCCTAAGAATATACCTGACTAGTAAGAATCTTAAAACCAATGGATTTATATGTCTCCGAAAGAGAATCAAGCGTGTGTACAGCGGCATAAACGCAGCAGTGATAGGATTGGTGAGGTTCGGTGAGCAAATGCAGACCCTTTGAAGTCATATTGCATGGTACCCATTCCATGGTTCTCAACTCTCCAGGTTTAAGGGATTCTTCCTTCAGCTAAAACATGCATGTGGAACCCAGAGTATGATCCACCGTGTGATCAGGAAACGTGTTCAAATGTGTCTCAGTTTTCGTCCCCTGGTACTCGGGTGCAACATTCCAGAAGCTTTACTAACACTCTCCCCACTTGGAGAGTCAGTGCCTTTAACCTCCTGTTTGGCCCAGTTTGCAATTTCTGCGGAAAATGAACAGGAATAGGGAGAACCAATGAGAGACTAGCTGGAGGTGTCTGGACGGGCAAATTTAACTCTCATTTCCCACCAGGAAGAGGAATTAACCAAAGGCTCAGTGAGCCGTGCCGGAACCACACTAGGGCCTGAAGCAATCCTGCGGTGTTGCGGACAGCTCACAAGAAAGCGAGTTGAAGAAAGTAGCTCAGGGGCACTGTAATTCACAAACCTTCAGAGTTCTAAATGACAGCTATCGTCCAAAAATATATTGAAGTAAGGCTGCCAAGAGGACTTGAAAGCAGGGCAGAATTGCAGGAAACCGTTTTCAGGAGGTAGACTGGAATTGCATGTAAAGCATAGGAAAAGAGGCAGAACGTCCACAATGATGCACTTGGCCAAAAAGGGCGTATGCGTTTTTTCCTGAATATATTCAGGAAAAAACGCATACGCCCTTTTTGGCCAACCAAGCAAGCTTGCAAAGGAAATCTGCAGTACAATGAAGTCTCACTGCCCCCCGGTCAAAAGGACCATCTGAAAAAAGTGTAAAATCCAGAAAGGCAGGACAGGCCATGGAGAACTGGGAGCCTACTTAGGCTGATGGGCGTGATGTAAATTGCCAACAGCCACTCTGGAGAAGTGTATGGTGTTTCCTGAAACATCTGAAAAACAAAGCAACAGAGCCTAGGGCACTTCATTTTTGGTCCTATAGATTAGGGAAATTAAAATCAAAAAGACACAGCCACCCCAAAGTTTGGGACGGCTCTGTTTACAAGAACCTCGTTTACGGTACAAGTTCAATATCGCAGAAAGCGAAAAATGGATAAAGAAGTTGTGGTACTTACGTACAATGCAATATCACTCAGCAATGAAATCTATGTCATCAGGCCAGTAGCAGCATAATGAGTGGATTCAGGTACGATGATTCTAAGTGAAATAAGTCACACAGAAAAAGAAACATCATAAGATATCACTAATACACGGAATGTAAACTTGGCTACACAGGAACTGAATTACAAAACAGAATAGGGTCTCAAATGTAGAAAACCAACTTATGCTTGCTTAAGGGGAAAGGTGAGTTGGGGTGCTGAATAAAACCAGAGATTGAAATTAGCACAGATACCTTTCCATAAGCCAAATATGTAATAGACAAGAGCTACTGCTTGCTCAACGAAGTGGACTCAACACCCCATATTAAACGCCTAAGAATATACCTGACTAGTAAGAATCTTAAAACCTATGGATTGATATGTCTACGAAAGAGAATCAAGCGTGTGTACAGCGGCATAAACGCAGCAGTGATAGGATTGGTGAGGTTCGGTGAGCAAATGCAGACCCTTTGAAGTCATATTGCATGGTACCCATTCCATGGTTCTCAACTCTCCAGGTTTAAGGGATTCTTCCTTCAGCTAAAACATGCATGTGGAACCCAGAGTATGATCCACCGTGTGATCGGGAAACGTGTTCAAATGTGTCTCAGTTTTCGTCCCCTGGTACTCGGGTGCAACATTCCAGATGCTTTACTAACACTCTCCCCACTTGGAGAGTCAGTGCCTTTAAACTCCTGTTTGGCTCAGTTTGCAATTTCTGTGGAAAATGAACAGGAATAGGGAGAACCAATGACAGACTAGCTGGAGGTGTCTGTACGGGCAAATTTAACTCTCATTTCCCACCAGAAAGAGGAATTAACCAAAGGCTCAGCGAGCCGTGCCGGAACCACGCTAAGGCCTGAAGCAATCCTGCGGTGTTGCGGCCAGCTCACAAGAAAGCCAGTTGAAAAAAGGAGCTCAGGGGCACTGTAATTCACATAGCTTCAGAGTTATAAATGACACCTATCATCCAAAAATATATTGAAGTAAGTCTGCCAAGAGGACTTGAAAGCGGGGCAGAATTGCAGGAAACCGATTTCAGGAGGTAGACTGGAATTGCATGTAAAGCATAGGAAAAGAGGCAGAACGTCCACAATGATGCACTTGGCCAAAAAGTGCGTATGCATTTTTTCCTGAATATATTCAGGAAAAAACGCATACGCCCTTTTTGGCCAACCAAGCAAGCTTGCAAAGGAAATCTGCACTACAATGAAGTCTCACTGCTCCCCGGTCAAAAGGGCCATCTGAAAAAAGTGTAAAATTCAGAAAGGCAGGACAGGCCATGGAGAACTGGGACCCTTCTTATGCTGATGGGCGGGATGTAAATTGCCAACAGCCACGCTGGAGAAGTGTATGGTGTTTCCTGAAACATCTAAAAAACCAAAGCAACAGAGCCTAGGGCACTTCCACTTATGGTCCTATAGATTAGGGAAATTAAAATCAAAAAGACACAGCCACCCCAAAGTTTGGGACGGCTCTGTTTACAAGAACCTCATTTACGGTACAAGTTCAATATCGCAGAAAGCGAAAAATGGATAAAGAAGTTGTGGTACTTACGTACAATGCAATATCACTCAGCAATGAAATCTATGTCATCAGGCCAGTAGCAGCATAATGAGTGGATTCAGGTACGATGATTCTAAGTAAAATAAGTCACACAGAAAAAGAAACATCATAAGGTATCAATAATACACGGAATGTAAACTTGGCTACACAGGAACTGAATTACAAAACAGAATAGAGTCTCAAATGTCGAAAACCAACTTATGCTTGCTTAAGGGGAAAGGTGAGTTGGGGTGCTGCATAAAACCAGAGATTGAAATTAGCACAGATACCTTTCCATAAGCCAAATATGTAATAGACAAGAGCTACTGCTTGCTCAACGAAGTGGACTCAACACCACATATTAAACGCCTAAGAATATACCTGACTAGTAAGAATCTTAAAACCTATGGATTTATATGTCTCCGAAAGAGAATCAAGCGTGTGTACAGCGGCATAAACGCAGCAGTGATAGGATTGGTGAGGTTCGCTGAGCAAATGCAGACCCTTTGAAGTCATATTGCATGGTACCCATTCCATGGGTCTCAACTCTCCAGGTTTAAGGGATTCTTCCTTCCGCTAAAACATGCATGTGGAACCCAGAGTATGATCCACCGTGTGATCGGGAAACGTGTTCAAATGTGTCTCAGTTTTCGTCCCCTGGTACTCGGGTGCAACATTCCAGACGCTTTACTAACACTCTCCCCACTTGGAGAGTCAGTGCCTTTAACCTCCTGTTTGGCCCAGTTTGCAATTTCTGTGGAAAATTAACAGGAATAGGGAGAACCAATGACAGACTAGCTGGAGGTGTCTGGACGGGCAAATTTAACTCTCATTTCCCACCAGGAAGAGGAATTAACCAAAGGCTCAGCGAGCCATGCCGGAACCACACTAGGGCCTGAAGCAATCCTGCGGTGTTGTGGCCAGCTCACAAGAAAGCGAGTTGAAGAAAGGAGCTCAGGGGCACTGTAATTCACAAACCTGCAGAGTTATAAATGACAGCTATCGTCCAAAAATATATTGAAGTAAGGCTGCCAAGAGGACTTGAAAGCGGGGCAAAATTGCAGGAAACCGATTTCAGGAGGTAGACTGGAATTGCATGTAAAGCATAGGAAAAGAGGCAGAACGTCCACAATGATGCACTTGGCCAAAAAGGGCGTATGCGTTTTTTCCTGAATATATTCAGGAAAAAACGCATACGCACTTTTTGGCCAACCAAGCAAGCTTGCAAAGGAAATCTGCACTACAATGAAGTCTCACTGCCCCCCGGTCAAAAGGGCCATCTGAAAAATGTGTAAAATCCAGAAAAGCAGGACAGGCCATGGAGAACTGGGAGCCTAGTTATGCTGATGGGCGGGATGTAAATTGCCAACAGCCACTCTGGAGAAGTGTATGGTGTTTCCTGAAACATCTGAAAAACAAAGCAACAGAGCCTAGGGCACTTCCACTTATGGTCCTATAGATTAGGGAAATTAAAATCAAAAAGACACAGCCACCCCAAAGTTTGGGACGGCTCTGTTTACAAGAACCTCATTTACGGTACAATTTCAATATCGCAGAAAGCGAAAAATGGATAAAGAAGTTGTGGTACTTACGTACAATGCAATATCACTCAGCAATGAAATCTATGTCATCAGGCCAGTAGCAGCATAATAAGTGGATTCAGGTACGATGATTCTAAGTAAAATAAGTCACACAGAAAAAGAAACATCATAAGGTATCACTAATACACGGAATGTAAACTTGGCTACACAGGAACTGAATTACAAAACAGAATAGGGTCTCAAATGTAGAAAACCAACTTATGCTTGCTTAAGGGGAAAGGTGAGTTGGGGTGCTGCATAAAACCAGAGATTGAAATTAGCATAGATACCTTTCCATAAGTCAAATATGTAATAGACAAGAGCTACTGCTTGCTCAACGAAGTGGACTCAACACCCCATATTAAAGGCCTAAGAATATACCTGACTAGTAAGAATCTTAAAACCTATGGATTTATATGTCTCCGAAAGAGAATCAAGCGTGTGTACAGCGGCATAAACGCAGCAGTGATAGGATTGGTGAGGTTCAGTGAGCAAATGCAGACCCTTTGAAGTCATATTGCATGGTACCCATTCCATGGTTCTCAACTCTCCATGTTTAAGGGATTCTTCCTTCAGCTAAAACATGCATGTGGAACCCAGAGTATGATCCACCGTGTGATCGGGAAACGTGTTCAAATGTGTATCAGTTTTCGTCCCCTGGTACTCGGGTGCAACATTCCAGACGCTTTACTAACACTCTCCCCACTTGGAGAGTCAGTGCCTTTAACCTCCTGTTTGGCCCAGTTTGCAATTTCTGCGGAAAATGAACAGGAATAGGGAGAACCAATGAGAGACTAGCTGGAGGTGTCTGGACGGGCAAATTTAACTCTCATTTCCCACCAGGAAGAGGAATTAACCAAAGGCTCAGCGAGCCATGCCGAAACTACACTAGGGCCTGAAGCAATCCTGCGGTGTTGCGGCCAGCTCACAAGAAAACGAGTTGAAGAAAGGAGCTCAGGGGCACTGTAATTCACAAACCTGCAGAGTTATAAATGACAGCTATCATCCAAAAATATATTGAAGTAAGGCTGCCAAGAGGACTTGAAAGCGGGGCAGAATTGCAGGAAACCGATTTCAGGAGGTAGACTGGAATTGCATGTAAAGCATAGGAAAAGAGGCAGAACGTCCACAATGATGCACTTGGCCAAAAAGGGCGTATGCGTTTTTTCCTGAATATATTCAGGAAAAAACGCATACGCCCTTTTTGGCCAACCAAGCAAGCTTGCAAAGGAAATCTGCACTACAATGAAGTCTCACTGCCCCCCGGTCAAAAGGGCCATCTGAAAAAATTGTAAAATCCAGAAAGGCAGGACAGGCCATGGAGAACTGGGAGCCTTCTTATGCTGATGGGTGGGATGTAAATTGCCAACAGCCACTCTGCAGAAGTGTATGGTGTTTCCTGAAACATCTAAAAAACAAAGCAACAGAGCCTAGGGCACTTCCACTTATGGTCCTATAGATTAGGGAAATTAAAATCAAAAAGACACAGCCACCCCAAAAATTGGGACGGCTCTGTTTACAAGAACCTCATTTACGGTACAAGTTCAATATTGCAGAAAGCGAAAAATGGATAAAGAAGTTGTGGTACTTACGTACAATGCAATATCACTCAGCAATGAAATCTATGTCATCAGGCCAGTAGCAGCATAATGAGTGGATTCAGGTACGATGATTCTAAGTGAAATAAGTCACACAGAAAAAGAAACATCATAAGGTATGACTAATACACGGAATGTAAACATGGCTACACAGGAACTGAATTACAAAACAGAATAGGGTCTCAAATGAAGAAAACCAACTTACGCTTGCTTAAGAGGAAAGGTTAGTTGGGGTGCTGCATAAAACCAGAGATTGAAATTAGCACAGATACCTTTCCATAAGCCAAATATGTAATAGACAAGAGCTACTGCTTGCTCAACGAAGTGGACTCAACACCACATATTAAACGCCTAAGAATATACCTGACTAGTAAGAATCTTAAAACCTATGGATTTATATGTCTCCGAAAGAGAATCAAGCGTGTGTACAGCGGCATAAACGCAGCAGTGATAGGATTGGTGAGGTTCGGTGAGCAAATGCAGACCCTTTGAAGTCATATTGCATGGTACCCATTCCATGGTTCTCAACTCTCCCGGTTTAAGGGATTCTTCCTTCAGCTAAAACATGCATGTGGAACCCAGAGTATGATCCACCGTGTGATCGGGAAACGTGTTCAAATGTGTCTCAGTTTTCGTCCCCTGGTACTCGGGTGCAACATTCCAGACGCTTTACTAACAATCTCCCCACTTGGAGAGTCAGTGCCTTTAACCTCCTGTTTGGCCCAGTTTGCAATTTCTGTGGAAAATGAACAGGAATAGGGAGAACCAATGAGAGACTAGCTGGAGGTGTCTGGACGGGCAAATTTAACTCTCATTTCCCACCAGGAAGAGGAATTAACCAAAGGCTCACTGAGATATGCCGGAACCACACTAGGGCCTGAAGCAATCCTGCGGTGTTGCGGCCAGCTCACAAGAAAGCCAGTTGAAGAAAGGAGCTCAGGGGCCCTGTCATTCACAAACCTGCAGAGTTATACATGACAGCTATCGTCCAAAAATATATTGAAGTAAGGCTGCCAAGAGGACTTGAAAGCGGGGCAGAATTGCAGGAAACCGATTTCAGGAGGTAGACTGGAATTGCATGTAAAGCATAGGAAAAGAGGCAGAACGTCCACAATGATGCACTTGGCCAAAAAGTGCGTATGCGTTTTTTCCTGAATACATTCAGGAAAAAACGCATACGCCCTTTTTGGCCAAGGAAGCAAGCTTGCAAAGGAAATCTGCACTACAATGAAGTCTCACTGCCCCCCGGTCAAAAGGGCCATCTGAAAAAAGTGTAAAATCCAGAAAGGCAGGACAGGCCATGGAGAACTGGGAGCCTAGTTAGACTGATGGGCGGGATGTAAATTGCCAACAGCCACTCTGGAGAAGTGTATGGTGTTTCCTGAAACATCTAAAAAACAAAGCAACACAGCCTAGGGCACTTCCACTTATGGTCCTATAGATTAGGGAAATTAAAATCAAAAAGACACAGCCACCCCAAAGTTTGGGATGGCTCTGTTTACAAGAACCTCGTTTACGGTACAAGTTCAATATCGCAGAAAGGGAAAAATGGATAAAGAAGTTGTGGAACTTACGTACAATACAATATCACTCAGCAATGAAATCTATGTCATCAGGCCAGTAGCAGCATAATGAGTGGATTCAGGTACGATGATTCTAAGTAAAATAAGTCACACAGAAAAAGAAACATCATAAGATATCACTAATACACGGAATGTAAACTTGGCTACACAGGAACTGAATTACAAAACAGAATAGGGTCTCAAATGTAGAAAACCAACTTATGCTTGCTTAAGGGGAAAGGTGAGTTGGGGTGCTGCATAAAACCAGAGATTGAAATTAACACAGATACCTTTCCATAAGCCAAATATGTAATAGACAAGAGCTACTGCTTGCTCAACGAAGTGGACTCAACACCCCATATTAAACGCCTAAGAATATACCTGACTAGTAAGAATCTTAAAACCTATGGATTTATATGTCTGCAAAAGAGAATCCAGCGTGTGTAGAGTGACATAAAAGCAGCAGTGATAGGATTGGTGAGGTTCGGTGAGCAAATGCAGACCCTTTGAAGTCATATTGCATGGTACCCATTCCATGGTTCTCAACTCTCCAGGTTTAAGGGATTCTTCCTTCAGTTAAAACATGCATGTGGAACCCAGAGTATGATCCACCGTGTGATTGGGAAACGTGTTCAAATGTGTCTCAGTTTTCGTCCCCTGGTACTTGGGTGCAACATTCCAGACGCTTTACTAACACTCTCCCCACTTGGAGAGTCAGTGCCTTTAACCTCCTGTTTGGCCCAGTTTGCAATTTCTGCGGAAAATGAACAGGAATAGGGAGAACCAATGAGAGACTAGCTGGAGGTGTCTGGAAGGGCAAATTTAACTCTCATTTCCCACCAAGAAGAGGAATTAACCAAAGGCTCAGCGTGCCATGCCGGAACCACACTAGGGCCTGAAGCAATCCTGCGGTGTTGCGGCCAGCTCACAAGAAAACGAGTTGAAGAAAGGAGCTCAGGGGCACTGTAATTCACAAACCTGCAGAGTTATAAATGACAGCTATCGTCAAAAAATATATTGAAGTAAGGCAGCCAAGAGGACTTGAAAGTTGGGCAGAATTGCAGGAAACCGATTTCAGGAGGTAGACTGGAATTTCATGTAAAGCATAGGAAAAGAGGCAGAACGTCCACAATGATGCACTTGGCCAAAAAGGGCGTATGCGTTTTTTCCTGAATATATTCCTGAATATATTCAGGAAAAAACGCATACGCCCTTTTTGGCCAACCAAGCAAGCTTGCAAAGGATATCTGCACTACAATGAAGTCTCACTGCCCCCCGGTCAAAAGGGCCATCTGAAAAATGTGTAAAATCCAGAAAGGCAGGACAGGCCATGGAGAACTGGGAGCCTTGTTATGCTGATGGGCGTGATGTAAATTGCCAACAGCCACTCTGGAGAAGTGTATGGTGTTTCCTGAAACATCTAAAAATCAAAGCAACAGAGCCTAGGGCACTTCCACTTATGGTCCTATAGCTTAGGGAAATTAAAATCAAAAAGACACAGCCACCCCAAAGTTTGGGACGGCTCTGTTTACAAGAACTTCGTTTCCGGTAAAAGTTCAATATCGCAGAAAGCGAAAAGTGGATAAAGAAGTTGTGGTACTTACGTACAATGCAATATCACTCAGCAATGAAATCTCTTTCATCAGGCCCATAGCAGCATAATGAGTGGATTCAGGTACGATGATTCTAAGTGAAATATGTCACACAGAAAAAGAAACATCATAAGATATCACTAATACATGGAATGTAAACTTGGCTACAGAGGAACTGAATTACAAAACAGAATAGGGTCTCAAATGTAGAAAACCAACTTATGCTTGCTTAAGGGGAAAGGTGAGTTGGGGTGCTGCATAAAACCAGAGATTGAAATTAGCACAGATACCTTTCCATAAGCCAAATATGTAATAGACAAGAGCTACTGCTTTCTCAACGAAGTGGACTCAACACCCCATATTAAACGCCTAAGAATATACCTGACTAGTAAGAATCTTAAAACCTATGGATTTATATGTCTCCAAAAGAGAATCAAGCATGTGTACAGCGGCATAAATGCAGCAGTGATAGGATTGGTGAGGTTCGGTGAGCAAATGCAGACCCTTTGAAGTCATATTGCATGGTACCCATTCCATGGTTCTCAACTCTCCAGGTTTAAGGGATTCTTTCTTCAGCTAAAACATGCATGTGGAACCCAGAGTATGATCCACCATGTGATCGGGAAACGTGTTCAAATATGTCTCAGTTTTCGTCCCCTGGTACTCGGGTGCAACATTCCAGACGCTTTACTAACACTCTCCCCACTTGGAGAGTCAGTGCCTTTAACCTCCTGTTTGGCCCAGTTTGCAATTTCTGCAGAAAAGGAACAGGAATAGGGAGAACCAATGAGAGACTAGCTGGAGGTGTCTGGACGGGTAAATTTAACTCTCAATTCCCACCAAGAAGAGGAATTAACCAAAGGCTCAGCGAGCCATGCCAGAACCACACTAGGGCCTGAAGCAATCCTGCGGTGTTGCGGCCAGCTCACAAGAAAGCGAGTTGAAGAAAGGAGCTCAGTGGCCCTGTAATTCACACACCTGCAGAGTTCTAAATGACAGCTATCGTCCAAAAATATATTGAAGTAAGGCTGCCAAGAGGACTTGAAAGCGGGGCAGAATTGCAGGAAACCGATTTCAGGAGGTAGACTGGAATTGCATGTAAAGCATAGGAAAAGAGGCAGAACGTCCACAATGATGCACTTGGCCAAAAAGGGCGTATGCGTTTTTTCCTGAATATATTCAGGAAAAAACGCATACGCCCTTTTTGGCCAACCAAGCAAGCTTGCAAAGGAAATCTGCACTACAATGAAGTCTCACTGCCCCCCGGTCAAAAGGGCCATCTGAAAAAAGTGTAAAATCCAGAAAGGCAGGACAGGCCATGGAGAACTGGGAGCCTTGTTATGCTGATGGGCGTGATGTAAATTGCCAACAGCCACTCTGGAGAAGTGTATGGTGTTTCCTGAAACATCTAAAAAACAAAGCAACAGAGCCTAGGGCACTTCCACTTATGGTCCTATAGCTTAGGGAAATTAAAATCAAAAAGACACAGCCACCCCAAAGTTTGGGACGGCTCTGTTTACAAGAACCTCGTTTCCGGTACAAGTTCAATATCGCAGAAAGCGAAAAATGGATAAAGAAGTTGTGGGACTTACGTACAATGCAATATCATTCAGCAATGAAATCTATGTCATCATGCCCGTAGCAGCATAATGAGTGGATTCAGGTACGATGATTCTAAGTGAAATATGTCACACAGAAAAAGAAACATCATAAGATATCACTAATACACGGAATGTAAAGTTGGCTACACAGGAACTGAATTACAAAACAGAATAGGGTCTCAAATGTAGAAAACCAACTTATGCTTGCTTAAGGGGAAAGGTGAGTTGGGGTGCTGCATAATACCAGAGATTGAAATTAGCACAGATACCTTTCCATAAGCCAAATATGTAATAGACAAGAGCTACTGCTTGCTCAACGAAGTGGACTCAACACCCCATATTAAACGCCTAAGAATATACTTGACTAGTAAGAATATTAAAACCTATGGATTTATATGTCTCCGAAGGAGAATCAAGCGTGTGTACAGCGGCATAAACGCAGCAGTGATAGGATTGGTGAGGTTCGGTGAGCAAATGCAGACCCTTTGAAGTCATATTGCATGGTACCCATTCCATGGTTCTCAACTCTCCAGGTTTAAGGGATTCTTCCTTCAGCTAAAACATGCATGTGGAACCCAGAGTATGATCCACCGTGTGATCGGGAAACGTGTTCAAATGTGTCTCAGTTTTCGTCCCCTGGTACTCGGGTGCAACATTCCAGACGCTTTACTAACACTCTCCCCACTTGGAGAGTCAGTGCCTTTAACCTCCTGTTTGGCCCGGTTTGCAATTTCTGCGGAAAATGAACAGGAATAGGGAGAACCAATGAGAGACTAGCTGGAGGTGTCTGGACGGGCAAATTTAACTCTCATTTCCCACCAAGAAGAGGAATTAACCAAAGGCTCAGCGAGCCATGCCGGAACCACACTAGGGCCTGAAGCAATCCTGCGGTGTTGCGGCCAGCTCACAAGAAAGCGAGTTGAAGAAAGGAGCTCAGGGGCCCTGTAATTCACACACCTGCAGAGTTCTAAATGACAGCTATCGTCCAAAAATATATTGAAGTAAGGCTGCCAAGAGGACTTGAAAGTGGGGCAGAATTGCAGGAAACCGATTTCAGGAGGTAGACTGGAATTGCATGTAAAGCATAGGAAAAGAGGCAGAACGTCCACAATGATGCACTTGGCCAAAAAGGGCGTATGCGTTTTTTCCTGAATATATTCAGGAAAAAACGCATACGCCCTTTTTGGCCAACCAAGCAAGCTTGCAAAGGAAATCTGCACTACAATGAAGTCTCACTGCCCCCCGGTCAAAAGGGCCATCTGAAAAAAGTGTAAAATCCAGAAAGGCAGGACAGGCCATGGAGAACTGGGAGCCTTGTTATGCTGATGGGCGTGATGTAAATTGCCAACAGCCACTCTGGAGAAGTGTATGGTGTTTCCTGAAACATCTAAAAAACAAAGCAACAAAGCCTAGGGCACTTCCACTTACGGTCCTATAGATTAGGGAAATTAAAATCAAAAAGACACAGGCACCCCAAAGTTTGGGACGGCTCTGTTTACAAGAACCTCGTTTCCGGTACAAGTTCAATATCGCAGAAAGCGAAAAATGGATAAAGAAGTTGTGGTACTTACGTACAATGCAATATCACTCAGCAATGAAATCTATGTCATCAGGCCAGTAGCAGCATAATGAGTGGATTCAGGTACGATGATTCTAAGTGAAATAAGTCACACAGAAAAAGAAACATCATAAGATATCACTAATACACGGAATGTAAACTTGGCTACACAGGAACTGAATTACAAAACAGAATAGGGTCTCAAATGTAGAAAACCAACTTATGCTTGCTTAAGGGGAAAGGTGAGTTGAGGTGCTGCATAAAACCAGAGATTGAAATTAGCACAGATACCTTTCCATAAGCCAAATACGTAATAGACAAGAGCTACTGCTTGCTCAACGAAGTGGACTGAACACCCCATATTAAACGCCTAAGAATATACCTGACTAGTAAGAATCTTAAAACCTATGGATTTATATGTCTCCGAAAGAGAATCAAGCATGTTTACAGTGGCATAAACGCAGCAGTGATAGGATTGGTGAGGTTCGGTGAGCAAATGCAGACCCTTTGAAGTCATATTGCATGGTACCGATTCCAGGGGTCTCAACTCTCCAGGTTTAAGGGATTCTTCCTTCAGCTAAAACATGCATGTGGAACCCAGAGTATGATCCACCGTGTGATCGGGAAACGTGTTCAAATGTGTCTCAGTTTTCGTCCCCTGGTACTCGGGTGCAACATTCCAGACGCTTTACTAACACTCTCCCCACTTGGAGAGTCAGTGCCTTTAACCTCCTGTTTGGCCCAGTTTGCAATTTCTGCGGAAAATGAACAGGAATAGGGAGAACCAATGAGAGACTAGCTGGAGGAGTCTGGACGGGCAAATTTAACTCTCATTTCCCACCAGGAAGAGGAATTAACCAAAGGCTCAGCGAGCCATGCCGGAACCACACTAGGGCCTGAAGCAATCCTGCGGTGTTGCGGCCAGCTCACAAGAAAGTGAGTTGAAGAAAGGAGCTCAGGGGCCCTGTAATTCACACACCTGCAGAGTTGTAAATGACAGCTATCGTCCAAAAATATATTGAAGTAAGGCTGCCAAGAGGACTTGAAAGCGGGGCAGAATTGCAGGAAACCGATTTCAGGAGGTAGACTGGAATTGCATGTAAAGCATAGGAAAAGAGGCAGAACGTCCACAATGATGCACTTGGCCAAAAAGGGCGTATGCGTTTTTTCCTGAATATATTCAGGAAAAAACGCATACGCCCTTTTTGGCCAACCAAGCAAGCTTGCAAAGGAAATCTGCACTACAATGAAGTCTCACTGCCCCCCGGTCAAAAGGGCCATCTGAAAAAAGTGTAAAATCCAGAAAGGCAGGACAGGCCATGGAGAACTGGGAGCCTTGTTATGCTGATGGGCGTGATATAAATTGCCAACAGCCACTCTGGAGAAGTCTATGGTGTTTCCTGAAACATCTAAAAAACAAAGCAACAGAGCCTAGGGCACTTCCACTTATGGTCCTATAGCTTAGGGAAATTAAAATCAAAAAGACACAGGCACCCCAAAGTTTGGGACGGCTCTGTTTACAAGAACCTCGTTTCCGGTACAAGTTCAATATTGCAGAAAGCAAAAAATGGATAAAGAAGTTGTGGTACTTACGTACAATGCAATATCACTCAGCAATGAAATCTATGTCATCAGGCCAGTAGCAGCATAATGAGTGGATTCAGGTACGATGATTCTAAGTGAAATAAGTCACACAGAAAAAGAAACATCATAAGATATCACTAATACACGGAATGTAAACTTGGCTACACAGGAACTGAATTACAAAACAGAATAGGGTCTCAAATGTAGAAAACCAACTTATGCTTGCTTAAGGGGAAAGGTGAGTTTTGGTGCTGCATAAAATCAGAGATTGAAATTAGCACAGATACCTTTCCAAAAGCCAAATATGTAATAGACAAGAGCTACTGCTTGCTCAACGAAGTGGACTCAACACCCCATATTAAACGCCTAAGAATATACCTGACTAATAAGAATCTTAAAACCTATGGATTTATACGTCTCCGAAAGAGAATCAAGCGTGTGTACAGCGGCATAAACGCAGCAGTGATAGGATTGGTGAGGTTCGGTGAGCAAATGCAGACCCTTTGAAGTCGTATTGCATGGTACCCTTTCCATGGGTCTCAACTCTCCAGGTTTAAGGGATTCTTCCTTCAGCTAAAACATGCATGTGGAACCCAGAGGATGATCCACCGTGTGATCGGGAAACGTGTTCAAATGTGTCTCAGTTTTCGTCCCCTGGTACTCGGGTGCAACATTCCAGACGCTTTACTAACACTCTCCCCACTTGGAGAGTCAGTGCCTTTAACCTCCTGTTTGGCCCAGTTTGCAATTTCTGCGGAAAATGAACAGGAATAGGGAGAACCAATGAGAGACTAGCTGGAGGTGTCTGGACGGGTAAATTTAACTCTCATTTCCCACCAAGAAGAGGAATTAACCAAAGGCTCAGCGAGCCATGCCGGAACCACACTAGGGCCTGAAGCAATCCTGCGGTGTTGCGGCCAGCTCACAAGAAAGCGAGTTGAAGAAAGGAGCTCAGGGGCACTGTAATTCACACACCTGCAGAGTTGTAAATGACAGCTATCGTCCAAAAATATATTGAAGTAAGGCTGCCAAGAGGACTTGAAAGCGGGGCAGAATTGCAGGAAACCGATTTCAGGAGGTAGACTGGAATTGCATGTAAAGCATAGGAAAAGAGGCAGAACGTCCACAATGATGCACTTGGCCAAAAAGGGCGTATGCGTTTTTTCCTGAATATATTCAGGAAAAAACGCATACGCCCTTTTTGGCCAACCAAGCAAGCTTGCAAAGGAAATCTGCACTACAATGAAGTCTCACTGCCCCCCGGTCAAAAGGGCCATCTGAAAAAAGTGTAAAATCCAGAAAGGCAGGACAGGCCATGGAGAACTGGGAGCCTTGTTATGCTGATGGGCGTGATGTAAATTGCCAACAGCCACTCTGGAGAAGTGTATGGTGTTTCCTGAAACATCTAAAAAACAAAGCAACAGAGCCTAGGGCACTTCCACTTACGGTCCTATAGCTTAGGGAAATTAAAATCAAAAAGACACAGGCACCCCAAAGTTTGGGACGGCTCTGTTTACAAGAACCTCGTTTCCGGTACAAGTTCAATATCGCAGAAAGCGAAAAATGGATAAAGAAGTTGTGGTACTTACGTACAATGCAATATCACTCAGCAATGAAATCTATGTCATCAGGCCAGTAGCAGCATAATGAGTGGATTCAGGTACGATGATTCTAAGTGAAATAAGTCACACAGAAAAAGAAACATCATAAGATATCACTAATACACGGAATGTAAACTTGGCTACACAGGAACTGAATTACAAAACAGAATAGGGTCTCAAATGTAGAAAACCAACTTATGCTTGCTTAAGGGGAAAGGTGAGTTTTGGTGCTGCATAAAATCAGAGATTGAAATTAGCACAGATACCTTTCCAAAAGCCAAATATGTAATAGACAAGAGCTACTGCTTGCTCAACGAAGTGGACTCAACTCCCCATATTAAACGCCTAAGAATATACCTGACTAGTAAGAATCTTAAAACCTATGGATTTATACGTCTCCGAAAGAGAATCAAGCGTGTGTACAGCGGCATAAACGCAGCAGTGATAGGATTGGTGAGGTTCGGTGAGCAAATGCAGACCCTTTGAAGTCGTATTGCATGGTACCCTTTCCATGGGTCTCAACTCTCCAGGTTTAAGGGATTCTTCCTTCAGCTAAAACATGCATGTGGAACCCAGAGGATGATCCACCGTGTGATCGGGAAACGTGTTCAAATGTGTCTCAGTTTTCGTCCCCTGGTACTCGGGTGCAACATTCCAGACGCTTTACTAACACTCTCCCCACTTGGAGAGTCAGTGCCTTTAACCTCCTGTTTGGCCCAGTTTGCAATTTCTGCGGAAAATGAACAGGAATAGGGAGAACCAATGAGAGACTAGCTGGAGGTGTCTGGACGGGTAAATTTAACTCTCATTTCCCACCAAGAAGAGGAATTAACCAAAGGCTCAGCGAGCCATGCCGGAACCACACTAGGGCCTGAAGCAATCCTGCGGTGTTGCGGCCAGCTAACAAGAAAGCGAGTTGAAGAAAGGAGCTCAGGGGCACTGTAATTCACACACCTGCAGAGTTGTAAATGACAGCTATCGTCCAAAAATATATTGAAGTAAGGCTGCCAAGAGGACTTGAAAGCGGGGCAGAATTGCAGGAAACCGATTTCAGGAGGTAGACTGGAATTGCATGTAAAGCATAGGAAAAGAGGCAGAACGTCCACAATGATGCACTTGGCCAAAAAGGGCGTATGCGTTTTTTCCTGAATATATTCAGGAAAAAACGCATACGCCCTTTTTGGCCAACCAAACAAGCTTGCAAAGGAAATCTGCACTACATTGAAGTCTCACTGTCCCCCAGTCAAAAGGGCCATCTGAAAAAAGTGTAAAATCCAGAAAGGCAGGATAGGCCATGGAGAACTGGGAGCCTTCTTATGCTGATGGGCGGGATGTAAATTGCCAACAGCCACTCTGGAGAAGTGTATGGTGTTTCCTGAAACATCTAAAAAACAAAGCAACAGAGCCTAGGGCACTTCCACTTATGGTCCTATAGCTTAGGGAAATTAAAATAAAGACACAGCCACCCCAAAGTTTGGGACAGCTCTGTTTACAAGAACATCGTTTACGGTACAAGTTCAATATCGCAGAAAGCAAAAAATGGATAAAGAAGTTGTGGTACTTACGTACAATGCAATATCACTCAGCAATGAAATCTATGTCATCAGGCCAGTAGCAGCATAATGAGTGGATTCAGGTACGATGATTCTAAGTGAAATAAGTCACACAGAAAAAGAAACATCATAAGATATCACTAATACATGGAATGTAAACTTGGCTACACAGGAACTGAATTACAAAACAGAATAGGGTCTCAAATGTAGAAAACCAACTTATGCTTGCTTAAGGGGAAAGGTGAGTTTTGGTGCTGCATAAAATCAGAGATTGAAATTAGCACAGATACCTTTCCAAAAGCCAAATATGTAATAGACAAGAGCTACTGCTTGCTCAACGAAGTGGACTCAACACCCCATATTAAACGCCTAAGAATATACCTGACTAGTAAGAATCTTAAAACCTATGGATTTATACGTCTCCGAAAGAGAATCAAGCGTGTGTACAGCGGCATAAACGCAGCAGTGATAGGATTGGTGAGGTTCGGTGAGCAAATGCAGACCCTTTGAAGTCATATTGCATGGTACCCTTTCCATGGGTCTCAACTCTCCAGGTTTAAGGGATTCTTCCTTCAGCTAAAACATGCATGTGGAACCCAGAGTATGATCCACCGTGTGATCGGGAAACGTGTTCAAATGTGTCTCAGTTTTCGTCCCCTGGTACTCGGGTGCAACATTCCAGACGCTTTACTAACACTCTCCCCACTTGGAGAGTCAGTGCCTTTAACCTCCTGTTTGGCCCAGTTTGCAATTTCTGCAGAAAATGAACAGGAATAGGGAGAACCAATGAGAGACTAGCTGGAGGTGTCTGGACGGGTAAATTTAACTCTCATTTCCCACCAAGAAGAGGAATTAACCAAAGGCTCAGCGAGCCATGCCGGAACCACACTAGGGCCTGAAGCAATCCTGCGGTGTTGCGGCCAGCTCACAAGAAAGCGAGTTGAAGAAAGGAGCTCAGGGGCCCTGTAATTCACACACCTGCAGAGTTCTAAATGACAGCTATCGTCCAAAAATATATTGAAGTAAGGCTGCCAAGAGGACTTGAAAGCGGGGCAGAATTGCAGGAAACCGATTTCAGGAGGTAGACTGGAATTGCATGTAAAGCATAGGAAAAGAGGCAGAACGTCCACAATGATGCACTTGGCCAAAAAGGGCGTATGCGTTTTTTCCTGAATATATTCAGGAAAAAACGCATACGCCCTTTTTGGCCAACCAAGCATGCTTGCAAAGGAAATCTGCACTACAATGAAGTCTCACTGCCCCCCGGTCAAAAGGGCCATCTGAAAAAAGTGTAAAATCCAGAAAGGCAAGACAGGCCATGGAGAACTGGGAGCCTTGTTATGCTGATGGGAGGGATGTAAATTGCCAACAGCCACTCTGGAGAAGTGTATGGTGTTTCCTGAAACATCTAAAAAACAAAGCAACAGAGCCTAGGGCACTTCCACTTATGGTCCTATAGATTAGGGAAATTAAAATCAAAAAGACACAGCCACCCCAAAGTTTGGGACGGCTCTGTTTACAAGAACCTCGTTTACGGTACAAGTTCAATATCACAGAAAGCGAAAAATGGATAAAGAAGTTGTGGTACTTACGTACACTGCAATATCACTCAGCAATGAAATCTATGTCATCAGGCCAGTAGCAGCATAATGAGTGGATTCAGATACAATGATTCTAAGTGAAATAAGTCACACAGAAAAAGAAACATCATAAGGTATCACTAAGACACGGAATGTAAACTTGGCTACACAGGAACTGAATTACAAAACAGAATAGGGTCTCAAATGTAGAAAACCAACTTATGCTTGCTTAAGGGGAAGGTGAGTTGGGGTGCTGCATAAAACCAGAGATTGAAATTAACACAGATACCTTTCCATAAGACAAATATGTAATAGACAAGAACTACTCCTTGCTCAACGAAGTGGACTCAACACCCCATATTAAAAGCCTAAGAATACACCTGACTAGTAAGAATCTTAAAACGTATGGATTTATATGTCTCCAAAAGATAATCCAGCGTGTGTACAGCGACATAAAAGCAACAGTGATAGGATTGGTGAGGTTCGGTGAGCAAATGCAGACCCTTTGAAGTCATATTGCATGGTACCCATTCCATGGGTCTCAACTCTCCAGGTTTAAGGGATTCTTCCTTCAGTTAAAACATGCATGTGGAACCCAGAGTATGATCCACCGTGTGATCGGGAAACGTGTTCTAATGTGTCTCAGTTTTCGTCCCCTGGTACTCGGGTGCAACATTCCAGACGCTTTACTAACACTCTCCCCACTTGGAGAGTCAGTGCCTTTAACCTCCTGTTTGGCCCAGTTTGCAATTTCTGCGGAAAATGAACAGGAATAGGGAGAACCAATGAGAGACTAACTGGAGGTGTCTGGACGGGTAAATTTAACTCTCATTTCCCACCAAGAAGAGGAATTAACCAAAGGCTCAGCGAGCCATTCCGGAACCAAACTAGGGCCTGAAGCAATCCTGTGGTGTTGCGGCCAGCTCACAAGAAAGCGAGTTGAAGAAAGGAGCTCAGGGGCCCTGTAATTCACACACCTGCAGAGTTGTAAATGACAGCTATCGTCCAAAAATATATTGAAGTAAGGCTGCCAAGAGGACTTGAAAGCGGGGCAGAATTGCAGGAAACCGATTTCAGGAGGTAGACTGGAATTGCATGTAAAGCATAGGAAAAGAGGCAGAACGTCCACAATGATGCACTTGGCCAAAAAGGGCGTATGCGTTTTTTCCTGAATATATTCAGGAAAAAACGCATACGCCCTTTTTGGCCAACCAAGCAAGCTTGCAAAGGAAATCTGCACTACATTGAAGTCTCACTGCCCCCCAGTCAAAAGGGCCATCTGAAAAAAGTGTAAAATCCAGAAAGGCAGGACAGGCCATGGAGAACTGGGAGCCTTCTTATGCTGATGGGCGGGATGTAAATTGCCAACAGCCACTCTGGAGAAGTGTATGGTGTTTCCTGAAACATCTAAAAAACAAAGCAACAGAGCCTAGGGCACTTCCACTTATGGTCCTATAGCTTAGGGAAATTAAAATAAAGACACAGCCACCCCAAAGTTTGGGACAGCTCTGTTTACAAGAACCTCGTTTACGGTACAAGTTCAATATCGCAGAAAGCAAAAAATGGATAAAGAAGTTGTGGTACTTACGTACAATGCAATATCACTCAGCAATGAAATCTATGTCATCAGGCCAGTAGCAGCATAATGAGTGGATTCAGGTACGATGATTCTAAGTGAAATAAGTCACACAGAAAAAGAAACATCATAAGATATCACTAATACACGGAATGTAAACTTGGCTACACAGGAACTGAATTACAAAACAGAATAGGGTCTCAAATGTAGAAAACCAACTTATGCTTGCTTAAGGGGAAAGGTGAGTTTTGGTGCTGCATAAAATCAGAGATTGAAATTAGCACAGATACCTTTCCAAAAGCCAAATATGTAATAGACAAGAGCTACTGCTTGCTCAACGAAGTGGACTCAACACCCCATATTAAACGCCTAAGAATATACCTGACTAGTAAGAATCTTAAAACCTATGGATTTATACGTCTCCGAAAGAGAATCAAGCGTGTGTACAGCGGCATAAACGCAGCAGTGATAGGATTGGTGAGGTTCGGTGAGCAAATGCAGACCCTTTGAAGTCGTATTGCATGGTACCCATTCCATGGGTCTCAACACTCCAGGTTTAAGGGATTCTTCCTTCAGCTAAAACATGCATGTGGAACCCAGAGGATGATCCACCGTGTGATCGGGAAACGTGTTCAAATGTGTCTCAGTTTTCGTCCCCTGGTACTCGGGTGCAACATTCCAGACGCTTTACTAACACTCTCCCCACTTGGAGAGTCAGTGCCTTTAACCTCCTGTTTGGCCCAGTTTGCAATTTCTGCGGAAAATGAACAGGAATAGGGAGAACCAATGAGAGACTAGCTGGAGGTGTCTGGACGGGTAAATTTAACTCTCATTTCCCACCAAGAAGAGGAATTAACCAAAGGCTCAGCGAGCCATGCCGGAACCACACTAGGGCCTGAAGCAATCCTGCGGTGTTGCGGCCAGCTCACAAGAAAGCGAGTTGAAGAAAGGAGCTCAGGGGCACTGTAATTCACACACCTGCAGAGTTGTAAATGACAGCTATCGTCCAAAAATATATTGAAGTAAGGCTGCCAAGAGGACTTGAAAGCGGGGCAGAATTGCAGGAAACCGATTTCAGGAGGTAGACTGGAATTGCATGTAAAGCATAGGAAAAGAGGCAGAACGTCCACAATGATGCACTTGGCCAAAAAGGGCGTATGCGTTATTTCCCAGGAAAAAACGCATACGCCCTTTTTGGCCAACCAAGCAAGCTTGCAAAGGAAATCTGCACTACAATGAAGTCTCACTGCCCCCCGGTCAAAAGGGCCATCTGAAAAAAGTGTAAAATCCAGAAAGGCAGGACAGGCCATGGAGAACTGGGAGCCTTGTTATGCTGATGGCTGTGATGTAAATTGCCAAAAGCCACTCTGGAGAAGTGTATGGTGTTTCCTGAAACACCTAAAAAACAAAGCAACAGAGCCTAGGGCACTTCCACTTATGGTCCTATAGATTAGGGAAGTAAAATCAAAAAGACACAGGCACCCCAAAGTTTGGGACGGCTCTGTTTACAAGAACCTCGTTTACGGTACAAGTTCAATATCGCAGAAAGCGAAAAATGGATAAAGAAGTTGTGGTACTTACGTACAATGCAATATCACTCAGCAATGAAATCTATGTCATCAGGCCCGTAGCAGCATAATGAGTGGATTCAGGTACGATGATTCTAAGTGAAATAAGTCACACAGAAAAAGAAACATCATAAGATATCACTAATACACGGAATGTAAACTTGCCTACACAGGAACTGAATTACAAAACAGAATAGGGTCTCAAATGTAGAAAACCAACTTATGCTTGCTTAAGGGGAAAGGTGAGTTGGGGTGCTGCATAAAACCAGAGATTGAAATTAGCACAGATACCTTTCCATAAGCCAAATATGTAATAGACAAGAGCTACTGCTTGCTCAACGAAGTGGACTCAACACCCCATATTAAACGCCTAAGAATATACCTGACTAGTAAGAATCTTAAAACCTATGGATTTATATGTCTCCGAAAGAGAATCAAGCATGTGTACAGCGGCATAAACGCAGCAGTGATAGGATTGGTGAGGTTCGGTGAGCAAATGCAGACCCTTTGAAGTCATATTGCATGGTACCCATTCCATGGTTCTCAACTCTCCAGGTTTAAGGGATTCTTCCTTCAGCTAAAACATGCATGTGGAACCCAGAGTATGATCCACCGTGTGATCGGGAAATGTGTTCAAATGTGTCTCACTTTTCGTCCACTGGTACTCGGGTGCAACATTCCACATGCTTTACTAACACTCTCCCCACTTGGAGAGTCAGTGCCTTTAACCTCCTGTTTGGCCCAGTTTGCAATTTCTGCGGAAAATGAACAGGAATAGGGAGAACCAATGAGAGACTAGCTGGAGGTGTCTGGACGGGTAAATTTAACTCTCATTTCCCACCAAGAAGAGGAATTAACCAAAGGCTCAGCGAGCCATGCCGGAACCACACTAGGGCCTGAAGCAATCCTGCGGTGTTGCGGCCAGCTCACAAGAAAGCGAGTTGAAGAAAGGAGCTCAGGGGCCCTGTAATTCACACACCTGCAGAGTTCTAAATGACAGCTATCGTCCAAAAATATATTGAAGTAAGGCTGCCAAGAGGACTTGAAAGCGGGGCAGAATTGCAGGAAACCGATTTCAGGAGGTAGACTGGAATTGCATGTAAAGCATAGGAAAAGAGGCAGAACGTCCACAATGATGCACTTGGCCAAAAAGGGCGTATGCGTTTTTTCCTGAATATATTCAGGAAAAAACGCATACGCCCTTTTTGGCCAACCAAGCAAGCTTGCAAAGGAAATCTGCACTACAATGAAGTCTCACTGCCCCCCGGTCAAAAGGGCCATCTGAAAAAAGTGTAAAATCCAGAAAGGCAGGACAGGCCATGGAGAACTGGGAGCCTTCTTATGCTGATGGGCGGGATGTAAATTGCCAACAGCCACTCTGGAGAAGTGTGTGGTGTTTCCTGAAACATCTAAAAAACAAAGCAACACAGCCTAGGGCACTTGCACTTATGGTCCTATAGCTTAGGGAAATTAAAATCAAAAAGACACAGCCACCCCAAAGTCTGGGACGGCTCTGTTTACAAGAACCTCGTTTCCGGTACAAGTTCAATATCGCAGAAAGCGAAAAATGGATAAAGAAGTTGTGGTACTAACGTACAATGCAATATCACTCAGCAATGAAATCTCTTTCATCAGGCTCATAGCAGCATAATGAGTGGATTCAGGTACGATGATTCTAAGTGAAATACGTCACACAGAAAAAGAAACATCATAAGATATCACTAATACACGGAATGTAAACTTGGCTACACAGGAACTGAATTACAAAACAGAATAGGGTCTCAAATGTAGAAAACCAACTTATGCTTGCTTAAGGGGAAAGGTGAGTTGGGGTGCTGCATAAAACCAGAGATTGAAATTAGCACAAATACCTTTCCATAAGCCAAATATGTAATAGACAAGAGCTACTGCTTGCTCAACGAAGTGGACTCAACACCCCATATTAAACGCCTAAGAATATTCTTGACTAGTAAGAATCTTAAAACCTATGGATTTATATGTCTCCGAAAGAGAATCAAGCGTGTGTAAAGCGGCATAAAAGCAACAGTGATACGATTGGTGAGGTTCGGTGAGCACATGCAGACCCTTTGAAGTCATATTGCATGGTACCCATTCCATAGGTCTCAACTCTCCAGGTTTAAGGGATTCTTCCTTCAGCTAAAACATGCATGTGGAACCCAGAGGATGATCCACCGTGTGATCGGGAAACGTGTTCAAATGTGTCTCAGTTTTCGTCCCCTGGTACTCGTGTGCAACATTCCAGACGCTTTACTAACACTCTCCCCACTTGGTGAGTCAGTGCCTTTAACCTCCTGTTTGGCCCAGTTTGCAATTTCTGCGGAAAATGAACAGGAATAGGGAGAACCAATGAGAGACTAGCTGGAGGTGTCTGGACGGGTAAATTTAACTCTCATTTCCCACCAAGAAGAGGAATTAACCAAAGGCTCAGCGAGCCATGCCGGAACCACACTAGGGCCTGAAGCAATCCTGCGGTGTTGCGGCCAGCTCACAAGAAAGCGAGTTGAAGAAAGGAGCTCAGGGGCACTGTAATTCACACACCTGCAGAGTTCTAAATGACAGCTATCGTCCAAAAATATATTGAAGTAAGGCTGCCAAGAGGACTTGAAAGCGGGGCAGAATTGCAGGAAACCGATTTCAGGAGGTAGACTGGAATTGCATGTAAAGCATAGGAAAAGAGGCAGAACGTCCACAATGATGCACTTGGCCAAAAAGGGCGTATACGTTTTTTCCTGAATATATTCTGGAAAAAACGCATACGCCCTTTTTGGCCAACCAAGCAAGCTTGCAAAGGAAATCTGCACTACAATGAAGTCTCACTGCCCCCCGGTCAAAAGGGCCATCTGAAAAAAGTGTAAAATCCAGAAAGGCAGGACAGACCATGGAAAACTGGGAGCCTTGTTATGCTGATGGGCATGATGCAAATTGCCAACAGCCACTCTGGAGAAGTGTATGGTGTTTCCTGAAACATCTAAAAAACAAAGCAACAGAGCCTAGGGCACTTCCACTTATGGTCCTATAGATTAGGGAAATTAAAATCAAAAAGACACAGCCACCCCAATGTTTGGGACGGCTCTGTTTACAAGAACCTTGTTTACGGTACAAGTTCAATATCGCAGAAAGCGAAAAATGGATAAAGAAGTTGTGGTACTTACGTACAATGCAATATCACTCAGCAATGAAATCTATGTCATCAGGCCCATAGCAGAATAATGAGTGGATTTAGGTACGATGATTCTAAGTGAAATATGTCACACAGAAAAAGAAACATCATAAGATATCACTAATACACGGAATGTAAACTTGGCTACACAGGAACTGAATTACAAAACAGAATAGGGTCTCAAATGTAGAAAACCAACTTATGCTTGCTTAAGGGGAAAGGTGAGTTGGGGTGCTGCATAAAACCAGAGATTGAAATTAGCACAGATACCTATCCATAAGCCAAATATGTAATAGACAAGAGCTACTGCTTGCTCAATGAAGTGGACTCAACACCCCATATTAAAGGCCTAAGAATATACCTGACTAGTAAGAATCTTAAAACCTATGGATTTATATGTCTCCGAAAGAGAATCAAGCGTGTGTACAGCGGCATAAACGCAGCAGTGATAGGATTGGTGAGGTTCGGTGAGCAAATGCAGACCCTTTGAAGTCATATTGCATGGTACCCATTCCATGGTTCTCAACTCTCCAGGTTTAAGGGATTCTTCCTTCAGCTAAAACATGCATGTGGAACCCAGAGTATGATCCACCGTGTGATCGGGAAACGTGTTCAAATATGTCTCAGTTTTCGTCCCCTGGTACTCGGGTGCAACATTCCAGACGCTTTACTAACACTCTCCCCACTTGGAGAGTCAGTGCCTTTAAACTCCTGTTTGGCCCAGTTTGCAATTTCTGCGGAAAATGAACAGGAATAGGGAGAACCAATGAGAGACTAGCTGGAGGTGTCTGGACGGGTAAATTTAACTCTCATTTCCCACCAAGAAGAGGAATTAACCAAAGGCTCAGCGAGCCATGCCGGAACCACACTAGGGCCTGAAGCAATCCTGCGGTGTTGCGGCCAGCTCACAAGAAAGCGAGTTGAAGAAAGGAGCTCAGGGGCCCTGTAATTCACACACCTGCAGAGTTCTAAATGACAGCTATCGTCCAAAAATATATTGAAGTAAGGCTGCCAAGAGGACTTGAAAGCGGGGCAGAATTGCAGGAAACCGATTTCAGGAGGTAGACTGGAATTGCATGTAAAGCATAGGAAAAGAGGCAGAACGTCCACAATGATGCACTTGGCCAAAAAGGGCGTATGCGTTTTTTCCTGAATATATTCAGGAAAAAACGCATACGCCCTTTTTGGCCAACCAAGCAAGCTTGCAAAGGAAATCTGCACTACAATGAAGTCTCACTGCCCCCCGGTCAAAAGGAACATATGAAAAAAGTGTAAAATCCAGAAAGGCAGGACAGGCCATGGAGAACTGGGCGCCTTCTTATGCTGATGGGCGGGATGTAAATTGCCAACAGCCACTCTGGAGAAGTGTATGGTGTTTCCTGAAACATCTAAAAAACAAAGCAACACAGCCTAGGGCACTTGCACTTATGGTCCTATAGCTTAGGGAAATTAAAATTAAAAAGACACAGCCACCCCAAAGTTTGGGACGGCTCTGTTTACAAGAACCTCGGTTACGGTACAAGTTCAATATCGCAGAAAGCGAAAAATGGATAAAGAAGTTGTGGTACTAACGTACAATGCAATATCACTCAGCAATGAAATCTCTTTCATCAGGCTCATAGCAGCATAATGAGTGGATTCAGGTACGATGATTCTAAGTGAAATACGTCACACAGAAAAAGAAACATCATAAGATATCACTAATACACGGAATGTAAACTTGCCTAAACAGGAACTGAATTACAAAACAGAATAGGGTCTCAAATGTAGAAAACCAACTTATGCTTGCTTAAGGGGAAAGGTGAGTTGGGGTGCTGCATAAAACCAGAGATTGAAATTAGCACAGATACCTTTCCATAAGCCAAATATGTAATAGACAAGAGCTACTGCTTGCTCAACGAAGTGGACTCAACACCCCATATTAAACGCCTAAGAATATACCTGACTAGTAAGAATCTTAAAACATATGGATTTATATGTCTCCGAAAGAGAATCAAGCATGTGTACAGCGGCATAAACGCAGCAGTGATAGGATTGGTGAGGTTCGGTGAGCAAATGCAGACCCTTTGAAGTAATATTGCACGGTACCCATTCCATGGTTCTCAACTCTCCAGGTTTAAGGGATTCTTCCTTCAGCTAAAACATGCATGTGGAACCCAGAGTATGATCCACCGTGTGATCGGGAAACGTGTTCAAATGTGTCTCACTTTTCGTCCCCTGGTACTCGGGTGCAACATTCCAGACGTTTTACTAACACTCTCCCCACTTGGAGAGTCAGTGCCTTTAACCTCCTGTTTGGCCCAGTTTGCAATTTCTGCGGAAAATGAACAGGAATAGGGAGAACCAATGAGAGACTAGCTGGAGGTGTCTGCACGGGTAAATTTAACTCTCATTTCCCACCAAGAAGAGGAATTAACCAAAGGCTCAGCGAGCCATGCCGGAACCACACTAGGGCCTGAAGCAATCCTGCGGTGTTGCGGCCAGCTCACAAGAAAGCGAGTTGAAGAAAGGAGCTCAGGGGCACTGTAATTCACACACCTGCAGAGTTCTAAATGACAGCTATCGTCCAAAAATATATTGAAGTAAGGGTGCCAAGAGGACTTGAAAGCGGGGCAGAATTGCAGGAAACCGATTTCAGGAGGTAGACTGGAATTGCATGTAAAGCATAGGAAAAGAGGCAGAACGTCCACAATGATGCACTTGGCCAAAAAGGGCATATGCGTTTTTTCCTGAATATATTCAGGAAAAAACGCATACGCCCTTTTTGGCCAACCAAGCAAGCTTGCAAATGAAATCTGCACTACAATGAAGTCTCACTGCCCCCCGGTCAAAAGGGACATCTGAAAAAAGTGTAAAATCCAGAAAGGCAGGACAGGCCATGGAGAAATGGGAGCCTTCTTATGCTGATGGGCGGGATGTAAATTGCCAACAGCCACTCTGGAGAAGTGTATGGTGTTTCCTGAAACATCTAAAAAACAAAGCAACAGAGCCTAGGGCACTTCCACTTATGGTCCTATAGATTAGGGAAATTAAAATCAAAAAGACACAGCCACCCCAAAGTTTGGGACGGCTCTGTTTACAAGAACCTCGTTTATGGTACAAGTTCAATATCGCAGAAAGCGAAAAATGGATAAAGAAGTTGTGGTACTTACGTACAATGCAATATCACTCAGCAATGAAATCTATGTCATCAGGCCAGTAGCAGCATAATGAGTGGATTCAGGTACGATGATTCTAAGTGAAATAAGTCACACAGAAAAAGAAACATCATAAGATATCACTAATACACGGAATGTAAACTTGCCTACACAGGAACTGAATTACAAAACAGAATAGGGTCTCAAATGTAGAAAACCAACTTATGCTTGCTTAAGGGGAAAGGTGAGTTGGGGTGCTGCATAAAACCAGAGATTGAAATTAGCACAGATACCTTTCCATAAGCCAAATATGTAATAGACAAGAGCTACTGCTTGCTCAACGAAGTGGACTCAACACCCCATATTAAACGCCTAAGAATATACCTGACTAGTAAGAATCTTAAAACCTATGGATTTATATGTCTCCGAAAGAGAAGGAAGTGTGTGTACAGTGGCATAAACGCAGCAGAGAAAGGGTTGGTGATGTTCGGTGAGCAAATGCAGACCCTTTGAAGTCATATTGCATGGTACCCATTCCATGGTTCTCAACTCTCCAGGTTTAAGGGATTCCTCCTTCAGCTAAAACATGCATGTGGAACCCAGAGTATGATCCACCGTGTGATCGGGAAACGTGTTCAAATGTGTCTCACTTTTCGTCCCCTGGTACTCGGGTGCAACATTCCAGACGCTTTACTAACACTCTCCCCACTTGGAGAGTCAGTGCCTTTAACCTCCTGTTTGGCCCAGTTTGCAATTTCTGCGGAAAATGAACAGGAATAGGGAGAACCAATGAGAGACTAGCTGGAGGTGTCTGGACGGGTAAATTTAACTCTCATTTCCCACCAAGAAGAGGAATTAACCAAAGGCTCAGCGAGCCATGCCGGAACCACACTAGGGCCTGAAGCAATCCTGCGGTGTTGCGGCCAGCTCACAAGAAAGCGAGTTGAAGAAAGGAGCTCAGGGGCCCTGTAATTCACACACCTGCAGAGTTCTAAATGACAGCTATCGTCCAAAAATATATTGAAGTAAGGCTGCCAAGAGGACTTGAAAGCGGGGCAGAATTGCAGGAAACCGATTTCAGGAGGTAGACTGGAATTGCATGTAAAGCATAGGAAAAGAGGCAGAACGTCCACAATGATGCACTTGGCCAAAAAGGGCGTATGCGTTTTTTCCTGAATATATTCAGGAAAAAACGCATACGCCCTTTTTGGCCAACCAAGCAAGCTTGCAAAGGAAATCTGCACTACAATGAAGTCTCACTGCCCCCCGGTCAAAAGGGACATATGAAAAAAGTGTAAAATCCAGAAAGGCAGGACAGGCCATGGAGAACTGGGAGCCTTCTTATGCTGATGGGCGGGATGTAAATTGCCAACAGCCACTCTGGAGAAGTGTATGGTGTTTCCTGAAACATCTAAAAAACAAAGCAACACAGCCTAGGGCACTTGCACTTATGGTCCTATAGCTTAGGGAAATTAAAATTAAAAAGACACAGCCACCCCAAAGTTTGGGACGGCTCTGTTTACAAGAACCTCGGTTACGGTACAAGTTCAATATCGCAGAAAGCGAAAAATGGATAAAGAAGTTGTGGTACTAACGTACAATGCAATATCACTCAGCAATGAAATCTCTTTCATCAGGCTCATAGCAGCATAATGAGTGGATTCAGGTACGATGATTCTAAGTGAAATACGTCACACAGAAAAAGAAACATCATAAGATATCACTAATACACGGAATGTAAACTTGGCTACACAGGAACTGAATTACAAAACAGAATAGGGTCTCAAATGTAGAAAACCAACTTATGCTTGCTTAAGGGGAAAGGTGAGTTGGGGTGCTGCATAAAACCAGAGATTGAAATTAGCACAGATACCTTTCCATAAGCCAAATATGTAATAGACAAGAGCTACTGCTTGCTCAACGAAGTGGACTCAACACCCCATATTAAACGCCTAAGAATATACCTGACTAGTAAGAATCTTAAAACCTATGGATTTATATGTCTCCGAAAGAGAATCAAGCATGTGTACAGCGGCATAAACGCAGCAGTGATAGGATTGGTGAGGTTCGGTGAGCAAATGCAGACCCTTTGAAGTCATATTGCATGGTACCCATTCCATGGTTCTCAACTCTCCAGGTTTAAGGGATTCTTCCTTCAGCTAAAACATGCATGTGGAACCCAGAGTATGATCCACCGTGTGATCGGGAAACGTGTTGAAATGTGTCTCACTTTTCGTCCCCTGGTACTCGGGTGCAACATTCCAGACGCTTTACTAACACTCTCCCCACTTGGAGAGTCAGTGCCTTTAACCTCCTGTTTGGCCCAGTTTGCAATTTCTGCGGAAAATGAACAGGAATAGGGAGAACCAATGAGAGACTAGCTGGAGGTGTCTGCACGGGTAAATTTAACTCTCATTTCCCACCAAGAAGAGGAATTAACCAAAGGCTCAGCGAGCCATGCCGGAACCACACTAGGGCCTGAAGCAATCCTGCGGTGTTGCGGCCAGCTCACAAGAAAGCGAGTTGAAGAAAGGAGCTCAGGGGCCCTGTAATTCACACACCTGCAGAGTTATACATGACAGCTATCGTCCAAAAATATATTGAAGTAAGGGTGCCAAGAGGACTTGAAAGCGGGGCAGAATTGCAGGAAACCGATTTCAGGAGGTAGACTGGAATTGCATGTAAAGCATAGGAAAAGAGGCAGAACGTCCAAAATGATGCACTTGGCCAAAAAGGGCGTATGCGTTTTTTCCTGAATATATTCAGGAAAAAACGCATACGCCCTTTTTGGCCAACCAAGCAAGCTTGCAAATGAAATCTGCACTACAATGAAGTCTCACTGCCCCCCGGTCAAAAGGGACATCTGAAAAAAGTGTAAAATCCAGAAAGGCAGGACAGGCCATGGAGAAATGGGAGCCTTCTTATGCTGATGGGCGGGATGTAAATTGCCAACAGCCACTCTGGAGAAGTGTATGGTGTTTCCTGAAACATCTAAAAAACAAAGCAACAGAGCCTAGGGCACTTCCACTTATGGTCCTATAGATTAGGGAAATTAAAATCAAAAAGACACAGCCACCCCAAAGTTTGGGACGGCTCTGTTTACAAGAACCTCGTTTATGGTACAAGTTCAATATCGCAGAAAGCGAAAAATGGATAAAGAAGTTGTGGTACTTACGTACAATGCAATATCACTCAGCAATGAAATCTATGTCATCAGGCCAGTAGCAGCATAATGAGTGGATTCAGGTACGATGATTCTAAGTGAAATAAGTCACACAGAAAAAGAAACATCATAAGATATCACTAATACACGGAATGTAAACTTGCCTACACAGGAACTGAATTACAAAACAGAATAGGGTCTCAAATGTAGAAAACCAACTTATGCTTGCTTAAGGGGAAAGGTGAGTTGGGGTGCTGCATAAAACCAGAGATTGAAATTAGCACAGATACCTTTCCATAAGCCAAATATGTAATAGACAAGAGCTACTGCTTGCTCAACGAAGTGGACTCAACACCCCATATTAAACGCCTAAGAATATACCTGACTAGTAAGAATCTTAAAACCTATGGATTTATATGTCTCCGAAAGAGAAGGAAGTGTGTGTACAGTGGCATAAACGCAGCAGAGAAAGGGTTGGTGATGTTTGGTTAGCAAATGCAGACCCTTTGAAGTCATATTGCATGGTACCCATTCCATGGTTCTCAACTCTCCAGGTTTAAGGGATTCTTCCTTCAGCTAAAACATGCATGTGGAACCCAGAGTATGATCCACCGTGTGATCGGGAAACGTGTTCAAATGTGTCTCACTTTTCGTCCCCTGGAACTCGGGTGCAACATTCCAGACTCTTTCCTAACACTCTCCCCACTTGGAGAGTCAGTGCCTTTAACCTCCTGTTTGGCCCAGTTTGCAATTTCTGCGGAAAATGAACAGGAATAGGGAGAACCAATGAGAGACTAGCTGGAGGTGTCTGGACGGGTAAATTTAACTCTCATTTCCCACCAAGAAGAGGAATTAACCAAAGGCTCAGCGAGCCATGCCGGAACCACACTAGGGCCTGAAGCAATCCTGCGGTGTTGCGGCCAGCTCACAAGAAAGCGAGTTGAAGAAAGGAGCTCAGGGGCCCTGTAATTCACACACCTGCAGAGTTCTAAATGACAGCTATCGTCCAAAAATATATTGAAGTAAGGCTGCCAAGAGGACTTGAAAGCGGGGCAGAATTGCAGGAAACCGATTTCAGGAGGTAGACTGGAATTGCATGTAAAGCATAGGAAAAGAGGCAGAACGTCCACAATGATGCACTTGGCCAAAAAGTGCGTATGCGTTTTTTCCTGAATATATTCTGGAAAAAACGCATACGCCCTTTTTGGCCAACCAAGCAAGCTTGCAAAGGAAATCTGCACTACAATGAAGTCTCACTGCCCCCCGGTCAAAAGGGCCATCTGAAAAAAGTGTAAAATCCAGAAAGGCAGGACAGACCATGGAGAACTGGGAGCCTTGTTATGCTGATGGGCGTGATGCAAATTGCCAACAGCCACTCTGGAGAAGTGTATGGTGTTTCCTGAAACATCTGAAAAACAAAGCAACAGAGCCTAGGGCACTTCCACTTATGGTCCTATAGATTAGGGAAATTAAAATCAAAAAGACACAGCCACCCCAATGTTTGGGACGGCTCTGTTTACAAGAACCTTGTTTACGGTACAAGTTCAATATCGCAGAAAGCGAAAAATGGATAAAGAAGTTGTGGTACTTACGTACAATGCAATATCACTCAGCAATGAAATCTATGTCATCAGGCCTATAGCAGAATAATGAGTGGATTTAGGTACGATGATTCTAAGTGAAATATGTCACACAGAAAAAGAAACATCATAAGATATCACTAATACACGGAATGTAAACTTGGCTACACAGGAACTGAATTACAAAACAGAATAGGGTCTCAAATGTAGAAAACCAACTTATGCTTGCTTAAGGGGAAAGGTGAGTTGGGGTGCTGCATAAAACCAGAGATTGAAATTAGCACAGATACCTATCCATAAGCCAAATATGTAATAGACAAGAGCTACTGCTTGCTCAACGAAGTGGACTCAACACCCCATATTAAAGGCCTAAGAATATACCTGACTAGTAAGAATCTTAAAACCTATGGATTTATATGTCTCCGAAAGAGAATCAAGCGTGTGTACAGCGGCATAAACGCAGCAGTGATAGGATTGGTGAGGTTCGGTGAGCAAATGCAGACCCTTTGAAGTCATATTGCATGGTACCCATTCCATGGTTCTCAACTCTCCAGGTTTAAGGGATTCTTCCTTCAGCTAAAACATGCATGTGGAACCCAGAGTATGATCCACCGTGTGATCGGGAAACGTGTTCAAATATGTCTCAGTTTTCGTCCCCTGGTACTCGGGTGCAACATTCCAGACGCTTTCCTAACACTCTCCCCACTTGGAGAGTCAGTGCCTTTAACCTCCTGTTTGGCCCAGTTTGCAATTTCTGCGGAAAATGAACAGGAATAGGGAGAACCAATGAGAGACTAGCTGGAGGTGTCTGGACGGGTAAATTTAACTCTCATTTCCCACCAAGAAGAGGAATTAACCAAAGGCTCAGCGAGCCATGCCGGAACCACACTAGGGCCTGAAGCAATCCTGCGGTGTTGCGGCCAGCTCACAAGAAAGCGAGTTGAAGAAAGGAGCTCAGGGGCCCTGTAATTCACACACCTGCAGAGTTCTAAATGACAGCTATCGTCCAAAAATATATTGAAGTAAGGCTGCCAAGAGGACTTGAAAGCGGGGCAGAATTGCAGGAAACCGATTTCAGGAGGTAGACTGGAATTGCATGTAAAGCATAGGAAAAGAGGCAGAACGTCCACAATGATGCACTTGGCCAAAAAGGGCGTATGCGTTTTTTCCTGAATATATTCAGGAAAAAACGCATACGCCCTTTTTGGCCAACCAAGCAAGCTTGCAAAGGAAATCTGCACTACAATGAAGTCTCACTGCCCCCCGGTCAAAAGGGACATATGAAAAAAGTGTAAAATCCAGAAAGGCAGGACAGGCCATGGAGAACTGGGAGCCTTCTTATGCTGATGGGCGGGATGTAAATTGCCAACAGCCACTCTGGAGAAGTGTATGGTGTTTCCTGAAACATCTAAAAAACAAAGCAACACAGCCTAGGGCACTTGCACTTATGGTCCTATAGCTTAGGGAAATTAAAATTAAAAAGACACAGCCACCCCAAAGTTTGGGACGGCTCTGTTTACAAGAACCTCGGTTACGGTACAAGTTCAATATCGCAGAAAGCGAAAAATGGATAAAGAAGTTGTGGTACTAACGTACAATGCAATATCACTCAGCAATGAAATCTCTTTCATCAGGCTCATAGCAGCATAATGAGTGGATTCAGGTACGATGATTCTAAGTGAAATACGTCACACAGAAAAAGAAACATCATAAGATATCACTAATACACGGAATGTAAACTTGGCTACACAGGAACTGAATTACAAAACAGAATAGGGTCTCAAATGTAGAAAACCAACTTATGCTTGCTTAAGGGGAAAGGTGAGTTGGGGTGCTGCATAAAACCAGAGATTGAAATTAGCACAGATACCTTTCCATAAGCCAAATATGTAATAGACAAGAGCTACTGCTTGCTCAACGAAGTGGACTCAACACCCCATATTAAACGCCTAAGAATATACCTGACTAGTAAGAATCTTAAAACCTATGGATTTATATGTCTCCGAAAGAGAATCAAGCATGTGTACAGCGGCATAAACGCAGCAGTGATAGGATTGGTGAGGTTCGGTGAGCAAATGCAGACCCTTTGAAGTCATATTGCATGGTACCCATTCCATGGTTCTCAACTCTCCAGGTTTAAGGGATTCTTCCTTCAGCTAAAACATGCATGTGGAACCCAGAGTATGATCCACCGTGTGATCGGGAAACGTGTTGAAATGTGTCTCACTTTTCGTCCCCTGGTACTCGGGTGCAACATTCCAGACGCTTTACTAACACTCTCCCCACTTGGAGAGTCAGTGCCTTTAACCTCCTGTTTGGCCCAGTTTGCAATTTCTGCGGAAAATGAACAGGAATAGGGAGAACCAATGAGAGACTAGCTGGAGGTGTCTGCACGGGTAAATTTAACTCTCATTTCCCACCAAGAAGAGGAATTAACCAAAGGCTCAGCGAGCCATGCCGGAACCACACTAGGGCCTGAAGCAATCCTGCGGTGTTGCGGCCAGCTCACAAGAAAGCGAGTTGAAGAAAGGAGCTCAGGGGCCCTGTAATTCACACACCTGCAGAGTTCTAAATGACAGCTATCGTCCAAAAATATATTGAAGTAAGGCTGCCAAGAGGACTTGAAAGCGGGGCAGAATTGCAGGAAACCGATTTCAGGAGGTAGACTGGAATTGCATGTAAAGCATAGGAAAAGAGGCAGAACGTCCACAATGATGCACTTGGCCAAAAAGTGCGTATGCGTTTTTTCCTGAATATATTCTGGAAAAAACGCATACGCCCTTTTTGGCCAACCAAGCAAGCTTGCAAAGGAAATCTGCACTACAATGAAGTCTCACTGCCCCCCGGTCAAAAGGGCCATCTGAAAAAAGTGTAAAATCCAGAAAGGCAGGACAGACCATGGAGAACTGGGAGCCTTGTTATGCTGATGGGCGTGATGCAAATTGCCAACAGCCACTCTGGAGAAGTGTATGGTGTTTCCTGAAACATCTGAAAAACAAAGCAACAGAGCCTAGGGCACTTCCACTTATGGTCCTATAGATTAGGGAAATTAAAATCAAAAAGACACAGCCACCCCAATGTTTGGGACGGCTCTGTTTACAAGAACCTTGTTTACGGTACAAGTTCAATATCGCAGAAAGCGAAAAATGGATAAAGAAGTTGTGGTACTTACGTACAATGCAATATCACTCAGCAATGAAATCTATGTCATCAGGCCTATAGCAGAATAATGAGTGGATTTAGGTACGATGATTCTAAGTGAAATATGTCACACAGAAAAAGAAACATCATAAGATATCACTAATACACGGAATGTAAACTTGGCTACACAGGAACTGAATTACAAAACAGAATAGGGTCTCAAATGTAGAAAACCAACTTATGCTTGCTTAAGGGGAAAGGTGAGTTGGGGTGCTGCATAAAACCAGAGATTGAAATTAGCACAGATACCTATCCATAAGCCAAATATGTAATAGACAAGAGCTACTGCTTGCTCAACGAAGTGGACTCAACACCCCATATTAAAGGCCTAAGAATATACCTGACTAGTAAGAATCTTAAAACCTATGGATTTATATGTCTCCGAAAGAGAATCAAGCGTGTGTACAGCGGCATAAACGCAGCAGTGATAGGATTGGTGAGGTTCGGTGAGCAAATGCAGACCCTTTGAAGTCATATTGCATGGTACCCATTCCATGGTTCTCAACTCTCCAGGTTTAAGGGATTCTTCCTTCAGCTAAAACATGCATGTGGAACCCAGAGTATGATCCACCGTGTGATCGGGAAACGTGTTCAAATATGTCTCAGTTTTCGTCCCCTGGTACTCGGGTGCAACATTCCAGACGCTTTCCTAACACTCTCCCCACTTGGAGAGTCAGTGCCTTTAACCTCCTGTTTGGCCCAGTTTGCAATTTCTGCGGAAAATGAACAGGAATAGGGAGAACCAATGAGAGACTAGCTGGAGGTGTCTGGACGGGTAAATTTAACTCTCATTTCCCACCAAGAAGAGGAATTAACCAAAGGCTCAGCGAGCCATGCCGGAACCACACTAGGGCCTGAAGCAATCCTGCGGTGTTGCGGCCAGCTCACAAGAAAGCGAGTTGAAGAAAGGAGCTCAGGGGCCCTGTAATTCACACACCTGCAGAGTTCTAAATGACAGCTATCGTCCAAAAATATATTGAAGTAAGGCTGCCAAGAGGACTTGAAAGCGGGGCAGAATTGCAGGAAACCGATTTCAGGAGGTAGACTGGAATTGCATGTAAAGCATAGGAAAAGAGGCAGAACGTCCACAATGATGCACTTGGCCAAAAAGGGCGTATGCGTTTTTTCCTGAATATATTCAGGAAAAAACGCATACGCCCTTTTTGGCCAACCAAGCAAGCTTGCAAAGGAAATCTGCACTACAATGAAGTCTCACTGCCCCCCGGTCAAAAGGGACATATGAAAAAAGTGTAAAATCCAGAAAGGCAGGACAGGCCATGGAGAACTGGGAGCCTTCTTATGCTGATGGGCGGGATGTAAATTGCCAACAGCCACTCTGGAGAAGTGTATGGTGTTTCCTGAAACATCTAAAAAACAAAGCAACACAGCCTAGGGCACTTGCACTTATGGTCCTATAGCTTAGGGAAATTAAAATTAAAAAGACACAGCCACCCCAAAGTTTGGGACGGCTCTGTTTACAAGAACCTCGGTTACGGTACAAGTTCAATATCGCAGAAAGCGAAAAATGGATAAAGAAGTTGTGGTACTAACGTACAATGCAATATCACTCAGCAATGAAATCTCTTTCATCAGGCTCATAGCAGCATAATGAGTGGATTCAGGTACGATGATTCTAAGTGAAATACGTCACACAGAAAAAGAAACATCATAAGATATCACTAATACACGGAATGTAAACTTGGCTACACAGGAACTGAATTACAAAACAGAATAGGGTCTCAAATGTAGAAAACCAACTTATGCTTGCTTAAGGGGAAAGGTGAGTTGGGGTGCTGCATAAAACCAGAGATTGAAATTAGCACAGATACCTTTCCATAAGCCAAATATGTAATAGACAAGAGCTACTGCTTGCTCAACGAAGTGGACTCAACACCCCATATTAAACGCCTAAGAATATACCTGACTAGTAAGAATCTTAAAACCTATGGATTTATATGTCTCCGAAAGAGAATCAAGCATGTGTACAGCGGCATAAACGCAGCAGTGATAGGATTGGTGAGGTTCGGTGAGCAAATGCAGACCCTTTGAAGTCATATTGCATGGTACCCATTCCATGGTTCTCAACTCTCCAGGTTTAAGGGATTCTTCCTTCAGCTAAAACATGCATGTGGAACCCAGAGTATGATCCACCGTGTGATCGGGAAACGTGTTGAAATGTGTCTCACTTTTCGTCCCCTGGTACTCGGGTGCAACATTCCAGACGCTTTACTAACACTCTCCCCACTTGGAGAGTCAGTGCCTTTAACCTCCTGTTTGGCCCAGTTTGCAATTTCTGCGGAAAATGAACAGGAATAGGGAGAACCAATGAGAGACTAGCTGGAGGTGTCTGCACGGGTAAATTTAACTCTCATTTCCCACCAAGAAGAGGAATTAACCAAAGGCTCAGCGAGCCATGCCGGAACCACACTAGGGCCTGAAGCAATCCTGCGGTGTTGCGGCCAGCTCACAAGAAAGCGAGTTGAAGAAAGGAGCTCAGGGGCCCTGTAATTCACACACCTGCAGAGTTATACATGACAGCTATCGTCCAAAAATATATTGAAGTAAGGGTGCCAAGAGGACTTGAAAGCGGGGCAGAATTGCAGGAAACCGATTTCAGGAGGTAGACTGGAATTGCATGTAAAGCATAGGAAAAGAGGCAGAACGTCCACAATGATGCACTTGGCCAAAAAGGGCGTATGCGTTTTTTCCTGAATATATTCAGGAAAAAACGCATACGCCCTTTTTGGCCAACCAAGCAAGCTTGCAAATGAAATCTGCACTACAATGAAGTCTCACTGCCCCCCGGTCAAAAGGGACATCTGAAAAAAGTGTAAAATCCAGAAAGGCAGGACAGGCCATGGAGAAATGGGAGCCTTCTTATGCTGATGGGCGGGATGTAAATTGCCAACAGCCACTCTGGAGAAGTGTATGGTGTTTCCTGAAACATCTAAAAAACAAAGCAACAGAGCCTAGGGCACTTCCACTTATGGTCCTATAGATTAGGGAAATTAAAATCAAAAAGACACAGCCACCCCAAAGTTTGGGACGGCTCTGTTTACAAGAACCTCGTTTATGGTACAAGTTCAATATCGCAGAAAGCGAAAAATGGATAAAGAAGTTGTGGTACTTACGTACAATGCAATATCACTCAGCAATGAAATCTATGTCATCAGGCCAGTAGCAGCATAATGAGTGGATTCAGGTACGATGATTCTAAGTGAAATAAGTCACACAGAAAAAGAAACATCATAAGATATCACTAATACACGGAATGTAAACTTGCCTACACAGGAACTGAATTACAAAACAGAATAGGGTCTCAAATGTAGAAAACCAACTTATGCTTGCTTAAGGGGAAAGGTGAGTTGGGGTGCTGCATAAAACCAGAGATTGAAATTAGCACAGATACCTTTCCATAAGCCAAATATGTAATAGACAAGAGCTACTGCTTGCTCAACGAAGTGGACTCAACACCCCATATTAAACGCCTAAGAATATACCTGACTAGTAAGAATCTTAAAACCTATGGATTTATATGTCTCCGAAAGAGAAGGAAGTGTGTGTACAGTGGCATAAACGCAGCAGAGAAAGGGTTGGTGATGTTTGGTGAGCAAATGCAGACCCTTTGAAGTCATATTGCATGGTACCCATTCCATGGTTCTCAACTCTCCAGGTTTAAGGGATTCTTCCTTCAGCTAAAACATGCATGTGGAACCCAGAGTATGATCCTCCGTGTGATCGGGAAACGTGTTCAAATGTGTCTCAGTTTTCGTCCCCTGGTACTCGGGTGCAACATTCCAGACGCTTTACTAACACTCTCCCCACTTGGAGAGTCAGTGCCTTTAACCTCCTGTTTGGCCCAGTTTGCAATTTCTGCGGAAAATGTACAGGAATAGGGAGAACCAATGAGAGACTAGCTGGAGGTGTCTGCCCGGGTAAATTTAACTCTCATTTCCCACCAAGAAGAGGAATTAACCAAAGGCTCAGCGAGCCATGCCGAAACCACACTAGGGCCTGAAGCAATCCTGCGGTGTTGCGGCCAGCTCACAAGAAAGTGAGTTGAAGAAAGGAGCTCAGGGGCCCTGTAATTCACACACCTGCAGAGTTATACATGACAGCTATCGTCCAAAAATATATTGAAGTAAGGCTGCCAAGAGGATTTGAAAGCGGGGCAGAATTGCAGGAAACCGATTTCAGGAGGTAGACTGGAATTGCATGTAAAGCATAGGAAAAGAGGCAGAACGTCCACAATGATGCACTTGGCCAAAAAGGGCGTATGAGTTTTTTCCTGAATATATTCAGGAAAAAACTCATACGCCCTTTTTGGCCAACCAAGCAAGCTTGCAAAGGAAATCTGCACTACAATGAAGTCTCACTGCCCCCCGGTCAAAAGGGACATCTGAAAAAAGTGTAAAATCCAGAAAGGCAGGACAGGCCATGGAGAACTGGGAGCCTTCTTATGCTGATGGGCGGGATGTAAATTGCCAACAGCCACTCTGGAGAAGTGTATGGTGTTTCCTGAAACATCTAAAAAACAAAGCAACACAGCCTAGGGCACTTGCACTTATGGTCCTATAGCTTAGGGAAATTAAAATTAAACAGACACAGCCACCCCAAAGTTTGGGACGGCTCTGTTTACAAGAACCTCATTTCCGGTACAAGTTCAATATCGCAGAAAGCGAAAAATGGATAAAGAAGTTGTGGTACTAACGTACAATGCAATATCACTCAGCAATGAAATCTCTTTCATCAGGCTCATAGCAGCATAATGAGTGGATTCAGGTACGATGATTCTAAGTGAAATACGTCACACAGAAAAAGAAACATCATAAGATATCACTAATACACGGAATGTAAACTTGGCTACACAGGAACTGAATTACAAAACAGAATAGGGTCTCAAATGTAGAAAACCAACTTATGCTTGCTTAAGGGGAAAGGTGAGTTGGGGTGCTGCATAAAACCAGAGATTGAAATTAGCACAAATACCTTTCCATAAGCCAAATATGTAATAGACATGAGCTACTGCTTGCTCAACGAAGTGGACTCAACACCCCATATTAAACGCCTAAGAATATACTTGACTAGTAAGAATCTTAAAACCTATGGATTTATATGTCTCCGAAGGAGAATCAAGCGTGTGTAAAGCGGCATAAAAGCAACAGTGATACGATTGGTGAGGTTCGGTGAGCACATGCAGACCCTTTGAAGTCATATTGCATGGTACCCATTCCATGGGTCTCAACTCTCCAGGTTTAAGGGATTCTTCCTTCAGCTAAAACATGCATGTGGAACCCAGAGGATGATCCACCGTGTGATCGGGAAACGTGTTGAAATGTGTCTCAGTTTTCGTCCCCTGGTACTCGTGTGCAACATTCCAGACGCTTTACTAACACTCTCCCCACTTGGTGAGTCAGTGCCTTTAACCTCCTGTTTGGCCCAGTTTGCAATTTCTGCGGAAAATGAACAGGAATAGGGAGAACCAATGAGAGACTAGCTGGAGGTGTCTGGACGGGTAAATTTAACTCTCATTTCCCACCAAGAAGAGGAATTAACCAAAGGCTCAGCGAGCCATGCCGGAACCACACTAGGGCCTGAAGCAATCCTGCGGTGTTGCGGCCAGCTCACAAGAAAGCGACTTGAAGAAAGGAGCTCAGGGGCACTGTAATTCACACACCTGCAGAGTTCTAAATGACAGCTATCGTCCAAAAATATATTGAAGTAAGGCTGCCAAGAGGACTTGAAAGCGGGGCAGAATTGCAGGAAAACGATTTCAGGAGGTAGACTGGAATTGCATGTAAAGCATAGGAAAAGAGGCAGAACGTCCACAATGATGCACTTGGCCAAAAAGGGCGTATACGTTTTTTCCTGAATATATTCTGGAAAAAACGCATACGCCCTTTTTGGCCAACCAAGCAAGCTTGCAAAGGAAATCTGCACTACAATGAAGTCTCACTGCCCACCGGTCAAAAGGGCCATCTGAAAAAAGTGTAAAATCCAGAAAGGCAGGACAGACCATGGAGAACTGGGAGCCTTGTTATGCTGATGGGCGTGATGCAAATTGCCAACAGCCACTCTGGAGAAGTGTATGGTGTTTCCTGAAACATCTGAAAAACAAAGCAACAGAGCCTAGGGCACTTCCACTTATGGTCCTATAGATTAGGGAAATTAAAATCAAAAAGACACAGCCACCCCAATGTTTGGGACGGCTCTGTTTACAAGAACCTTGTTTACGGTACAAGTTCAATATCGCAGAAAGCGAAAAATGGATAAAGAAGTTGTGGTACTAACGTACAATGCAATATCACTCAGCAATGAAATCTATGTCATCAGGCCCATAGCAGAATAATGAGTGGATTTAGGTACGATGATTCTAAGTGAAATATGTCACACAGAAAAAGAAACATCATAAGATATCACTAATACACGGAATGTAAACTTGGCTACACAGGAACTGAATTACAAAACAGAATAGGGTCTCAAATGTAGAAAACCAACTTATGCTTGCTTAAGGGGAAAGGTGAGTTGGGGTGCTGCATAAAACCAGAGATTGAAATTAGCACAGATACCTATCCATAAGCCAAATATGTAATAGACAAGAGCTACTGCTTGCTCAACGAAGTGGACTCAACACCCCATATTAAAGGCCTAAGAATATACCTGACTAGTAAGAATCTTAAAACCTATGGATTTATATGTCTCCGAAAGAGAATCAAGCGTGTGTACAGCGGCATAAACGCAGCAGTGATAGGATTGGTGAGGTTCGGTGAGCAAATGCAGACCCTTTGAAGTCATATTGCATGGTACCCATTCCATGGTTCTCAACTCTCCAGGTTTAAGGGATTCTTCCTTCAGCTAAAACATGCATGTGGAACCCAGAGTATGATCCACCGTGTGATCGGGAAACGTGTTCAAATATGTCTCAGTTTTCGTCCCCTGGTACTCGGGTGCAACATTCCAGACTCTTTCCTAACACTCTCCCCACTTGGAGAGTCAGTGCCTTTAACCTCCTGTTTGGCCCAGTTTGCAATTTCTGCGGAAAATGAACAGGAATAGGGAGAACCAATGAGAGACTAGCTGGAGGTGTCTGGACGGGTAAATTTAACTCTCATTTCCCACCAAGAAGAGGAATTAACCAAAGGCTCAGCGAGCCATGCCGGAACCACACTAGGGCCTGAAGCAATCCTGCGGTGTTGCGGCCAGCTCACAAGAAAGCGAGTTGAAGAAAGGAGCTCAGGGGCCCTGTAATTCACACACCTGCAGAGTTCTAAATGACAGCTATCGTCCAAAAATATATTGAAGTAAGGCTGCCAAGAGGACTTGAAAGCGGGGCAGAATTGCAGGAAACCGATTTCAGGAGGTAGACTGGAATTGCATGTAAAGCATAGGAAAAGAGGCAGAACGTCCACAATGATGCACTTGGCCAAAAAGCGCGTATGCGTTTTTTCCTGAATATATTCAGGAAAAAACGCATACGCCCTTTTTGGCCAACCAAGCAAGCTTGCAAAGGAAATCTGCACTACAATGAAGTCTCACTGCCCCCCGGTCAAAAGGGACATATGAAAAAAGTGTAAAATCCAGAAAGGCAGGACAGGCCATGGAGAACTGGGAGCCTTCTTATGCTGATGGGCGGGATGTAAATTGCCAACAGCCACTCTGGAGAAGTGTATGGTGTTTCCTGAAACATCTAAAAAACAAAGCAACACAGCCTAGGGCACTTGCACTTATGGTCCTATAGCTTAGGGAAATTAAAATTAAAAAGACACAGCCACCCCAAAGTTTGGGACGGCTCTGTTTACAAGAACCTCGGTTACGGTACAAGTTCAATATCGCAGAAAGCGAAAAATGGATAAAGAAGTTGTGGTACTAACGTACAATGCAATATCACTCAGCAATGAAATCTCTTTCATCAGGCTCATAGCAGCATAATGAGTGGATTCAGGTACGATGATTCTAAGTGAAATACGTCACACAGAAAAAGAAACATCATAAGATATCACTAATACACGGAATGTAAACTTGGCTACACAGGAACTGAATTACAAAACAGAATAGGGTCTCAAATGTAGAAAACCAACTTATGCTTGCTTAAGGGGAAAGGTGAGTTGGGGTGCTGCATAAAACCAGAGATTGAAATTAGCACAGATACCTTTCCATAAGCCAAATATGTAATAGACAAGAGCTACTGCTTGCTCAACGAAGTGGACTCAACACCCCATATTAAACGCCTAAGAATATACCTGACTAGTAAGAATCTTAAAACCTATGGATTTATATGTCTCCGAAAGAGAATCAAGCATGTGTACAGTGGCATAAACGCAGCAGTGATAGGATTGGTGAGGTTCGGTGAGCAAATGCAGACCCTTTGAAGTCATATTGCATGGTACCCATTCCATGGTTCTCAACTCTCCAGGTTTAAGGGATTCTTCCTTCAGCTAAAACATGCATGTGGAACCCAGAGTATGATCCACCGTGTGATCGGGAAACGTGTTCAAATGTGTCTCACTTTTCGTCCCCTGGAACTCGGGTGCAACATTCCAGACTCTTTCCTAACACTCTCCCCACTTGGAGAGTCAGTGCCTTTAACCTCCTGTTTGGCCCAGTTTGCAATTTCTGCGGAAAATGAACAGGAATAGGGAGAACCAATGAGAGACTAGCTGGAGGTGTCTGGACGGGTAAATTTAACTCTCATTTCCCACCAAGAAGAGGAATTAACCAAAGGCTCAGCGAGCCATGCCGGAACCACACTAGGGCCTGAAGCAATCCTGCGGTGTTGCGGCCAGCTCACAAGAAAGCGAGTTGAAGAAAGGAGCTCAGGGGCCCTGTAATTCACACACCTGCAGAGTTCTAAATGACAGCTATCATCCAAAAATATATTGAAGTAAGGCTGCCAAGAGGACTTGAAAGCGGGGCAGAATTGCAGGAAACCGATTTCAGGAGGTAGACTGGAATTGCATGTAAAGCATAGGAAAAGAGGCAGAACGTCCACAATGATGCACTTGGCCAAAAAGTGCGTATGCGTTTTTTCCTGAATATATTCTGGAAAAAACGCATACGCCCTTTTTGGCCAACCAAGCAAGCTTGCAAAGGAAATCTGCACTACAATGAAGTCTCACTGCCCCCCGGTCAAAAGGGCCATCTGAAAAAAGTGTAAAATCCAGAAAGGCAGGACAGACCATGGAGAACTGGGAGCCTTGTTATGCTGATGGGCGTGATGCAAATTGCCAACAGCCACTCTGGAGAAGTGTATGGTGTTTCCTGAAACATCTGAAAAACAAAGCAACAGAGCCTAGGGCACTTCCACTTATGGTCCTATAGATTAGGGAAATTAAAATCAAAAAGACACAGCCACCCCAATGTTTGGGACGGCTCTGTTTACAAGAACCTTGTTTACGGTACAAGTTCAATATCGCAGAAAGCGAAAAATGGATAAAGAAGTTGTGGTACTAACGTACAATGCAATATCACTCAGCAATGAAATCTATGTCATCAGGCCCATAGCAGAATAATGAGTGGATTTAGGTACGATGATTCTAAGTGAAATATGTCACACAGAAAAAGAAACATCATAAGATATCACTAATACACGGAATGTAAACTTGGCTACACAGGAACTGAATTACAAAACAGAATAGGGTCTCAAATGTAGAAAACCAACTTATGCTTGCTTAAGGGGAAAGGTGAGTTGGGGTGCTGCATAAAACCAGAGATTGAAATTAGCACAGATACCTATCCATAAGCCAAATATGTAATAGACAAGAGCTACTGCTTGCTCAACGAAGTGGACTCAACACCCCATATTAAAGGCCTAAGAATATACCTGACTAGTAAGAATCTTAAAACCTATGGATTTATATGTCTCCGAAAGAGAATCAAGCGTGTGTACAGCGGCATAAACGCAGCAGTGATAGGATTGGTGAGGTTCGGTGAGCAAATGCAGACCCTTTGAAGTCATATTGCATGGTACCCATTCCATGGTTCTCAACTCTCCAGGTTTAAGGGATTCTTCCTTCAGCTAAAACATGCATGTGGAACCCAGAGTATGATCCACCGTGTGATCGGGAAACGTGTTCAAATATGTCTCAGTTTTCGTCCCCTGGTACTCGGGTGCAACATTCCAGACTCTTTCCTAACACTCTCCCCACTTGGAGAGTCAGTGCCTTTAACCTCCTGTTTGGCCCAGTTTGCAATTTCTGCGGAAAATGAACAGGAATAGGGAGAACCAATGAGAGACTAGCTGGAGGTGTCTGGACGGGTAAATTTAACTCTCATTTCCCACCAAGAAGAGGAATTAACCAAAGGCTCAGCGAGCCATGCCGGAACCACACTAGGGCCTGAAGCAATCCTGCGGTGTTGCGGCCAGCTCACAAGAAAGCGAGTTGAAGAAAGGAGCTCAGGGGCCCTGTAATTCACACACCTGCAGAGTTCTAAATGACAGCTATCGTCCAAAAATATATTGAAGTAAGGCTGCCAAGAGGACTTGAAAGCGGGGCAGAATTGCAGGAAACCGATTTCAGGAGGTAGACTGGAATTGCATGTAAAGCATAGGAAAAGAGGCAGAACGTCCACAATGATGCACTTGGCCAAAAAGCGCGTATGCGTTTTTTCCTGAATATATTCAGGAAAAAACGCATACGCCCTTTTTGGCCAACCAAGCAAGCTTGCAAAGGAAATCTGCACTACAATGAAGTCTCACTGCCCCCCGGTCAAAAGGGACATATGAAAAAAGTGTAAAATCCAGAAAGGCAGGACAGGCCATGGAGAACTGGGAGCCTTCTTATGCTGATGGGCGGGATGTAAATTGCCAACAGCCACTCTGGAGAAGTGTATGGTGTTTCCTGAAACATCTAAAAAACAAAGCAACACAGCCTAGGGCACTTGCACTTATGGTCCTATAGCTTAGGGAAATTAAAATTAAAAAGACACAGCCACCCCAAAGTTTGGGACGGCTCTGTTTACAAGAACCTCGGTTACGGTACAAGTTCAATATCGCAGAAAGCGAAAAATGGATAAAGAAGTTGTGGTACTAACGTACAATGCAATATCACTCAGCAATGAAATCTCTTTCATCAGGCTCATAGCAGCATAATGAGTGGATTCAGGTACGATGATTCTAAGTGAAATACGTCACACAGAAAAAGAAACATCATAAGATATCACTAATACACGGAATGTAAACTTGGCTACACAGGAACTGAATTACAAAACAGAATAGGGTCTCAAATGTAGAAAACCAACTTATGCTTGCTTAAGGGGAAAGGTGAGTTGGGGTGCTGCATAAAACCAGAGATTGAAATTAGCACAGATACCTTTCCATAAGCCAAATATGTAATAGACAAGAGCTACTGCTTGCTCAACGAAGTGGACTCAACACCCCATATTAAACGCCTAAGAATATACCTGACTAGTAAGAATCTTAAAACCTATGGATTTATATGTCTCCGAAAGAGAATCAAGCATGTGTACAGCGGCATAAACGCAGCAGTGATAGGATTGGTGAGGTTCGGTGAGCAAATGCAGACCCTTTGAAGTCATATTGCATGGTACCCATTCCATGGTTCTCAACTCTCCAGGTTTAAGGGATTCTTCCTTCAGCTAAAACATGCATGTGGAACCCAGAGTATGATCCACCGTGTGATCGGGAAACGTGTTCAAATGTGTCTCACTTTTCGTCCCCTGGAACTCGGGTGCAACATTCCAGACTCTTTCCTAACACTCTCCCCACTTGGAGAGTCAGTGCCTTTAACCTCCTGTTTGGCCCAGTTTGCAATTTCTGCGGAAAATGAACAGGAATAGGGAGAACCAATGAGAGACTAGCTGGAGGTGTCTGGACGGGTAAATTTAACTCTCATTTCCCACCAAGAAGAGGAATTAACCAAAGGCTCAGCGAGCCATGCCGGAACCACACTAGGGCCTGAAGCAATCCTGCGGTGTTGCGGCCAGCTCACAAGAAAGCGAGTTGAAGAAAGGAGCTCAGGGGCCCTGTAATTCACACACCTGCAGAGTTCTAAATGACAGCTATCATCCAAAAATATATTGAAGTAAGGCTGCCAAGAGGACTTGAAAGCGGGGCAGAATTGCAGGAAACCGATTTCAGGAGGTAGACTGGAATTGCATGTAAAGCATAGGAAAAGAGGCAGAACGTCCACAATGATGCACTTGGCCAAAAAGTGCGTATGCGTTTTTTCCTGAATATATTCTGGAAAAAACGCATACGCCCTTTTTGGCCAACCAAGCAAGCTTGCAAAGGAAATCTGCACTACAATGAAGTCTCACTGCCCCCCGGTCAAAAGGGCCATCTGAAAAAAGTGTAAAATCCAGAAAGGCAGGACAGACCATGGAGAACTGGGAGCCTTGTTATGCTGATGGGCGTGATGCAAATTGCCAACAGCCACTCTGGAGAAGTGTATGGTGTTTCCTGAAACATCTGAAAAACAAAGCAACAGAGCCTAGGGCACTTCCACTTATGGTCCTATAGATTAGGGAAATTAAAATCAAAAAGACACAGCCACCCCAATGTTTGGGACGGCTCTGTTTACAAGAACCTTGTTTACGGTACAAGTTCAATATCGCAGAAAGCGAAAAATGGATAAAGAAGTTGTGGTACTTACGTACAATGCAATATCACTCAGCAATGAAATCTATGTCATCAGGCCTATAGCAGAATAATGAGTGGATTTAGGTACGATGATTCTAAGTGAAATATGTCACACAGAAAAAGAAATATCATAAGATATCACTAATACACGGAATGTAAACTTGGCTACACAGGAACTGAATTACAAAACAGAATAGGGTCTCAAATGTAGAAAACCAACTTATGCTTGCTTAAGGGGAAAGGTGAGTTGGGGTGCTGCATAAAACCAGAGATTGAAATTAGCACAGATACCTATCCATAAGCCAAATATGTAATAGACAAGAGCTACTGCTTGCTCAACGAAGTGGACTCAACACCCCATATTAAAGGCCTAAGAATATACCTGACTAGTAAGAATCTTAAAACCTATGGATTTATATGTCTCCGAAAGAGAATCAAGCGTGTGTACAGCGGCATAAACGCAGCAGTGATAGGATTGGTGAGGTTCGGTGAGCAAATGCAGACCCTTTGAAGTCATATTGCATGGTACCCATTCCATGGTTCTCAACTCTCCAGGTTTAAGGGATTCTTCCTTCAGCTAAAACATGCATGTGGAACCCAGAGTATGATCCACCGTGTGATCGGGAAACGTGTTCAAATATGTCTCAGTTTTCGTCCCCTGGTACTCGGGTGCAACATTCCAGACGCTTTCCTAACACTCTCCCCACTTGGAGAGTCAGTGCCTTTAACCTCCTGTTTGGCCCAGTTTGCAATTTCTGCGGAAAATGAACAGGAATAGGGAGAACCAATGAGAGACTAGCTGGAGGTGTCTGGACGGGTAAATTTAACTCTCATTTCCCACCAAGAAGAGGAATTAACCAAAGGCTCAGCGAGCCATGCCGGAACCACACTAGGGCCTGAAGCAATCCTGCGGTGTTGCGGCCAGCTCACAAGAAAGCGAGTTGAAGAAAGGAGCTCAGGGGCCCTGTAATTCACACACCTGCAGAGTTCTAAATGACAGCTATCGTCCAAAAATATATTGAAGTAAGGCTGCCAAGAGGACTTGAAAGCGGGGCAGAATTGCAGGAAACCGATTTCAGGAGGTAGACTGGAATTGCATGTAAAGCATAGGAAAAGAGGCAGAACGTCCACAATGATGCACTTGGCCAAAAAGGGCGTATGCGTTTTTTCCTGAATATATTCAGGAAAAAACGCATATGCCCTTTTTGGCCAACCAAGCAAGCTTGCAAAGGAAATCTGCACTACAATGAAGTCTCACTGCCCCCCGGTCAAAAGGGACATATGAAAAAAGTGTAAAATCCAGAAAGGCAGGACAGGCCATGGAGAACTGGGAGCCTTCTTATGCTGATGGGCGGGATGTAAATTGCCAACAGCCACTCTGGAGAAGTGTATGGTGTTTCCTGAAACATCTAAAAAACAAAGCAACACAGCCTAGGGCACTTGCACTTATGGTCCTATAGCTTAGGGAAATTAAAATTAAAAAGACACAGCCACCCCAAAGTTTGGGACGGCTCTGTTTACAAGAACCTCGGTTACGGTACAAGTTCAATATCGCAGAAAGCGAAAAATGGATAAAGAAGTTGTGGTACTAACGTACAATGCAATATCACTCAGCAATGAAATCTCTTTCATCAGGCTCATAGCAGCATAATGAGTGGATTCAGGTACGATGATTCTAAGTGAAATACGTCACACAGAAAAAGAAACATCATAAGATATCACTAATACACGGAATGTAAACTTGGCTACACAGGAACTGAATTACAAAACAGAATAGGGTCTCAAATGTAGAAAACCAACTTATGCTTGCTTAAGGGGAAAGGTGAGTTGGGGTGCTGCATAAAACCAGAGATTGAAATTAGCACAGATACCTTTCCATAAGCCAAATATGTAATAGACAAGAGCTACTGCTTGCTCAACGAAGTGGACTCAACACCCCATATTAAACGCCTAAGAATATACCTGACTAGTAAGAATCTTAAAACCTATGGATTTATATGTCTCCGAAAGAGAATCAAGCATGTGTACAGCGGCATAAACGCAGCAGTGATAGGATTGGTGAGGTTCGGTGAGCAAATGCAGACCCTTTGAAGTCATATTGCATGGTACCCATTCCATGGTTCTCAACTCTCCAGGTTTAAGGGATTCTTCCTTCAGCTAAAACATGCATGTGGAACCCAGAGTATGATCCACCGTGTGATCGGGAAACGTGTTCAAATGTGTCTCACTTTTCGTCCCCTGGTACTCGGGTGCAACATTCCAGACGCTTTACTAACACTCTCCCCACTTGGAGAGTCAGTGCCTTTAACCTCCTGTTTGGCCCAGTTTGCAATTTCTGCGGAAAATGAACAGGAATAGGGAGAACCAATGAGAGACTAGCTGGAGGTGTCTGCACGGGTAAATTTAACTCTCATTTCCCACCAAGAAGAGGAATTAACCAAAGGCTCAGCGAGCCATGCCGGAACCACACTAGGGCCTGAAGCAATCCTGCGGTGTTGCGGCCAGCTCACAAGAAAGCGACTTGAAGAAAGGAGCTCAGGGGCACTGTAATTCACACACCTGCAGAGTTCTAAATGACAGCTATCGTCCAAAAATATATTGAAATAAGGGTGCCAAGAGGACTTGAAAGCGGGGCAGAATTGCAGGAAACCGATTTCAGGAGGTAGACTGGAATTGCATGTAAAGCATAGGAAAAGAGGCAGAACGTCCACAATGATGCACTTGGCCAAAAAGGGCATATGCGTTTTTTCCTGAATATATTCAGGAAAAAACGCATACGCCCTTTTTGGCCAACCAAGCAAGCTTGCAAAGGAAATCTGCACTACAATGAAGTCTCACTGCCCCCCGGTCAAAAGGGACATCTGAAAAAAGTGTAAAATCCAGAAAGGCAGGACAGGCCATGGAGAAATGGGAGCCTTCTTATGCTGATGGGCGGGATGTAAATTGCCAACAGCCACTCTGGAGAAGTGTATGGTGTTTCCTGAAACATCTAAAAAACAAAGCAACAGAGCCTAGGGCACTTCCACTTATGGTCCTATAGATTAGGGAAATTAAAATCAAAAAGACACAGCCACCCCAAAGTTTGGGACGGCTCTGTTTACAAGAACCTCGTTTATGGTACAAGTTCAATATCGCAGAAAGCGAAAAATGGATAAAGAAGTTGTGGTACTTACGTACAATGCAATATCACTCAGCAATGAAATCTATGTCATCAGGCCAGTAGCAGCATGAGTGGATTCAGGTACGATGATTCTAAGTGAAATAAGTCACACAGAAAAAGAAACATCATAAGATATCACTAATACACGGAATGTAAACTTGCCTACACAGGAACTGAATTACAAAACAGAATAGGGTCTCAAATGTAGAAAACCAACTTATGCTTGCTTAAGGGGAAAGGTGAGTTGGGGTGCTGCATAAAACCAGAGATTGAAATTAGCACAGATACCTTTCCATAAGCCAAATATGTAATAGACAAGAGCTACTGCTTGCTCAACGAAGTGGACTCAACACCCCATATTAAACGCCTAAGAATATACCTGACTAGTAAGAATCTTAAAACCTATGGATTTATATGTCTCTGAAAGAGAAGGAAGTGTGTGTACAGTGGCATAAACGCAGCAGAGAAAGGGTTGGTGATGTTCGGTGAGCAAATGCAGACCCTTTGAAGTCATATTGCATGGTACCCATTCCATGGTTCTCAACTCTCCAGGTTTAAGGGATTCTTCCTTCAGCTAAAACATGCATGTGGAACCCAGAGTATGATCCTCCGTGTGATCGGGAAACGTGTTCAAATGTGTCTCAGTTTTCGTCCCCTGGTACTCGGGTGCAACATTCCAGATGCTTTACTAACACTCTCCCCACTTGGAGAGTCAGTGCCTTTAACCTCCTGTTTGGCCCAGTTTGCAATTTCTGCGGAAAATGTACAGGAATAGGGAGAACCAATGAGAGACTAGCTGGAGGTGTCTGCCCGGGTAAATTTAACTCTCATTTCCCACCAAGAAGAGGAATTAACCAAAGGCTCAGCGAGCCATGCCGGAACCACACTAGGGCCTGAAGCAATCCTGCGGTGTTGCGGCCAGCTCACAAGAAAGCGAGTTGAAGAAAGGAGCTCAGGGGCCCTGTAATTCACACACCTGCAGAGTTATACATGACAGCTATCGTCCAAAAATATATTGAAGTAAGGCTGCCAAGAGGACTTGAAAGCGGGGCAGAATTGCAGGAAACCGATTTCAGGAGGTAGACTGGAATTGCATGTAAAGCATAGGAAAAGAGGCAGAACGTCCACAATGATGCACTTGGCCAAAAAGGGCGTATGAGTTTTTTCCTGAATATATTCAGGAAAAAACGCATACGCCCTTTTTGGCCAACCAAGCAAGCTTGCAAAGGAAATCTGCACTACAATGAAGTCTCACTGCCCCCCGGTCAAAAGGGACATCTGAAAAAAGTGTAAAATCCAGAAAGGCAGGACAGGCCATGGAGAACTGGGAGCCTTCTTATGCTGATGGGCGGGATGTAAATTGCCAACAGCCACTCTGGAGAAGTGTATGGTGTTTCCTGAAACATCTAAAAAACAAAGCAACACAGCCTAGGGCACTTGCACTTATGGTCCTATAGCTTAGGGAAATTAAAATTAAACAGACACAGCCACCCCAAAGTTTGGGACGGCTCTGTTTACAAGAACCTCGTTTCCGGTACAAGTTCAATATCGCAGAAAGCGAAAAATGGATAAAGAAGTTGTGGTACTAACGTACAATGCAATATCACTCAGCAATGAAATCTCTTTCATCAGGCTCATAGCAGCATAATGAGTGGATTCAGGTACGATGATTCTAAGTGAAATACGTCACACAGAAAAAGAAACATCATAAGATATCACTAATACACGGAATGTAAACTTGGCTACACAGGAACTGAATTACAAAACAGAATAGGGTCTCAAATGTAGAAAACCAACTTATGCTTGCTTAAGGGGAAAGGTGAGTTGGGGTGCTGCATAAAACCAGAGATTGAAATTAGCACAGATACCTTTCCATAAGCCAAATATGTAATAGACAAGAGCTACTGCTTGCTCAACGAAGTGGACTCAACACCCCATATTAAACGCCTAAGAATATACCTGACTAGTAAGAATCTTAAAACCTATGGATTTATATGTCTCCGAAAGAGAATCAAGCATGTGTACAGCGGCATAAACGCAGCAGTGATAGGATTGGTGAGGTTCGGTGAGCAAATGCAGACCCTTTGAAGTCATATTGCATGGTACCCATTCCATGGTTCTCAACTCTCCAGGTTTAAGGGATTCTTCCTTCAGCTAAAACATGCATGTGGAACCCAGAGTATGATCCACCGTGTGATCGGGAAACGTGTTGAAATGTGTCTCACTTTTCGTCCCCTGGTACTCGGGTGCAACATTCCAGACGCTTTACTAACACTCTCCCCACTTGGAGAGTCAGTGCCTTTAACCTCCTGTTTGGCCCAGTTTGCAATTTCTGCGGAAAATGAACAGGAATAGGGAGAACCAATGAGAGACTAGCTGGAGGTGTCTGCACGGGTAAATTTAACTCTCATTTCCCACCAAGAAGAGGAATTAACCAAAGGCTCAGCGAGCCATGCCGGAACCACACTAGGGCCTGAAGCAATCCTGCGGTGTTGCGGCCAGCTCACAAGAAAGCGAGTTGAAGAAAGGAGCTCAGGGGCCCTGTAATTCACACACCTGCAGAGTTATACATGACAGCTATCGTCCAAAAATATATTGAAGTAAGGGTGCCAAGAGGACTTGAAAGCGGGGCAGAATTGCAGGAAACCGATTTCAGGAGGTAGACTGGAATTGCATGTAAAGCATAGGAAAAGAGGCAGAACGTCCACAATGATGCACTTGGCCAAAAAGGGCGTATGCGTTTTTTCCTGAATATATTCAGGAAAAAACGCATACGCCCTTTTTGGCCAACCAAGCAAGCTTGCAAATGAAATCTGCACTACAATGAAGTCTCACTGCCCCCCGGTCAAAAGGGACATCTGAAAAAAGTGTAAAATCCAGAAAGGCAGGACAGGCCATGGAGAAATGGGAGCCTTCTTATGCTGATGGGCGGGATGTAAATTGCCAACAGCCACTCTGGAGAAGTGTATGGTGTTTCCTGAAACATCTAAAAAACAAAGCAACAGAGCCTAGGGCACTTCCACTTATGGTCCTATAGATTAGGGAAATTAAAATCAAAAAGACACAGCCACCCCAAAGTTTGGGACGGCTCTGTTTACAAGAACCTCGTTTATGGTACAAGTTCAATATCGCAGAAAGCGAAAAATGGATAAAGAAGTTGTGGTACTTACGTACAATGCAATATCACTCAGCAATGAAATCTATGTCATCAGGCCAGTAGCAGCATAATGAGTGGATTCAGGTACGATGATTCTAAGTGAAATAAGTCACACAGAAAAAGAAACATCATAAGATATCACTAATACACGGAATGTAAACTTGCCTACACAGGAACTGAATTACAAAACAGAATAGGGTCTCAAATGTAGAAAACCAACTTATGCTTGCTTAAGGGGAAAGGTGTGTTGGGGTGCTGCATAAAACCAGAGATTGAAATTAGCACAGATACCTTTCCATAAGCCAAATATGTAATAGACAAGAGCTACTGCTTGCTCAACGAAGTGGACTCAACACCCCATATTAAACGCCTAAGAATATACCTGACTAGTAAGAATCTTAAAACCTATGGATTTATATGTCTCCGAAAGAGAAGGAAGTGTGTGTACAGTGGCATAAACGCAGCAGAGAAAGGGTTGGTGATGTTTGGTGAGCAAATGCAGACCCTTTGAAGTCATATTGCATGGTACCCATTCCATGGTTCTCAACTCTCCAGGTTTAAGGGATTCTTCCTTCAGCTAAAACATGCATGTGGAACCCAGAGTATGATCCTCCGTGTGATCGGGAAACGTGTTCAAATGTGTCTCAGTTTTCGTCCCCTGGTACTCGGGTGCAACATTCCAGATGCTTTACTAACACTCTCCCCACTTGGAGAGTCAGTGCCTTTAACCTCCTGTTTGGCCCAGTTTGCAATTTCTGCGGAAAATGTACAGGAATAGGGAGAACCAATGAGAGACTAGCTGGAGGTGTCTGCCCGGGTAAATTTAACTCTCATTTCCCACCAAGAAGAGGAATTAACCAAAGGCTCAGCGAGCCATGCCGGAACCACACTAGGGCCTGAAGCAATCCTGCGGTGTTGCGGCCAGCTCACAAGAAAGCGAGTTGAAGAAAGGAGCTCAGGGGCCCTGTAATTCACACACCTGCAGAGTTATACATGACAGCTATCGTCCAAAAATATATTGAAGTAAGGCTGCCAAGAGGACTTGAAAGCGGGGCAGAATTGCAGGAAACCGATTTCAGGAGGTAGACTGGAATTGCATGTAAAGCATAGGAAAAGAGGCAGAACGTCCACAATGATGCACTTGGCCAAAAAGGGCGTATGAGTTTTTTCCTGAATATATTCAGGAAAAAACGCATACGCCCTTTTTGGCCAACCAAGCAAGCTTGCAAAGGAAATCTGCACTACAATGAAGTCTCACTGCCCCCCGGTCAAAAGGGACATCTGAAAAAAGTGTAAAATCCAGAAAGGCAGGACAGGCCATGGAGAACTGGGAGCCTTCTTATGCTGATGGGCGGGATGTAAATTGCCAACAGCCACTCTGGAGAAGTGTATGGTGTTTCCTGAAACATCTAAAAAACAAAGCAACACAGCCTAGGGCACTTGCACTTATGGTCCTATAGCTTAGGGAAATTAAAATTAAACAGACACAGCCACCCCAAAGTTTGGGACGGCTCTGTTTACAAGAACCTCGTTTCCGGTACAAGTTCAATATCGCAGAAAGCGAAAAATGGATAAAGAAGTTGTGGTACTAACGTACAATGCAATATCACTCAGCAATGAAATCTCTTTCATCAGGCTCATAGCAGCATAATGAGTGGATTCAGGTACGATGATTCTAAGTGAAATACGTCACACAGAAAAAGAAACATCATAAGATATCACTAATACACGGAATGTAAACTTGGCTACACAGGAACTGAATTACAAAACAGAATAGGGTCTCAAATGTAGAAAACCAACTTATGCTTGCTTAAGGGGAAAGGTGAGTTGGGGTGCTGCATAAAACCAGAGATTGAAATTAGCACAGATACCTTTCCATAAGCCAAATATGTAATAGACAAGAGCTACTGCTTGCTCAACGAAGTGGACTCAACACCCCATATTAAACGCCTAAGAATATACCTGACTAGTAAGAATCTTAAAACCTATGGATTTATATGTCTCCGAAAGAGAATCAAGCATGTGTACAGCGGCATAAACGCAGCAGTGATAGGATTGGTGAGGTTCGGTGAGCAAATGCAGACCCTTTGAAGTCATATTGCATGGTACCCATTCCATGGTTCTCAACTCTCCAGGTTTAAGGGATTCTTCCTTCAGCTAAAACATGCATGTGGAACCCAGAGTATGATCCACCGTGTGATCGGGAAACGTGTTGAAATGTGTCTCACTTTTCGTCCCCTGGTACTCGGGTGCAACATTCCAGACGCTTTACTAACACTCTCCCCACTTGGAGAGTCAGTGCCTTTAACCTCCTGTTTGGCCCAGTTTGCAATTTCTGCGGAAAATGAACAGGAATAGGGAGAACCAATGAGAGACTAGCTGGAGGTGTCTGCACGGGTAAATTTAACTCTCATTTCCCACCAAGAAGAGGAATTAACCAAAGGCTCAGCGAGCCATGCCGGAACCACACTAGGGCCTGAAGCAATCCTGCGGTGTTGCGGCCAGCTCACAAGAAAGCGAGTTGAAGAAAGGAGCTCAGGGGCCCTGTAATTCACACACCTGCAGAGTTATACATGACAGCTATCGTCCAAAAATATATTGAAGTAAGGGTGCCAAGAGGACTTGAAAGCGGGGCAGAATTGCAGGAAACCGATTTCAGGAGGTAGACTGGAATTGCATGTAAAGCATAGGAAAAGAGGCAGAACGTCCACAATGATGCACTTGGCCAAAAAGGGCGTATGCGTTTTTTCCTGAATATATTCAGGAAAAAACGCATACGCCCTTTTTGGCCAACCAAGCAAGCTTGCAAATGAAATCTGCACTACAATGAAGTCTCACTGCCCCCCGGTCAAAAGGGACATCTGAAAAAAGTGTAAAATCCAGAAAGGCAGGACAGGCCATGGAGAAATGGGAGCCTTCTTATGCTGATGGGCGGGATGTAAATTGCCAACAGCCACTCTGGAGAAGTGTATGGTGTTTCCTGAAACATCTAAAAAACAAAGCAACAGAGCCTAGGGCACTTCCACTTATGGTCCTATAGATTAGGGAAATTAAAATCAAAAAGACACAGCCACCCCAAAGTTTGGGACGGCTCTGTTTACAAGAACCTCGTTTATGGTACAAGTTCAATATCGCAGAAAGCGAAAAATGGATAAAGAAGTTGTGGTACTTACGTACAATGCAATATCACTCAGCAATGAAATCTATGTCATCAGGCCAGTAGCAGCATAATGAGTGGATTCAGGTACGATGATTCTAAGTGAAATAAGTCACACAGAAAAAGAAACATCATAAGATATCACTAATACACGGAATGTAAACTTGCCTACACAGGAACTGAATTACAAAACAGAATAGGGTCTCAAATGTAGAAAACCAACTTATGCTTGCTTAAGGGGAAAGGTGTGTTGGGGTGCTGCATAAAACCAGAGATTGAAATTAGCACAGATACCTTTCCATAAGCCAAATATGTAATAGACAAGAGCTACTGCTTGCTCAACGAAGTGGACTCAACACCCCATATTAAACGCCTAAGAATATACCTGACTAGTAAGAATCTTAAAACCTATGGATTTATATGTCTCCGAAAGAGAAGGAAGTGTGTGTACAGTGGCATAAACGCAGCAGAGAAAGGGTTGGTGATGTTTGGTGAGCAAATGCAGACCCTTTGAAGTCATATTGCATGGTACCCATTCCATGGTTCTCAACTCTCCAGGTTTAAGGGATTCTTCCTTCAGCTAAAACATGCATGTGGAACCCAGAGTATGATCCTCCGTGTGATCGGGAAACGTGTTCAAATGTGTCTCAGTTTTCGTCCCCTGGTACTCGGGTGCAACATTCCAGACGCTTTACTAACACTCTCCCCACTTGGAGAGTCAGTGCCTTTAACCTCCTGTTTGGCCCAGTTTGCAATTTCTGCGGAAAATGTACAGGAATAGGGAGAACCAATGAGAGACTAGCTGGAGGTGTCTGCCCGGGTAAATTTAACTCTCATTTCCCACCAAGAAGAGGAATTAACCAAAGGCTCAGCGAGCCATGCCGAAACCACACTAGGGCCTGAAGCAATCCTGCGGTGTTGCGGCCAGCTCACAAGAAAGTGAGTTGAAGAAAGGAGCTCAGGGGCCCTGTAATTCACACACCTGCAGAGTTATACATGACAGCTATCGTCCAAAAATATATTGAAGTAAGGCTGCCAAGAGGACTTGAGAGCGGGGCAGAATTGCAGGAAACCGATTTCAGGAGGTAGACTGGAATTGCATGTAAAGCATAGGAAAAGAGGCAGAACGTCCACAATGATGCACTTGGCCAAAAAGGGCGTATGAGTTTTTTCCTGAATATATTCAGGAAAAAACTCATACGCCCTTTTTGGCCAACCAAGCAAGCTTGCAAAGGAAATCTGCACTACAATGAAGTCTCACTGCCCCCCGGTCAAAAGGGACATCTGAAAAAAGTGTAAAATCCAGAAAGGCAGGACAGGCCATGGAGAACTGGGAGCCTTCTTATGCTGATGGGCGGGATGTAAATTGCCAACAGCCACTCTGGAGAAGTGTATGGTGTTTCCTGAAACATCTAAAAAACAAAGCAACACAGCCTAGGGCACTTGCACTTATGGTCCTATAGCTTAGGGAAATTAAAATTAAACAGACACAGCCACCCCAAAGTTTGGGACGGCTCTGTTTACAAGAACCTCGGTTACGGTACAAGTTCAATATCGCAGAAAGCGAAAAATGGATAAAGAAGTTGTGGTACTAACGTACAATGCAATATCACTCAGCAATGAAATCTCTTTCATCAGGCTCATAGCAGCATAATGAGTGGATTCAGGTACGATGATTCTAAGTGAAATACGTCACACAGAAAAAGAAACATCATAAGATATCACTAATACACGGAATGTAAACTTGGCTACACAGGAACTGAATTACAAAACAGAATAGGGTCTCAAATGTAGAAAACCAACTTATGCTTGCTTAAGGGGAAAGGTGAGTTGGGGTGCTGCATAAAACCAGAGATTGAAATTAGCACAAATACCTTTCCATAAGCCAAATATGTAATAGACAAGAGCTACTGCTTGCTCAACGAAGTGGACTCAACACCCCATATTAAACGCCTAAGAATATACTTGACTAGTAAGAATCTTAAAACCTATGGATTTATATGTCTCCGAAGGAGAATCAAGCGTGTGTAAAGCGGCATAAACGCAGCAGTGATAGGATTGGTGAGGTTCGGTGAGCAAATGCAGACCCTTTGAAGTCATATTGCATGGTACCCATTCCATGGGTCTCAACTCTCCAGGTTTAAGGGATTCTTCCTTCAGCTAAAACATGCATGTGGAACCCAGAGGATGATCCACCGTGTGATCGGGAAACGTGTTGAAATGTGTCTCAGTTTTCGTCCCCTGGTACTCGTGTGCAACATTCCAGACGCTTTACTAACACTCTCCCCACTTGGTGAGTCAGTGCCTTTAACCTCCTGTTTGGCCCAGTTTGCAATTTCTGCGGAAAATGAACAGGAATAGGGAGAACCAATGAGAGACTAGCTGGAGGTGTCTGGACGGGTAAATTTAACTCTCATTTCCCACCAAGAAGAGGAATTAACCAAAGGCTCAGCGAGCCATGCCGGAACCACACTAGGGCCTGAAGCAATCCTGCGGTGTTGCGGCCAGCTCACAAGAAAGCGACTTGAAGAAAGGAGCTCAGGGGCACTGTAATTCACACACCTGCAGAGTTCTAAATGACAGCTATCGTCCAAAAATATATTGAAGTAAGGCTGCCAAGAGGACTTGAAAGCGGGGCAGAATTGCAGGAAAACGATTTCAGGAGGTAGACTGGAATTGCATGTAAAGCATAGGAAAAGAGGCAGAACGTCCACAATGATGCACTTGGCCAAAAAGGGCGTATACGTTTTTTCCTGAATATATTCTGGAAAAAACGCATACGCCCTTTTTGGCCAACCAAGCAAGCTTGCAAAGGAAATCTGCACTACAATGAAGTCTCACTGCCCCCCGGTCAAAAGGGCCATCTGAAAAAAGTGTAAAATCCTGAAAGGCAGGACAGACCATGGAGAACTGGGAGCCTTGTTATGCTGATGGGCGTGATGCAAATTGCCAACAGCCACTCTGGAGAAGTGTATGGTGTTTCCTGAAACATCTGAAAAACAAAGCAACAGAGCCTAGGGCACTTCCACTTATGGTCCTATAGATTAGGGAAATTAAAATCAAAAAGACACAGCCACCCCAATGTTTGGGACGGCTCTGTTTACAAGAACCTTGTTTACGGTACAAGTTCAATATCGCAGAAAGCGAAAAATGGATAAAGAAGTTGTGGTACTAACGTACAATGCAATATCACTCAGCAATGAAATCTATGTCATCAGGCCCATAGCAGAATAATGAGTGGATTTAGGTACGATGATTCTAAGTGAAATATGTCACACAGAAAAAGAAACATCATAAGATATCACTAATACACGGAATGTAAACTTGGCTACACAGGAACTGAATTACAAAACAGAATAGGGTCTCAAATGTAGAAAACCAACTTATGCTTGCTTAAGGGGAAAGGTGAGTTGGGGTGCTGCATAAAACCAGAGATTGAAATTAGCACAGATACCTATCCATAAGCCAAATATGTAATAGACAAGAGCTACTGCTTGCTCAACGAAGTGGACTCAACACCCCATATTAAAGGCCTAAGAATATACCTGACTAGTAAGAATCTTAAAACCTATGGATTTATATGTCTCCGAAAGAGAATCAAGCGTGTGTACAGCGGCATAAACGCAGCAGTGATAGGATTGGTGAGGTTCGGTGAGCAAATGCAGACCCTTTGAAGTCATATTGCATGGTACCCATTCCATGGTTCTCAACTCTCCAGGTTTAAGGGATTCTTCCTTCAGCTAAAACATGCATGTGGAACCCAGAGTATGATCCACCGTGTGATCGGGAAAGGTGTTCAAATATGTCTCAGTTTTCGTCCCCTGGTACTCGGGTGCAACATTCCAGACGCTTTCCTAACACTCTCCCCACTTGGAGAGTCAGTGCCTTTAACCTCCTGTTTGGCCCAGTTTGCAATTTCTGCGGAAAATGAACAGGAATAGGGAGAACCAATGAGAGACTAGCTGGAGGTGTCTGGACGGGTAAATTTAACTCTCATTTCCCACCAAGAAGAGGAATTAACCAAAGGCTCAGCGAGCCATGCCGGAACCACACTAGGGCCTGAAGCAATCCTGCGGTGTTGCGGCCAGCTCACAAGAAAGCGAGTTGAAGAAAGGAGCTCAGGGGCCCTGTAATTCACACACCTGCAGAGTTCTAAATGACAGCTATCGTCCAAAAATATATTGAAGTAAGGCTGCCAAGAGGACTTGAAAGCGGGGCAGAATTGCAGGAAACCGATTTCAGGAGGTAGACTGGAATTGCATGTAAAGCATAGGAAAAGAGGCAGAACGTCCACAATGATGCACTTGGCCAAAAAGGGCGTATGCGTTTTTTCCTGAATATATTCAGGAAAAAACGCATACGCCCTTTTTGGCCAACCAAGCAAGCTTGCAAAGGAAATCTGCACTACAATGAAGTCTCACTGCCCCCCGGTCAAAAGGGACATATGAAAAAAGTGTAAAATCCAGAAAGGCAGGACAGGCCATGGAGAACTGGGAGCCTTCTTATGCTGATGGGCGGGATGTAAATTGCCAACAGCCACTCTGGAGAAGTGTATGGTGTTTCCTGAAACATCTAAAAAACAAAGCAACACAGCCTAGGGCACTTGCACTTATGGTCCTATAGCTTAGGGAAATTAAAATTAAAAAGACACAGCCACCCCAAAGTTTGGGACGGCTCTGTTTACAAGAACCTCGGTTACGGTACAAGTTCAATATCGCAGAAAGCGAAAAATGGATAAAGAAGTTGTGGTACTAACGTACAATGCAATATCACTCAGCAATGAAATCTCTTTCATCAGGCTCATAGCAGCATAATGAGTGGATTCAGGTACGATGATTCTAAGTGAAATACGTCACACAGAAAAAGAAACATCATAAGATATCACTAATACACGGAATGTAAACTTGGCTACACAGGAACTGAATTACAAAACAGAATAGGGTCTCAAATGTAGAAAACCAACTTATGCTTGCTTAAGGGGAAAGGTGAGTTGGGGTGCTGCATAAAACCAGAGATTGAAATTAGCACAGATACCTTTCCATAAGCCAAATATGTAATAGACAAGAGCTACTGCTTGCTCAACGAAGTGGACTCAACACCCCATATTAAACGCCTAAGAATATACCTGACTAGTAAGAATCTTAAAACCTATGGATTTATATGTCTCCGAAAGAGAATCAAGCATGTGTACAGCGGCATAAACGCAGCAGTGATAGGATTGGTGAGGTTCGGTGAGCAAATGCAGACCCTTTGAAGTCATATTGCATGGTACCCATTCCATGGTTCTCAACTCTCCAGGTTTAAGGGATTCTTCCTTCAGCTAAAACATGCATGTGGAACCCAGAGTATGATCCACCGTGTGATCGGGAAACGTGTTCAAATATGTCTCACTTTTCGTCCCCTGGTACTCGGGTGCAACATTCCAGACGCTTTACTAACACTCTCCCCACTTGGAGAGTCAGTGCCTTTAACCTCCTGTTTGGCCCAGTTTGCAATTTCTGCGGAAAATGAACAGGAATAGGGAGAACCAATGAGAGACTAGCTGGAGGTGTCTGCACGGGTAAATTTAACTCTCATTTCCCACCAAGAAGAGGAATTAACCAAAGGCTCAGCGAGCCATGCCGGAACCACACTAGGGCCTGAAGCAATCCTGCGGTGTTGCGGCCAGCTCACAAGAAAGCGACTTGAAGAAAGGAGCTCAGGGGCACTGTAATTCACACACCTGCAGAGTTCTAAATGACAGCTATCGTCCAAAAATATATTGAAATAAGGGTGCCAAGAGGACTTGAAAGCGGGGCAGAATTGCAGGAAACCGATTTCAGGAGGTAGACTGGAATTGCATGTAAAGCATAGGAAAAGAGGCAGAACGTCCACAATGATGCACTTGGCCAAAAAGGGCATATGCGTTTTTTCCTGAATATATTCAGGAAAAAACGCATACGCCCTTTTTGGCCAACCAAGCAAGCTTGCAAATGAAATCTGCACTACAATGAAGTCTCACTGCCCCCCGGTCAAAAGGGCCATCTGAAAAAAGAGTAAAATCCAGAAAGGCAGGACAGGCCATGGAGAAATGGGAGCCTTCTTATGCTGATGGGCGGGATGTAAATTGCCAACAGCCACTCTGGAGAAGTGTATGGTGTTTCCTGAAACATCTAAAAAACAAAGCAACAGAGCCTAGGGCACTTCCACTTATGGTCCTATAGATTAGGGAAATTAAAATCAAAAAGACACAGCCACCCCAAAGTTTGGGACGGCTCTGTTTACAAGAACCTCGTTTATGGTACAAGTTCAATATCGCAGAAAGCGAAAAATGGATAAAGAAGTTGTGGTACTTACGTACAATGCAATATCACTCAGCAATGAAATCTATGTCATCAGGCCAGTAGCAGCATGAGTGGATTCAGGTACGATGATTCTAAGTGAAATAAGTCACACAGAAAAAGAAACATCATAAGATATCACTAATACACGGAATGTAAACTTGCCTACACAGGAACTGAATTACAAAACAGAATAGGGTCTCAAATGTAGAAAACCAACTTATGCTTGCTTAAGGGGAAAGGTGAGTTGGGGTGCTGCATAAAACCAGAGATTGAAATTAGCACAGATACCTTTCCATAAGCCAAATATGTAATAGACAAGAGCTACTGCTTGCTCAACGAAGTGGACTCAACACCCCATATTAAACGCCTAAGAATATACCTGACTAGTAAGAATCTTAAAACCTATGGATTTATATGTCTCTGAAAGAGAAGGAAGTGTGTGTACAGTGGCATAAACGCAGCAGAGAAAGGGTTGGTGATGTTCGGTGAGCAAATGCAGACCCTTTGAAGTCATATTGCATGGTACCCATTCCATGGTTCTCAACTCTCCAGGTTTAAGGGATTCTTCCTTCAGCTAAAACATGCATGTGGAACCCAGAGTATGATCCTCCGTGTGATCGGGAAACGTGTTCAAATGTGTCTCAGTTTTCGTCCCCTGGTACTCGGGTGCAACATTCCAGATGCTTTACTAACACTCTCCCCACTTGGAGAGTCAGTGCCTTTAACCTCCTGTTTGGCCCAGTTTGCAATTTCTGCGGAAAATGTACAGGAATAGGGAGAACAAATGAGAGACTAGCTGGAGGTGTCTGGACGGGTAAATTTAACTCTCATTTCCCACCAAGAAGAGGAATTAACCAAAGGCTCAGCGAGCCATGCCGGAACCACACTAGGGCCTGAAGCAATCCTGCGGTGTTGCGGCCAGCTCACAAGAAAGCGAGTTGAAGAAAGGAGCTCAGGGGCCCTGTAATTCACACACCTGCAGAGTTATACATGACAGCTATCGTCCAAAAATATATTGAAGTAAGGCTGCCAAGAGGACTTGAAAGCGGGGCAGAATTGCAGGAAACCGATTTCAGGAGGTAGACTGGAATTGCATGTAAAGCATAGGAAAAGAGGCAGAACGTCCACAATGATGCACTTGGCCAAAAAGGGCGTATGAGTTTTTTCCTGAATATATTCAGGAAAAAACGCATACGCCCTTTTTGGCCAACCAAGCAAGCTTGCAAAGGAAATCTGCACTACAATGAAGTCTCACTGCCCCCCGGTCAAAAGGGACATCTGAAAAAAGTGTAAAATCCAGAAAGGCAGGACAGGCCATGGAGAACTGGGAGCCTTCTTATGCTGATGGGCGGGATGTAAATTGCCAACAGCCACTCTGGAGAAGTGTATGGTGTTTCCTGAAACATCTAAAAAACAAAGCAACACAGCCTAGGGCACTTGCACTTATGGTCCTATAGCTTAGGGAAATTAAAATTAAACAGACACAGCCACCCCAAAGTTTGGGACGGCTCTGTTTACAAGAACCTCGTTTCCGGTACAAGTTCAATATCGCAGAAAGCGAAAAATGGATAAAGAAGTTGTGGTACTAACGTACAATGCAATATCACTCAGCAATGAAATCTCTTTCATCAGGCTCATAGCAGCATAATGAGTGGATTCAGGTACGATGATTCTAAGTGAAATACGTCACACAGAAAAAGAAACATCATAAGATATCACTAATACACGGAATGTAAACTTGGCTACACAGGAACTGAATTACAAAACAGAATAGGGTCTCAAATGTAGAAAACCAACTTATGCTTGCTTAAGGGGAAAGGTGAGTTGGGGTGCTGCATAAAACCAGAGATTGAAATTAGCACAGATACCTTTCCATAAGCCAAATATGTAATAGACAAGAGCTACTGCTTGCTCAACGAAGTGGACTCAACACCCCATATTAAACGCCTAAGAATATACCTGACTAGTAAGAATCTTAAAACCTATGGATTTATATGTCTCCGAAAGAGAATCAAGCATGTGTACAGCGGCATAAACGCAGCAGTGATAGGATTGGTGAGGTTCGGTGAGCAAATGCAGACCCTTTGAAGTCATATTGCATGGTACCCATTCCATGGTTCTCAACTCTCCAGGTTTAAGGGATTCCTCCTTCAGCTAAAACATGCATGTGGAACCCAGAGTATGATCCACCGTGTGATCGGGAAACGTGTTCAAATGTGTCTCACTTTTCATCCCCTGGTACTCGGGTGCAACATTCCAGACGCTTTACTAACACTCTCCCCACTTGGAGAGTCAGTGCCTTTAACCTCCTGTTTGGCCCAGTTTGCAATTTCTGCGGAAAATGAACAGGAATAGGGAGAACCAATGAGAGACTAGCTGGAGGTGTCTGGACGGGTAAATTTAACTCTCATTTCCCACCAAGAAGAGGAATTAACCAAAGGCTCAGCGAGCCATGCCGGAACCACACTAGGGCCTGAAGCAATCCTGCGGTGTTGCGGCCAGCTCACAAGAAAGCGAGTTGAAGAAAGGAGCTCAGGGGCCCTGTAATTCACACACCTGCAGAGTTCTAAATGACAGCTATCGTCCAAAAATATATTGAAGTAAGGGTGCCAAGAGGACTTGAAAGCGGGGCAGAATTGCAGGAAACCGATTTCAGGAGGTAGACTGGAATTGCATGTAAAGCATAGGAAAAGAGGCAGAACGTCCACAATGATGCACTTGGCCAAAAAGGGCATATGCGTTTTTTCCTGAATATATTCAGGAAAAAACGCATACGCCCTTTTTGGCCAACCAAGCAAGCTTGCAAATGAAATCTGCACTACAATGAAGTCTCACTGCCCCCCGGTCAAAAGGGACATCTGAAAAAAGTGTAAAATCCAGAAAGGCAGGACAGGCCATGGAGAAATGGGAGCCTTCTTATGCTGATGGGCGGGATGTAAATTGCCAACAGCCACTCTGGAGAAGTGTATGGTGTTTCCTGAAACATCTAAAAAACAAAGCAACAGAGCCTAGGGCACTTCCACTTATGGTCCTATAGCTTAGGGAAATTAAAATCAAAAAGACACAGCCACCCCAAAGTTTGGGACGGCTCTGTTTACAAGAACCTCGTTTATGGTACAAGTTCAATATCGCAGAAAGCGAAAAATGGATAAAGAAGTTGTGGTACTTACGTACAATGCAATATCACTCAGCAATGAAATCTATGTCATCAGGCCAGTAGCAGCATGAGTGGATTCAGGTACGATGATTCTAAGTGAAATAAGTCACACAGAAAAAGAAACATCATAAGATATCACTAATACACGGAATGTAAACTTGCCTACACAGGAACTGAATTACAAAACAGAATAGGGTCTCAAATGTAGAAAACCAACTTATGCTTGCTTAAGGGGAAAGGTGAGTTGGGGTGCTGCATAAAACCAGAGATTGAAATTAGCACAGATACCTTTCCATAAGCCAAATATGTAATAGACAAGAGCTACTGCTTGCTCAACGAAGTGGACTCAACACCCCATATTAAACGCCTAAGAATATACCTGACTAGTAAGAATCTTAAAACCTATGGATTTATATGTCTCTGAAAGAGAAGGAAGTGTGTGTACAGTGGCATAAACGCAGCAGAGAAAGGGTTGGTGATGTTCGGTGAGCAAATGCAGACCCTTTGAAGTCATATTGCATGGTACCCATTCCATGGTTCTCAACTCTCCAGGTTTAAGGGATTCTTCCTTCAGCTAAAACATGCATGTGGAACCCAGAGTATGATCCTCCGTGTGATCGGGAAACGTGTTCAAATGTGTCTCAGTTTTCGTCCCCTGGTACTCGGGTGCAACATTCCAGATGCTTTACTAACACTCTCCCCACTTGGAGAGTCAGTGCCTTTAACCTCCTGTTTGGCCCAGTTTGCAATTTCTGCGGAAAATGTACAGGAATAGGGAGAACCAATGAGAGACTAGCTGGAGGTGTCTGGACGGGTAAATTTAACTCTCATTTCCCACCAAGAAGAGGAATTAACCAAAGGCTCAGCGAGCCATGCCGGAACCACACTAGGGCCTGAAGCAATCCTGCGGTGTTGCGGCCAGCTCACAAGAAAGCGAGTTGAAGAAAGGAGCTCAGGGGCCCTGTAATTCACACACCTGCAGAGTTATACATGACAGCTATCGTCCAAAAATATATTGAAGTAAGGCTGCCAAGAGGACTTGAAAGCGGGGCAGAATTGCAGGAAACCGATTTCAGGAGGTAGACTGGAATTGCATGTAAAGCATAGGAAAAGAGGCAGAACGTCCACAATGATGCACTTGGCCAAAAAGGGCGTATGCGTTTTTTCCTGAATATATTCAGGAAAAAACGCATACGCCCTTTTTGGCCAACCAAGCAAGCTTGCAAAGGAAATCTGCACTACAATGAAGTCTCACTGCCCCCCGGTCAAAAGGGACATCTGAAAAAAGTGTAAAATCCAGAAAGGCAGGACAGGCCATGGAGAACTGGGAGCCTTCTTATGCTGATGGGCGGGATGTAAATTGCCAACAGCCACTCTGGAGAAGTGTATGGTGTTTCCTGAAACATCTAAAAAACAAAGCAACACAGCCTAGGGCACTTGCACTTATGGTCCTATAGCTTAGGGAAATTAAAATTAAACAGACACAGCCACCCCAAAGTTTGGGACGGCTCTGTTTACAAGAACCTCGTTTCCGGTACAAGTTCAATATCGCAGAAAGCGAAAAATGGATAAAGAAGTTGTGGTACTAACGTACAATGCAATATCACTCAGCAATGAAATCTCTTTCATCAGGCTCATAGCAGCATAATGAGTGGATTCAGGTACGATGATTCTAAGTGAAATACGTCACACAGAAAAAGAAACATCATAAGATATCACTAATACACGGAATGTAAACTTGGCTACACAGGAACTGAATTACAAAACAGAATAGGGTCTCAAATGTAGAAAACCAACTTATGCTTGCTTAAGGGGAAAGGTGAGTTGGGGTGCTGCATAAAACCAGAGATTGAAATTAGCACAGATACCTTTCCATAAGCCAAATATGTAATAGACAAGAGCTACTGCTTGCTCAACGAAGTGGACTCAACACCCCATATTAAACGCCTAAGAATATACCTGACTAGTAAGAATCTTAAAACCTATGGATTTATATGTCTCCGAAAGAGAATCAAGCATGTGTACAGCGGCATAAACGCAGCAGTGATAGGATTGGTGAGGTTCGGTGAGCAAATGCAGACCCTTTGAAGTCATATTGCATGGTACCCATTCCATGGTTCTCAACTCTCCAGGTTTAAGGGATTCCTCCTTCAGCTAAAACATGCATGTGGAACCCAGAGTATGATCCACCGTGTGATCGGGAAACGTGTTCAAATGTGTCTCACTTTTCGTCCCCTGGTACTCGGGTGCAACATTCCAGACGCTTTACTAACACTCTCCCCACTTGGAGAGTCAGTGCCTTTAACCTCCTGTTTGGCCCAGTTTGCAATTTCTGCGGAAAATGAACAGGAATAGGGAGAACCAATGAGAGACTAGCTGGAGGTGTCTGGACGGGTAAATTTAACTCTCATTTCCCACCAAGAAGAGGAATTAACCAAAGGCTCAGCGAGCCATGCCGGAACCACACTAGGGCCTGAAGCAATCCTGCGGTGTTGCGGCCAGCTCACAAGAAAGCGAGTTGAAGAAAGGAGCTCAGGGGCCCTGTAATTCACACACCTGCAGAGTTCTAAATGACAGCTATCGTCCAAAAATATATTGAAGTAAGGGTGCCAAGAGGACTTGAAAGCGGGGCAGAATTGCAGGAAACCGATTTCAGGAGGTAGACTGGAATTGCATGTAAAGCATAGGAAAAGAGGCAGAACGTCCACAATGATGCACTTGGCCAAAAAGGGCATATGCGTTTTTTCCTGAATATATTCAGGAAAAAACGCATACGCCCTTTTTGGCCAACCAAGCAAGCTTGCAAATGAAATCTGCACTACAATGAAGTCTCACTGCCCCCCGGTCAAAAGGGACATCTGAAAAAAGTGTAAAATCCAGAAAGGCAGGACAGGCCATGGAGAAATGGGAGCCTTCTTATGCTGATGGGCGGGATGTAAATTGCCAACAGCCACTCTGGAGAAGTGTATGGTGTTTCCTGAAACATCTAAAAAACAAAGCAACAGAGCCTAGGGCACTTCCACTTATGGTCCTATAGCTTAGGGAAATTAAAATCAAAAAGACACAGCCACCCCAAAGTTTGGGACGGCTCTGTTTACAAGAACCTCGTTTATGGTACAAGTTCAATATCGCAGAAAGCGAAAAATGGATAAAGAAGTTGTGGTACTTACGTACAATGCAATATCACTCAGCAATGAAATCTATGTCATCAGGCCAGTAGCAGCATGAGTGGATTCAGGTACGATGATTCTAAGTGAAATAAGTCACACAGAAAAAGAAACATCATAAGATATCACTAATACACGGAATGTAAACTTGCCTACACAGGAACTGAATTACAAAACAGAATAGGGTCTCAAATGTAGAAAACCAACTTATGCTTGCTTAAGGGGAAAGGTGAGTTGGGGTGCTGCATAAAACCAGAGATTGAAATTAGCACAGATACCTTTCCATAAGCCAAATATGTAATAGACAAGAGCTACTGCTTGCTCAACGAAGTGGACTCAACACCCCATATTAAACGCCTAAGAATATACCTGACTAGTAAGAATCTTAAAACCTATGGATTTATATGTCTCCGAAAGAGAAGGAAGTGTGTGTACAGTGGCATAAACGCAGCAGAGAAAGGGTTGGTGATGTTCGGTGAGCAAATGCAGACCCTTTGAAGTCATATTGCATGGTACCCATTCCATGGTTCTCAACTCTCCAGGTTTAAGGGATTCTTCCTTCAGCTAAAACATGCATGTGGAACCCAGAGTATGATCCTCCGTGTGATCGGGAAACGTGTTCAAATGTGTCTCAGTTTTCGTCCCCTGGTACTCGGGTGCAACATTCCAGATGCTTTACTAACACTCTCCCCACTTGGAGAGTCAGTGCCTTTAACCTCCTGTTTGGCCCAGTTTGCAATTTCTGCGGAAAATGTACAGGAATAGGGAGAACCAATGAGAGACTAGCTGGAGGTGTCTGCCCGGGTAAATTTAACTCTCATTTCCCACCAAGAAGAGGAATTAACCAAAGGCTCAGCGAGCCATGCCGGAACCACACTAGGGCCTGAAGCAATCCTGCGGTGTTGCGGCCAGCTCACAAGAAAGCGAGTTGAAGAAAGGAGCTCAGGGGCCCTGTAATTCACACACCTGCAGAGTTATACATGACAGCTATCGTCCAAAAATATATTGAAGTAAGGCTGCCAAGAGGACTTGAAAGCGGGGCAGAATTGCAGGAAACCGATTTCAGGAGGTAGACTGGAATTGCATGTAAAGCATAGGAAAAGAGGCAGAACGTCCACAATGATGCACTTGGCCAAAAAGGGCGTATGCGTTTTTTCCTGAATATATTCAGGAAAAAACGCATACGCCCTTTTTGGCCAACCAAGCAAGCTTGCAAAGGAAATCTGCACTACAATGAAGTCTCACTGCCCCCCGGTCAAAAGGGCCATCTGAAAAAAGTGTAAAATCCAGAAAGGCAGGACAGGCCATGGAGAACTGGGAGCCTTCTTATGCTGATGGGCGGGATGTAAATTGCCAACAGCCACTCTGGAGAAGTGTATGGTGTTTCCTGAAACATCTAAAAAACAAAGCAACACAGCCTAGGGCACTTGCACTTATGGTCCTATAGCTTAGGGAAATTAAAATTAAAAAGACACAGCCACCCCAAAGTTTGGGACGGCTCTGTTTACAAGAACCTCGGTTACGGTACAAGTTCAATATCGCAGAAAGCGAAAAATGGATAAAGAAGTTGTGGTACTAACGTACAATGCAATATCACTCAGCAATGAAATCTCTTTCATCAGGCTCATAGCAGCATAATGAGTGGATTCAGGTACGATGATTCTAAGTGAAATACGTCACACAGAAAAAGAAACATCATAAGATATCACTAATACACGGAATGTAAACTTGGCTACACAGGAACTGAATTACAAAACAGAATAGGGTCTCAAATGTAGAAAACCAACTTATGCTTGCTTAAGGGGAAAGGTGAGTTGGGGTGCTGCATAAAACCAGAGATTGAAATTAGCACAGATACCTTTCCATAAGCCAAATATGTAATAGACAAGAGCTATTGCTTGCTCAACGAAGTGGACTCAACACCCCATATTAAACGCCTAAGAATATACCTGACTAGTAAGAATCTTAAAACCTATGGATTTATATGTCTCCGAAAGAGAATCAAGCATGTGTACAGCGGCATAAACGCAGCAGTGATAGGATTGGTGAGGTCCGGTGAGCAAATGCAGACCCTTTGAAGTCATATTGCATGGTACCCATTCCATGGTTCTCAACTCTCCAGGTTTAAGGGATTCTTCCTTCAGCTAAAACATGCATGTGGAACCCAGAGTATGATCCACCGTGTGATCGGGAAACGTGTTCAAATGTGTCTCACTTTTCGTCCCCTGGTACTCGGGTGCAACATTCCAGACGCTTTACTAACACTCTCCCCACTTGGAGAGTCAGTGCCTTTAACCTCCTGTTTGGCCCAGTTTGCAATTTCTGCGGAAAATGAACAGGAATAGGGAGAACCAATGAGAGACTAGCTGGAGGTGTCTGCACGGGTAAATTTAACTCTCATTTCCCACCAAGAAGAGGAATTAACCAAAGGCTCAGCGAGCCATGCCGGAACCACACTAGGGCCTGAAGCAATCCTGCGGTGTTGTGGCCAGCTCACAAGAAAGCGACTTGAAGAAAGGAGCTCAGGGGCCCTGTAATTCACACACCTGCAGAGTTCTAAATGACAGCTATCGTCCAAAAATATATTGAAGTAAGGGTGCCAAGAGGACTTGAAAGCGGGGCAGAATTGCAGGAAACCGATTTCAGGAGGTAGACTGGAATTGCATGTAAAGCATAGGAAAAGAGGCAGAACGTCCACAATGATGCACTTGGCCAAAAAGGGCATATGCGTTTTTTCCTGAATATATTCAGGAAAAAACGCATACGCCCTTTTTGGCCAACCAAGCAAGCTTGCAAATGAAATCTGCACTACAATGAAGTCTCACTGCCCCCCGGTCAAAAGGGACATCTGAAAAAAGTGTAAAATCCAGAAAGGCAGGACAGGCCATGGAGAACTGGGAGCCTTCTTATGCTGATGGGCGGGATGTAAATTGCCAACAGCCACTCTGGAGAAGTGTATGGTGTTTCCTGAAACATCTAAAAAACAAAGCAACACAGCCTAGGGCACTTCCACTTATGGTCCTATAGATTAGGGAAATTAAAATCAAAAAGACACAGCCACCCCAAAATTTGGGACGGCTCTGTTTACAAGAACCTCGTTTATGGTACAAGTTCAATATCGCAGAAAGCGAAAAATGGATAAAGAAGTTGTGGTACTTACGTACAATGCAATATCACTCAGCAATGAAATCTATGTCATCAGGCCAGTAGCAGCATAATGAGTGGATTCAGGTACGATGATTCTAAGTGAAATAAGTCACACAGAAAAAGAAACATCATAAGATATCACTAATACACGGAATGTAAACTTGCCTACACAGGAACTGAATTACAAAACAGAATAGGGTCTCAAATGTAGAAAACCAACTTATGCTTGCTTAAGGGGAAAGGTGAGTTGGGGTGCTGCATAAAACCAGAGATTGAAATTAGCACAGATACCTTTCCATAAGCCAAATATGTAATAGACAAGAGCTACTGCTTGCTCAACGAAGTGGACTCAACACCCCATATTAAACGCCTAAGAATATACCTGACTAGTAAGAATCTTAAAACCTATGGATTTATATGTCTCCGAAAGAGAAGGAAGTGTGTGTACAGTGGCATAAACGCAGCAGAGAAAGGGTTGGTGATGTTCGGTGAGCAAATGCAGACCCTTTGAAGTCATATTGCATGGTACCCATTCCATGGTTCTCAACTCTCCAGGTTTAAGGGATTCTTCCTTCAGCTAAAACATGCATGTGGAACCCAGAGTATGATCCTCCGTGTGATCGGGAAACGTGTTCAAATGTGTCTCAGTTTTCGTCCCCTGGTACTCGGGTGCAACATTCCAGACGCTTTACTAACACTCTCCCCACTTGGAGAGTCAGTGCCTTTAACCTCCTGTTTGGCCCAGTTTGCAATTTCTGCGGAAAATGTACAGGAATAGGGAGAACCAATGAGAGACTAGCTGGAGGTGTCTGCCCGGGTAAATTTAACTCTCATTTCCCACCAAGAAGAGGAATTAACCAAAGGCTCAGCGAGCCATGCCGGAACCACACTAGGGCCTGAAGCAATCCTGCGGTGTTGCGGCCAGCTCACAAGAAAGCGAGTTGAAGAAAGGAGCTCAGGGGCCCTGTAATTCACACACCTGCAGAGTTCTAAATGACAGCTATCGTCCAAAAATATATTGAAGTAAGGCTGCCAAGAGGACTTGAAAGCGGGGCAGAATTGCAGGAAACCGATTTCAGGAGGTAGACTGGAATTGCATGTAAAGCATAGGAAAAGAGGCAGAACGTCCACAATGATGCACTTGGCCAAAAAGGGCGTATGTGTTTTTTCCTGAATATATTCAGGAAAAAACGCATACGCCCTTTTTGGCCAACCAAGCAAGCTTGCAAAGGAAATCTGCACTACAATGAAGTCTCACTGCCCCCCGGTCAAAAGGGACATCTGAAAAAAGTGTAAAATCCAGAAAGGCAGGACAGGCCATGGAGAACTGGGAGCCCTCTTATGCTGATGGGCGGGATGTAAATTGCCAACAGCCACTCTGGAGAAGTGTATGGTGTTTCCTGAAACATCTAAAAAACAAAGCAACACAGCCTACGGCACTTGCACTTATGGTCCTATAGCTTAGGGAAATTAAAATTAAACAGACACAGCCACCCCAAAGTTTGGGACGGCTCTGTTTACAAGAACCTCGTTTCCGGTACAAGTTCAATATCGCAGAAAGCGAAAAATGGATAAAGAAGTTGTGGTACTAACGTACAATGCAATATCACTCAGCAATGAAATCTCTTTCATCAGGCTCATAGCAGCATAATGAGTGGATTCAGGTACGATGATTCTAAGTGAAATACGTCACACAGAAAAAGAAACATCATAAGATATCACTAATACACGGAATGTAAACTTGGCTACACAGGAACTGAATTACAAAACAGAATAGGGTCTCAAATGTAGAAAACCAACTTATGCTTGCTTAAGGGGAAAGGTGAGTTGGGGTGCTGCATAAAACCAGAGATTGAAATTAGCACAGATACCTTTCCATAAGCCAAATATGTAATAGACAAGAGCTACTGCTTGCTCAACGAAGTGGACTCAACACCCCATATTAAACGCCTAAGAATATACCTGACTAGTAAGAATCTTAAAACCTATGGATTTATATGTCTCCGAAAGAGAATCAAGCATGTGTACAGCGGCATAAACGCAGCAGTGATAGGATTGGTGAGGTTCGGTGAGCAAATGCAGACCCTTTGAAGTCATATTGCATGGTACCCATTCCATGGTTCTCAACTCTCCAGGTTTAAGGGATTCCTCCTTCAGCTAAAACATGCATGTGGAACCCAGAGTATGATCCACCGTGTGATCGGGAAACGTGTTCAAATGTGTCTCACTTTTCGTCCCCTGGTACTCGGGTGCAACATTCCAGACGCTTTACTAACACTCTCCCCACTTGGAGAGTCAGTGCCTTTAACCTCCTGTTTGGCCCAGTTTGCAATTTCTGCGGAAAATGAACAGGAATAGGGAGAACCAATGAGAGACTAGCTGGAGGTGTCTGCACGGGTAAATTTAACTCTCATTTCCCACCAAGAAGAGGAATTAACCAAAGGCTCAGCGAGCCATGCCGGAACCACACTAGGGCCTGAAGCAATCCTGCGGTGTTGCGGCCAGCTCACAAGAAAGCGAGTTGAAGAAAGGAGCTCAGGGGCCCTGTAATTCACACACCTGCAGAGTTATAAATGACAGCTATCGTCCAAAAATATATTGAAGTAAGGGTGCCAAGAGGACTTGAAAGCGGGGCAGAATTGCAGGAAACCGATTTCAGGAGGTAGACTGGAATTGCATGTAAAGCATAGGAAAAGAGGCAGAACGTCCACAATGATGCACTTGGCCAAAAAGGGCGTATGCGTTTTTTCCTGAATATATTCAGGAAAAAACGCATACGCCCTTTTTGGGCAACCAAGCAAGCTTGCAAATGAAATCTGCACTACAATGAAGTCTCACTGCCCCCCGGTCAAAAGGGCTATCTGAAAAAAGTGTAAAATCCAGAAAGGCAGGACAGGCCATGGAGAACTGGGAGCCTTCTTATGCTGATGGGCGTGATGTAAATTGCCAACAGCCACTCTGGAGAAGTGTATGGTGTTTCCTGAAACATCTAAAAAACAAAGCAACAGAGCCTAGGGCACTTCCACTTATGGTGCTATAGCTTAGGGAAATTAAAATCAAAAAGACACAGCCACCCCAAAGTTTGGTACGGCTCTGTTTACAAGAACCTCGTTTATGGTACAAGTTCAATATCGCAGAAAGCGAAAAATGGATAAAGAAGTTGTGGTACTTACGTACAATGCAATATCACTCAGCAATGAAATGTATGTCATCAGGCCAGTAGCAGCATAATGAGTGGATTCAGGTACGATGATTCTAAGTGAAATAAGTCACACAGAAAAAGAAACATCATAAGATATCACTAATACACGGAATGTAAACTTGCCTACACAGGAACTGAATTACAAAACAGAATAGGGTCTCAAATGTAGAAAACCAACTTATGCTTGCTTAAGGGGAAAGGTGAGTTGGGGTGCTGCATAAAACCAGAGATTGAAATTAGCACAGATACCTTTCCATAAGCCAAATATGTAATAGACAAGAGCTACTGCTTGCTCAACGAAGTGGACTCAACACCCCATATTAAACGCCTAAGAATATACCTGACTAGTAAGAATCTTAAAACCTATGGATTTATATGTCTCTGAAAGAGAAGGAAGTGTGTGTACAGTGGCATAAACGCAGCAGAGAAAGGGTTGGTGATGTTCGGTGAGCAAATGCAGACCCTTTGAAGTCATATTGCATGGTACCCATTCCATGGTTCTCAACTCTCCAGGTTTAAGGGATTCTTCCTTCAGCTAAAACATGCATGTGGAACCCAGAGTATGATCCTCCGTGTGATCGGGAAACGTGTTCAAATGTGTCTCAGTTTTCGTCCCCTGGTACTCGGGTGCAACATTCCAGACGCTTTACTAACACTCTCCCCACTTGGAGAGTCAGTGCCTTTAACCTCCTGTTTGGCCCAGTTTGCAATTTCTGCGGAAAATGAACAGGAATAGGGAGAACCAATGAGAGACTAGCTGGAGGTGTCTGGACGGGCAAATTTAACTCTCATTTCCCACCAAGAAGAGGAATTAAGCAAAGGCTCAGCGAGCCATGCCGGAACCACACTAGGGCCTGAAGCAATCCTGCGGTGTTGCGGCCAGCTCACAAGAAAGCGAGTTGAAGAAAGGAGCTCATGGGCCCTGTAATTCACAAACCTGCAGAGTTATACATGACAGCTATCGTCCAAAAATATATTGAAGTAAGGCTGCCAAGAGGACTTGAAAGCGGGGCAGAATTGCAGGAAACCGATTTCAGGAGGTAGACTGGAATTGCATGTAAAGCATAGGAAAAGAGGCAGAACGTCCACAATGATGCACTTGGCCAAAAAGGGCGTATGCGTTTTTTCCTGAATATATTCAGGAAAAAACGCATACGCCCTTTTTGGCCAACCAAGCAAGCTTGCAAAGGAAGTCTACACTACAATGAAGTCTCACTGCCCCCCGGTCAAAAGGGCCATCTGAAAAAAGTGTAAAATCCAGAAAGGCAGGACAGTCCATGGAGAACTGGGAGCCTTGTTATGCTGATGGGCGTGATGTAAATTGCCAACAGCCACTCTGGAGAAGTGTATGGTGTTTCCTGAAACATCTAAAAAACAAAGCAACAGAGCCTAGGGCACTTCCACTTATGGTCCTATAGCTTAGGGAAATTAAAATCAAAAAGACACAGCCACCCCAAAATTTGGGACGGCTCTGTTTACAAAACCTCGTTTACGGTAAAAGTTCAATATCACAGAAAGCAAAAAATGGATAAAGAACTTGTGGTACTAATGTACAATGCAATATCACTCAGCAATGAAATCTATGTCATCAGGCCAGTAGCAGCATAATGAGTGGATTCAGGTACGATGATTCTAAGTGAAATAAGTCACACAGAAAAAGAAACATCATAAGATATCACTAATACACGGAATGTAAACTTGCCTACACAGGAACTGAATTACAAAACAGAATAGGGTCTCAAATGTAGAAAACCAACTTATGCTTGCTTAAGGGGAAAGGTGAGTTGGGGTGCTGCATAAAACCAGAGATTGAAATTAGCACAGATACCTTTCCATAAGCCAATTATGTAATAGTCAAGAGCTACTGCTTGCTCAACGAAGTGGACTCAACACCCCATATTAAACGCCTAAAAATATACCTGACTAGTAAGAATCTTAAAACCTATGGATTTATATGTCTCCGAAAGAGAATCAAGCGTGTGTACAGCGGCATAAACGCAGCAATGATAGGATTGGTGAGGTTCGGTGAGCAAATGCAGACCCTTTGAAGTCATATTGCATGGTACCCATTCCATGGGTCTCAACTCTCCAGGTTTAAGGGATTCTTCCTTCAGCTAAAACATGCATGTGGAACCAAGAGTATGATCCAACATGTGATCGGGAAACGTGTTCAAATGTGTCTCAGTTTTCGTCCCCTGGTACTCGGGTGCAACATTACAGACGCTTTACTAACACTCTCCCCACTTGGAGAGTCAGTGCCTTTAACCTCCTGTTTGGCCCAGTTTGCAATTTCTGTGGAAAATTAACAGGAATAGGGAGAACCAATGAGAGGCTAGCTGGAGGTGTCTGGACGGGCAAATTTAACTCTCATTTCCCACCAGGAAGAGGAATTAACCAAAGGGTCAGCGTGCCATGCCGGTACCACACTAGGGCCTGAAGCAATCCTGCAGTGTTGCGACCAGCTCACAAGAAAGCGAGTTGAAGAAAGGAGCTCAGGGGCCCTGTAATTCACAAACCTGCAGAGTTATACATGACAGCTATCGTCCAAAAATATATTGAAGTAAGGCTGCCAAGAGGACTTGAAAGTGGGGCAGAATTGCAGGAAACCGATTTCAGGAGGTAGACTGGAATTGCATGTAAAGCATAGGAAAAGAGGCAGAACGTCCACAATGATGCACTTGGCCAAAAAGGGCGTATGCGTTTTTTCCTGAATATATTCAGGAAAAAACGAATACGTCCTTTTTGGCCACCCAAGCAAGCTTGCAAAGGAAATCTGCACTACAATGAAGTCTCACTGCCCCCCGGTCAAAAGGGCCATCTGAAAAAAGTGTAAAATCCAGAAAGGCAGGACAGGCCATGGAGAACTGGCAGCCTAGTTAGGCTGATGGGCGGGATGTAAATTGCCAACAGCCACTCTGCAGAAGTGTATGGTGTTTCCTGAAACATCTAAAAAACAAAGCAACAGAGCCTTGGGTACTTCCACTTATGGTCCTATAGCTTAGGGAAATTAAAATCAAAAAGACACAGCCACCCCAAAATTGGGGACGGCTCTGTTTACAGGAACCTCATTTACGGTACAAGTTCAATATCACAGAAAGAGAAAAATGGATAAAGAAGTTGTGGTACTAATGTACAATGCAATATCACTCAGCAATGAAATCTATATCATCAGGCTCATAGCAGTATAATGAGTGGATTCAGGTATGATGATTCTAAGTGAAATAAGTCACACAGAAAAAGAAACATCATAAGATATCACTAATACACGGAATGTAAGCTTGGCTACACAGGAACTGAATTACAAAACAGAACAGGGTCTCAAATGTAGAAAACCAACTTATGCTTGCTTAAGGGGAAAGGTGAGTTGGGGTGCTGCAGAAAACCAGAGATTGAAATTAACACAGATACCTTTCCATAAGACAAATATGTAATAGACAAGAGCTACTCCTTGCTCAACGAAGCGGACTCAACACCCCATATTAAACGCCTAAGAATATACCTGACTAGTAAGAATCTTAAAACCTATGGATTTATATGTCTCCGAAAGAGAATCAAGCGTGTGTACAGCGGCATAAAGGCAGCAGTGAAAGGATTGGTGAGGTTCGGTGAGCAAATGAAGACCGTTGGAAGTCATATTGCATGGTACCCATTCCATGGTTCTCAACTCTCCAGGTTTAAGGGATTCTTCCTTCAGCAAAAACATGCATGTGGAACCCAGAGTATAATCCACCGTGTGATCGGGAAACGTGTTCAAATGTGTCTCAGTTTTCGTCCCCTGGTACTCGGGTGCAACATTCCAGACGCTTTACTAACACTCTCCCCACTTGGAGAGTCAGTGCCTTAAACCTCCTGTTTGGCCCAGTTTGCAATTTCTGCAGAAAAGGAACAGGAATAGGCAGAACCAATGAGAGACTAGCTGGAGGTGTCTGGACGGGCAAAATTAACTCTCATTTCCCACCAGGAAGAGGAATTAACCAAAGGCTCAGCGAGCCATGCCGGAACCACACTAGGGCCTGAAGCAATCCTGCGGTGTTGCGGCCAGCTCACAAGAAAGCGAGTTGAAGAAAGGAGCTCAGGGGCCCTGTAATTCACAAACCTGCAGAGTTCTAAATGACAGCTATCGTCCAAAAATATATTGAAGTAAGGCTGCCAAGAGGACTTGAAAGCGGGGAAGAATTGCAGGAAACCAATTTCAGGAGGTAGACTGGAATTGCATGTAAAGCATAGGAAAAGAGGCAGAACGTCCACAATGATGCACTTGGCCAAAAAGGGCGTATGTGTTTTTTCCTGAATATTTTCAGGAAAAAATGCATACGCCCTTTTTGGCCAAACAAGCAAGCTTGCAAAGGAAATCTGCACTACAATGAAGTCTCACTGCTCCCAGGTCAAAAGGGCCATCTGAAAAAAGAGTAAAATCCAGAAAGGCAGGACAGGCCATGGAGAACTGGGAGTTTTGTTATGCCAATGGGCGTGATGTAAATTGCCAACAGCCACTCTGGAGAAGTGTATGGTGTTTCCTGAAACATCTAAAAAACAAAGCAACAGAGCCTAGGGCACTTCCACTTATGGTGCTATAGCTTAGGGAAATTAAATTCAAAAAGACACAGCTACCCTAAAGTTTGGGACGGCTCTGTTTACAAGAACCTCGTTTATGGTACAAGTTCAATATCGCAGAAAGCGAAAAATGGATAAAGAAGTTGTGGTACTTACGTACAATGCAATATCACTCAGCAATGAAATCTATGTCATCAGGCCAGTAGCAGCATAATGAGTGGATTCAGGTACGATGATTCTAAGTGAAATAAGTCACACAGAAAAAGAAACATCATAAGATATCACTAATACACAGAATGTAAACTTGGCTACACAGGAACTGAATTACAAAACAGAATAGGGTCTCAAATGTAGAAAACCAACTTATGCTTGCTTAAGGGGAAAGGTGAGTTGGGGTGCTGCATAAAACCAGAGATTGAAATTAGCACAGATACCTTTCCATAAGACAAATATGTAATAGAAAAGAGCTACTCCCTGCTCAACGAAGTGGACTCAACACCCCATATTAAACGCCTAAGAATATACCTGACTAGTAAGAATCTTAAAACCTATGGATTTATATGTCTCCGAAAGAGAAGCAAGTGTGTGTACAGTGGCATAAACGCAGCAGAGAAAGGGTTGGTGATGTTCGGTGAGCAAATGCAGACCCTTTGAAGTCATATTGCATGGTACCCATTCCATGGTTCTCAACTCTCCAGGTTTAAGGGATTCTTCCTTCAGCTAAAACATGCATGTGGAACCCAGAGTATGATCCTCCGTGTGATCGGGAAACGTGTTCAAATGTGTCTCAGTTTTCGTCCCCTGGTACTCGGGTGCAACATTCCAGACGCTTTACTAACACTCTCCCCACTTGGAGAGTCAGTGCCTTTAACCTCCTGTTTGGCCCAGTTTGCAATTTCTGCGGAAAATGAACAGGAATAGGGAGAACCAATGAGAGACTAGCTGGAGGTGTCTGGACGGGCAAATTTAACTCTCATTTCCCACCAAGAAGAGGAATTAAGCAAAGGCTCAGCGAGCCATGCCGGAACCACACTAGGGCCTGAAGCAATCCTGCGGTGTTGCGGCCAGCTCACAAGAAAGCGAGTTGAAGAAAGGAGCTCAGGGGCCCTGTAATTCACAAACCTGCAGAGTTATACATGACAGCTATCGTCCAAAAATATATTGAAGTAAGGCTGCCAAGAGGACTTGAAAGCGGGGCAGAATTGCAGGAAACCGATTTCAGGAGGTAGACTGGAATTGCATGTAAAGCATAGGAAAAGAGGCAGAACGTCCACAATGATGCACTTGGCCAAAAAGGGCGTATGCGTTTTTTCCTGAATATATTCAGGAAAAAACGCATACGCCCTTTTTGGCCAACCAAGCAAGCTTGCAAAGGAAGTCTACACTACAATGAAGTCTCACTGCCCCCCGGTCAAAAGGGCCATCTGAAAAAAGTGTAAAATCCAGAAAGGCAGGACAGTCCATGGAGAACTGGGAGCCTTGTTATGCTGATGGGCGTGATGTAAATTGCCAACAGCCACTCTGGAGAAGTGTATGGTGTTTCCTGAAACATCTAAAAAACAAAGCAACAGAGCCTAGGGCACTTCCACTTATGGTCCTATAGCTTAGGGAAATTAAAATCAAAAAGACACAGCCACCCCAAAATTTGGGACGGCTTTGTTTACAAAACCTCGTTTACGGTAAAAGTTCAATATCACAGAAAGCGAAAAATGGATAAAGAAGTTGTGGTACTAATGTACAATGCAATATCACTCAGCAATGAAATCTATGTCATCAGGCCAGTAGCAGCATAATGAGTGGATTCAGGTACGATGATTCTAAGTGAAATAAGTCACACAGAAAAAGAAACATCATAAGATATCACTAATACACGGAATGTAAACTTGCCTACACAGGAACTGAATTACAAAACAGAATAGGGTCTCAAATGTAGAAAACCAACTTATGCTTGCTTAAGGGGAAAGGTGAGTTGGGGTGCTGCATAAAACCAGAGATTGAAATTAGCACAGATACCTTTCCATAAGCCAAATATGTAATAGACAAGAGCTACTGCTTGCTCAACGAAGTGGACTCAACACCCCATATTAAACGCCTAAAAATATACCTGACTAGTAAGAATCTTAAAACCTATGGATTTATATGTCTCCGAAAGAGAATCAAGCATGTGTACAGCGGCATAAACGCAGCAATGATAGGATTGGTGAGGTTCGGTGAGCAAATGCAGACCCTTTGAAGTCATATTGCATGGTACCCATTCCATGGTTCTCAACTCTCCAGGTTTAAGGGATTCTTCCTTCAGCTAAAACATGCATGTGGAACCAAGAGTATGATCCACCGTGTGATCGGGAAACGTGTTCAAATGTGTCTCAGTTTTCGTCCCCTGGTACTCGGGTGCAACATTACAGACGCTTTACTAACACTCTCCCCACTTGGAGAGTCAGTGCCTTTAACCTCCTGTTTGGCCCAGTTTGCAATTTCTGTGGAAAATTAACAGGAATAGGGAGAACCAATGAGAGGCTAGCTGGAGGTGTCTGGACGGGCAAATTTAACTCTCATTTCCCACCAGGAAGAGGAATTAACCAAAGGGTCAGCGTGCCATGCCGGTACCACACTAGGGCCTGAAGCAATCCTGCAGTGTTGCGACCAGCTCACAAGAAAGCGAGTTGAAGAAAGGAGCTCAGGGGCCCTATAATTCACAAACCTGCAGAGTTATACATGACAGCTATCGTCCAAAAATATATTGAAGTAAGGCTGCCAAGAGGACTTGAAAGTGGGGCAGAATTGCAGGAAACCGATTTCAGGAGGTAGACTGGAATTGCATGTAAAGCATAGGAAAAGAGGCAGAACGTCCACAATGATGCACTTGGCCAAAAAGGGCGTATGCGTTTTTTCCTGAATATATTCAGGAAAAAACGCATATGCACTTTTTGGCCAACCAAGCAAGCTTGCAAAGGAAATCTGCACTACAATGAAGTCTCACTGCTCCCCGTTAAAAAGGGCCATCTGAAAAAAGAGTAAAATCCAGAAAGGCAGGACAGGCCATGGAGAACTGGGAGTTTTGTTATGCCAATGGGCGTGATGTAAATTGCCAACAGCCACTCTGGAGAAGTGTATGGTGTTTCCTGAAACATCTAAAAAACAAAGCAACAGAGCCTAGGGCACTTCCACTTATGGTGCTATAGCTTAGGGAAATTAAAATCAAAAAGACACAGCCACCCCAAAGTTTGGGACGGCTCTGTTTACAAGAACCTCGTTTACGGTACAAGTTCAATATCGCAGAAAGCGAAAAATGGATAAAGAAGTTGTTGTACTTACGTACAATGCAATATCACTCAGCAAAGAAATCTATGTCATCAGGCCAGTAGCAGCATAATGAGTGGATTGAGGTACGATGATTCTAAGTGAAATAAGTCACACAGAAAAAGAAACATCATAAGATATCACTAATACACAGAAGGTAAACTTGGCTACACAGGAACTGAATTACAAAACAGAATAGGGTCTCAAATGTAGAAAACCAACTTATGCTTGCTTAAGGGGAAAGGTGAGTTGGGGTGCTGCATAAAACCAGAGATTGAAATTAGCACAGATACCTTTCCATAAGACAAATATGTAATAGACAAGAGCTACTCCCTGCTCAACGAAGTGGACTCAACACCCCATATTAAACGCCTAAGAATATACCTGACTAGTAAGAATCTTAAAACCTATGGATTTATATGTCTCCGAAAGAGAATGAAGCGTGTGTACAGTGGCATAAACGCAGCAGTGATAGGATTGGTGAGGTTCGGTGAGCAAATGAAGACCCTTTGAAGTCATATTGCATGGTACCCATTCATTGGTTCTCAACTCTCCAGGTTTAAGGGATTCTTCCTTCAGCTAAAACATGCATGTGGAACCCAGAGTATGATCCACCGTGTGATCGGGAAATGTGTTCAAATGTGTCTCAGATTTCGTCCCCTGGTACTCGGGTGCAACATTCCAGACGCTTTACTAACACTCTCCCCACTTGCAGAGTCAGTGCCTTTAATCTGCTGTTGGGCCCAGTTTGCAATTTCGGCGGAAAATGAACACGAATAGGGAGAACCAATGAGAGACTAGCTGGAGGTGTCTGGATGGGCAAATTTAACTCTCATTTCTCACCAGGAAGAGGAATTAACCAAAGGCTCAGCATGCCATGCCAGTATCACACTAGGGCCTGAAGTAATCCTGCAGTGTTGCGGCCAGCTCACAAGAAAGCGAGTTGAAGAAAGGAGCTCAGGGGCACTGTAATTCACAAACCTGCAGAGATATAAATGACAGCTATCGTCCAAAAATATATTGAAGTAAGGCTGCCAAGAGGACTTGAAAGCGGGGCAGAATTGCAGGAAACCGATTTCAGGAGGTAGACTGGAATTGCATGTAAAGCATAGGAAAAGAGGCAGAACGTCCACAATGATACACTTGGCCAAAAAGGGCGTATGCGTTTTTTCCTGAATATATTCAGGAAAAAACGCATACGCCCTTTTTGGCCACCCAAGCAAGCTTGCAAAGAAATCTGCACTACAATGAAGTCTCACTGCCCCCCAGTCAAAAGGGCCATCTGAAAAAATTGTAAAATCCAGAAAGGCAGGACAGGCCATGGAGAACTGGGAGCCTTGTTATGCTGATGGGCTGGATGTAAATTGCCAACAGCCACTCTGGAGAAGTGTATGGTGGTTCCTGAAATATCTAAAAAACAAAGCAACACAGCCTAGGGCACTTCCACTTATGGTCCTATAGCTTAGGGAAATTAAAATCAAAAAGACACAGCCACCCCAATGTTTGGGACGGCTCTGTTTACAAGAACCTCGTTTACGGTACAAGTTCAATATCGCAGAAGGCGAAAAATGGATAAAGAAGTTGTGGTACTTACGTACAATGCAATATCACTCAGCAATGAAATGTATGTCATCAGGCCAGTAGCAGCATAATGAGTGGATTCAGGTACGATGATTCTAAGTGAAATAAGTCACAAAGAAAAAGAAACATCATAAGATATCACTAATACACGGAATGTAAACTTGGCTACACAGGAACTGAATTACAAAACAGAATAGGGTCTCAAATGTAGAAAACCAACTTATGCTTGCTTAAGGGGAAAGGTGAGTTGGGGTGCTGCGTAAAACCAGAGATTGAAATTAACACAGATACCTTTCCATAAGCCAAATATGTAATAGACAAGAGCTACTGCTTTCTCAACGAAGTGGACTCAACACCCCATATTAAATGCCTAAGAATATACCTGACTAGTAAGAATCTTAAAACCTATGGATTTATATGTCTCTGAAAGAGAATCAAGCGTGTGTACAGCGGCATAAACGCAGCAGTGATAGGATTGGTGAGGTTCGGTGAGCAAATGCAGACCCTTTGAAGTCGTATTGCATGGTACCCATTCCATGGGTGTCAACTCTCCAGGTTTAAGGGATTCTTCCTTCAGCTAAAACATGCATGTGGAACCCAGAGTATGATCCACCGTGTGATCGGGAAACGTGTTCAAATGTGTCTCAGTTTTCGTCCCCTGGTACTCGGGTGCAACATTCCAGACGCTTTACTAACACTCTCCCCACTTGGAGAGTCAGTGCCTTTAACCTCCTGTTTGGCCCAGTTTGCAATTTCTGCGGAAAATGAACAGGAATAGGGAGAACAAATGAGAGACTAGCTGGAGGAGTCTGGACGGGAAAATTTAACTCTCATTTCCCACCAGGAAGAGGAATTAACCAAAGGCTCAGCGAGCCATGCCGGAACCACACTAGGGCCTGAAGCAATCCTGCGGTGTTGCGGCCAGCTCACAAAAAAGCAAGTTGAAGAAAGGAGCTCAGGGGCCCTGTAATTCACACACCTGCAGAGTTATAAATGACAGCTATCATCCAAAAATATATTGAAGTAAGGCTGCCAAGAGGACTTGAAAACGGGGCAGAATTGCAGGAAACCGATTTCAGGAGGTAGACTGGAATTGCATGTAAAGCATAGGAAAAGAGGCAGAACGTCCACAATGATGCACTTGGCCAAAAAGGGCGTATGCGTTTTTTCCGGAATATATTCAGGAAAAAACGCATACGCCCTTTTTGGCCAACCAAGCAAGATTGCAAAGGAAATCTGCACTACAATGAAGTCTCACTGCCCCCCGGTCAAAAGGGCTATCTGAAAAAAGTGTAAAATCCAGAAAGGCAGGACAGACCATGGAGAACTGGGAGCCTTGTTATGCTGATGGGCGTGATGTAAATTGCCAACAGCCACTCTGGAGTAGTGTATGGTGTTTCCTGAAACATCTAAAAAACAAAGCACCAGAGCCTAGGGCACTTCCACTTATGGTCCTATAGCTTAGGGAAATTAAAATCAAAAAGTCACAGCCACCCCAAAATTTGAGAGGGCTCTGTTTACATGAACCTCGTTTACGGTACAAGTTCAATATCGCAGAAAGCGAAAAATGGATAAAGAAGTTGTGGTACTTACGTACAATGCAATATCACTCAGCAATGAAATCTATGTCATCAGGCCAGTAGCAGCATAATGAGTGGATTCAGGTACGATGATTCTAAGTGAAATAAGTCACACAGAAAAAGAAACATCATAAGATATCACTAATACACGGAATGTAAACTTGGCTACACAGGAACTGAATTACAAAACAGAATAGGGTCTCAAATGTAGAAAACCAACATATGCTTGCTTAAGGGGAAAGGTGAGTTGGGGTGCTGCATAATACCAGAGATTGAAATTAGCACAGATACCTTTCCATAAGCTAAATATATAATAGACAAGAGCTACTGCTTGCTCAATGAAGTGGACTCAACACCCCATATTAAACGCCTAAGAATATACCTGACTAGTAAGAATCTTAAAAAACCTATGGATTTATATGTCTCCGAAAGAGAATCAAGCGTGTGTACAGCGGCATAAACGCAGAAGAGAAAGGATTGGTGAGGTTCGGTGAGCAAATGCAGACCCTTTGAAGTCATATTGCATGGTACCCATTCCATGGTTCTCAACTCTCCAGGTTTAAGGGATTCTTCCTTCAGCTAAAACATGCATGTGGAACCCAGAGTATGATCCACCGTGTGATCGGGAAACGTGTTCAAATGTGTCTCAGTTTTCGTCCCCTGGTACTCGGGTGCAACATTCCAGACGCTTTACTAACACTCTCCCCACTTGGAGAGTCAGTGCCTTTAACCTCCTGTTTGGCCCAGTTGGCAATTTCTCCGGAAAATGAACAGGAATAGGGAGAACCAATGAGAGACTAGCTGGAGGTGTCTAGACGGGCAAATTTAACTCTCATTTCCCATCATGAAGAGGAATTAACCAAAGGCTCAGCGAGCCATGCCGGAACCACACTAGGGCCTGAAGCAATCCTGCAGTGTTGCGGCCAGCTCACAAGACAGCGAGTTGAAGAAAGGAGCTCAGGGGCCCTGTAATTCACACACCTGCAGAGTTCTAAATGACAGCTATCATCCAAAAATATATTGAAGTAAGGCTGCCAAGAGGACTTGAAAGCGGGGCAGAATTGCAGGAAACCGATTTCAGGAGGTAGACTGGAATTGCATGTAAAGCATAGGAAAAGAGGCAGAACGTCCACAATGATGCACTTGGCCAAAAAGGGCGTATGCGTTTTTTCCTGAATATATTCAGGAAAAAATGCATACGCCCTTTTTGGCCAACCAAGTAAGCTTGCAAAGGAAATCTGCACTACAATGAAGTCTCACCTCCCCCCGGTCAAAAGGGCATTCTGAAAAAAGTGTAAAATCTAGAAAGGCTGGACAGGCCATGAAGAACTGGGAGCCTTCTTATGCTGATGGGCGGGATGTAAATTGCCAACAGCCACTCTGGAGAAGTGTATGGTGTTTCCTGAAACATCTAAAAAACAAAGCAACAGAGCCTAGGGCACTTCCACTTATGGTCCTATAGATTAGGGAAATTAAAATCAAAAAGACACAGCCACCCCAAAGTTTGGGACGGCTCTGTTTACAAGAACCTCGTTTACAGTACAAGTTCAATATCACAGAAAACGAAAAATGGATAAAGAAGTTGTGGTACTTACGTACAATGCAATATCACTCAGCAATGAAATCTATGTCATCAGGCCAGTAGCAGCATAATGAGTGGATTCAGGTACGATGATTCTAAGTGAAATAAGTCACAAAGAAAAAGAAACATCATAAGATATCACTAATACACGGAATGTAAACTTGGCTACACAGGAACTGAATTACAAAACAGAATAGGGTCTCAAATGTAGAAAACCAACTTATGCTTGCTTAAGGGGAAAGGTGAGTTGGGGTGCTGCATAAAACCAGAGATTGAAATTAACACAGATACCTTTCCATAAGCCAAATATGTAATAGACAAGAGCTACTGCTTTCTCAACGAAGTGGACTCAACACCCCATATTAAACGCCTAAGAATATACCTGACTAGTAAGAATCTTAAAACCTATGGATTTATATGTCTCTGAAAGAGAATCAAGCGTGTGTACAGCGGCATAACCGCAGCAGTGATAGGATTGGTGAGGTTCGGTGAGCAAATGCAGACCCTTTGAAGTCGTATTGCATGGTACCCATTCCATGGGTGTCAACTCTCCAGGTTTAAGGGATTCTTCCTTCAGCTAAAACATGCATGTGGAACCCAGAGTATGATCCACCGTGTGATCGGGAAACGTGTTCAAATGTGTCTCAGTTTTCGTCCCCTGGTACTCGGGTGCAACATTCCAGACGCTTTACTAACACTCTCCCCACTTGGAGAGTCAGTGCCTTTAACCTCCTGTTTGGCCCAGTTTGCAATTTCTGCGGAAAATGAACAGGAATAGGGAGAACCAATGAGAGACTAGCTGGAGGAGTCTGGACGGGAAAATTTAACTCTCATTTCCCACCAGGAAGAGGAATTAACCAAAGGCTCAGCGAGCCATGCCGGAACCACACTAGGGCCTGAAGCAATCCTGCGGTGTTGCGGCCAGCTCACAAAAAAGCAAGTTGAAGAAAGGAGCTCAGGGGCCCTGTAATTCACACACCTGCAGAGTTCTAAATGACAGCTATCATCCAAAAATATATTGAAGTAAGGCTGCCAAGAGGACTTGAAAGCGGGGCAGAATTGCAGGAAACCGATTTCAGGAGGTAGACTGGAATTGCATGTAAAGCATAGGAAAAGAGGCAGAACGTCCACAATGATGCACTTGGCCAAAAAGGGCGTATGCGTTTTTTCCTGAATATATTCAGGAAAAAATGCATACGCCCTTTTTGGCCAACCAAGTAAGCTTGCAAAGGAAATCTGCACTACAATGAAGTCTCACCGCCCCCCGGTCAAAAGGGCATTCTGAAAAAAGTGTAAAATCTAGAAAGGCTGGACAGGCCATGAAGAACTGGGAGCCTTCTTATGCTGATGGGCGGGATGTAAATTGCCAACAGCCACTCTGGAGAAGTGTATGGTGTTTCCTGGAACATCTAAAAAACAAAGCAACAGAGCCTAGGGCACTTCCACTTATGGTCCTATAGATTAGGGAAATTAAAATCAAAAAGACACAGCCACCCCAAAGTTTGGGACGGCTCTGTTTACAAGAACCTCGTTTACAGTACAAGTTCAATATCGCAGAAAGCGAAAAATGGATAAAGAAGTTGTGGTACTTACGTACAATGCAATATCACTCAGCAATGAAATCTATGTCATCAGGCCAGTAGCAGCATAATGAGTGGATTCAGGTACGATGATTCTAAGTGAAATAAGTCACAAAGAAAAAGAAACATCATAAGATATCACTAATACATGGAATGTAAACTTGGCTACACAGGAACTGAATTACAAAACAGAATAGGGTCTCAAATGTAGAAAACCAACTTATGCTTGCTTAAGGGGAAAGGTGAGTTGGGGTGCTGCATAAAACCAGAGATTGAAATTAACACAGATACCTTTCCATAAGCCAAATATGTAATAGACAAGAGCTACTGCTTTCTCAACGAAGTGGACTCAACACCCCATATTAAACGCCTAAGAATATATCTGACTAGTAAGAATCTTAAAACCTATGGATTTATATGTCTCTGAAAGAGAATCAAGCGTGTGTACAGCGGCATAAACGCAGCAGTGATAGGATTGGTGAGGTTCGGTGAGCAAATGCAGACCCTTTGAAGTCGTATTGCATGGTACCCATTCCATGGGTGTCAACTCTCCAGGTTTAAGGGATTCTTCCTTCAGCTAAAACATGCATGTGGAACCCAGAGTATGATCCACCGTGTGATCGGGAAACGTGTTCAAATGTGTCTCAGTTTTCGTCCCCTGGTACTCGGGTGCAACATTCCAGACGCTTTACTAACACTCTCCCCACTTGGAGAGTCAGTGCCTTTAACCTCCTGTTTGGCCCAGTTTGCAATTTCTGCGGAAAATGAACAGGAATAGGGAGAACCAATGAGAGACTAGCTGGAGGAGTCTGGACGGGAAAATTTAACTCTCATTTCCCACCAGGAAGAGGAATTAACCAAAGGCTCAGCGAGCCATGCCGGAACCACACTAGGGCCTGAAGCAATCCTGCGGTGTTGCGGCCAGCTCACAAAAAAGCAAGTTGAAGAAAGGAGCTCAGGGGCCCTGTAATTCACACACCTGCAGAGTTATAAATGACAGCTATCATCCAAAAATATATTGAAGTAAGGCTGCCAAGAGGACTTGAAAACGGGGCAGAATTGCAGGAAACCGATTTCAGGAGGTAGACTGGAATTGCATGTAAAGCATAGGAAAAGAGGCAGAACGTCCACAATGATGCACTTGGCCAAAAAGGGCGTATGCGTTTTTTCCGGAATATATTCAGGAAAAAACGCATACGCCCTTTTTGGCCAACCAAGCAAGATTGCAAAGGAAATCTGCACTACAATGAAGTCTCACTGCCCCCCGGTCAAAAGGGCTATCTGAAAAAAGTGTAAAATCCAGAAAGGCAGGACAGGCCATGGAGAACTGGGAGCCTTGTTATGCTGATGGGCGTGATGTAAATTGCCAACAGCCACTCTGGAGTAGTGTATGGTGTTTCCTGAAACATCTAAAAAACAAAGCACCAGAGCCTAGGGCACTTCCACTTATGGTCCTATAGCTTAGGGAAATTAAAATCAAAAAGTCACAGCCACCCCAAAATTTGAGAGGGCTCTGTTTACATGAACCTCGTTTACGGTACAAGTTCAATATCGCAGAAAGCGAAAAATGGATAAAGAAGTTGTGGTACTTACGTACAATGCAATATCACTCAGCAATGAAATCTATGTCATCAGGCCAGTAGCAGCATAATGAGTGGATTCAGGTACGATGATTCTAAGTGAAATAAGTCACACAGAAAAAGAAACATCATAAGATATCACTAATACACGGAATGTAAACTTGGCTACACAGGAACTGAATTACAAAACAGAATAGGGTCTCAAATGTAGAAAACCAACATATGCTTGCTTAAGGGGAAAGGTGAGTTGGGGTGCTGCATAATACCAGAGATTGAAATTAGCACAGATACCTTTCCATAAGCTAAATATGTAATAGACAAGAGCTACTGCTTGCTCAATGAAGTGGACTCAACACCCCATATTAAACGCCTAAGAATATACCTGACTAGTGAGAATCTTAAAAAACCTATGGATTTATATGTCTCTGAAAGAGAATCAAGCGTGTGTACAGCGGCATAAACGCAGCAGAGAAAGGATTGGTGAGGTTCGGTGAGCAAATGCAGACCCTTTGAAGTCATATTGCATGGTACCCATTCCATGGTTCTCAACTCTCCAGGTTTAAGGGATTCTTCCTTCAGCTAAAACATGCATGTGGAACCCAGAGTATGATCCACCGTGTGATCGGGAAACGTGTTCAAATGTGTCTCAGTTTTCGTCCCCTGGTACTCGGGTGCAACATTCCAGACGCTTTACTAACACTCTCCCCACTTGGAGAGTCAGTGCCTTTAACCTCCTGTTTGGCCCAGTTGGCAATTTCTCCGGAAAATGAACAGGAATAGGGAGAACCAATGAGAGACTAGCTGGAGGTGTCTAGACGGGCAAATTTAACTCTCATTTCCCATCATGAAGAGGAATTAACCAAAGGCTCAGCGAGCCATGCCGGAACCACACTAGGGCCTGAAGCAATCCTGCAGTGTTGCGGCCAGCTCACAAGACAGCGAGTTGAAGAAAGGAGCTCAGGGGCCCTGTAATTCACACACCTGCAGAGTTCTAAATGACAGCTATCATCCAAAAATATATTGAAGTAAGGCTGCCAAGAGGACTTGAAAGCGGGGCAGAATTGCAGGAAACCGATTTCAGGAGGTAGACTGGAATTGCATGTAAAGCATAGGAAAAGAGGCAGAACGTCCACAATGATGCACTTGGCCAAAAAGGGCGTATGCGTTTTTTCCTGAATATATTCAGGAAAAAATGCATACGCCCTTTTTGGCCAACCAAGTAAGCTTGCAAAGGAAATCTGCACTACAATGAAGTCTCACCTCCCCCCGGTCAAAAGGGCATTCTGAAAAAAGTGTAAAATCTAGAAAGGCTGGACAGGCCATGAAGAACTGGGAGCCTTCTTATGCTGATGGGCGGGATGTAAATTGCCAACAGCCACTCTGGAGAAGTGTATGGTGTTTCCTGAAACATCTAAAAAACAAAGCAACAGAGCCTAGGGCACTTCCACTTATGGTCCTATAGATTAGGGAAATTAAAATCAAAAAGACACAGCCACCCCAAAGTTTGGGACGGCTCTGTTTACAAGAACCTCGTTTACAGTACAAGTTCAATATCACAGAAAGCGAAAAATGGATAAAGAAGTTGTGGTACTTACGTACAATGCAATATCACTCAGCAATGAAATCTATGTCATCAGGCCAGTAGCAGCATAATGAGTGGATTCAGGTACGATGATTCTAAGTGAAATAAGTCACAAAGAAAAAGAAACATCATAAGATATCACTAATACACGGAATGTAAACTTGGCTACACAGGAACTGAATTACAAAACAGAATAGGGTCTCAAATGTAGAAAACCAACTTATGCTTGCTTAAGGGGAAAGGTGAGTTGGGGTGCTGCATAAAACCAGAGATTGAAATTAACACAGATACCTTTCCATAAGCCAAATATGTAATAGACAAGAGCTACTGCTTTCTCAACGAAGTGGACTCAACACCCCATATTAAACGCCTAAGAATATACCTGACTAGTAAGAATCTTAAAACCTATGGATTTATATGTCTCTGAAAGAGAATCAAGCGTGTGTACAGCGGCATAACCGCAGCAGTGATAGGATTGGTGAGGTTCGGTGAGCAAATGCAGACCCTTTGAAGTCGTATTGCATGGTACCCATTCCATGGGTGTCAACTCTCCAGGTTTAAGGGATTCTTCCTTCAGCTAAAACATGCATGTGGAACCCAGAGTATGATCCACCGTGTGATCGGGAAACGTGTTCAAATGTGTCTCAGTTTTCGTCCCCTGGTACTCGGGTGCAACATTCCAGACGCTTTACTAACACTCTCCCCACTTGGAGAGTCAGTGCCTTTAACCTCCTGTTTGGCCCAGTTTGCAATTTCTGCGGAAAATGAACAGGAATAGGGAGAACCAATGAGAGACTAGCTGGAGGAGTCTGGACGGGCAAATTTAACTCTCATTTCCCACCAGGAAGAGGAATTAACCAAAGGCTCAGCGAGCCATGCCGGAACCACACTAGGGCCTGAAGCAATCCTGCGGTGTTGCGGCCAGCTCACAAAAAAGCAAGTTGAAGAAAGGAGCTCAGGGGCCCTGTAATTCACACACCTGCAGAGTTCTAAATGACAGCTATCATCCAAAAATATATTGAAGTAAGGCTGCCAAGAGGACTTGAAAGCGGGGCAGAATTGCAGGAAACCGATTTCAGGAGGTAGACTGGAATTGCATGTAAAGCATAGGAAAAGAGGCAGAACGTCCACAATGATGCACTTGGCCAAAAAGGGCGTATGCGTTTTTTCCTGAATATATTCAGGAAAAAATGCATACGCCCTTTTTGGCCAACCAAGTAAGCTTGCAAAGGAAATCTGCACTACAATGAAGTCTCACCGCCCCCCGGTCAAAAGGGCATTCTGAAAAAAGTGTAAAATCTAGAAAGGCTGGACAGGCCATGAAGAACTGGGAGCCTTCTTATGCTGATGGGCGGGATGTAAATTGCCAACAGCCACTCTGGAGAAGTGTATGGTGTTTCCTGAAACATCTAAAAAACAAAGCAACAGAGCCTAGGGCACTTCCACTTATGGTCCTATAGATTAGGGAAATTAAAATCAAAAAGACACAGCCACCCCAAAGTTTGGGACGGCTCTGTTTACAAGAACCTCGTTTACACTACAAGTTCAATATCGCAGAAAGCGAAAAATGGATAAAGAAATTGTGGTACTTACGTACAATGCAATATCACTCAGCAATGAAATCTATGTCATCAGGCCAGTAGCAGCATAATGAGTGGATTCAGGTACGATGATTCTAAGTGAAATAAGTCACACAGAAAAAGAAACATCATAAGATATCACTAATACACGGAATGTAAACTTGGCTACACAGGAACTGAATTACAAAACAGAATAGGGTCTCAAATGTAGAAAACCAACTTATGCTTGCTTAAGGGGAAAGGTGAGTTGGGGTGCTGCATAAAACCAGAGATTGAAATTAACACAGATACCTTTCCATAAGCCAAATATGTAATAGACAAGAGCTACTGCTTTCTCAACGAAGTGGACTCAACACCCCATATTAAACGCCTAAGAATATACCTGACTAGTAAGAATCTTAAAACCTATGGATTTGTATGTCTCTGAAAGAGAATCAAGCGTGTGTACAGCGGCATAAACGCAGCAGTGATAGGATTGGTGAGGTTCGGTGAGCAAATGCAGACCCTTTGAAGTCGTATTGCATGGTACCCATTCCATGGGTGTCAACTCTCCAGGTTTAAGGGATTCTTCCTTCAGCTAAAACATGCATGTGGAACCCAGAGTATGATCCACCGTGTGATCGGGAAACGTGTTCAAATGTGTCTCAGTTTTCGTCCCCTGGTACTCGGGTGCAACATTCCAGACGCTTTACTAACACTCTCCCCACTTGGAGAGTCAGTGCCTTTAACCTCCTGTTTGGCCCAGTTTGCAATTTCTGCGGAAAATGAACAGGAATAGGGAGAACCAATGAGAGACTAGCTGGAGGAGTCTGGACGGGCAAATTTAACTCTCATTTCCCACAAGGAAGAGGAATTAACCAAAGGCTCAGCGAGCCATGCCAGAACCACACTAGGGCCTGAAGCAATCCTGCGGTGTTGCGGCCAGCTCACAAAAAAGCAAGTTGAAGAAAGGAGCTCAGGGGCCCTGTAATTCACACACCAGCAGAGTTATAAATGACAGCTATCATCCAAAAATATATTGAAGTAAGGCTGCCAAGAGGACTTGAAAACGGGGCAGAATTGCAGGAAACCGATTTCAGGAGGTAGACTGGAATTGCATGTAAAGCATAGGAAAAGAGGCAGAACGTCCACAATGATGCACTTGGCCAAAAAGGGCGTATGCGTTTTTTCCGGAATATATTCAGGAAAAAACGCATACGCCCTTTTTGGCCAACCAAGCAAGATTGCAAAGGAAATCTGCACTACAATGAAGTCTCACTGCCCCCCGGTCAAAAGGGCTATCTGAAAAAAGTGTAAAATCCAGAAAGGCAGGACAGGCCATGGAGAACTGGGAGCCTTGTTATGCTGATGGGCGTGATGTAAATTGCCAACAGCCACTCTGGAGTAGTGTATGGTGTTTCCTGAAACATCTAAAAAACAAAGCACCAGAGCCTAGGGCACTTCCACTTATGGTCCTATAGCTTAGGGAAATTAAAATCAAAAAGTCACAGCCACCCCAAAATTTGAGAGGGCTCTGTTTACATGAACCTCGTTTACGGTACAAGTTCAATATCGCAGAAAGCGAAAAATGGATAAAGAAGTTGTGGTACTTACGTACAATGCAATATCACTCAGCAATGAAATCTATGTCATCAGGCCAGTAGCAGCATAATGAGTGGATTCAGGTACGATGATTCTAAGTGAAATAAGTCACACAGAGAAAGAAACATCATAAGATATCACTAATACACGGAATGTAAACTTGGCTACACAGGAACTGAATTACAAAACAGAATAGGGTCTCAAATGTAGAAAACCAACATATGCTTGCTTAAGGGGAAAGGTGAGTTGGGGTGCTGCATAATACCAGAGATTGAAATTAGCACAGATACCTTTCCATAAGCTAAATATGTAATAGACAAGAGCTACTGCTTGCTCAATGAAGTGGACTCAACACCCCATATTAAACGCCTAAGAATATACCTGACTAGTAAGAATCTTAAAAAACCTATGGATTTATATGTCTCCGAAAGAGAATCAAGCATGTGTACAGCGGCATAAACGCAGCAGAGAAAGGATTGGTGAGGTACGGTGAGCAAATGCAGACCCTTTGAAGTCATATTGCATGGTACCCATTCCATGGTTCTCAACTCTCCAGGTTTAAGGGATTCTTCCTTCAGCTAAAACATGCATGTGGAACCCAGAGTATGATCCACCGTGTGATCGGGAATGGTGTTCAAATGTGTCTCAGTTTTCGTCCCCTGGTACTTGGGTGCAACATTCCAGACGCTTTACTAACACTCTCCCCACTTGGAGAGTCAGTGCCTTTAACCTCCTGTTTGGCCCAGTTGGCAATTTCTGCGGAAAATGAACAGGAATAGGGAGAACCAATGAGAGACTAGCTGGAGGTGTCTGGACGGGCAAATTTAACTCTCATTTCCCATCATGAAGAGGAATTAACCAAAGGCTCAGCGAGCCATGCCGAAACCACACTAGGGCCTGAAGCAATCCTGCAGTGTTGCGGCCAGCTCACAAGACAGCGAGTTGAAGAAAGGAGCTCAGGGGCCCTGTAATTCACACACCTGCAGAGTTCTAAATGACAGCTATCATCCAAAAATATATTGAAGTAAGGCTGCCAAGAGGACTTGAAAGCGGGGCAGAATTGCAGGAAACCGATTTCAGGAGGTAGACTGGAATTGCATGAAAAGCATAGGAAAAGAGGCAGAACGTCCACAATGATGCACTTGGCCAAAAAGGGCGTATGCGTTTTTTCCTGAATATATTCAGGAAAAAATGCATACGCCCTTTTTGGCCAACCAAGTAAGCTTGCAAAGGAAATCTGCACTACAATGAAGTCTCACCGCCCCCCGGTCAAAAGGGCATTCTGAAAAAAGTGTAAAATCTAGAAAGGCTGGACAGGCCATGAAGAACTGGGAGCCTTCTTATGCTGATGGGCGGGATGTAAATTGCCAACAGCCACTCTGGAGAAGTGTATGGTGTTTCCTGAAACATCTAAAAAACAAAGCAACAGAGCCTAGGGCACTTCCACTTATGGTCCTATAGATTAGGGAAATTAAAATCAAAAAGACACAGCCACCCCAAAGTTTGGGACGGCTCTGTTTACAAGAACCTCGTTTACAGTACAAGTTCAATATCGCAGAAAGCGAAAAATGGATAAAGAAGTTGTGGTACTTACGTACAATGCAATATCACTCAGCAATGAAATCTATGTCATCAGGCCAGTAGCAGCATAATGAGTGGATTCAGGTACGATGATTCTAAGTGAAATAAGTCACAAAGAAAAAGAAACATCATAAGATATCACTAATACACGGAATGTAAACTTGGCTACACAGGAACTGAATTACAAAACAGAATAGGGTCTCAAATGTAGAAAACTAACTTATGCTTGCTTAAGGGGAAAGGTGAGTTGGGGTGCTGCATAAAACCAGAGATTGAAATTAACATAGATACCTTTCCATAAGCCAAATATGTAATAGACAAGAGCTACTGCTTTCTCAACGAAGTGGACTCAACACCCCATATTAAACGCCTAAGAATATACCTGACTAGTAAGAATCTTAAAACCTATGGATTTATATGTCTCTGAAAGAGAATCAAGCGTGTGTACAGCGGCATAAACGCAGCAGTGATAGGATTGGTGAGGTTCGGTGAGCAAATGCAGACCCTTTGAAGTCGTATTGCATGGTACCCATTCCATGGGTGTCAACTCTCCAGGTTTAAGGGATTCTTCCTTCAGCTAAAACATGCATGTGGAACCCAGAGTATGATCCACCGTGTGATCGGGAAACGTGTTCAAATGTGTCTCAGTTTTCGTCCCCTGGTACTCGGGTGCAACATTCCAGACGCTTTACTAACACTCTCCCCACTTGGAGAGTCAGTGCCTTTAACCTCCTGTTTGGCCCAGTTTGCAATTTCTGCGGAAAATGAACAGGAATAGGGAGAACCAATGAGAGACTAGCTGGAGGAGTCTGGACGGGCAAATTTAACTCTCATTTCCCACCAGGAAGAGGAATTAACCAAAGGCTCAGCGAGCCATGCCGGAACCACACTAGGGCCTGAAGCAATCCTGCGGTGTTGCGGCCAGCCCAGAAAAAAGCAAGTTGAAGAAAGGAGCTCAGGGGCCCTGTAATTCACACACCTGCAGAGTTATAAATGACAGCTATCATCCAAAAATATATTGAAGTAAGGCTGCCAAGAGGACTTGAAAACGGGGCAGAATTGCAGGAAACCGATTTCAGGAGGTAGACTGGAATTGCATGTAAAGCATAGGAAAAGAGGCAGAACGTCCACAATGATGCACTTGGCCAAAAAGGGCGTATGCGTTTTTTCCGGAATATATTCAGGAAAAAACGCATACGCCCTTTTTGGCCAACCAAGCAAGATTGCAAAGGAAATCTGCACTACAATGAAGTCTCACTGCCCCCCGGTCAAAAGGGCTATCTGAAAAAAGTGTAAAATCCAGAAAGGCAGGACAGGCCATGGAGAACTGGGAGCCTTGTTATGCTGATGGGCGTGATGTAAATTGCCAACAGCCACTCTGGAGTAGTGTATGGTGTTTCCTGAAACATCTAAAAAACAAAGCACCAGAGCCTAGGGCACTTCCACTTATGGTCCTATAGCTTAGGGAAATTAAAATCAAAAAGTCACAGCCACCCCAAAATTTGAGAGGGCTCTGTTTACATGAACCTCGTTTACGGTACAAGTTCAATATCGCAGAAAGCGAAAAATGGATAAAGAAGTTGTGGTACTTACGTACAATGCAATATCACTCAGCAATGAAATCTATGTCATCAGGCCAGTAGCAGCATAATGAGTGGATTCAGGTACGATGATTCTAAGTGAAATAAGTCACACAGAAAAAGAAACAACATAAGATATCACTAATACACGGAATGTAAACTTGGCTACACAGGAACTGAATTACAAAACAGAATAGGGTCTCAAATGTAGAAAACCAACATATGCTTGCTTAAGGGGAAAGGTGAGTTGGGGTGCTGCATAATACCAGAGATTGAAATTAGCACAGATACCTTTCCATAAGCTAAATATGTAATAGAAAAGAGCTACTGCTTGCTCAATGAAGTGGACTCAACACCCCATATTAAACGCCTAAGAATATACCTGACTAGTAAGAATCTTAAAACCTATGGATTTATATATCTCTGAAAGAGAATCAAGCGTGTGTACAGCGGCATAAACGCAGCAGTGATAGGATTGGTGAGGTTCGGTGAGCAAATGCAGACCCTTTGAAGTCGTATTGCATGGTACCCATTCCATGGGTGTCAACTCTCCAGGTTTAAGGGATTCTTCCTTCAGCTAAAACATGCATGTGGAACCCAGAGTATGATCCACCGTGTGATCGGGAAACGTGTTCAAATGTGTCTCAGTTTTCGTCCCCTGGTACTCGGGTGCAACATTCCAGACGCTTTACTAACACTCTCCCCACTTGGAGAGTCAGTGCCTTTAACCTCCTGTTTGGCCCAGTTTGCAATTTCTGCGGAAAATGAACAGGAATAGGGAGAACCAATGAGAGACTAGCTGGAGGTGTCTGGACGGGCAAATTTAACTCTCATTTCCCACCAGGAAGAGGAATTAACCTAAGGCTCAGCATGCCATGCCAGGACCACACTAGGGCCTGAAGCAATCCTGCAGTGTTGCGGCCAGCTCACAAGAAAGCGAGTTGAAGAAAGGAGCTCAGGGGCACTGTAATTCACAAACCTGCAGAGTTATAAATGACAGCTATCGTCCAAAAATATATTGAAGTAAGGCTGCCAAGAGGACTTGAAAGTGGGACAGAATTGCAGGAAACCGATTTCAGGAGGTAGACTGGAATTCCATGTAAAGCATAGGAAAAGAAGCAGAACGTCCACAATGATGCACTTGGCCAAGAAGGGCGTATGCGTTTTTTCCTGAATATATTCAGGAAAAAACGCATACGCCCTTTTTGGCCAACCAAGCAAGCTTGCAAAGGAAATCTGCACTACAATGAAGTCTCACTGCCCCCCGGTCAAAAGGGCCATCTGAAAAAAGTGTAAAATCTAGAAAGGTAGGACAGGCCATGGAGAACTGGGAGCCTTGTTATGCTGATGGGCGGGATGTAAATTGCCAACAGCCACTCAGGAGAAGTGTATGGTGTTTCCTGAAACATCTAAAAAACAAAGCAACAGAGCCAAGGGCACTTCCACTTATGGTCCTATAGCTTAGGGAAATTAAAATCAAAAAGACACAGCTACCCCAAAGTTTGGGACGGCTCTGTTTACAAGAACCTCGTTTACAGTACAAGTTCAATATCGCAGAAAGCTAAAAATGGATAAGGAAGTTGTGGTACTAACGTACACTGCAATGTCACTCAGCAATGAAATCTCTGTCATCAGGCCCATAGCAGCATAATGAGTGGATTCAGGTACGATGATTCTAAGTGAAATATGTCACACAGAAAAAGAAACATCATAAGATATCACTAATACACGGAATGTAAACTTGGCTAGACAGGAACTGAATTACAAAACAGAATAGGGTCTCAAATGTAGAAAACCAACTTATGCTTTCTTAAGGGGAAAGGTGAGTTGGGGTGCTGCATAAAACCAGAGATTAAAATTAGCACAGATACCTTTCCATAAGCCAAATATGTAATAGACAAGAGCTACTGCTTGCTCAACGAAGTGGACTCAACCCCCATATTAAACGCCTAAGAATATACCTGACTAGTAAGAATCTTAAAACCAATGGATTTATATGTCTCCAAAAGAGAATCAAGCGTGTGTACAGCGGCATAAATGCAGCAGTGATAGGATTGGTGAGGTTCGGTGAGCAAATGGAGACCCTTTGAAGTCATATTGCATGGTACCCATTCCATGGTTCTCAACTCTCCAGGTTTAAGGGATTCTTCCTTCAGCTAAAACATGCATGTGGAACCCAGAGTATGATCCACCGTGTGATCGGGAAACGTGTTCAAATGTGTCTCAGTTTTCGTCCCCTGGTACTCGGGTGCAACATTCCAGATGCTTTACTAACACTCTCCCCACTTGGAGAGTCAGTGCCTTTAACCTCCTGTTTGGCCCAGTTTGCAATTTCTCCGGAAAATGAACAGGAATAGGGAGAACCAATGAGAGACTAGCTGGAGATGTCTGGACGGACAAATTTAACTCTCATTTCCCACCAAGAAGAGGAATTAACCAAAGGCTCAGCGAGCCATGCCAGAACCACACTAGGGCCTGAAGCAATCCTGCGGTGTTGCGGCCAGCTCACAAGAAAGCGAGTTGAAGAAAGGAGCTCAGGGGCACTGTAATTCACAAACCTGCAGAGTTATAAATGACAGCTATCGTCCAAAAATATATTGAAGTAAGGCTGCCAAGAGGACTTGAAAGTGGGGCAGAATTGCAGGAAACCGATTTCAGGAGGTAGACTGGAATTGCATGTAAAGCATAGGAAAAGAGGCAGAACGTCCACAATGATGCAGTTGGCCAAAAAGGGCGTATGCGTTTTTTCCTGAATATATTCAGGAAAAAACGCATACGCCCTTTTTGGCCAACCAAGCAAGCTTGCAAAGGAAATCTGCACTACAGTGAAGTCTCACAGCCCCACGGTCAGAAGGGCCATCTGAAAAAAGTGTAAAACCCAGAAAGACAGAACAGGCCATGGAGAACTGGGAGCCTAGTTAGGCTGATGGGCGGGATGTAAATTTCCAACAGCCACTCTGCAGAAGTGTATGGTGTTTCCTGAAACATCTAAAAAACAAAGCTACAGAGCCTAGTGTACTTCCACTTATGGTCTTATAGCTTAGGGAAATTAAAATCAAAAAGACACAGCCACCCCAAAATTGGGGTCGGCTCTGTTTACAGGAACCTCATTTATGGTACAAGTTCAATATCACAGAAAGCAAAAAATAGATAAAGAAGTTGTGGTACTAACGTACAATGCAATATCACTCAGAAATGAAATCTATATCATCAGGCCCATAGCAGGATAATGAGTGAATTCAGGTACGATGATTCTAAGTGAAATAAGTCACACAGAAAAAGAAACATCATAAGATATCACTAATACACGGAATGTAAGCTTGGCTACACAGGAACTGAATTACAAAACAGAACAGGGTCTCAAATGTAGAAAACCAACTTATGCTTGCTTAAGGGGAAAGGTGAGTTGGGGTGCTGCATAAAACCAGAGATTGAAATTAACACAGATACCTTTCCATAAGACAAATATGTAATATACAAGAGCTACTCCTTGCTCAACGAAGTGGACTCAACACCCCATATTAAACGCCTAAGAATATACCTGACTAGTAAGAATCTTAAAACCTATGGATTTATATGTCTCTGAAAGAGAATCAAGCGTGTGTACAGCAGCATAAAGGCAGCAGTGAAAGTATTGGTGAGGTTCTGTGAGCAAATGAAGACCGTTTGAAGTCATATTGCACGGTACCCATTCCATGGTTCTCAACTCTCCAGGTTTAAGGGATTCTTCCTTCACCTAAAACATGCATGTGGAACCCAGAGTATGATCCACCGTGTCATCGGGAAACGTGTTCAAATGTGTCTCAGTTTTCGTCCCCTGGTACTCGGGTGCAACATTCCAGACGCTTTACTAACACTCTCCCCACTTGGAGAGTCAGTGCCTTTAACCTCCTGTTTGGCCCAGTTTGCAATTTCTGCGTAAAATGAACAGGAATAGGGAGAACCAATGAGAGACTAGCTGGAGGAGTCTGGACGGGCAAATTTAACTCTCATTTCCCACCAGGAAGAGGAATTAACCAAAGGCTCAGCGAGCCATGCCGGAACCACACTAGGGCCTGAAGCAATCCTGCGGTGTTGCGGCCAGCTCACAAGAAAGCGTGTTGAAGAAAGGAGCTCAGGGGCACTGTAATTCACAAACCTGCAGAGTTATAAATGACAGGTATCATCCAAAATTATACTGAAGTAAGGCTGCGAAGAGGACTTGAAAACGGTGCAGAATTGCTGGAAACCGATTTCAGAAGGTACACGGGAGTCGCTCTTAAAGCATAGGAAAAGAGACAGAACTTGGAAAATAATGCACTTGGCAAAAGAGGGCATATGTGTTTTATCCAGAGCTCTCATAACCGAGGGGAGGAGATTCCCAGCAGGCTCCAACTGCCACCTGAAGGCTCACGTTGTCAAGGCAACGTGAGCAAGCCAGGCAGGAGTTACCTCACAGCAGAGGTCCCAGCTCACAGAAGGGTGAGAAAATCAGCCAACATCAGACTCTCACCAGAGGGCCCACATCACCAAGGGGATGGGAACCAGGCAGGAGTGTCTTCACACCAGTGGGGCCACATCATCGAAAGGTGAGGTACTCAGCACATGTGTCCTCAAACCAGAGGACCCACATCACCAAGTGCCGCGGAGTGAGGCAGGCAGGAGTAGCCTCACAACACTGGGCCCATAGAACAAAAAAGTGAGGAATCCAGCAGTTGGAACCTCCCAGCAGGCGGCCCAGAGCACCGAGGCTATGGGATCCAGGCCACAGTGAACTCACAGAAGAGGGCCCATGTCATGAAACTGAGCAACCCAGCCATTGGGACCTCAGAGCAGGAGGCCCACATCCCCATGGGGATATAAATCTGGTAGGAGTGTCCTCGCACCACTGAGAACGTATCAGAAAATTTTGGGAGACCAGCAGTTAGGGCCTGACGCCAGAGGACCCTCATCACCAAGGGAAGGAGGCTCCCAGCAGGCTCCAACTGCCACCAGAGGGCTGACGTCGCCAAGGTGATGTGTGCCAACCAGGCACGAATGACCTCACAGCAGAGGGCCCACCTCAGAGAAGTGTGATGAACCCAGTCAGGATCACACTCGCACCAGAGGGCCCACATCACCAAATGGATTCGAACCAGGCAGGAGTGTCCTCACATGAGTAGGGCCACATCATCTAAAGCTGAGGAACCCAGAACATGTGGCTTCAAACCATAGGACACCCATCATCAAGGGGCTGGGAGTGAGGCAGGCAGGAGGAGCCTCACAAAAGAGGGCCCAAAAATAAGAAAGGTGAGGAGTGACCTCACAGCAGAGGGCCCACCTCACAGAAGGGTGAGGAACACAGCCAGGATCAGACTCTCACCAGAGGGTCCACATCACCAAGGGGATGGGAACAAGGCAGGAGTGTCCCCAAACCAGTGGGACAACATCATCGAAAGGTGAGGATCCCAGCACATGTAGCCTCAAACCAGAGGAACCACATCACTAAGGGGTTCGGAACGAGGCTGGCAGGACAAGCCTCACAACACAGGGTCCATAGAATATAAAAGTTGAGGAATCCAGCAGTTGGAACCTCCCAGCAAGTGGCCCAGAGCACCGAGGCTATGAGATCCAGGCCGCAGTGAACTCACAACAGACGGCCCACATCATGAACCTGTGAGCAGCCCAGCCGTTGGGACCTCAGAACAGAAGGCCCACATCCCCATTGGGATGGGAACCTGGCAGGAGTGGCCTCGCACCACTTAGCACATATCAGAAAATGTTAGGAGCCCAGCAGTTAGGGCCTGACGCCAGGGGGCCCTCATAACTGAGGGGAGGAGACTCCCAGCAGGTTCCAACTGCCAACAGAGGGCCCACGTCTACAAGGAGGCATGCGTCAGCCAGGCAGTAGTGACCTCACAGCAGAGGGCCTATCTCACAGAAGGGTGAGGAACCGAGGCAGGATGAGACTCTCGCCAGAGGGCCCACAACACCAAGGGGATGGAAACCAGTCAGGACTGTCCTCCCACCAGTGGGGCCACATCATCGAAAGGTGAGGAACCCAGCACATGCGGCCTCATATCAGAGGACATACATCACAAAGGGGATGGGAGTGAGGCAGGTAGGAGTAGCCTAAATACAGAGGGCCCAAAGAATAAAAAAGGTGAGGAATCCAGCATTTGGAACCTCCCAGCAGGCGGCCGAGAGCACAGAAGCTATGGGATGCAGGCAGGAGTGAACTAACACCAGAGAGCCCACATCATGAAACTGTGAGCAACCCAGGCGTTGGGACCTCAGAGCAGAAAGCCCACATCCCCATGGGGATGGGAACCTGACAGGAGTGTCCTGGCATCACTGGGCTCACATCAGAAAACGTGGGGAGCCCAGCAGTTATGGCCTGATGCTAGAGGGCCGTCATCACCGAGGGCAGGAGGCTCCCAGCAGGTTCCATGTGCCAACAGAGGGCCCACGTCGCCAAGGTGATGTGTGCAAGTCAGGCAGGATTGACCTCACAGCAGAGGGCCTACCTCACAGAAGAGTGAGGAACCCAGCCAGGATAAGACTGTCACCAGAAGGCCCACATCACCAAGGGGATGGGAACCAGGCAGGAGTGTCCTCACACCAGTGGGGCCACATCATTGAAAGTTGCGGAACCCAGCACATGTGGCCTCAAACCAGAGGACCCACATCACGAAGGGGTTGCGAGTGAGGCAGGCAGGAGGAGCATCGCAACACAGGACCCATAGAATACAAAAGTTGAGGAATCGAGCAGTTGGAACCTCCCAGCAGGCGGCCCAGAGCACAGAGGCTATGGCATCCAGGCCAGAGTGAACTAACAGCAGAGAGCCCACATCATGAAACTGTGAACAACCCAGCCGTTGGGACTTCAGAGCAGAAGACCCACATCCCAATGGGGATGTGAACCTGGATAGAGTGTCTTCGAACCACTGGGCGCACATCACAAAATGTGGGGAGCCCAGCAGTTAGGGCCTGACGCCAGAGGGCCCTCATCACCAAGGGGAGGAGGCTCCCAGCAGGCTCCAAGTGCCACCAAAGGCTCATGTCCACAAGGCGAGGTGAGCAAGCCAAGCAGGAGTGACCTCACAGCAGACGGCCCACCTCACAGAAGGGTGAGGAACCCAGCCAGGATCAGACTCTCAACAGAGGGCCCACATCACCAAGGGGATGTGAACCAGGCAGGAGTCTCCTAAGACCATTGGTCCCACATCATCGAAAGGTGAGGAACCCAGCACATGTGGCCTCAAACCAGATGACACACATCACGAAGGGGCTGGGAGTGAGGCAGGCAGGAGGATCCTCACAACAGAGGGCCTAAAAAATTAAAAAAGTGAGGAATCCAGCAGTTGGAACCTCCCAGCAGGCGGCCAAGAGCACAGAGGCTATGGGATCCAGGCCACAGTGAACTAACACCAGAGAGCCCACATCATGAAATTGTGATCAACCCAGCCGTTGGAACCTCAGAGCAGAAGGCCCACATCCCCATGGAGATGGGAACCTAAGAGGAGTGCCCGAGCATCACTGGGCTCACTAAGAAAAGTTGGGGAGCCCAGCAGTTAGGGCCTGACGTCAGAGGGCCCTCATCACAGAGGTGAGGAGGCTCCCAGCAGGGTCCAAGTGCCACCAGAGGGCTCATGTTAACAAGGCGAGGTGAGCAAGCCAGGCAAGAGTTACCTGATAGTAGAGGGCCCACCTCACAGATGGGTGAGGAACCCAGCCAGGATCAGACTCTCACCAGAGGGCCCACATCACAAAGGGGATGGGAACCAGTCAGGATTATCCTCACACCAGTGGGGCCTCATCATCTTAAGGTGAGGAACCCAGCACATGTGTCCTCAAACCAGAGGACCCACATCACCAAGGGCCTTGGAGTGAGGCAGGCAGGAGTAGCCTCACAACACAGGGCACATAATATAAAAAACGTGAGGATTCCAGCATTTAGACCTTCCAGCAGGCGGCTCAGAACACCGAGGCTATGGGATCCAGGCCGCAGTGAACTCACAGCAGAGGGCCCACATCATAAAACTGTGAGCAACCCAGGCGTTGGGACCTCAGCGCAGAAGGCCCACATCCCCATGGGAATGGGAACCTGGCTGGAGTGTCCTCGCACCACTGGGCGCACATCAGAAAATGTGGGGAGCCCACCATTTAGGGCCTGATGCCAGAGGGCCGTCATCACCGAGAGGAGGAGGCACCCTGCACGCTCCAACTGCCACCAGAGGGCTCACGTCTCCAAGGTGACGTGTGCCAGCCAGGCAGGAGTGACCTCACAGCAGAGGGCCTACCTCACAGAACGTTGAGGAACCCAGCCAGGATTAGACTCTCGCCAGAGGGCCCACCTCACCAAGGGGATGGGAACCAGGCAGGAGTGTCCTCACACGAGTGGGGCCACATCATCGAAAGGTGAGGAACGCAGCACATGTGGCCTCAAGCCATAGGACAGTCATCACCAAGGGGCTGGCAGTGAGGCAGGCAGGAGGAGCCTCACAACAGAGGGCACATAGAATAAAAAAGTTGAGGAATCCAGCAGTTGGAACCTCCCAGCAGGCGGCTCAGAGCACCGATGATAAGGGATCCTTGCCGGAGTGAACTCACAGCAGAGGGCCCACATCATGGTACTGTGAGCAAGCCAGCCGTTTTGACCTCAGAGCAGAAGGCCCATATCCCCATGGGGATGGGAACCTGGCAAGAGTGTCCTCACTCACTTGGCACACATCAGAAAATGTGGGGAGCCCAGCAGTTATGGCCTAAGGCAAGAGGGCCCTCATCACTGAGGGGAGGAGGATCCCAGCACACTCCAACTGCCACCAGAGGGCCCACGTCGCCAAGGTGACGTGTGCCAGACAGGCATGAATGACCTCACAGCAGAGGGGCCACCTCACAGACGGGTGGGGAACCCAGCCAGGATCAGACTCTCACCTGAGGGCCCACATCAGCAAGGGGATGGGAACCAGTCAGGACTGTCTTCCCTCCAGTGGGGCCACATCATCGAAAGGTGTGGAACCCAGCACATGTGGCCTCAAATCAGAGGACACATATCACAAAGGGAATGGGAGTGAGGCAGGCAGGAGTAGCCTAAAAACAGAGGGCCCAAAGAATAAGAAAGGTGAGGAATCCAGCAGTTGGAACCTCCCAGCAGGTGGCCGAGAGCACAGAAGCTATGGGATGCAGGCAGGAGTGAACTAATAGCAGAGAGCCCACATCATGAAACTGTGAGCAACCCAGGCGTTGGTACCTCAGAGCAGAAGGCCCACATCCCAATGGGGAGGTGAACCTGGCTGGAGTGTCCTCGCACCACTGGGCGCACATCACAAAATGTGGGGAGACCAGCAGTTAGGGCCTGACGCCAGAGGGCCCTCATCACCGAGGGGAGGAGGCTCCCAGCAGGCTCCAAGTGCCACCAGAGGGCTCATGTCCACAAGGCGAGGTGAGCAAGCCAGGCAGGACTGACCTCACAGCAGACGGCCCACCTCACAGATGGGTGAGGAACCCAGCCAGGATCAGACTCTCAACAGAGGGCCCACATCACCAAGGGGATGTGAACCAGGCAGGAGTCTCCTAAGACCATTGGTCCCACATCATCGAAAGGTGAGGAACCCAGCACATGTGGCCTCAGACCAGACGACACACATCACGAAGGGGCTGGGAGTGAGGCAGGCAGGAGGATCCTCACAACAGAAGACCCAAAAAATTAAAAAAGTGAGGAATCCAGCAGTTGGAACCTCCCAACAGGTGGCCAAGAGCACAGAGGCTATGGGATCCAGGCCTCTGTGAACTAACACCAGAGAGCCCACATCATGAAAATGTGAACAACCCAGCCGTTGGGACTTCAGAGCAGAAGGCCCACATCCCCATCGAGATGGGATCCTAAGAGGAGTGCCCAAGCATCATTGGGCTCACTAAGAAAAGTTGGTGAGCCCAGCAGTTAGGGCCTGACGCAAGAGGGCCCTCATCACCGAGGGGAGGAGATCCTCAGCACGCTCCTACTGCCACCACATGGCTGACTTCACCAAGGCAATGTGTGCCAGCCATGCAGGAGTGACCTATCAGCAGTGACCTCCCTCACAGAAGGGTGAGGAACACAGCCAGGAACAGACTCTCACCAGGGGGTCCACATAACCACGTAGATGAGAACCAGGCAGGAGTGTCCTCACACTAGTGGGGCCACATCATCGAAAGGTGAGGAACCCAGCAAAGGTGGCCACAAACCAGAGGACCCACATCACCAAGGGGTTGAGAGTGAGGTAGGTGTCTGGACGGGCATATTTAACACTCATTTCCCACCAGGAAGAGGAATTAACCAAAGGCTCAGCGTGCCCTGCCAGAAGCAGATTAGGGCCTGAAGCAGTCTTGCGGGTTTGCGGCCAGCTCACAAGAAAGCGAGTTGAAGAAAGGAGCTCAGGGGCCCTGTAATTCACAAACCTGCAGAGTTATAAATGACAGATAACGTCCAAAAATATATTGAAGTAAGGCTGCCAAGAGGACTTGAAAGCGGGGCAGAATTTCAGGAAACCGATTTCAGGAGGTAGACTGGATTTGCATTTAAAGCATAGGAAAAGAGGCAGAACATCGACAATGATGCACTTGGCAAAAAAAGGGCGTATGAGTTTGTTCCTGAATATATTCAGGAAAAAACACATACGCCCTTTTTGGCAAACCAAGCAAGCTTGCAATGGAAATCCGAACTACTATGAAGTGTCACTTCCCCCCGGTCTAAAGGGCCATCTGAAAAAAGTGTAAAATCCAGAAAGGCAAGACAGGCCATGGGGAAAAAGGAGCCTTGTTATGCTGATGGGCGGGATGTAAATTGCCAACAGCCACTCTGGAGAAGTGTATGGTGTTTCCTGATACATCTGAAAAACAAAGCAACAGAGTCTAGGGCATTTCCACTTATGGTCCTATAGCTTAGGGAAATTAAAATCAAAAAGACACAGCCACCCCAAAATTTGGGACGGCTCTGTTTACAAGAACCTCGTTTACGGTCCAAGTTCAATATCACAGAGAGCAAAAACTGGATAAAGAAGTTGTGGTACTTATGTACAATGCAATATCACTCAGCAATGAAATCTGTGTCACCAGGCCTGTACCAGCATAATGAGTGGATTGAGGCACGGTGATTCTAAGTGAAATAAGTAACACAGAAAAAGAAACATCATAAGGTATCACTAATGCACGGAATGTAAACTTGGCTACACATGAACTGAATTACAAAACAGAACAGGGTCTCAAGTTTAGAAAACCAACTTATGCTTGCTTAAGGGGAAAGGTGAGTTGGGGTGCTGCATAAAACCAGAGTTTGAAATTAGCACAGATACCGTTCCATAAGCCAAATATGTAATAGACAAGACCTACCCCTTGTTCATCGAAATGGACTCAACAATGAGGTATCACCTCACACCTGTTAGAATGGGCATCATCTGAAAATCTACAAACAACAAATGCTGGAAAGGGTGTGGAGAAAAGGAAGCCTCTTCCACTATTGTTGGGAATATAAATTGATACAGTCACTATGGAGAACAATATGGAGTTTCTTAAGAAACTAATAATAGAATTACCATATGATACAGCAATCCCAGTACTGGACATATACCCAGACAAAACCATAAATCAAAAAGAGACATTCACCGTAATGTTCATTGCATCACTATTTACAATATCGAGGTAATGGAAGCAACCTAAATGCCCACAGACAGACCAATGCATAAAGATGTGGTACATATATAAAATGGAATATTACTAAGCCATGAAAGGAATGAAATTGGGTCATTTGTAGAGACGTCGATGGATCTAGAGACTGTCATACAGAGTGAAGTAAGTCAGAAAGAGAAAAACAAATCTTGTATATTCATGCATATATGTGGAACCTAGAAAAACTGTACAGATTAACCGTTTTGCAAGGCATAAATAGAGCAACAGATGTAGACAACAATCGTATGGACAACAAGGGGGGAAAGCTCTTGGGGGTGGTGGTGGTGGGAGGAGTTGAGAGATTGGGATTGGCATGTAAACATTTATATGTATAAAATAGATAACCAATAAGAACCTGCTGTATAAAAATATAAAATAAAATTCAAAATTAAAAAGAAATAAAATTTAAAAAATAAAACAGAAAAAACAATTATTCCCTTCACATACATGTATTTATATGAATAAATTATTTCCATGCTTATATCTGTAAATACAAAAAAGAGGAATAAAATCTACCTTGAACCAAAAACAAAAAAGAGAAAAAAAAAACAGAACCCACCAGTTACTCAGAGGAAAACCGTATCAGGGCACTTGCTCCAGTTGTAAACAATTCTGAAGTTGGTCAGTGGTGGGGAATCGTCTCCCATTCAGCCAGCAGCCCCCACACAACAAGCGTCCTCATTGCAAAGCTGGGGCACCGTGCCGAGGCATCTGTGAGTAAACGTGAGCTGAGCCCCAGGCCAGTTGCTGCTGAACTGTTCCCACCCTTCCCAGGTAAAACACCTGAATATATACAAGGACTTGAAAGCCTAGAGGAAGGGCCATGGAGCCACACGAGTGACAGCATGCCAGCTGACTTGGTGCCTGCAGGCCAGCCAGGATGGTCCTGGCCCTGGGTGCTCTTCTGGAAGATTTCCATTTCCCTGCCTGAGATACCCGTCCTGTCCCTGCCCCCACTGCTTTTTTCCTTCCTCACCTCTGCCCAGGGAGCAATTCCAGCAGCAGGTATGGGTGACACATCCTCTTCTTTAGCAGGTGGCAGCCTGGCAACTGCTGCAGAAAGTCCAGCAGAGCCCCACTCACACTGGGCCACCCACAAAGCCGTGGCCTCTCACTCCCTCCCACCAGCCCAGCCCCGAGACTGCTGACAGGGCAGAGAAAATGGCGTCAGACACAGCTGCAGGGGCTCTTGCTGCCTGGAGTGGTATTTATATTGATCTCAACCCAGGCACACCTGGGGAGGGCTGGCCGGCACCGTAAGGCTGCCCAGGTCAGCCAATCGTCACCCCTCAGGGGCTCACAGTTGCAGAAAATGGAACTTGCTGAACCGGCCAGGTCCAAGGAACAGGTGTGGGCTCCTGAGAGTCAGGATAGACAAGGGGCTGCAGCTTTGGCTTGTTTTCTAATCATTTTATCTGGCCCATGAGTGGGAGACAACTTCAAGAAAACCCTCTCCTAATGAGAGGAACCCAGGAGTCAGGGAGAGGAGGGGTGGGTGGTGGTTGGAGACAGAGGCCTGGTGCCCCGGGTGCAGTGGAAGTCTCTGGAAGACCAGGTGGAGGGAGGCCACACAGAGTGATGCCCAGGGTCACAGACCTGTCGGAGCTGCTGTTTGTTAGTTCAAGTCCTGCTCTGAGGTGCTCTGTGTCAGCTCTGAGCGACAGGTGAGCTGGGGGTGCTCTTCAATGAGGGCTATGTGCACGGTTCCTGTGTGCCCAGCCCTGCCACGGTACCTGCAAGGGTAGCTCTGTATCCTGGGAGGGGCCTGACCACGAGAGCCCCGTGGGCTGGCTTGGGGGTGGGGTACCTGCCCAGGAGAGCTCCATATCCTGGGATTGGCCTGACCACGAGAGCTCCATGGGCTGCTGGGGACCTGGTAAAGGATGTCAGGACAGTCAGTGAAGCCACCGAGGATATACCTCCAGTTGCTCCTAATTCCTACACCCTGCTGGTCATTCTACCAACCACCAGGACATGGTATTCTGTATTAGTCTTCAATGATGCCTTCTTTTGTATTCCATTAGTCCCAGAGTCACAAGAAATTTTGGCTTGTGAGTGGCAGGACTCAACATACAACTAAAACAATACTTCCGGGCCGTCTTGCCCCAAGGGTTCAAAAATCCCCACACCATCTTTGGGGAAAGCTTAGCTAAAGACCGAAAAGTTCTACCTCTGGAAAAGGAAACCCTCCTTCAATATGCAGACGACATTCTGATCGCCAGCCCTACTAAGGAGGCCTCTGAACTACCAAGCCAATAAAGGATAGAAGTTGTCCAAGAAAAAGCTCAAATATCACAGACTGCGGTGACCTGCCTGGGCTTCATTCTCACACAAGGTCGGAGAAGCCCATCCCAGGAAAGGGAAGAAACCATTTGCAGCCTTACCCCTTTCTAAAACGAGAAGACAGCTTAGGGGTTCCTGGGGAGGCCAGGGTTTGCTGCTTCTGGATCCCTAACTACAGTCTACTAGCTGGGCCTCTATATGAAACACTGAAAGGAAAAGATGATGATCCTTTTGAACAGAATCCAGAAGTGGCCTTTCAAGAATGGAAAGAGCAGTCAATTCAGACCCTTGCCCTGGAACTCCCTAATTGAGCTAAACCCTTTGACCTTTCCATTCCCGGTGAAAGGTGAATCGCCATTGGAGAATTAGTGCAAAAACTGGGACCACTTGAAATGGAACAACGCAAGAATGCCATCCAGGTAGGATAAACTACAGTCACCAAGGGGCTTGGCCCACTGCCACATCTGGCCAAGATACTGGCGGTATCTAAAAACCTGGAAATCAGCAGCCCAAAAGGCCACCTCCCTCCTAAGGGAAAAGGACCCCACGTGGTGATCCTAATCACCAACCATGCCCTGAAGTTGCAGGGTTCGCTCCGTGGGCACACCGACCTCGAGTGAGGAGGCCCTCCAACTCCAACATCCAGAGAGATAACCGGGGGCAGCAGGGCACCATGACGACTCGTGTGAACATCACTTGACCTGGAGTTTCTCTCATAAAACAACAATAGTGTGTCCCGAAGGAGTAGACTACTGCTTGCAGGACTTACTGCACCCGGAGGGGAGCTAATAATCTTGGCGGGGGAACCGTATATCACACTGTCACCATAGAAAAGCCTACAGACACCGTGATGATGGTGGCCAATAAGACCGGCTGGACTCCTGTTTACTTCAAAAGGCTGTTGACTCAGTGGCCATCATGGTCCTTGATCACCACTGACCCTGGACTGTCTGGGAGTTGAGCGGGCAGGGCTCTGACACCTGGTGCTGTTTTTACGTTAATTCAGGGACCTAATTGAAGAAAGAGCAGACTACTGGTCAGAGCATCTAGGCTGGCAGAAACGGTCAGCCTAAGGTGGCCGAACAAATGTGGGGCGGGGTGAAACCGGCCCCCACAGCGTCTCTGCACATCTCTTTCCTGGACCCTTAAAGGTCATTAGAATCTATAACACTTCCAATGCTGGTGCTCAGGCGGACGAGCAGGGAGGCAGGGGTCCTGGGGCCAATCAACGTCACCTGGAGGCTGCTGGGGAGAAGTTCTGACCCTCGTCCCCTGGTATGAGGGCTCCCAACTCAGCACTCAGCAGTTACAGAAGAAGGGTCTGCACCCTCAGCACTCCAAGAATGAGGAATGGGACAAAAGGCAGAGGAGGGGTTTGTCCCCAGCAAAGCCCATTAAAAATCCCTGGGAGATAAAAATAGAATCTGGGCAATAAAGTCAAGTCTGACCTTTTTTATCCTTTGTGCTTTGTCTAATTTCACGTGCTCCTAGGGTCCCGCATACAGAGGTTCCACACCCGGCACTTCAGACCAGATTTCCTAGTGCAGAATGGCTGGGTCGACACCTCAGCTCCTGGGGCCCAGTGCAGACTCCGAGATATAGAGCCTGAGCTGCAGCCAACCCGGCCCTCGAGAGCTCCGCCCCCTCCCTCCCACTGACTCTGACAGGATCTCTACACAGCAGCCCAGCCCACAGCCCACGGGGTAGTGCATGCTCTCACCTCTCCATTCTCTGATCAAAATATAAAGTTTCCTTTGCTTGTGAACCAAACTCAGTCTCGATCTGTTGGCCCCAATGACACTGGGCAGGGGGACACTTGTTGGGGTCCACTCTGGAGGATCAGTAACAGAAATTGAGACTACTGTAACTTCAATGAACAGATGTGTGAGCCAAACTGTAGTTAACATAGAACAGTTTATAAGGCTCGGGTAAAATAAGATGTTTCTAACACTTCCATTTGATATTTCCATCACTTTATTATAAGCAAGTTCAGTGAAAAGGTTTGTCTTATTTGTCAGGTCAATATTAGAGAAATGAAGTGATTTCTTTCCAAGGATGTACATCTAATAATCTTGGTTAAAGCTTCAATCTTGTTTTAAATGCTTTTCCATTGAAAATGATACCTCTCTTTCAGCTCCCCCATTTCTGAGAAGTATAAAATCTTATAATTTATTATTACCAAAGGGGAAAGGTGGGAGGAGGGATAAATTAACAGTTTGGAATTAAAACATACACACTGCTATGTATAAAATAGATCATCAACAAGGAACTACTGTATAGCACAGGGAACTACACTCAATATTTTGCAATAACCTATAAGGGGAAATAATCGGAAAAAGAATAGATATTTTTATTGACATCATCTATCAATGACAGTTAAAGTGTAACCTAAGGGAAGCCGGTGGTGAGTGCTTCTGACCCTGAAGACTTCAATCATCTAAAGTTTGGACTCTGCCTACTTCCCAAGGCCCTTAATGAACATATGTGTAGCCGTAGCTTAAAAATTTCCCCAGTTTGGGTTTCGGGGAGACACTGATTTTGAAAAAGCCCTGGTGTTCTCCTTACATGAATGGGACCCTTCCTACTGCTAAAACATGTCTGTCACACCCAGAGGATGGTATACCGTCTGATCGGGAAGAATTTGGAAAAGGCATCTCATCTCCTCATCTCCTGGTGCTCGGGTTCACCCCTCCAGCGTCTTTACTAACAGTCTCCCCACTTGGAGATGTCAGCACTGTCAACATCCTGTTGCGTACAGTTTGGAATTTGCCCAGAGGATGAAGCGGAAGGATGAGGAACAATGAGAGACAAGTCCTAGGTGTTCAGACAGGCACATGTCACTCTAATTTCCAATCAGGAAGACGAATTGACCAAAGGCTAGGGTTGCCCATGGAAACAGTATAGGGCTTGAGGAAATCCCACTGCTTTGTGGCCAGTTCCCAGAAACACAAGTTGAACAATGGAACTCAGGGGCAGTAAAATTCACGAAACTGCAGAGTTGAAAATATCTATCACTGAAAAATGTCTTGAGGAAAGTCAAAGAAAAGGATTGGTAAGCAAGGGAGAATGGCAGGAAAGGGATTTGAGGAGGTAGAAAGGACTCGCCATTAAGCACAAGAAAAGGGGCTGAACATTGCCAACATTGCAGTTGGCCAAAAAGGCTGTATGCGTTTTTTTCTGTATATATTCAAGAAAAGGGCATACACTTTTTTAGCCAACCAAACAGGTGGGCACTGGAAATCAATACTACAAAAGATATCACTTCGCATCAGTCAGAAAAGCCATCCTCATAAAGTGTAAACACCAGAAATGCAGGACAGGGCAAGGAGAAGAGGGAGCCCTGTGAGGCTTATAGTGGAAATGTATATTGCCAACGGCCATTCTGGAGAAGTGTATTGTGTTTACTAAAGCATCTAAAAAATGAGCTACAGAGCATAGGGCACTTGCACTCATGGGCGTATATCTTGGGAAAAACAAAAATCGAGAGGACACAGGCACCCCAATGTTTACTGCCTCTCTGTTTAAAAGATCCTCGACTAGGATATAACTTAAATGTCTCTGGAGGGAAAAAATGGATAGAGATGTGGTACTTATGTAGAGTGGAATATTACTCAGCCTGGAAATCAATGAAATATGGCCAGTTGTAACAACTCCGGAGGAGTTACGTATGATCATTCTAAGTGACATAATTCAAAAAGAAAAAGACACATATCATAAGATATCACTTAAAGGTGGAATCCAAAATGGCTACACATGAAATAAATTACAAAACAAAGTCATAGTCAAATATGTAGAAAACACGCGTAAGGCTGCTAAACGGGAAAGGTGGGGAGGGGTGAGGCATCATCCAGGAGGTTGAAATTAGCAAAGATACCATTCCAAATACCAAACTGATAATCAACAAGGCCTACACGGTAGCTAAAAGAACTGCACTCAGCACACTCAAGTCACCGGAAAAGAATATCTATGACTGGTAAGAATCTGAAAAAGAATTTATTGATGTCTCTCTGTACGTGAATCAAGTGGATGTACAGCAGCAAGAAACAGAGCTTTGAAAATCAGTTGTAACCAATATAGTAATAAATTGAAAAAAATAAACGACAGAGAGACAGAGAAAACCTCTTACAACTTTTCCTCAGGGACGGTGATGCAACATGGATTGAACACATCTAGACCCACAGCAGGATGAGACATAAGGCTGGAAACTGTTCGCGCTAAGAGAAATGTGAGGTTGGGTGAGGAAATGCACACCCTTTAAAGTAATACTACCTGGTACCCATTCAATGGGTCCCAAATCTGCAGGTTCAAGGAATCTTCCTACAGCTAAAACATGCATGGAAAACATGCATGGAAAACACCATGTGATCGGGAGATGTGTCTAAAATGCACCTCATTTATCCTCTCCTGGTGCTCCTGTTCATCATTCCAGCCACGTTACTTAGAATCTCCCCACTTAGAGAATCAGCACATTTAAACGTCTGTTTCACACACTTTGCAAATTGTGAGGAGGATGAACGGGAAGAGGGGGAACCAATGAGAGAATAGTTGTAGGGGTTTGGACGGGCACATGTCACTCTAATTTCCCATTAAGAGTAAGAATTAAAAAAAGGCTCAGCCCGCCTCGCCGGAGCCAAAATAGGGCCTGAAGCAATCCTGCGGCTTTGAGGCCAGTTCACAAAAGAGCAACTTAAAAAATGGAGCTCAGGGTCACTGCAATTCACAAACCTGCAGAGTTATAAATGAAAACTAACGTCCAAAAATATGTTGAGGTAAGGCAAAGAAGAGGATCTGAATGCAAGACAGAATTGCAAGAAACAGATTTCAAGAGATAGATTGGACTCGTCCTTAAAGTACATGAAAAGCGGCAGAATTTCGACAATGATGTAGTTGGCCCAAAAGGGAGTATGCGTTTTTTCCTGAATATATCCAGGAAAAAACGCATACGCACTTTATGGGCAACCAAGCAAGCAAGCAATGCAAATGTGCACAACAAAGAAGTCTCATTTCCCACCGGTCAAAAGGGCCATCCGAAAAAATTGTAAAAACCAGAAATGCAGGACAGGCCATGGAGAACAGGGAGCCTTTATACGCTGATGGACAGTGTGTGAACTGCCGAGAGCCACTCTGGAGAAGTGTATGGTGGTTCCTAAATCATCTAAAAAACAGAGCTACAGAGCATAGGGCACTTCCAATCATGGAAGTATATCTAGGGAAGTCTAAAAATCAACAAGACACAAGCACACCACAGTTTAGGGCTACTCTGTTTACAAGAACCTCAACTTCAGTACACCTTAAATATCCCAGGAAAGAGAACAATGGATAAAGAAAATGTGGTACTTATGTACAATGGAATATCTCTTCACCATGAAATCAATGTAATAAGGCTAGTAGAAGGATAAAGAGTGGATTTAGGTCCGATAATACTACTTGAAATAAGTCAAACAGAAAAAGAAACATATCATAAGATATCACTTATAGAGGGAGGATAAATATGGCTGCACAAAAAATGAATTACAAAACAGAACAGTGTCTCACATTTAGAAAACACACTTATGTCAGCTTAAGGGGAAAGGAGAGGTGGGGTGATGCATAAAACCAGAGTTTGAAATTAGCACAGATACCGTTCAATAAACCAAATAGGTATTAGACAAGATCTACACCTTGCTCAATGAACTGGCCTCAACACACCCTATACACCGCAGAGAAATATATCTGAGTAATAAGAATCTTAAAACCCATGTATTGATATATCTCCATAAGGGAATCAAGTGTGTGCAGAGCGGCACAAACACAGCAGTGAAAATGAGCTAAACCCCATTATAGAAATAAATTTTAAAACCAAAACGCAGAAACAATGAAAGAGAGAAAAATTCTTACAAAATTCGCTCAGGGGCTGTGATGCAACCTGGAATGACCACATATAAACCCACAGCTGGATAAGACATAAGGCTGGACACTTGGGGCTGAGAGCATTGGTGAGCTTTGGTGAGCAACTGCCGAAAGTTTAATGCAATACTTCATACTACTCATTCCAAGGGTCCCAACACTCCAGGTTGAAGGGAATCTTCCTACAGCTAAACCATGCATGGGGAATCCAGCAGATGGTATACCATATGATCGGGAAAGGTTTCTAAAACGCACCTCATTTTCCTCTCCTGGGGCTCCGGATCAACATTCCAGCCACTTTACTAACAACATCTCCACATGGAGAGTCAATGCCTTTAAGTTCCGGTATCGCACAGTCTGCAGTTAGTGCGGAGGATGAATGGGAATAGGGGGAACCAGTGAGAAAATAGCTGTAGCGGTTTCAATGGGCACATGTCACTCTAATTTCACATCAGGAAGAAGAATTAACCAAAGGCAGAGCAAGGCGCCCCAGAAGAACGATAGGGCCTGAAGAAATCCTGTGGATATGAGGCAAGATCACAAAAATAAGAGCTGAAAAATGGAGCTAAGGGCCACTGCAATTCAAAAACCTGCAGAGTTATAAAGGCCAACTATTTTCCAAAAGTATATTGAGGTAAGGCTATGAAGAGGCACTGACAGCAAGGCAGAATTGCAGGAAACCGATTTCAAGAGGTAGACAGGAACTGCATTGAAAACATATGAAAAGACTCAGAACGTCGACAATGATGCACTTGGCCAAAAAGGGCGTATGCCTTTCTTCCTGAATATATTCAGGAAGAAACGCATACGCCCTTTCTGGCCAACCAAGCAAGCTTGCAAAGGAAATCTGCACTACAATGAAGTCTCACTGCCCCCCGGTCAAAAGGGCCATCTGAAAAAAGTGTAAAATCCAGAACGGCAGGACAGGCCATGGAGAACAGGGAGCCTTTTTGTGCTTATGGGCAGGATGTAAATTGCCAACAGCCACTCTGGAGAAGTGTATGGTGTTTCCTGAAACATCTAAAAAACAAAGCAACAGAGCCTAGGGCACTTCCACTTATGGTCCTATAGCTTAGTGAAATTAAAATCAAAAAGACACAGCCACCCCAAAGTTTGGGACGGCTCTGTTTACAAGAACCTCGTTTACGGTACAAGTTCAATATCGTAGAAAGCAAAAAATGGATAAAGAAGTTGTGGTACATACGTAGAATGCAATATCATTCAGCAATGAAATCTATGTCATCAGGCCCGTAGCAGCATAATGAGTGGATTCAGGTACGATGATTCTAAGTGAAATAAGTCACACAGAAAAAGAAACATCATAAGATATCCCTAATACACGGAATGTAAACTTGGCTACCCAGGAAATGAATTACAAAACAGAACAGGGTCTCAAATGTAGAACCAACTTATGCTTGCTAAAGGGGAAAGGTGAGTTGGTGTGCTGCATAAAACAAGAGATTGAAATGAGCACAGATACCGTTCAATAAGCCAAATATGTAATAGACTAGAGCTACTCCTTGCTCAACGAAGTGGACTCAACACCACATATTAAACGCCTAAGAATATACCTGACTAGTAAGAATCTTAAAACCTATGGATTTATATGTCTCCGAAAGAGAATCAAGCGTGTTTACAGCGGCATAAACGCAGCAGTGATAGGATTGGTGAGGTTCGGTGAGCAAATGCAGACCCTTTGAAGTCATATTGCATGGTACCCATTCCATGGTTCTCAACTCTCCAGGTTTAAGGGATTCTTCCTTCAGCTAAAACATGCATGTGGAACCCAGAGTATGATCCACCGTGTGATTCGGAAACGTGTTCAAATGTGTCTCAGTTTTCATCCCTTGGTAATCGGGTGCAACATTCCAGACGCTTTACTAACACTCTCCCCCACTTGGAGAGTCAGTGCCTTTAACCTCCTGTTTGGCCCAGTTTGCAATTTCTGCGGAAAATGAACAGGAATAGGGAGAACCAATGAGAGACTAGCTGGAGGGTTATGGACGGGCAAATTTAACTCTCATTTCCCACCAAGAAGAGGAATTATCGAAAGGCTCAGCGAGCCATGCCGGAACCACACTAGGGCCTGAAGCAATCCTGCGGTGTTGCGGCCAGCTCACAAGAAAGCGAGTTGAAGAAAGGAGCTCAGGGGAACTGTAATTCACACACATGCAGAGTTCTAAATGACAGCTATCGTCCAAAAATATATTGAAGTAAGGCTGCCAAGAGGACTTGAAAGTGGGGCAGAATTGCAGGAAACCGATTTCAGGAGGTAGACTGGAATTGCATGTAAAGCATAGGAAAAGAGGCAGAACGTCCACAATGATGCACTTGGCCAAAAAGGGCGTATGCGTTTTTTCCTGAATATATTCAGGAAAAAACGCATACGCCCTTTTTGGCCACCCAAGCAAGCTTGCAAAGAAATCTGCACTACAATGAAGTCTCACTGCCCCCCGGTCAAAAGGGCCATCTGAAAAAAGTGTAAAATCCAGAAAGGCAGGACAGGCCATGGAGAACTGGGAGCCTTGTTATGCTGATGGGCAGGATGTAAATTGCCAACAGCCACTCTGGAGAAGTGTATGGTGGTTCCTGAAATATCTAAAAAACAAAGCAACACAGCCTGGGGCACTTCCACTTATGGTCCTATAGCTTAGGGAAATTAAAATCAAAAAGACACAGCCACCCCAATGTTTGGGACGGCTCTGTTTACAAGAACCTCGTTTACGGTACAAGTTCAATATCGCAGAAGGCGAAAAATGGATAAAGAAGTTGTGGTACTTACGTACAATGCAATATCACTCAGCAATGAAATCTCTGTCATCAGGCCAGTAGCAGCATAATGAGTGGATTCAGGTACGATGATTCTAAGTGAAATAAGTCACACAGAAAAAGAAACATCATAAGATATCACTAATACACAGAATGTAAACTTCTCTACATAGGAACTGAATTACAAAACAGAATAGGGTCTCAAATGTAGAAAACCAACTTATGCTTGCTTAAGGGGAAAGGTGAGTTGGGGTGCTACATAAAACCAGAGATTGAAATTAACACAGATACCTTTCCATAAGAAAAATATATAATAGACAAGAGCTACTCCTTGCTCAACGAAGTGGACACAACACCCCATATTAAACGCCTAAGAATATGCCTGACTAGTAAGAATCTTAAAACCTATGGATTTATATGTCTCCGAAAGAGAATCAAGCGTGTGTACAGCGGCATAAATGCAGCAGTGATAGGTGTGGTGAGGTTCGGTGAGCAAATGCAGACCCTTTGAAGTCATATTGCATGGTACCCATTCCATGGTTCTCAACTCTCCAGGTTTAAGGGATTCTTCCTTCAGCTAAAACATGCATGTGGAACCCAGAGTATGATCCACCGTGTGATCGGGAAACGTGTTCAAATGTGTCTCAGTTTTCGTCCCCTGGTACTCGGGTGCAACATTCCAGACGCTTTACTAACACTCTCCCCACTTGGAGAGTCAGTGCCTTTAACCTCCTGTTTGGCCCAGTTTGCAATTTCTGCGGAAAATGAACAGGAATAGGGAGAACCAATGAGAGACTAGCTGGAGGAGTCTGGACGGGCAAATTTAACTCTCATTTCCCACCAGGAAGAGGAATTAACCAAAGGCTCAGCGAGCCATGCCGGAACCACACTAGGGCCTGAAGCAATCCTGCGGTGTTGCGGCCAGCTCACAAAAAAGCAAGTTGAAGAAAGGAGCTCAGGGGCCCTGTAATTCACACACCTGCAGAGTTATAAATGACAGCTATCATCCAAAAATATATTGAAGTAAGGCTGCCAAGAGGACTTGAAAACGGGGCAGAATTGCAGGAAACCGATTTCAGGAGGTAGACTGGAATTGCATGTAAAGCATAGGAAAAGAGGCAGAACGTCCTCAATGATGCACTTGGCCAAAAAGTGCGTATGCGTTTTTTCCGGAATATATTCAGGAAAAAACGCATACGCCCTTTTTGGCCAACCAAGCAAGATTGCAAAGGAAATCTGCACTACAATGAAGTCTCACTGCCCCCCGGTCAAAAGGGCTATCTGAAAAAAGTGTAAAATCCAGAAAGGCAGGACAGTCCATGGAGAACTGGGAGCCTTGTTATGCTGATGGGCGTGATGTAAATTGCCAACAGCCACTCTGCAGTAGTGTATGGTGTTTCCTGAAACATCTAAAAAACAAAGCACCAGAGCCTAGGGCACTTCCACTTATGGTCCTATAGCTTAGGGAAATTAAAATCAAAAAGTCACAGCCACCCCAAAGTTTGAGAGGGCTCTGTTTACATGAACCTCGTTTACGGTACAAGTTCAATATCGCAGAAAGCGAAAAATGGATAAAGAAGTTGTGGTACTTACGTACAATGCAATATCACTCAGCAATGAAATCTATGTCATCAGGCCAGTAGCAGCATAATGAGTGGATTCAGGTACGATGATTCTAAGTGAAATAAGTCACACAGAAAAAGAAACATCATAAGATATCACTAATACACGGAATGTAAACTTGGCTACACAGGAACTGAATTACAAAATAGAATAGGGTCTCAAATGTAGAAAACCAACATATGCTTGCTTAAGGGGAAAGGTGAGTTGGGGTGCTGCATAATACCAGAGATTGAAATTAGCACAGATACCTTTCCATAAGCTAAATATGTTATAGACAAGCTACTGCTTGCTCAACGAAGTGGACTCAACACCCCATATTAAACGCCTAAGAATATACCTGACTAGTAAGAATCTTAAAAAACCTATGGATTTATATGTCTCCGAAAGAGAATCAAGCGTGTGTACAGCGGCATAAAGGCAGCAGTGAAAGTATTGGTGAGGTTCTGTGAGCAAATGAAGACCGTTTGAAGTCATATTGCACGGTACCCATTCCATGGTTCTCAACTCTCCAGGTTTAAGGGATTCTTCCTTCACATAAAACATGCATGTGGAACCCAGAGTATGATCCACCGTGTGATCGGGAAACGTGTTCAAATGTGTCTCAGTTTTCGTCCCCTGGTACTCGGGTGCAACATTCCAGACGCTTTACTAACACTCTCCCCACTTGGAGAGTCAGTGCCTTTAACCTCCTGGTTGGCCTAGTTTGCAATTTCTGCACAAAATGAACAGGAATAGGGAGAACCAATGAGAGACTAGCTGGAGGTGTCTGGACGGGCAAATTTAACTCTCATTTCCCACCAAAAAGAGGAATTAACCAAAGGCTCAGCGAGCCATGCTGGAACCACACTAGGGCCTGAAGCAATCCTGCAGTGTTGCGGCCAGCTCACAAGAAAGCGAGTTGAAGAAAGAGCTAAGGGGCCCTGTAATTCACAAACCTGCAGAGTTATAAATGACAGCTATCATCCAAAAATATATTGAAGTAAGGCTGCCAAGAGGACTTGAAAGCGGGGCAGAATTGCAGGAAACCGATTTCAGGAGGTAGACTGGAATTGCATGTAAAGCATAGGAAAAGAGGCAGAATGTCCACAATGTTGCACTTGGCCAAAAAGGGCGTATGAGTTTTTTCCTGAATATATTCAGGAAAAAACGCATACGCCCTTCTTGGCCAACCAAGCAAGCTTGCAAAGGAAATCTGCACTACAATGAAGTCTCACTGCCCCCGGTCAAAAGGGCATTCTGAAAAAATTGTAAAATCTAGAAAGGCAGGACAGGCCATGGAGAACTGGGAGCCTTGTTATGCTGATGGGCGTGATGTAAATTGCCAACAGCCACTCTGGAGAAGTGTATGGTGTTTCCTGAAACATCTAAAAAACAAAGCAACAGAGCCTAGGGCACTTCCACTTATGGTCCTATAGATTAGGGAAATTAAAATCAAAAAGACACAGCCACCCCAAAGTTTGGGACGGCTCTGTTTACAAGAACCTCGTTTACGGTACAAGTTCAATATCGCAGAAAGCGAAAAATGGATAAAGAAGTTGTGGTACTTACGTACAATGCAATATCACTCAGCAATGAAATCTATGTCATCAGGCCAGTAGCAGCATAATGAGTGGATTCAGGTACGATGATTCTAAGTGAAATAAGTCACACAGAAAAAGAAACATCATAAGGTATCACTAATACACGGAATGTAAACTTGGCTACACAGGAACTGAATTACAAAACAGAATAGGGTCTCAAATGTAGAAAACCAACTTATGCTTGCTTAAGGGGAAAGGTGAGTTGGGGTGCTGCATAAAACCAGAGATTGAAATTAGCACAGATACCTTTCCATAAGACAAATATGTAATAGACAAGAGCTACTGCTTGCTCAACGAAGTAGACTCAACACCCCATATTAAACGCCTAAGAATATACCTGACTAGTAAGAATCTTAAAACCTATGGATTTATATGTCTCCGAAAGAGAATCAAGCGTGTGTACAGCGGCATAAACGCAGCAGTGATAGGATTGGTGAGGTTCGGTGAGCAAATGCAGACCCTTTGAAGTCATATTGCATGGTACCCATTCCATGGTTCTCAACTCTCCAGGTTTAAGGGATTCTTCCTTCAGCTAAAACATGCATGTGGAACCCAGAGTATGATCCACCGTGTGATCGGGAAACGTGTTCAAATGTGTCTCAGTTTTCGTCCCCTGGTACTCGGGTGCAACATTCCAGACGCTTTACTAACACTCTCCCCACTTGGAGAGTCAGTGCCTTTAACCTCCTGTTTGGCCCAGTTTGCAATTTCTGCGTAAAATGAACAGGAATAGGGAGAACCAATGAGAGACTAGCTGGAGGAGTCTGGACGGGCAAATTTAACTCTCATTTCCCACCAGGAAGAGGAATTAACCAAAGGCTCAGCGAGCCATGCCCGAACCACACTAGGGCCTGAAGCAATCCTGCGGTGTTGCGGCCAGCTCACAAGAAAGCGTGTTGAAGAAAGGAGCTCAGGGGCACTGTAATTCACAAACCTGCAGAGTTATAAATGACAGGTATCATCCAAAATTATACTGAAGTAAGGCTGCGAAGAGGACTTGAAAACGGTGCAGAATTGCTGGAAACCGATTTCAGAAGGTACACGGGAGTCGCTCTTAAAGCATAGGAAAAGAGACAGAACTTGGAAAATAATGCACTTGGCAAAAGAGGGCATATGTGTTTTATCCAGAGCTCTCATAACTGAGGGGAGGAGATTCCCAGCAGGCTCCAACTGCCACCTGAAGGCTCACGTTGTCAAGGCAACGTGAGCAAGCCAGGCAGGAGTTACCTCACAGCAGAGGTCCCAGCTCACAGAAGGGTGAGAAAATCAGCCAACATCAGACTCTCACCAGAGGGCCCACATCACCAAGGGGATGGGAACCAGGCACGAGTGTCTTCACAGCAGTGGGGCCACATCATCGAAAGGTGAGGTACTCAGCACATGTGTCCTCAAACCAGAGGACCCACATCACCAAGGGCCTCGGAGTGAGGCAGGCAGGAGTAGCCTCACAACACTGGGCCCATAGAACAAAAAAGTGAGGAATCCAGCAGTTGGAACCTCCCAGCAGGCGGCCCAGAGCACCGAGGCTATGGGATCCAGGCCACAGTGAACTCACAGAAGAGGGCCCATGTCATGAAACTGAGCAACCCAGCCATTGGGACCTCAGAGCAGGAGGCCCACATCCCCATGGGGATATAAATCTGGTAGGAGTGTCCTCGCACCACTGAGAACGTATCAGAAAATTTTGGGAGACCAGCAGTTAGGGCCTGACGCCAGAGGACCCTCATCACCAAGGGAAGGAGGCTCCCAGCAGGCTCCAACTGCCACCAGAGGGCTGACGTCGCCAAGGTGATGTGTGCCAACCAGGCACGAATGACCTCACAGCAGAGGGCCCACCTCAGAGAAGTGTGATGAACCCAGTCAGGATCACACTCGCACCAGAGGGCCCACATCACCAAATGGATTCGAACCAGGCAGGAGTGTCCTCACATGAGTAGGGCCACATCATCTAAAGCTGAGGAACCCAGAACATGTGGCTTCAAACCATAGGACACCCATCATCAAGGGGCTGGGAGTGAGGCAGGCAGGAGGAGCCTCACAAAAGAGGGCCCAAAAATAAGAAAGGTGAGGAGTGACCTCACAGCAGAGGGCCCACCTCACAGAAGGGTGAGGAACACAGCCAGGATCAGACTCTCACCAGAGGGTCCACATCACCAAGGGGATGGGAACAAGGCAGGAGTGTCCCCAAACCAGTGGGACAACATCATCGAAAGGTGAGGATCCCAGCACATGTAGCCTCAAACCAGAGGAACCACATCACTAAGGGGTTCGGAACGAGGCTGGCAGGACAAGCCTCACAACACAGGGTCCATAGAATATAAAAGTTGAGGAATCCAGCAGTTGGAACCTCCCAGCAAGTGGCCCAGAGCACCGAGGCTATGAGATCCAGGCCGCAGTGAACTCACAACAGACGGCCCACATCATGAACCTGTGAGCAGCCCAGCCGTTGGGACCTCAGAACAGAAGGCCCACATCCCCATTGGGATGGGAACCTGGCAGGAGTGGCCTCGCACCACTTAGCACATATCAGAAAATGTTAGGAGCCCAGCAGTTAGGGCCTGACGCCAGGGGGCCCTCATAACTGAGGGGAGGAGACTCCCAGCAGGTTCCAACTGCCAACAGAGGGCCCACGTCTACAAGGAGGCATGCGTCAGCCAGGCAGTAGTGACCTCACAGCAGAGGGCCTATCTCACAGAAGGGTGAGGAACCGAGGCAGGATGAGACTCTCGCCAGAGGGCCCACAACACCAAGGGGATGGAAACCAGTCAGGACTGTCCTCCCACCAGTGGGGCCACATCATCGAAAGGTGAGGAACCCAGCACATGCGGCCTCATATCAGAGGACATACATCACAAAGGGGATGGGAGTGAGGCAGGTAGGAGTAGCCTAAATACAGAGGGCCCAAAGAATAAAAAAGGTGAGGAATCCAGCATTTGGAACCTCCCAGCAGGCGGCCGAGAGCACAGAAGCTATGGGATGCAGGCAGGAGTGAACTAACACCAGAGAGCCCACATCATGAAACTGTGAGCAACCCAGGCGTTGGGACCTCAGAGCAGAAAGCCCACATCCCCATGGGGATGGGAACCTGACAGGAGTGTCCTGGCATCACTGGGCTCACATCAGAAAACGTGGGGAGCCCAGCAGTTATGGCCTGATGCTAGAGGGCCGTCATCACCGAGGGCAGGAGGCTCCCAGCAGGTTCCATGTGCCAACAGAGGGCCCACGTCGCCAAGGTGATGTGTGCAAGTCAGGCAGGATTGACCTCACAGCAGAGGGCCTACCTCACAGAAGAGTGAGGAACCCAGCCAGGATAAGACTGTCACCAGAAGGCCCACATCACCAAGGGGATGGGAACCAGGCAGGAGTGTCCTCACACCAGTGGGGCCACATCATTGAAAGTTGCGGAACCCAGCACATGTGGCCTCAAACCAGAGGACCCACATCACGAAGGGGTTGCGAGTGAGGCAGGCAGGAGGAGCATCGCAACACAGGACCCATAGAATACAAAAGTTGAGGAATCGAGCAGTTGGAACCTCCCAGCAGGCGGCCCAGAGCACAGAGGCTATGGCATCCAGGCCAGAGTGAACTAACAGCAGAGAGCCCACATCATGAAACTGTGAACAACCCAGCCGTTGGGACTTCAGAGCAGAAGACCCACATCCCAATGGGGATGTGAACCTGGATAGAGTGTCTTCGAACCACTGGGCGCACATCACAAAATGTGGGGAGCCCAGCAGTTAGGGCCTGACACCAGAGGGCCCTCATCACCAAGGGGAGGAGGCTCCCAGCAGGCTCCAAGTGCCACCGAAGGCTCATGTCCACAAGGCGAGGTGAGCAAGCCAAGCAGGAGTGACCTCACAGCAGACGGCCCACCTCACAGAAGGGTGAGGAACCCAGCCAGGATCAGACTCTCAACAGAGGGCCCACATCACCAAGGGGATGTGAACCAGGCAGGAGTCTCCTAAGACCATTGGTCCCACATCATCGAAAGGTGAGGAACCCAGCACATGTGGCCTCAAACCAGACGACACACATCACGAAGGGGCTGGGAGTGAGGCAGGCAGGAGGATCCTCACAACAGAGGGCCTAAAAAATTAAAAAAGTGAGGAATCCAGCAGTTGGAACCTCCCAGCAGGCGGCCAAGAGCACAGAGGCTATGGGATCCAGGCCACAGTGAACTAACACCAGAGAGCCCACATCATGAAATTGTGATCAACCCAGCCGTTGGAACCTCAGAGCAGAAGGCCCACATCCCCATGGAGATGGGAACCTAAGAGGAGTGCCCGAGCATCACTGGGCTCACTAAGAAAAGTTGGGGAGCCCAGCAGTTAGGGCCTGACGTCAGAGGGCCCTCATCACAGAGGTGAGGAGGCTCCCAGCAGGGTCCAAGTGCCACCAGAGGGCTCATGTTAACAAGGCGAGGTGAGCAAGCCAGGCAAGAGTTACCTGATAGTAGAGGGCCCACCTCACAGATGGGTGAGGAACCCAGCCAGGATCAGACTCTCACCAGAGGGCCCACATCACAAAGGGGATGGGAACCAGTCAGGATTATCCTCACACCAGTGGGGCCTCATCATCTTAAGGTGAGGAACCCAGCACATGTGTCCTCAAACCAGAGGACCCACATCACCAAGGGCCTTGGAGTGAGGCAGGCAGGAGTAGCCTCACAACACAGGGCACATAATATAAAAAACGTGAGGATTCCAGCATTTAGACCTTCCAGCAGGCGGCTCAGAACACCGAGGCTATGGGATCCAGGCCGCAGTGAACTCACAGCAGAGGGCCCACATCATAAAACTGTGAGCAACCCAGGCGTTGGGACCTCAGCGCAGAAGGCCCACATCCCCATGGGAATGGGAACCTGGCTGGAGTGTCCTCGCACCACTGGGCGCACATCAGAAAATGTGGGGAGCCCACCATTTAGGGCCTGATGCCAGAGGGCCGTCATCACCGAGAGGAGGAGGCACCCTGCACGCTCCAACTGCCACCAGAGGGCTCACGTCTCCAAGGTGACGTGTGCCAGCCAGGCAGGAGTGACCTCACAGCAGAGGGCCTACCTCACAGAACGTTGAGGAACCCAGCCAGGATTAGACTCTCGCCAGAGGGCCCACCTCACCAAGGGGATGGGAACCAGGCAGGAGTGTCCTCACACGAGTGGGGCCACATCATCGAAAGGTGAGGAACGCAGCACATGTGGCCTCAAGCCATAGGACAGTCATCACCAAGGGGCTGGCAGTGAGGCAGGCAGGAGGAGCCTCACAACAGAGGGCACATAGAATAAAAAAGTTGAGGAATCCAGCAGTTGGAACCTCCCAGCAGGCGGCTCAGAGCACCGATGATAAGGGATCCTTGCCGGAGTGAACTCACAGCAGAGGGCCCACATCATGGTACTGTGAGCAAGCCAGCCGTTTTGACCTCAGAGCAGAAGGCCCATATCCCCATGGGAATGGGAACCTGGCAAGAGTGTCCTCACTCACTTGGCACACATCAGAAAATGTGGGGAGCCCAGCAGTTATGGCCTAAGGCAAGAGGGCCCTCATCACTGAGGGGAGGAGGATCCCAGCACACTCCAACTGCCACCAGAGGGCCCACGTCGCCAAGGTGACGTGTGCCAGACAGGCATGAATGACCTCACAGCAGAGGGGCCACCTCACAGACGGGTGGGGAACCCAGCCAGGATCAGACTCTCACCTGAGGGCCCACATCAGCAAGGGGATGGGAACCAGTCAGGACTGTCTTCCCTCCAGTGGGGCCACATCATCGAAAGGTGCGGAACCCAGCACATGTGGCCTCAAATCAGAGGACACATATCACAAAGGGAATGGGAGTGAGGCAGGCAGGAGTAGCCTAAAAACAGAGGGCCCAAAGAATAAGAAAGGTGAGGAATCCAGCAGTTGGAACCTCCCAGCAGGTGGCCGAGAGCACAGAAGCTATGGGATGCAGGCAGGAGTGAACTAATAGCAGAGAGCCCACATCATGAAACTGTGAGCAACCCAGGCGTTGGTACCTCAGAGCAGAAGGCCCACATCCCAATGGGGAGGTGAACCTGGCTGGAGTGTCCTCGCACCACTGGGCGCACATCACAAAATGTGGGGAGACCAGCAGTTAGGGCCTGACGCCAGAGGGCCCTCATCACCGAGGGGAGGAGGCTCCCAGCAGGCTCCAAGTGCCACCAGAGGGCTCATGTCCACAAGGCGAGGTGAGCAAGCCAGGCAGGACTGACCTCACAGCAGACGGCCCACCTCACAGATGGGTGAGGAACCCAGCCAGGATCAGACTCTCAACAGAGGGCCCACATCACCAAGGGGATGTGAACCAGGCAGGAGTCTCCTAAGACCATTGGTCCCACATCATCGAAAGGTGAGGAACCCAGCACATGTGGCCTCAGACCAGACGACACACATCACGAAGGGGCTGGGAGTGAGGCAGGCAGGAGGATCCTCACAACAGAAGACCCAAAAAATTAAAAAAGTGAGGAATCCAGCAGTTGGAACCTCCCAACAGGTGGCCAAGAGCACAGAGGCTATGGGATCCAGGCCTCTGTGAACTAACACCAGAGAGCCCACATCATGAAAATGTGAACAACCCAGCCGTTGGGACTTCAGAGCAGAAGGCCCACATCCCCATCGAGATGGGATCCTAAGAGGAGTGCCCAAGCATCATTGGGCTCACTAAGAAAAGTTGGTGAGCCCAGCAGTTAGGGCCTGACGCAAGAGGGCCCTCATCACCGAGGGGAGGAGATCCTCAGCACGCTCCTACTGCCACCACATGGCTGACTTCACCAAGGCAATGTGTGCCAGCCATGCAGGAGTGACCTATCAGCAGTGACCTCCCTCACAGAAGGGTGAGGAACACAGCCAGGAACAGACTCTCACCAGGGGGTCCACATAACCACGTAGATGAGAACCAGGCAGGAGTGTCCTCACACTAGTGGGGCCACATCATCGAAAGGTGAGGAACCCAGCAAAGGTGGCCACAAACCAGAGGACCCACATCACCAAGGGGTTGAGAGTGAGGTAGGTGTCTGGACGGGCATATTTAACACTCATTTCCCACCAGGAAGAGGAATTAACCAAAGGCTCAGCGTGCCCTGCCAGAAGCAGATTAGGGCCTGAAGCAGTCTTGCGGGTTTGCGGCCAGCTCACAAGAAAGCGAGTTGAAGAAAGGAGCTCAGGGGCCCTGTAATTCACAAACCTGCAGAGTTATAAATGACAGATAACGTCCAAAAATATATTGAAGTAAGGCTGCCAAGAGGACTTGAAAGCGGGGCAGAATTTCAGGAAACCGATTTCAGGAGGTAGACTGGATTTGCATTTAAAGCATAGGAAAAGAGGCAGAACATCGACAATGATGCACTTGGCAAAAAAAGGGCGTATGAGTTTGTTCCTGAATATATTCAGGAAAAAACACATACGCCCTTTTTGGCAAACCAAGCAAGCTTGCAATGGAAATCCGAACTACTATGAAGTGTCACTTCCCCCCGGTCTAAAGGGCCATCTGAAAAAAGTGTAAAATCCAGAAAGGCAAGACAGGCCATGGGGAAAAAGGAGCCTTGTTATGCTGATGGGCGGGATGTAAATTGCCAACAGCCACTCTGGAGAAGTGTATGGTGTTTCCTGAAACATCTGAAAAACAAAGCAACAGAGTCTAGGGCATTTCCACTTATGGTCCTATAGCTTAGGGAAATTAAAATCAAAAAGACACAGCCACCCCAAAATTTGGGACGGCTCTGTTTACAAGAACCTCGTTTACGGTCCAAGTTCAATATCACAGAGAGCAAAAACTGGATAAAGAAGTTGTGGTACTTATGTACAATGCAATATCACTCAGCAATGAAATCTGTGTCACCAGGCCTGTACCAGCATAATGAGTGGATTGAGGCACGGTGATTCTAAGTGAAATAAGTAACACAGAAAAAGAAACATCATAAGGTATCACTAATGCACGGAATGTAAACTTGGCTACACATGAACTGAATTACAAAACAGAACAGGGTCTCAAGTTTAGAAAACCAACTTATGCTTGCTTAAGGGGAAAGGTGAGTTGGGGTGCTGCATAAAACCAGAGTTTGAAATTAGCACAGATACCGTTCCATAAGCCAAATATGTAATAGACAAGACCTACCCCTTGTTCATCGAAATGGACTCAACAATGAGGTATCACCTCACACCTGTTAGAATGGGCATCATCTGAAAATCTACAAACAACAAATGCTGGAAAGGGTGTGGAGAAAAGGAAGCCTCTTCCACTATTGTTGGGAATATAAATTGATACAGTCACTATGGAGAACAATATGGAGTTTCTTAAGAAACTAATAATAGAATTACCATATGATACAGCAATCCCAGTACTGGACATATACCCAGACAAAACCATAAATCAAAAAGAGACATTCACCGTAATGTTCATTGCATCACTATTTACAATATCGAGGTAATGGAAGCAACCTAAATGCCCACAGACAGACCAATGCATAAAGATGTGGTACATATATAAAATGGAATATTACTAAGCCATGAAAGGAATGAAATTGGGTCATTTGTAGAGACGTCGATGGATCTAGAGACTGTCATACAGAGTGAAGTAAGTCAGAAAGAGAAAAACAAATCTTGTATATTCATGCATATATGTGGAACCTAGAAAAACTGTACAGATTAACCGTTTTGCAAGGCATAAATAGAGCAACAGATGTAGACAACAATCGTATGGACAACAAGGGGGGAAAGCTCTTGGGGGTGGTGGTGGTGGGAGGAGTTGAGAGATTGGGATTGGCATGTAAACATTTATATGTATAAAATAGATAACCAATAAGAACCTGCTGTATAAAAATATAAAATAAAATTCAAAATTAAAAAGAAATAAAATTTAAAAAATAAAACAGAAAAAACAATTATTCCCTTCACATACATGTATTTATATGAATAAATTATTTCCATGCTTATATCTGTAAATACAAAAAAGAGGAATAAAATCTACCTTGAACCAAAAACAAAAAAGAGAAAAAAAAAACAGAACCCACCAGTTACTCAGAGGAAAACCGTATCAGGGCACTTGCTCCAGTTGTAAACAATTCTGAAGTTGGTCAGTGGTGGGGAATCGTCTCCCATTCAGCCAGCAGCCCCCACACAACAAGCGTCCTCATTGCAAAGCTGGGGCACTGTGCCGAGGCATCTGTGAGTAAACGTGAGCTGAGCCCCAGGCCAGTTGCTGCTGAACTGTTCCCACCCTTCCCAGGTAAAACACCTGAATATATACAAGGACTTGAAAGCCTAGAGGAAGGGCCATGGAGCCACACGAGTGACAGCATGCCAGCTGACTTGGTGCCTGCAGGCCAGCCAGGATGGTCCTGGCCCTGGGTGCTCTTCTGGAAGATTTCCATTTCCCTGCCTGAGATACCCGTCCTGTCCCTGCCCCCACTGCTTTTTTCCTTCCTCACCTCTGCCCAGGGAGCAATTCCAGCAGCAGGTATGGGTGACACATCCTCTTCTTTAGCAGGTGGCAGCCTGGCAACTGCTGCAGAAAGTCCAGCAGAGCCCCACTCACACTGGGCCACCCACAAAGCCGTGGCCTCTCACTCCCTCCCACCAGCCCAGCCCCGAGACTGCTGACAGGGCAGAGAAAATGGCGTCAGACACAGCTGCAGGGGCTCTTGCTGCCTGGAGTGGTATTTATATTGATCTCAACCCAGGCACACCTGGGGAGGGCTGGCCGGCACCGTAAGGCTGCCCAGGTCAGCCAATCGTCACCCCTCAGGGGCTCACAGTTGCAGAAAATGGAACTTGCTGAACCGGCCAGGTCCAAGGAACAGGTGTGGGCTCCTGAGAGTCAGGATAGACAAGGGGCTGCAGCTTTGGCTTGTTTTCTAATCATTTTATCTGGCCCATGAGTGGGAGACAACTTCAAGAAAACCCTCTCCTAATGAGAGGAACCCAGGAGTCAGGGAGAGGAGGGGTGGGTGGTGGTTGGAGACAGAGGCCTGGTGCCCCGGGTGCAGTGGAAGTCTCTGGAAGACCAGGTGGAGGGAGGCCACACAGAGTGATGCCCAGGGTCACAGACCTGTCGGAGCTGCTGTTTGTTAGTTCAAGTCCTGCTCTGAGGTGCTCTGTGTCAGCTCTGAGCGACAGGTGAGCTGGGGGTGCTCTTCAATGAGGGCTATGTGCACGGTTCCTGTGTGCCCAGCCCTGCCACGGTACCTGCAAGGGTAGCTCTGTATCCTGGGAGGGGCCTGACCACGAGAGCCCCGTGGGCTGGGTTGGGGGTGGGGTACCTGCCCAGGAGAGCTCCATATCCTGGGATTGGCCTGACCACGAGAGCTCCATGGGCTGCTGGGGACCTGGTAAAGGATGTCAGGACAGTCAGTGAAGCCACCGAGGATATACCTCCAGTTGCTCCTAATTCCTACACCCTGCTGGTCATTCTACCAACCACCAGGACATGGTATTCTGTATTAGTCTTCAATGATGCCTTCTTTTGTATTCCATTAGTCCCAGAGTCACAAGAAATTTTGGCTTGTGAGTGGCAGGACTCAACATACAACTAAAACAATACTTCCGGGCCGTCTTGCCCCAAGGGTTCAAAAATCCCCACACCATCTTTGGGGAAAGCTTAGCTAAAGACCGAAAAGTTCTACCTCTGGAAAAGGAAACCCTCCTTCAATATGCAGACGACATTCTGATCGCCAGCCCTACTAAGGAGGCCTCTGAACTACCAAGCCAATAAAGGATAGAAGTTGTCCAAGAAAAAGCTCAAATATCACAGACTGCGGTGACCTGCCTGGGCTTCATTCTCACACAAGGTCGGAGAAGCCCATCCCAGGAAAGGGAAGAAACCATTTGCAGCCTTACCCCTTTCTAAAACGAGAAGACAGCTTAGGGGTTCCTGGGGAGGCCAGGGTTTGCTGCTTCTGGATCCCTAACTACAGTCTACTAGCTGGGCCTCTATATGAAACACTGAAAGGAAAAGATGATGATCCTTTTGAACAGAATCCAGAAGTGGCCTTTCAAGAATGGAAAGAGCAGTCAATTCAGACCCTTGCCCTGGAACTCCCTAATTGAGCTAAACCCTTTGACCTTTCCATTCCCGGTGAAAGGTGAATCGCCATTGGAGAATTAGTGCAAAAACTGGGACCACTTGAAATGGAACAACGCAAGAATGCCATCCAGGTAGGATAAACTACAGTCACCAAGGGGCTTGGCCCACTGCCACATCTGGCCAAGATACTGGTGGTATCTAAAAACCTGGAAATCAGCAGCCCAAAAGGCCACCTCCCTCCTAAGGGAAAAGGACCCCACGTGGTGATCCTAATCACCAACCATGCCCTGAAGTTGCAGGGTTCGCTCCGTGGGCACACCGACCTCGAGTGAGGAGGCCCTCCAACTCCAACATCCAGAGAGATAACCGGGGGCAGCAGGGCACCATGACGACTCGTGTGAACATCACTTGACCTGGAGTTTCTCTCATAAAACAACAATAGTGTGTCCCGAAGGAGTAGACTACTGCTTGCAGGACTTACTGCACCCGGAGGGGAGCTAATAATCTTGGCGGGGGAACCGTATATCACACTGTCACCATAGAAAAGCCTACAGACACCGTGATGATGGTGGCCAATAAGACCGGCTGGACTCCTGTTTACTTCAAAAGGCTGTTGACTCAGTGGCCATCATGGTCCTTGATCACCACTGACCCTGGACTGTCTGGGAGTTGAGCGGGCAGGGCTCTGACACCTGGTGCTGTTTTTACGTTAATTCAGGGACCTAATTGAAGAAAGAGCAGACTACTGGACAGAGCATCTAGGCTGGCAGAAACGGTCAGCCTAAGGTGGCCGAACAAATGTGGGGCGGGGTGAAACCGGCCCCCACAGCGTCTCTGCACATCTCTTTCCTGGACCCTTAAAGGTCATTAGAATCTATAACACTTCCAATGCTGGTGCTCAGGCGGACGAGCAGGGAGGCAGGGGTCCTGGGGCCAATCAACGTCACCTGGAGGCTGCTGGGGAGAAGTTCTGACCCTCGTCCCCTGGTATGAGGGCTCCCAACTCAGCACTCAGCAGTTACAGAAGAAGGGTCTGCACCCTCAGCACTCCAAGAATGAGGAATGGGACAAAAGGCAGAGGAGGGGTTTGTCCCCAGCAAAGCCCATTAAAAATCCCTGGGAGATAAAAATAGAATCTGGGCAATAAAGTCAAGTCTGACCTTTTTTATCCTTTGTGCTTTGTCTAATTTCACGTGCTCCTAGGGTCCCGCATACAGAGGTTCCACACCCGGCACTTCAGACCAGATTTCCTAGTGCAGAATGGCTGGGTCGACACCTCAGCTCCTGGGGCCCAGTGCAGACTCCGAGATATAGAGCCTGAGCTGCAGCCAACCCGGCCCTCGAGAGCTCCGCCCCCTCCCTCCCACTGACTCTGACAGGATCTCTACACAGCAGCCCAGCCCACAGCCCACGGGGTAGTGCATGCTCTCACCTCTCCATTCTCTGATCAAAATATAAAGTTTCCTTTGCTTGTGAACCAAACTCAGTCTCGATCTGTTGGCCCCAATGACACTGGGCAGGGGGACACTTGTTGGGGTCCACTCTGGAGGATCAGTAACAGAAATTGAGACTACTGTAACTTCAATGAACAGATGTGTGAGCCAAACTGTAGTTAACATAGAACAGTTTATAAGGCTCGGGTAAAATAAGATGTTTCTAACACTTCCATTTGATATTTCCATCACTTTATTATAAGCAAGTTCAGTGAAAAGGTTTGTCTTATTTGTCAGGTCAATATTAGAGAAATGAAGTGATTTCTTTCCAAGGATGTACATCTAATAATCTTGGTTAAAGCTTCAATCTTGTTTTAAATGCTTTTCCATTGAAAATGATACCTCTCTTTCAGCTCCCCCATTTCTGAGAAGTATAAAATCTTATAATTTATTATTACCAAAGGGGAAAGGTGGGAGGAGGGATAAATTAACAGTTTGGAATTAAAACATACACACTGCTATGTATAAAATAGATCATCAACAAGGAACTACTGTATAGCACAGGGAACTACACTCAATATTTTGCAATAACCTATAAGGGGAAATAATCGGAAAAAGAATAGATATTTTTATTGACATCATCTATCAATGACAGTTAAAGTGTAACCTAAGGGAAGCCGGTGGTGAGTGCTTCTGACCCTGAAGACTTCAATCATCTAAAGTTTGGACTCTGCCTACTTCCCAAGGCCCTTAATGAACATATGTGTAGCCGTAGCTTAAAAATTTCCCCAGTTTGGGTTTCGGGGAGACACTGATTTTGAAAAAGCCCTGGTGTTCTCCTTACATGAATGGGACCCTTCCTACTGCTAAAACATGTCTGTCACACCCAGAGGATGGTATACCGTCTGATCGGGAAGAATTTGGAAAAGGCATCTCATCTCCTCATCTCCTGGTGCTCGGGTTCACCCCTCCAGCGTCTTTACTAACAGTCTCCCCACTTGGAGATGTCAGCACTGTCAACATCCTGTTGCGTACAGTTTGGAATTTGCCCAGAGGATGAAGCGGAAGGATGAGGAACAATGAGAGACAAGTCCTAGGTGTTCAGACAGGCACATGTCACTCTAATTTCCAATCAGGAAGACGAATTGACCAAAGGCTAGGGTTGCCCATGGAAACAGTATAGGGCTTGAGGAAATCCCACTGCTTTGTGGCCAGTTCCCATAAACACAAGTTGAACAATGGAACTCAGGGGCAGTAAAATTCACGAAACTGCAGAGTTGAAAATATCTATCACTGAAAAATGTCTTGAGGAAAGTCAAAGAAAAGGATTGGTAAGCAAGGGAGAATGGCAGGAAAGGGATTTGAGGAGGTAGAAAGGACTCGCCATTAAGCACAAGAAAAGGGGCTGAACATTGCCAACATTGCAGTTGGCCAAAAAGGCTGTATGCGTTTTTTTCTGTATATATTCAAGAAAAGGGCATACACTTTTTTAGCCAACCAAACAGGTGGGCACTGGAAATCAATACTACAAAAGATATCACTTCGCATCAGTCAGAAAAGCCATCCTCATAAAGTGTAAACACCAGAAATGCAGGACAGGGCAAGGAGAAGAGGGAGCCCTGTGAGGCTTATAGTGGAAATGTATATTGCCAACGGCCATTCTGGAGAAGTGTATTGTGTTTACTAAAGCATCTAAAAAATGAGCTACAGAGCATAGGGCACTTGCACTCATGGGCGTATATCTTGGGAAAAACAAAAATCGAGAGGACACAGGCACCCCAATGTTTACTGCCTCTCTGTTTAAAAGATCCTCGACTAGGATATAACTTAAATGTCTCTGGAGGGAAAAAATGGATAGAGATGTGGTACTTATGTAGAGTGGAATATTACTCAGCCTGGAAATCAATGAAATATGGCCAGTTGTAACAACTCCGGAGGAGTTACGTATGATCATTCTAAGTGACATAATTCAAAAAGAAAAAGACACATATCATAAGATATCACTTAAAGGTGGAATCCAAAATGGCTACACATGAAATAAATTACAAAACAAAAACATAGTCAAATATGTAGAAAACACGCGTAAGGCTGCTAAACGGGAAAGGTGGGGAGGGGTGAGGCATCATCCAGGAGGTTGAAATTAGCAAAGATACCATTCCAAATACCAAACTGATAATCAACAAGGCCTACACGGTAGCTAAAAGAACTGCACTCAGCACACTCAAGTCACCGGAAAAGAATATCTATGACTGGTAAGAATCTGAAAAAGAATTTATTGATGTCTCTCTGTACGTGAATCAAGTGGATGTACAGCAGCAAGAAACAGAGCTTTGAAAATCAGTTGTAACCAATATAGTAATAAATTGAAAAAAATAAATGACAGAGAGACAGAGAAAACCTCTTACAACTTTTCCTCAGGGACGGTGATGCAACATGGATTGAACACATCTAGACCCACAGCAGGATGAGACATAAGGCTGGAAACTGTTCGCGCTAAGAGAAATGTGAGGTTGGGTGAGGAAATGCACACCCTTTAAAGTAATACTACCTGGTACCCATTCAATGGGTCCCAAATCTGCAGGTTCAAGGAATCTTCCTACAGCTAAAACATGCATGGAAAACATGCATGGAAAACACCATGTGATCGGGAGATGTGTCTAAAATGCACCTCATTTATCCTCTCCTGGTGCTCCTGTTCATCATTCCAGCCACGTTACTTAGAATCTCCCCACTTAGAGAATCAGCACATTTAAACGTCTGTTTCACACATTTTGCAAATTGTGAGGAGGATGAACGGGAAGGGGGGAACCAATGAGAGAATAGTTGTAGGGGTTTGGACGGGCACATGTCACTCTAATTTCCCATTAAGAGTAAGAATTAAAAAAAGGCTCAGCCCGCCTCGCCGGAGCCAAAATAGGGCCTGAAGCAATCCTGCGGCTTTGAGGCCAGCTCACAAAAGAGCAACTTAAAAAATGGAGCTCAGGGTCACTGCAATTCACAAACCTGCAGAGTTATAAATGAAAACTAACGTCCAAAAATATGTTGAGGTAAGGCAAAGAAGAGGATCTGAATGCAAGACAGAATTGCAAGAAACAGATTTCAAGAGATAGATTGGACTCGTCCTTAAAGTACATGAAAAGCGGCAGAATTTCGACAATGATGTAGTTGGCCCAAAAGGGAGTATGCCTTTTTTCCTGAATATATCCAGGAAAAAACGCATACGCACTTTATGGGCAACCAAGCAAGCAAGCAATGCAAATGTGCACAACAAAGAAGTCTCATTTCCCACCGGTCAAAAGGGCCATCCGAAAAAATTGTAAAAACCAGAAATGCAGGACAGGCCATGGAGAACAGGGAGCCTTTATACGCTGATGGACAGTGTGTGAACTGCCGAGAGCCACTCTGGAGAAGTGTATGGTGGTTCCTAAATCATCTAAAAAACAGAGCTACAGAGCATAGGGCACTTCCAATCATGGAAGTATATCTAGGGAAGTCTAAAAATCAACAAGACACAAGCACACCACAGTTTAGGGCTACTCTGTTTACAAGAACCTCAACTTCAGTACACCTTAAATATCCCAGGAAAGAGAACAATGGATAAAGAAAATGTGGTACTTATGTACAATGGAATATCTCTTCACCATGAAATCAATGTAATAAGGCTAGTAGAAGGATAAAGAGTGGATTTAGGTCCGATAATACTACTTGAAATAAGTCAAACAGAAAAAGAAACATATCATAAGATATCACTTATAGAGGGAGGATAAATATGGCTGCACAAAAAATGAATTACAAAACAGAACAGTGTCTCACATTTAGAAAACACACTTATGTCAGCTTAAGGGGAAAGGAGAGGTGGGGTGATGCATAAAACCAGAGTTTGAAATTAGCACAGATACCGTTCAATAAACCAAATAGGTATTAGACAAGATCTACACCTTGCTCAATGAACTGGCCTCAACACACCCTATACACCGCAGAGAAATATATCTGAGTAATAAGAATCTTAAAACCCATGTATTGATATATCTCCATAAGGGAATCAAGTGTGTGCAGAGCGGCACAAACACAGCAGTGAAAATGAGCTAAACCCCATTATAGAAATAAATTTTAAAACCAAAACGCAGAAACAATGAAAGAGAGAAAAATTCTTACAAAATTCGCTCAGGGGCTGTGATGCAACCTGTAATGACCACATATAAACCCACAGCTGGATAAGACATAAGGCTGGACACTTGGGGCTGAGAGCATTGGTGAGCTTTGGTGAGCAACTGCCGAAAGTTTAATGCAATACTTCATACTACTCATTCCAAGGGTCCCAACACTCCAGGTTGAAGGGAATCTTCCTACAGCTAAACCATGCATGGGGAATCCAGCAGATGGTATACCATATGATCGGGAAAGGTTTCTAAAACGCACCTCATTTTCCTCTCCTGGGGCTCCGGATCAACATTCCAGCCACTTTACTAACAACATCTCCACATGGAGAGTCAATGCCTTTAAGTTCCGGTATCGCACAGTCTGCAGTTAGTGCGGAGGATGAATGGGAATAGGGGGAACCAGTGAGAAAATAGCTGTAGCGGTTTCAATGGGCACATGTCACTCTAATTTCACATCAGGAAGAAGAATTAACCAAAGGCAGAGCAAGGCGCCCCAGAAGAAGGATAGGGCCTGAAGAAATCCTGTGGATATGAGGCAAGATCACAAAAATAAGAGCTGAAAAATGGAGCTAAGGGCCACTGCAATTCAAAAACCTGCAGAGTTATAAAGGCCAACTATTTTCCAAAAGTATATTGAGGTAAGGCTATGAAGAGGCACTGACAGCAAGGCAGAATTGCAGGAAACCGATTTCAAGAGGTAGACAGGAACTGCATTGAAAACATATGAAAAGATTCAGAACGTCGACAATGATGCACTTGGCCAAAAAGGGCGTATGCGTTTCTTCCTGAATATATTCAGGAAGAAACGCATACGCACTTTCTGGCCAACCAAGCAAGCTTGCAAAGGAAATCTGCACTACAATGAAGTCTCACTGCCCCCCGGTCAAAAGGGCCATCTGAAAAAAGTGTAAAATCCAGAAAGGCAGGACAGGCCATGGAGAACTGGGAGCCTTTTTGTGCTTATGGGCAGGATGTAAATTGCCAACAGCCACTCTGGAGAAGTGTATGGTGTTTCCTGAAACATCTAAAAAACAAAGCAACAGAGCCTAGGGCACTTCCACTTATGGTCCTATAGCTTAGTGAAATTAAAATCAAAAAGACACAGCCACCCCAAAGTTTGGAACGGCTCTGTTTACAAGAACCTCGTTTACGGTACAAGTTCAATATCGTAGAAAGCAAAAAATGGATAAAGAAGTTGTGGTACATACGTAGAATGCAATATCATTCAGCAATGAAATCTATGTCATCAGGCCCGTAGCAGCATAATGAGTGGATTCAGGTACGATGATTCTAAGTGAAATAAGTCACACAGAAAAAGAAACATCATAAGATATCCCCAATACACGGAATGTAAACTTGGCTACCAAGGAAATGAATTACAAAACAGAACAGGGTCTCAAATGTAGAACCAACTTATGCTTGCTAAAGGGGAAAGGTGAGTTGGTGTGCTGCATAAAACAAGAGATTGAAATGAGCACAGATACCGTTCAATAAGCCAAATATGTAATAGACTAGAGCTACTCCTTGCTCAACGAAGTGGACTCAACACCACATATTAAACGCCTAAGAATATACCTGACTAGTAAGAATCTTAAAACCTATGGATTTATATGTCTCCGAAAGAGAATCAAGCGTGTTTACAGCGGCATAAACGCAGCAGTGATAGGATTGGTGAGGTTCGGTGAGCAAATGCAGACCCTTTGAAGTCATATTGCATGGTACCCATTCCATGGTTCTCAACTCTCCAGGTTTAAAGGATTCTTCCTTCAGCTAAAACATGCATGTGGAACCCAGAGTATGATCCACCGTGTGATCGGGAAACGTGTTCAAATGTGTCTCAGTTTTCATCCCCTGGTAATCGGGTGCAACATTCCAGACGCTTTACTAACACTCTCCCCCACTTGGAGAGTCAGTGCCTTTCACCTCCTGTTTGGCCCAGTTTGCAATTTCTGCGGAAAATGAACAGGAATAGGGAGAACCAATGAGAGACTAGCTGGAGGGTTCTGGACGGGCAAAATTAACTCTCATTTCCCACCAAGAAGAGGAATTATCCAAAGGCTCAGCGAGCCATGCCGGAACCACACTAGGGCCTGAAGCAATCCTGCGGTGTTGCGGCCAGCTCACAAGAAAGCGAGTTGAAGAAAGGAGCTCAGGGGAACTGTAATTCACACACCTGCAGAGTTCTAAATGACAGCTATCGTCCAAAAATATATTGAAGTAAGGCTGCCAAGAGGACTTGAAAGCGGGGCAGAATTGCAGGAAACCGATTTCAGGAGGTAGACTGGAATTGCATGTAAAGCATAGGAAAAGAGGCAGAACGTCCACAATGATGCACTTGGCCAAAAAGGGCGTCTGCGTTTTTTCCTGAATATACTCAGGAAAAAACGCATACGCCCTTTTTGGCCAAGCAAGCAAGCTTGCAAAGGAAATCTGCACTACAATGAAGTCTCACTGCCCCCCGGTCAGAAGGGCCATCTGAAAAAAGTGTAAAACACAGAAAGGCAGGACAGGCCATGGAGAACTGGGAGCCTAGTTAGGCTGATGGGCGGGATGTAAATTGCCAACAGCCACTCTGCAGAAGTGTATGGTGTTTCCTGAAACATCTAAAAAACAAAGCAACAGAGCCTAGGGTACTTCCACTTATGGTCCTATAGCTTAGGGAAATTAAAATCAAAAAGACACAGCCACCCCAAAGTTTGGGATGGCTCTGTTTACAAGAACATCGTTTACGGTACAAGTTCAATATCGCAGAAAGCGAAAAATGGATAAAGAAGTTGTGGTACTTACGTACAATGCAATATCACTCAGCAATGAAATCTATGTCATCAGGCCAGTAGCAGCATAATGAGTGGATTCAGGTACGATGATTCTAAGTGAAATAAGTCACACAGAAAAAGAAACATCATAAGATATCACTAATACACGGAATGTAAGCTTGGCTACACAGGAACTGAATTACAAAACAGAACAGGGTCTCATATGTAGAAAACCAACTTATGCTTGCTTAAGGGGAAAGGTGAGTTGGGGTGCTGCATAAAACCAGAGATTGAAATTAGCACAGATACCTTTCCATAAGCCAAATATGTAATAGACAAGAGCTACTGCTTGCTCAACGAAGTGGACTCAACACCCCATATTAAACGCCTAAGAATATACCTGACTAGTAAGAATCTTAAAACCTATGGATTTATATGTCTCCGAAAGAGAATCCAGCGTGTGTACAGCGGCATAAACGCAGCAGTGATAGGATTGGTGAGGTTCGGTGAGCAAATGCAGACCCTTTGAAGTCATATTGCATGGTACCCATTCCATGGTTCTCAACTCTCCAGGTTTAAGGGATTCTTCCTTCAGCTAAAACATGCATGTGGAACCCAGAGTATGATCCACCGTGTGATTGGGAAACGTGTTCAAATGTGTCTCAGTTTTCGTCCCCTGGTACTCGGGTGCAACATTCCAGACGCTTTACTAACACTCTCCCCACTTGGAGAGTCAGTGCCTTTAACCTCCTGTTTGGCCCAGTTTGCAATTTCTGTGGAAAATGAACAGGAATAGGGAGAACCAATGAGAGACTAGCTGGAGGTGTCTGGACGGGCAAATTTAACTCTCATTTCCCACCAGGAAGAGGAATTAACCAAAGGCTCAGCGAGCCATGCCGGAACCACAATAGGGCCTGAAGCAATCCTGCGGTGTTGCGGCCAGCTCACAAGAAAGCCAGTTGAAAAAAGGAGCTCAGGGGCACTGTAATTCACAAACCTTCAGAGTTCTAAATGACAGCTATCGTCCAAAAATATATTGAAGTAAGGCTGCCAAGAGGACTTGAAAGCAGGGCAGAATTGCAGTAAACCGATTTCAGGAGGTAGACTGGAATTGCATGTAAAGCATAGGAAAAGAGGCAGAACGTCCACAATGATGCACTTGGCCAAAAAGGGCGTATGCGTTTTTTTCTGAATATATTCAGGAAAAAACGCATACGCCCTTTTTGGCCAACCAAGCAAGCTTGCAAAGGAAATCTGCACTACAATGAAGTCTCACTGCCCCCCGGTCAAAAGGGCCATCTGAAAAAAGTGTAAAATCCAGAAAGGCAGGACAGGCCATGGAGAACTGGGAGCCTTGTTATGCTGATGGGCGTGATGTAAATTGCCAACAGCCACTCTGGAGAAGTGTATGGTATTTCCTGAAACATCTAAAAAACAAAGCAACAGAGCCTAGGGCACTTCCACTTATGGTCCTATAGCTTAGGGAAATTAAAATCAAAAAGACACAGCCACCCCAAAGTTTGGGACGGCTCTGTTTACAAGAACCTCGTTTACGGTACAAGTTCAATATCGCAGAAAGCGAAAAATGGATAAAGAAGTTGTGGTACTTACGTACAATGCAATATCACTCAGCAATGAAATCTCTGTCATCAGGCCCATAGCAGCATAATGAGTGGATTCAGGTACGATGATTCTAAGTGAAATAAGTCACACAGAAAAAGAAACATCATAAGATATCACTAATACACGGAATGTAAACTTGGCTACACAGGAACTGAATTACAAAACAGAATAGGGTCTCAAATGTAGAAAACCAACTTATGCTTGCTTAAGGGGAAAGGTGAGTTGTGGTGCTGCATAAAACCAGAGATTGAAATTACCACAGATACCTTTCCATAAGCCAAATATGTAATAGACAAGAGCTACTGCTTGCTCAACGAAGTGGACTCAACACCCCATATTAAACGCCTAAGAATATACCTGACTAGTAAGAATCTTAAAACCTATGGATTTATATGTCTTCGAAAGAGAATCAAGCGTGTGTACAGTGGCATAAACGCAGCAGTGATAGGATTGGTGAGGTTCGGTGAGCAAATGCAGACCCTTTGAAGTCATATTGCATGGTACCCATTCCATGGTTCTCAACTCTCCAGGTTTAAGGGATTCTTCCTTCAGCTAAAACATGCATGTGGAACCCAGAGGATGATCCACCGTGTGATCGGGAAACGTGTTCAAATGTGTCTCAGTTTTCGTCCCCTGGTACTCGGGTGCAACATTCCAGACGCTTTACTAACACTCTCCCCACTTGGAGAGTCAGTGCCTTTAACCTCCTGTTTGGCCCAGTTTGCAATTTCTGCGGAAAATGAACAGGAATAGGGAGAACCAATGAGAGACTAGCTGGAGGTGTCTGGACGGGCAAATTTTACTCTCATTTCCCACCAGGAAATGGAATTAACCAAAGCCTCACGAGCCGTGCCGGAACCACACTAGGGCCTGAAGCAATCCTGCGGTGTTGCGGCCAGCTCACAAGAAAGCGAGTTGAAGAAAGGAGCTCAGGGGCACTGTAATTCACAAACTTTCAGAGTTCTAAATGACAGCTATCGTCCAAAAATATATTGAAGTAAGGCTGCCAAGAGGACTTGAAAGCGGGGCAGAATTGCAGGAAACCGTTTTCAGGAGGTAGACTGGAATTGCATGTAAAGCATAAGAAAAGAGGCAGACCGTCCACAATGATGCACTTGGCCAAAAAGGGCGTATGCGTTTTTTCCTGAATATATTCAGGAAAAAACGCATACGCCCTTTTTGGCCAACCAAGCAAGCTTGCAAAGGAAATCTGCACTACAATGAAGTCTCACTGCCCCCCGGTCAAAAGGGCCATCTGAAAAAAGTGTAAAATCCAGAAAGGCAGGACAGGCCATGGAGAACTGGGAGCCTTGTTATGCTGATGGGCGGGATGTAAATGGCCAACAGCCACTCTGGAGAAGTGTATGGTGTTTCCTGAAACATCTGAAAAACAAAGCAACAGAGCCTAGGGCACTTCCATTTTTGGTCCTATAGATTAGGGAAATTAAAATCAAAAAGACACAGCCACCCCAAAGTTTGGGACAGCTCTGTTTACAAGAACCTCATTTACGATACAAGTTCAATATCGCAGAAAGCGAAAAATGGATAAAGAAGTTGTGGTACTTACGTACAATGCAATATCACTCAGCAATGAAATCTATGTCATCAGGCCAGTAGCAGCATAATGAGTGGATTCAGGTACGATGATTCTAAGTGAAATAAGTCACACAGAAAAAGAAACATCATAAGATATCACTAATACACGGAATGTAAACTTGGCTACACAGGAACTGAATTACAAAACAGAATAGGGTCTCAAATGTAGAAAACCAACTTATGCTTGCTTAAGGGGAAAGGTGAGTTGGGGTGCTGCATAAAACCAGAGATTGAAATTAGCACAGATACCTTTCCATAAGCCAAATATGTAATAGCCAAGAGCTACTGCTTGCTCAACGAAGTGGACTCAACACCCCATATTAAACGCCTAAAAATATACCTGACTAGTAAGAATCTTAAAACCTATGGATTTATATGTCTCCAAAAGAGAATCAAGCATGTGTACAGTGGCATAAACGCAGCAGTGATAGGATTGGTGAGGTTCGGTGAGCAAATGCAGACCCTTTGAAGTCATATTGCATGGTACCCATTCCATGGTTCTCAACTCTCCAGGTTTAAGGGATTCTTCCTTCAGCTAAAACATGCATGTGGAACCCAGAGTATGATCCACCGTGTGATCGGGAAACGTGTTCAAATGTGTCTCAGTTTTCGTCCCCTGGTACTCGGGTGCAACATTCCAGACGCTTTACTAACACTCTCCCCACTTGGAGAGTCAGTGCCTTTAACCTCCTGTTTGGCCCAGTTTGCAAATTCTGCGGAAAATGAACAGGAATAGGGAGAACCAATGAGAGACTAGCTGGAGGAGTCTGGACGGGCAAATTTAACTCTCATTTCCCACCAGGAAGAGGAATTAACCAAAGGCTCAGCGAGCCATGCCGGAACCACACTAGGGCTTGAAGCAATCCTGCGGTGTTGCGGCCAGCTCACAAGAAAGCGAGTTGAAGAAAGGAGCTCAGGGGCCCTGTAATTCACACACCTGCAGAGTTCTAAATGACAGCTATCGTCCAAAAATATATTGAAGTAAGGCTGCCAAGAGGACTTGAAAGCGGGGCAGAATTGCAGGAAACCGATTTCAGGAGGTAGACTGGAATTGCATGTAAAGCATAGGAAAAGAGGCAGAACGTCCACAATGATGCACTTGGCCAAAAAGGGCGTATGCGTTTTTTCCTGAATATATTCAGGAAAAAACGCATACGCCCTTTTTGGCCAACCAAGCAAGCTTGCAAAGGAAATCTGCACTACAATGAAGTCTCACTGCCCCCCGGTCAAAAGGGCCATCTGAAAAAAGTGTAAAATCCAGAAAGGCAGGACAGGCCATGGAGAACTGGGAGCCTTGTTATGCTGATGGGCGTGATGTAAATTGCCAACAGCCACTCTGGAGAAGTGTATGGTATTTCCTGAAACATCTAAAAAACAAAGCAACAGAGCCTAGGGCACTTCCACTTATGGTCCTATAGCTTAGGGAAATTAAAATCAAAAAGACACAGCCACCCCAAAGTTTGGGACGGCTCTGTTTACAGGAACCTCGTTTACGGTACAAGTTCAATATCGCAGAAAGCGAAAAATGGATAAAGAAGTTGTGGTACTTACGTACAATGCAATATCACTCAGCAATGAAATCTCTGTCATCAGGCCCATAGCAGCATAATGAGTGGATTCAGGTACGATGATTCTAAGTGAAATAAGTCACACAGAAAAAGAAACATCATAAGATATCACTAATACACGGAATGTAAACTTGGCTACACAGGAACTGAATTACAAAACAGAATAGGGTCTCAAATGTAGAAAACCAACTTATGCTTGCTTAAGGGGAAAGGTGAGTTGTGGTGCTGCATAAAACCAGAGATTGAAATTACCACAGATACCTTTCCATAAGCCAAATATGTAATAGACAAGAGCTACTGCTTGCTCAACGAAGTGGACTCAACACCCCATATTAAACGCCTAAGAATATACCTGACTAGTAAGAATCTTAAAACCTATGGATTTATATGTCTTCGAAAGAGAATCAAGCGTGTGTACAGTGGCATAAACGCAGCAGTGATAGGATTGGTGAGGTTCGGTGAGCAAATGCAGACCCTTTGAAGTCATATTGCATGGTACCCATTCCATGGTTCTCAACTCTCCAGGTTTAAGGGATTCTTCCTTCAGCTAAAACATGCATGTGGAACCCAGAGGATGATCCACCGTGTGATCGGGAAACGTGTTCAAATGTGTCTCAGTTTTCGTCCCCTGGTACTCGGGTGCAACATTCCAGACGCTTTACTAACACTCTCCCCACTTGGAGAGTCAGTGCCTTTAACCTCCTGTTTGGCCCAGTTTGCAATTTCTGCAGAAAATGAACAGGAATAGGGAGAACTAATGAGAGACTAGCTGGAGGTGTCTGGACGGGCAAATTTAACTCTCATTTCCCAACAGGAAGAGGAATTAACCAAAGGCTCAGCGAGCCATGCCGGAACCACACTAGGGCCTGAAGCAATCCTGCGGTGTTGCGGCCAGCTCACAAGAAAGCGAGTTGAAGAAAGGAGCTCAGGGGCCCTGTAATTCACACACCTGCAGAGTTCTAAATGACAGCTATCGTCCAAAAATATATTGAAGTAAGGCTGCCAAGAGGACTTGAAAGCGGGGCAGAATTGCAGGAAACCGATTTCAGGAGGTAGACTGGAATTGCATGTAAAGCATAGGAAAAGAGGCAGAACGTCCACAATGATGCACTTGGCCAAAAAGGGCGTATGCGTTTTTTCCTGAATATATTCAGGAAAAAACGCATACGCCCTTTTTGGCCAACCAAGCAAGCTTGCAAAGGAAATCTGCACTACAATGAAGTCTCACTGCCCCCCGGTCAAAAGGGCCATCTGAAAAATGTGTAAAATCCAGAAAGGCAGGACAGGCCATGGAGAACTGGGAGCCTTCTTATGCTGAAGGGCGGGATGTAAATTGCCAACAGCCACTCTGGAGAAGTGTATGGTGTTTCCTGAAACATCTAAAAAACAAAGCAACAGAGCCTAGGGCACTTCCACTTATGGTCCTATATATTAGGGAAATTAAAATCAAAAAGACACAGCCACCAGTAAGTTTGGGACGGCTCTGTTTACAGGAACCTCGTTTCCGGTACAAGTTCAATATCGCAGAAAGCGAAAAATGGATAAAGAAGTTGTGGTACTTACGTACAATGCAATAGCACTCAGCAATGAAATCTATGTCATCAGGCCAGTAGCAGCATAATGAGTGGATTCAGGTACGATGATTCTAAGTGAAATAAGTCACACAGAAAAAGAAACATCATAAGATATCACTAATACACGGAATGTAAACTTGGCTACACAGGAACTGAATTACAAAACAGAATAGGGTCTCAAATGTAGAAAACCAACTTATGCTTGCTTAAGGGGAAAGGTGAGTTGTGGTGCTGCATAAAACCAGAGATTGAAATTAGCACAGATACCTTTCCATAAGCCAAATATGTAATAGACAAGAGCTACTGCTTGCTCAACGAAGTGGACTCAACACCCCATATTAACCGCCTAAAAATATACCTGACTAGTAAGAATCTTAAAACCTATGGATTTATATGTCTCCAAAAGAGAATCAAGCATGTTTACAGTGGCATAAACGCAGCAGTGATAGGATTGGTGAGGTTCGGTGAGCAAATGCAGACCCTTTGAAGTCATATTGCATGGTACCCATTCCATGGTTCTCAACTCTCCAGGTTTAAGGGATTCTTCCTTCAGCTAAAACATGCATGTGGAACCCAGAGTATGATCCACCGTGTGATCGGGAAACGTGTTCAAATGTGTCTCAGTTTTCGTCCCCTGGTACTCGGGTGCAACATTCCAGATGCTTTACTAACACTCTCCCCACTTGGAGAGTCAGTGCCTTTAACCTCCTGTTTGGCCCAGTTTGCAAATTCTGCGGAAAATGAACAGGAATAGGGAGAACCAATGAGAGACTAGCTGGAGGAGTCTGGACGGGCAAATTTAACTCTCATTTCCCACCAGGAAGAGGAATTAACCAAAGGCTCAGCGAGCCATGCCGGAACCACACTAGGGCTTGAAGCAATCCTGCGGTGTTGCGGCCAGCTCACAAGAAAGCGAGTTGAAGAAAGGAGCTCAGGGGCCCTGTAATTCACACACCTGCAGAGTTCTAAATGACAGCTATCGTCCAAAAATATATTGAAGTAAGGCTGCCAAGAGGACTTGAAAGCGGGGCAGAATTGCAGGAAACCGATTTCAGGAGGTAGACTGGAATTGCATGTAAAGCATAGGAAAAGAGGCAGAACGTCCACAATGATGCACTTGGCCAAAAAGGGCGTATGCGTTTTTTCCTGAATATATTCAGGAAAAAACGCATACGCCCTTTTTGGCCAACCAAGCAAGCTTGCAAAGGAAATCTGCACTACAATGAAGTCTCACTGCCCCCCGGTCAAAAGGGCCATCTGAAAAAAGTGTAAAATCCAGAAAGGCAGGACAGGCCATGGAGAACTGGGAGCCTTGTTATGCTGATGGGCGTGATGTAAATTGCCAACAGCCACTCTGGAGAAGTGTATGGTGTTTCCTGAAACATCTAAAAAACAAAGCAACAGAGCCTAGGGCACTTCCACTTATGGTCCTATAGCTTAGGGAAATTAAAATCAAAAAGACACAGCCACCCCAAAGTTTGGGACGGCTCTGTTTACAAGAACCTCGTTTACGGTACAAGTTCAATATCGCAGAAAGCGAAAAATGGATAAAGAAGTTGTGGTACTTACGTACAATGCAATATCACTCAGCAATGAAATCTCTGTCATCAGGCCCATAGCAGCATAATGAGTGGATTCAGGTACGATGATTCTAAGTGAAATAAGTCACACAGAAAAAGAAACATCATAAGATATCACTAATACACGGAATGTAAACTTGGCTACACAGGAACTGAATTACAAAACAGAATAGGGTCTCAAATGTAGAAAACCAACTTATGCTTGCTTAAGGGGAAAGGTGAGTTGTGGTGCTGCATAAAACCAGAGATTGAAATTAGCACAGATACCTTTCCATAAGCCAAATATGTAATAGACAAGAGCTACTGCTTGCTCAACGAAGTGGACTCAACACCCCATATTAAACGCCTAAGAATATACCTGACTAGTAAGAATCTTAAAACCTATGGATTTATATGTCTTCGAAAGAGAATCAAGCGTGTGTACAGTGGCATAAACGCAGCAGTGATAGGATTGGTGAGGTTCGGTGAGCAAATGCAGACCCTTTGAAGTCATATTGCATGGTACCCATTCCATGGTTCTCAACTCTCCAGGTTTAAGGGATTCTTCCTTCAGCTAAAACATGCATGTGGAACCCAGAGGATGATCCACCGTGTGATCGGGAAACGTGTTCAAATGTGTCTCAGTTTTCGTCCCCTGGTACTCGGGTGCAACATTCCAGACGCTTTACTAACACTCTCCCCACTTGGAGAGTCAGTGCCTTTAACCTCCTGTTTGGCCCAGTTTGCAATTTCTGCGGAAAATGAACAGGAATAGGGAGAACTAATGAGAGACTAGCTGGAGGTGTCTGGACGGGCAAATTTAACTCTCATTTCCCAACAGGAAGAGGAATTAACCAAAGGCTCAGCGAGCCATGCCGGAACCACACTAGGGCCTGAAGCAATCCTGCGGTGTTGCGGCCAGCTCACAAGAAAGCGAGTTGAAGAAAGGAGCTCAGGGGCCCTGTAATTCACACACCTGCAGAGTTCTAAATGACAGCTATCGTCCAAAAATATATTGAAGTAAGGCTGCCAAGAGGACTTGAAAGCGGGGCAGAATTGCAGGAAACCGATTTCAGGAGGTAGACTGGAATTGCATGTAAAGCATAGGAAAAGAGGCAGAACGTCCACAATGATGCACTTGGCCAAAAAGGGCGTATGCGTTTTTTCCTGAATATATTCAGGAAAAAACGCATACGCCCTTTTTGGCCAACCAAGCAAGCTTGCAAAGGAAATCTGCACTACAATGAAGTCTCACTGCCCCCCGGTCAAAAGGGCCATCTGAAAAATGTGTAAAATCCAGAAAGGCAGGACAGGCCATGGAGAACTGGGAGCCTTCTTATGCTGAAGGGCGGGATGTAAATTGCCAACAGCCACTCTGGAGAAGTGTATGGTGTTTCCTGAAACATCTAAAAAACAAAGCAACAGAGCCTAGGGCACTTCCACTTATGGTCCTATATATTAGGGAAATTAAAATCAAAAAGACACAGCCACCAGTAAGTTTGGGACGGCTCTGTTTACAGGAACCTCGTTTCCGGTACAAGTTCAATATCGCAGAAAGCGAAAAATGGATAAAGAAGTTGTGGTACTTACGTACAATGCAATAGCACTCAGCAATGAAATCTATGTCATCAGGCCAGTAGCAGCATAATGAGTGGATTCAGGTACGATGATTCTAAGTGAAATAAGTCACACAGAAAAAGAAACATCATAAGATATCACTAATACACGGAATGTAAACTTGGCTACACAGGAACTGAATTACAAAACAGAATAGGGTCTCAAATGTAGAAAACCAACTTATGCTTGCTTAAGGGGAAAGGTGAGTTGGGGTGCTGCATAAAACCAGAGATGGAAATTAGCACAGATACCTTTCCATAAGCCAAATATGTAATAGACAAGAGTTACTGCTTGCTCAACGAAGTGGACTCAACACCCCATATTAAACGCCTAAGAATATACTTGACTAGTAAGAATCTTAAAACCTATGGATTTATATGTCTCCGAAGGAGAATCAAGCGTGTGTACAGCGGCATAAACGCAGCAGTGATAGGATTGGTGAGGTTCGGTGAGCAAATGCAGACCCTTTGAAGTCATATTGCATGGTACCCATTCCATGGTTCTCAACTCTCCAGGTTTAAGGGATTCTTCCTTCAGCTAAAACATGCATGTGGAACCCAGAGTATGATCCACCGTGTGATCGGGAAACGTGTTCAAATGTGTCTCAGTTTTCGCCCCCTGGTACTCGGGTGCAACATTCCAGACGCTTTACTAACACACTCCCCAGTTGGAGAGTCAGTGCCTTTAACCTCCTGTTTGGCCCAGTTTGCAATTTCTGCGGAAAATGAACAGGAATAGGGAGAACCAATGAGAGACTAGCTGGAGGTGTCTGGACGGGCAAATTTAACTCTCATTTCCCACCAAGAAGAGGAATTAACCAAAGGCTCAGCGAGCCATGCCGGAACCACACTAGAGCCTGAAGCAATCCTGCGGTGTTGCGGCCAGCTCACAAGAAAGCGAGTTGAAGAAAGGAGCTCAGGGGCCCTGTAATTCACACACCTGCAGAGTTGTAAATGACAGCTATCGTCCAAAAATATATTGAAGTAAGGCTGCCAAGAGGACTTGAAAGCGGGGCAGAATTGCAGGAAACCGATTTCAGGAGGTAGACTGGAATTGCATGTAAAGCATAGGAAAAGAGGCAGAACGTCCACAATGATGCACTTGGCCAAAAAGGGCGTATGCGTTTTTTCCTGAATATATTCAGGAAAAAACGCATACGCCCTTTTTGGCCAACCAAGCAAGCTTGCAAAGGAAATCTGCACTACAATGAAGTCTCACTGCCCCCCGGTCAAAAGGGCCATCTGAAAAAAGTGTAAAATCCAGAAAGGCAGGACAGGCCATGGAGAACTGGGAGCCTTGTTATGCTGATGGGCGGGATGTAAATTGCCAACAGCCACTCTGGAGAAGTGTATGGTGTTTCCTTAAACATCTAAAAAACAAAGCAACAGAGCCTAGGGCACTTCCACTTATGGTCCTATATATTAGGGAAATTAAAATCAAAAAGACACAGCCACCAGTAAGTTTGGGACGGCTCTGTTTACAGGAACCTCGTTTCCGGTACAAGTTCAATATCGCAGAAAGCGAAAAATGGATAAAGAAGTTGTGGTACTTACGTACAATGCAATATCACTCAGCAATGAAATCTATGTCATCAGGCCAGTAGCAGCATAATGAGTGGATTCAGGTACGATGATTCTAAGTGAAATAAGTCACACAGAAAAAGAAACATCATAAGATATCACTAATACACGGAATGTAAACTTGGCTACACAGGAACTGAATTACAAAACAGAATAGGGTCTCAAATGTAGAAAACCAACTTATGCTTGCTTAAGGGGAAAGGTGAGTTGGGGTGCTGCATAAAACCAGAGATTGAAATTAGCACAGATACCTTTCCATAAGCCAAATATGTAATAGACAAGAGCTACTGCTTGCTCAACGAAGTGGACTCAACACCCCATATTAACCGCCTAAAAATATACCTGACTAGTAAGAATCTTAAAACCTATGGATTTATATGTCTCCAAAAGAGAATCAAGCATGTTTACAGTGGCATAAACGCAGCAGTGATAGGATTGGTGAGGTTCGGTGAGCAAATGCAGACCCTTTGAAGTCATATTGCATGGTACCCATTCCATGGTTCTCAACTCTCCAGGTTTAAGGGATTCTTCCTTCAGCTAAAACATGCATGTGGAACCCAGAGTATGATCCACCGTGTGATCGGGAAACGTGTTCAAATGTGTCTCAGTTTTCGTCCCCTGGTACTCGGGTGCAACATTCCAGACGCTTTACTAACACTCTCCCCACTTGGAGAGTCAGTGCCTTTAACCTCCTGTTTGGCCCAGTTTGCAAATTCTGCGGAAAATGAACAGGAATAGGGAGAACCAATGAGAGACTAGCTGGAGGAGTCTGGACGGGCAAATTTAACTCTCATTTCCCACCAGGAAGAGGAATTAACCAAAGGCTCAGCGAGCCATGCCGGAACCACACTAGGGCCTGAAGCAATCCTGCGGTGTTGCGGCCAGCTCACAAGAAAGCGAGTTGAAGAAAGGAGCTCAGGGGCCCTGTAATTCACACACCTGCAGAGTTCTAAATGACAGCTATCGTCCAAAAATATATTGAAGTAAGGCTGCCAAGAGGACTTGAAAGCGGGGCAGAATTGCAGGAAACCGATTTCAGGAGGTAGACTGGAATTGCATGTAAAGCATAGGAAAAGAGGCAGAACGTCCACAATGATGCACTTGGCCAAAAAGGGCGTATGCGTTTTTTCCTGAATATATTCAGGAAAAAACGCATACGCCCTTTTTGGCCAACCAAGCAAGCTTGCAAAGGAAATCTGCACTACAATGAAGTCTCACTGCCCCCCGGTCAAAAGGGCCATCTGAAAAAAGTGTAAAATCCAGAAAGGCAGGACAGGCCATGGAGAACTGGGAGCCTTGTTATGCTGATGGGCGTGATGTAAATTGCCAACAGCCACTCTGGAGAAGTGTATGGTGTTTCCTGAAACATCTAAAAAACAAAGCAACAGAGCCTAGGGCACTTCCACTTATGGTCCTATAGCTTAGGGAAATTAAAATCAAAAAGACACAGCCACCCCAAAGTTTGGGACGGCTCTGTTTACAAGAACCTCGTTTCCGGTACAAGTTCAATATCGCAGAAAGCGAAAAATGGATAAAGAAGTTGTGGGACTTACGTACAATGCAATATCATTCAGCAATGAAATCTATGTCATCATGCCCATAGCAGCATAATGAGTGGATTCAGGTACGATGATTCTAAGTGAAATATGTCACACAGAAAAAGAAACATCATAAGATATCACTAATACACGGAATGTAAACTTGGCTACACAGGAACTGAATTACAAAACAGAATATGGTCTCAAATGTAGAAAACCAACTTATGCTTGCTTAAGGGGAAAGGTGAGTTGGGGTGCTGCATAAAACCAGAGATGGAAATTAGCACTGATACCTTTCCATAAGCCAAATATGTAATAGACAAGTGTTACTGCTTGCTCAACGAAGTGGACTCAACACCCCATATTAAACGCCTAAGAATATACTTGACTAGTAAGAATCTTAAAACCTATGGATTTATATGTCTCCGAAGGAGAATCAAGCGTGTGTACAGCGGCATAAACGCAGCAGTGATAGGATTGGTGAGGTTCGGTGAGCAAATGCAGACCCTTTGAAGTCATATTGCATGGTACCCATTCCATGGTTCTCAACTCTCCAGGTTTAAGGGATTCTTCCTTCAGCTAAAACATGCATGTGGAACCCAGAGTATGATCCACCGTGTGATCGGGAAACGTGTTCAAATGTGTCTCAGTTTTTGCCCCCTGGTACTCGGGTGCAACATTCCAGACGCTTTACTAACACTCTCCCCACTTGGAGAGTCAGTGCCTTTAACCTCCTGTTTGGCCCAGTTTGCAATTTCTGCGGAAAATGAACAGGAATAGGGAGAACCAATGAGAGACTAGCTGGAGGTGTCTGGACGGGCAAATTTAACTCTCATTTCCCACCAAGAAGAGGAATTAACCAAAGGCTCAGCGAGCCATGCCGGAACCACACTAGAGCCTGAAGCAATCCTGCGGTGTTGCGGCCAGCTCACAAGAAAGCGAGTTGAAGAAAGGAGCTCAGGGGCCCTGTAATTCACACACCTGCAGAGTTGTAAATGACAGCTATCGTCCAAAAATATATTGAAGTAAGGCTGCCAAGAGGACTTGAAAGCGGGGCAGAATTGCAGGAAACCGATTTCAGGAGGTAGACTGGAATTGCATGTAAAGCATAGGAAAAGAGGCAGAACGTCCACAATGATGCACTTGGCCAAAAAGGGCGTATGCGTTTTTTCCTGAATATATTCAGGAAAAAACGCATACGCCCTTTTTGGCCAACCAAGCAAGCTTGCAAAGGAAATCTGCACTACAATGAAGTCTCACTGCCCCCCGGTCAAAAGGGCCATCTGAAAAAAGTGTAAAATCCAGAAAGGCAGGACAGGCCATGGAGAACTGGGAGCCTTGTTATGCTGATGGGCGTGATGTAAATTGCCAACAGCCACTCTGGAGAAGTGTATGGTGTTTCCTGAAACATCTAAAAAACAAAGCAACAGAGCCTAGGGCACTTCCACTTATGGTCCTATAGCTTAGGGAAATTAAAATCAAAAAGACACAGCCACCCCAAAGTTTGGGACGGCTCTGTTTACAAGAACCTCGTTTCCGGTACAAGTTCAATATCGCAGAAAGCGAAAAATGGATAAAGAAGTTGTGGGACTTACGTACAATGCAATATCATTCAGCAATGAAATCTATGTCATCATGCCCGTAGCAGCATAATGAGTGGATTCAGGTACGATGATTCTAAGTGAAATATGTCACACAGAAAAAGAAACATCATAAGATATCACTAATACACGGAATGTAAACTTGGCTACACAGGAACTGAATTACAAAACAGAATAGGGTCTCAAATGTAGAAAACCAACTTATGCTTGCTTAAGGGGAAAGGTGAGTTGGGGTGCTGCATAAAACCAGAGATGGAAATTAGCACAGATACCTTTCCATAAGCCAAATATGTAATAGACAAGAGTTACTGCTTGCTCAACGAAGTGGACTCAACACCCCATATTAAACGCCTAAGAATATACTTGACTAGTAAGAATCTTAAAACCTATGGATTTATATGTCTCCGAAGGAGAATCAAGCGCGTGTACAGCGGCATAAACGCAGCAGTGATAGGATTGGTGAGGTTCGGTGAGCAAATGCAGACCCTTTGAAGTCATATTGCATGGTACCCATTCCATGGTTCTCAACTCTCCAGGTTTAAGGGATTCTTCCTTCAGCTAAAACATGCATGTGGAACCCAGAGTATGATCCACCGTGTGATCGGGAAACGTGTTCAAATGTGTCTCAGTTTTTGCCCCCTGGTACTCGGGTGCAACATTCCAGACGCTTTACTAACACTCTCCCCACTTGGAGAGTCATTGCCTTTAACCTCCTGTTTGGCCCAGTTTGCAATTTCTGCGGAAAATGAACAGGAATAGGGAGAACCAATGAGAGACTAGCTGGAGGTGTCTGGACGGGCAAATTTAACTCTCATTTCCCACCAAGAAGAGGAATTAACCAAAGGCTCAGCGAGCCATGCCGGAACCACACTAGAGCCTGAAGCAATCCTGCGGTGTTGCGGCCAGCTCACAAGAAAGCGAGTTGAAGAAAGGAGCTCAGGGGCCCTGTAATTCACACACCTGCAGAGTTGTAAATGACAGCTATTGTCCAAAAATATATTGAAGTAAGGCTGCCAAGAGGACTTGAAAGCGGGGCAGAATTGCAGGAAACCGATTTCAGGAGGTAGACTGGAATTGCATGTAAAGCATAGGAAAAGAGGCAGAACGTCCACAATGATGCACTTGGCCAAAAAGGGCGTATGCGTTTTTTCCTGAATATATTCAGGAAAAAACGCATATGCCCTTTTTGGCCAACCAAGCAAGCTTGCAAAGGAAATCTGCACTACAATGAAGTCTCACTGCCCCCCGGTCAAAAGGGCCATCTGAAAAAAGTGTAAAATCCAGAAAGGCAGGACAGGCCATGGAGAACTGGGAGCCTTGTTATGCGGATGGGCGTGATGTAAATTGCCAACAGCCACTCTGGAGAAGTGTATGGTGTTTCCTGAAACATCTAAAAAACAAAGCAACAGAGCCTAGGGCACTTCCACTTATGGTCCTATAGCTTAGGGAAATTAAAATCAAAAAGACACAGCCACCCCAAAGTTTGGGACGGCTCTGTTTACAAGAACCTCGTTTCCGGTACAAGTTCAATATCGCAGAAAGCGAAAAATGGATAAAGAAGTTGTGGTACTTACGTACAATGCAATATCACTCAGCAATGAAATCTCTGTCATCAGGCCCATAGCAGCATAATGAGTGGATTCAGGTACGATGATTCTAAGTGAAATAAGTCACACAGAAAAAGAAACATCATAAGATATCACTAATACACGGAATGTAAACTTGGCTACACAGGAACTGAATTACAAAACAGAATAGGGTCTCAAATGTAGAAAACCAACTTATGCTTGCTTAAGGGGAAAGGTGAGTTGTGGTGCTGCATAAAACCAGAGATTGAAATTAGCACAGATACCTTTCCATAAGCCAAATATGTAATAGAGAAGAGCTACTGCTTGCTCAACGAAGTGGACTCAACACCCCATATTAAATGCCTAAGAATATACCTGACTAGTAAGAATCTTAAAACCTATGGATTTATATGTCTTCGAAAGAGAATCAAGCGTGTGTACAGCGGCATAAACGCAGCAGTGATAGGATTGGTGAGGTTCGGTGAGCAAATGCAGACCCTTTGAAGTCATATTGCATGGTACCCTTTCCATGGTTCTCAACTCTCCAGGTTTAAGGGATTCTTCCTTCAGCTAAAACATGCATGTGGAACCCAGAGGATGATCCACCGTGTGATCGGGAAACGTGTTCAAATGTGTCTCAGTTTTCGTCCCCTGGTACTCGGGTGCAACATTCCAGACGCTTTACTAACACTCTCCCCACTTGGAGAGTCAGTGCCTTTAACCTCCTGTTTGGCCCAGTTTGCAATTTCTGCGGAAAATGAACAGGAATAGGGAGAACTAATGAGAGACTAGCTGGAGGTGTCTGGACGGGCAAATTTAACTCTCATTTCCCAACAGGAAGAGGAATTAACCAAAGGCTCAGCGAGCCATGCCGGAACCACACTAGGGCCTGAAGCAATCCTGCGGTGTTGCGGCCAGCTCACAAGAAAGCGAGTTGAAGAAAGGAGCTCAGGGGCCCTGTAATTCACACACCTGCAGAGTTCTAAATGACAGCTATCGTCCAAAAATATATTGAAGTAAGGCTGCCAAGAGGACTTGAAAGCGGGGCAGAATTGCAGGAAACCGATTTCAGGAGGTAGACTGGAATTGCATGTAAAGCATAGGAAAAGAGGCAGAACGTCCACAATGATGCACTTGGCCAAAAAGGGCGTATGCGTTTTTTCCTGAATATATTCAGGAAAAAACGCATACGCCCTTTTTGGCCAACCAAGCAAGCTTGCAAAGGAAATCTGCACTACAATGAAGTCTCACTGCCACCCGGTCAAAAGGGCCATCTGAAAAATGTGTAAAATCCAGAAAGGCAGGACAGGCCATGGAGAACTGGGAGCCTTCTTATGCTGAAGGGCGGGATGTAAATTGCCAACAGCCACTCTGGAGAAGTGTATGGTGTTTCCTGAAACATCTAAAAAACAAAGCAACAGAGCCTAGGGCACTTCCACTTATGGTCCTATAGCTTAGGGAAATTAAAATAAAGACACAGCCACCCCAAAGTTTGGGACAGCTCTGTTTACAAGAACCTCGTTTACGGTACAAGTTCAATATCGCAGAAAGCAAAAAATGGATAAAGAAGTTGTGGTACTTACGTACAATGCAATATCACTCAGCAATGAAATCTATGTCATCAGGCCAGTAGCAGCATAATGAGTGGATTCAGGTACGATGATTCTAAGTGAAATAAGTCACACAGAAAAAGAAACATCATAAGATATCACTAATACACGGAATGTAAACTTGGCTACACAGGAACTGAATTACAAAACAGAATAGGGTCTCAAATGTAGAAAACCAACTTATGCTTGCTTAAGGGGAAAGGTGAGTTGTGGTGCTGCATAAAACCAGAGATTGAAATTAGCACAGATACCTTTCCATAAGCCAAATATGTAATAGACAAGAGCTACTGCTTGCTCAACGAAGTGGACTCAACACCCCATATTAAACGCCTAAGAATATACCTGACTAGTAAGAATCTTAAAACCTATGGATTTATATGTCTCCGAAAGAGAATCAAGCATGTGTACAGCGGCATAAACGCAGCAGTGATAGGATTGGTGAGGTTCGGTGAGCAAATGCAGACCCTTTGAAGTCATATTGCATGGTACCCTTTCCATGGTTCTCAACTCTCCAGGTTTAAGGGATTCTTCCTTCAGCTAAAACATGCATGTGGAACCCAGAGGATGATCCACCGTGTGATCGGGAAACGTGTTCAAATGTGTCTCAGTTTTCGTCCCCTGGTACTCGGGTGCAACATTCCAGACGCTTTACTAACACTCTCCCCACTTGGAGAGTCAGTGCCTTTAACCTCCTGTTTGGCCCAGTTTGCAATTTCTGCGGAAAATGAACAGGAATAGGGAGAACTAATGAGAGACTAGCTGGAGGTGTCTGGACGGGCAAATTTAACTCTCATTTCCCAACAGGAAGAGGAATTAACCAAAGGCTCAGCGAGCCATGCCGGAACCACACTAGGGCCTGAAGCAATCCTGCGGTGTTGCGGCCAGCTCACAAGAAAGCGAGTTGAAGAAAGGAGCTCAGGGGCCCTGTAATTCACACACCTGCAGAGTTCTAAATGACAGCTATCGTCCAAAAATATATTGAAGTAAGGCTGCCAAGAGGACTTGAAAGCGGGGCAGAATTGCAGGAAACCGATTTCAGGAGGTAGACTGGAATTGCATGTAAAGCATAGGAAAAGAGGCAGAACGTCCACAATGATGCACTTGGCCAAAAAGGGCGTATGCGTTTTTTCCTGAATATATTCAGGAAAAAACGCATACGCCCTTTTTGGCCAACCAAGCAAGCTTGCAAAGGAAATCTGCACTACAATGAAGTCTCACTGCCACCCGGTCAAAAGGGCCATCTGAAAAATGTGTAAAATCCAGAAAGGCAGGACAGGCCATGGAGAACTGGGAGCCTTCTTATGCTGAAGGGCGGGATGTAAATTGCCAACAGCCACTCTGGAGAAGTGTATGGTGTTTCCTGAAACATCTAAAAAACAAAGCAACAGAGCCTAGGGCACTTCCACTTATGGTCCTATAGCTTAGGGAAATTAAAATAAAGACACAGCCACCCCAAAGTTTGGGACAGCTCTGTTTACAAGAAGCTCTTTTACGGTACAAGTTCAATATCGCAGAAAGCAAAAAATGGATAAAGAAGTTGTGGTACTTACGTACAATGCAATATCACTCAGCAATGAAATCTATGTCATCAGGCCAGTAGCAGCATAATGAGTGGATTCAGGTACGATGATTCTAAGTGAAATAAGTCACACAGAAAAAGAAACATCATAAGATATCACTAATACACGGAATGTAAACTTGGCTACACAGGAACTGAATTACAAAACAGAATAGGGTCTCAAATGTAGAAAACCAACTTATGCTTGCTTAAGGGGAAAGGTGAGTTGTGGTGCTGCATAAAACCAGAGATTGAAATTAGCACAGATACCTTTCCATAAGCCAAATATGTAATAGACAAGAGCTACTGCTTGCTCAACGAAGTGGACTCAACACCCCATATTAAACGCCTAAGAATATACCTGACTAGTAAGAATCTTAAAACCTATGGATTTATATGTCTCCGAAAGAGAATCAAGCATGTGTACAGCGGCATAAACGCAGAAGTGATAGGATTGGTGAGGTTCGGTGAGCAAATGCAGACCCTTTGAAGTCGTATTGCATGGTACCCATTCCATGGGTCTCAACTCTCCAGGTTTAAGGGATTCTTCCTTCAGCTAAAACATGCATGTGGAACCCAGAGGATGATCCACCGTGTGATCGGGAAACGTGTTCAAATGTGTCTCAGTTTTCGTCCCCTGGTACTCGGGTGCAACATTCCAGACGCTTTACTAACACTCTCCCCACCTGGAGAGTCAGTGCCTTTAACCTCCTGTTTGGCCCAGTTTGCAATTTCTGTGGAAAATGAACAGGAATAGGGAGAACCAATGAGAGACTAGCTGGAGGTGTCTGGACGGGTAAATTTAACTCTCATTTCCCACCAGGAAGAGGAATTAACCAAAGGCTCTGCGAGCCATGCCGGAACCACACTAGGGCCTGAAGCAATCCTGCGGTGTTGCGGCCAGCTCACAAGAAAGCGAGTTGAAGAAAGGAGCTCAGGGGCCCTGTAATTCACACACCTGCAGAGTTGTAAATGACAGCTATCGTCCAAGAATATATTGAAGTAAGGCTGCCAAGAGGACTTGAAAGCGGGGCAGAATTGCAGGAAACCGTTTTTAGGAGGTAGACTGGAATTGCATGTAAAGCATAAGAAAAGAGGCAGACCGTCCACAATGATGCACTTGGCCAAAAAGGGCGTATGCGTTTTTTCGTGAATATATTCAGGAAAAAACGCATACGCCCTTTTTGGCCAACCAAGCAAGCTTGCAAAGGAAATCTGCACTACAATGAAGTCTCACTGCCCCCCGGTCAAAAGGGCCATCTGAAAAAAGTGTAAAATCCAGAAAGGCAGGACAGACCATGGAGAACTGGGAGCCTACTTAGGCTGATGGGCGGGATGTAAATTGCCAACAGCCACTCTGGAGAAGTGTATGGTGTTTCCTGAAACATCTGAAAAACAAAGCAACAGAGCCTAGGGCACTTCCATTTTTGGTCCTATAGATTAGGGAAATTAAAATCAAAAAGACTCAGCCACCCCAAAGTTTGGGACAGCTCTGTTTACAAGAACCTCATTTACTATACAAGTACAATATCGCAGAAAGCGAAAAATGGATAAAGAAGTTGTGGTACTTACGTACAATGCAATATCACTCAGCAATGAAATCTATGTCATCAGGCCAGTAGCAGCATAATGAGTGGATTCAGGTACGATGATTCTAAGTGAAATAAGTCACACAGAAAAAGAAACATCATAAGGTATCACTAATACACGGAATGTAAACTTGGCTACACAGGAACTGAATTACAAAACAGAATAGGGTCTCAAATGTAGAAAACCAACTTATGCTTGCTTAAGGGGAAAGGTGAGTTGGGGTGCTGCATAAAACCAGAGATTGAAATTAGCACAGATACCTTTCCATAAGCCAAATATGTAATAGACAAGAGCTACTGCTTGCTCAACGAAGTGGACCCAACACCCCATATTAAACGCCTAAGAATATACCTGACTAGTAAGAATCTTAAAACCTATGGATTTATATGTCTCCGAAAGAGAATCCAGCGTGTGTACAGCGGCATAAACGCAGCAGTGATAGGATTGGTGAGGTTCGGTGAGCAAATGCAGACCCTTTGAAGTCATATTGCATGGTACCCATTCCATGGTTCTCAACTCTCCAGGTTTAAGGGATTCTTCCTTCAGCTAAAACATGCATGTGGAACCCAGAGTATGATCCACCGTGTGATCGGGAAACGTGTTCAAATGTGTCTCAGTTTTCGTCCCCTGGTACTCGGGTGCAACATTCCAGATGCTTTACTAACACTCTCCCCACTTGGAGAGTCAGCGCCTTTATACTCCTGTTTGGCCCAGTGTGCAATTTCTGCGGAAAATGAACAGGAATAGGGAGAACCAATGAGAGACTAGCTGGAGGTGTCTGGACGGGCAAATTTAACTCTCATTTCCCACCAGGAAGAGGAATTAACCAAAGGCTCAGCGAGCCATGCTGGAACCACACTAGGGCCTGAAGCAATCCTGTGGTGTTGCGGCCAGCTCACAAGAAAGCCAGTTGAAAAAAGGAGCTCAGGGGCACTGTAATTCACAAACCTTCAGAGTTATAAATGACAGCTATCGTCCAAAAATATATTGAAGTAAGGCTGCCAAGAGGACTTGAAAGCGGGGAAGAATTGCAGGAAACCGATTTCAGGAGGTAGACTGGAATTGCATGTAAAGCATAGGAAAAGTGGCAGAACGTCCACAATGATGCACTTGGCCAAAAAGGGCGTATGCGTTTTTTCCTGAATAAATTCAGGAAAAAACGCATACGCCCTTTTTGGCCAACCAAGCAAGCTTGCAAAGGAAATCTGCACTACAATGAAGTCTCACTGCCCCCCAGTCAAAAGGGCCATCTGAAAAACCTGTAAAATCCAGAAAGGCAGGACAGGCCATGGAGAACTGGGAGCCTTCTTATGCTGATGGGCGGGATGTAAATTGCCAACAGCCACTCTGGAGAAGTGTATGGTGTTTCCTTAAACATCTAAAAAACAAAGCAACAGAGCCTAGGGCACTTCCACTTATCGTCCTATAGCTTAGGGAAATTAAAATCAAAAAGACACAGCCACCCCAAAGTTTGGGTCGGCTCTGTGTACAAGAACCTCGTTTATGGTACAAGTTCAATATCGCAGAAAGCGAAAAATGGATAAAGAAGTTGTGGTACTTACGTACAATGCAATATCACTCAGCAATGAAATCTATGTCATCAGGCCAGTAGCAGCATAATGAGTGGATTCAGGTACGATGATTCTAAGTGAAATAAGTCACACAGAAAAAGAAACATCATAAGGTATCACTAATACACGGAATGTAAACTTGGCTACACAGGAACTGAATTACAAAACAGAATAGGGTCTCAAATGTAGAAAACCAACTTATGCTTGCTTAAGGGGAAAGGTGAGTTGGGGTGCTGCATAAAACCAGAGATTGAAATTAGCACAGATACCTTTCCATAAGCCAAATATGTAATAGACAAGAGCTACTGCTTGCTCAACGAAGTGGACTCAACACCCCATATTAAACGCCTAAGAATATACCTGACTAGTAAGAATCTTAAAACCTATGGATTTATATGTCTCCGAAAGAGAATCCAGCGTGTGTACAGCGGCATAAACGCAGCAGTGATAGGATTGGTGAGGTTCGGTGAGCAAATGCACACCCTTTGAAGTCATATTGCATGGTACCCATTCCATGGTTCTCAACTCTCCAGGTAAGGGATTCTTCCTTCACCTAAAACATGCATGTGGAACCCAGAGTATGATCCACCGTTTGATCGGGAAACGTGTTCAAATGTGTCTCAGTTTTCGTCCCCTGGTACTTGGGTGCAACATTCCAGACGCTTTACTAACACTCTCCCCACTTGGAGAGTCAGTACCTTTAACCTCCTGTTTGGCCCAGTTTCCAATTTCTGTGGAAAATTAACAGGAATAGGGAGAACCAATGACAGACTAGCTGGAGGTGTCTGGACGGGCAAATTTAACTCTCATTTCCCACCAGGAAGACGAATTAACCAAAGGCTCAGCGAGCCATGCCGAAACCACACTAGGGCCTGAAGCAATCCTGCGGTGTTGTGGCCAGCTCACAAGAAAGCGAGTTGAAGAAAGAAGCTCAGGGGCACTGTAATTCACAAACATGCAGAGTTATAAATGACAGCTATCATCCAAAAATATATTGAAGTAAGGCTGCCAAGAGGACTTGAAAGCGGGGCAGAATTGCAGGAAACCGATTTCAGGAGGTAGACTGGAATTGCATGAAAAGCATAGGAAAAGAGGCAGAACGTCCACAATGATGCACTTAGCCAAAAAGGGCGTATGCGTTTTTTCCTGAATATATTCAGGAAAAAACGCATACGTCCTTTTTGGCCAACCAAGCAAGCTTGCAATGGAAATCTGCACTACAATGAACTCTCACTGCTCCCCGTTCAAAAGGGCCATCTGAAAAAAGTGTAAAATCCAGAAAGGCAGGACAGGCCATGGAGAACTGGGAGCCTTGTTATGCTGATGGGCGGGATGTAAATTGCCAACAGCCACTCTGGAGAAGTGTATGGTGTTTCCTGAAACATCTATAAAACAAAGCAACAGAGCCTAGGGCACTTCTACTTATGGTCCTATAGCTTAGGGAAATTAAAATCAAAAAGACACAGCCACCCCAAGGTTTGGGACGGCTCTGTTTACAAGAACCTCATTTCCGGTACAAGTTCAATATCTCAGAAAGCGAAAAATGGATAAAGAAGTTGTGGAACTTACGTACAATGCAATATCACTCAGCAATGAAATCTATGTCATCAGGCCCGTAGAATCATAATGAGTGGATTCAGGTACGATGATTCTAAGTGATTTAAGTCACACAGAAAAAGAAACATCATAAGATATCACTAATACACGGAATGTAAACTTGGCTACACAGGAACTGAAGTACAAAACAGAATAGGGTCTCAAATGTAGAAAACCAACTTATGCTTGCTTAAGGGGAAGGTGAGTTGGGGTGCTGCATAAAACCAGAGATTGAAATTAACACAGATACCTTTCCATAAGCCAAATATGTAATAGACAAGAGCTACTGCTTGCTCAACGAAGTGGACTCAACACCCCATATTAAACGCCTAAGAATATACCTGACTAGTAAGAATCTTAAAACCTATGGATTTATATGTCTCCAAAAGAGAATCAAGCGTGTGCAGAGCGGCATAAACGCAGCAGTGATAGGATTGGTGAGGTTCGGTGAGCAAATGCAGACCCTTTCAAGTCATATTGCATGGTACACATTCCATGGGTCTCAACTCTCCAGGTTTAAGGTATTCTTCCTTCAGCTAAAACATGTATGTGGAACCCCGAGTATGATCCAATGTGTGATCGGGAAACGTGTTCAAATGTGTCTCAGTTTTCGTCCCCTGGTACTCGGGTGCAACATTCCAGACGCTTTCCTAACACTCTCCCCACTTGGAGAGTCAGTGCCTTTAACCTCCTGTTTGGCCCAGTTTGCAATTTCTGCGTAAGATGAACAGGAATAGGGAGAACCAATGAGAGACTAGCAGGAGGTGTCTGGATGGGCAAATTTAACTCTCATTGCCCACCCGGAAGAGGAATTAACCAAAGGCTCAGCGTGCCGTGCCGGAACCACACTAGGGCCTGAAGCAATCCTGCGGTGTTGCGGCCAGCTCACAAGAAAGCGAGTTGAAGAAATGAGCTCAGGGGCACTGTATTTCACAAACCTGCAGAGTTATAAATGACAGCTATCGTCCAAAAATATATTGAAGTAAGGCTGCCAAGAGGACTTGAAAGCGAGGCAGAATTGTAGGAAACCAATTTCAGGAGGCAGAGGGGAATTGCATGTAAAGCCTAGGAAAAGAGGCAGAACGTCCACAATGATGCACTTAGCCAAAAAGGGCGTATGCGTTTTTTCCTGAATATATTCAGGAAAAAACGCATACGTCCTTTTTGGCCAACCAAGCAAGCTTGCAATGGAAATCTGCACTACAATGAACTCTCACTGCTCCCCGTTCAAAAGGGCCATCTGAAAAAAGTGTAAAATCCAGAAAGGCAGGACAGGCCATGGAGAACTGGGAGCCTTGTTATGCTGATGGGCGGGATGTAAATTGCCAACAGCCACTCTGGAGAAGTGTATGGTGTTTCCTGAAACATCTATAAAACAAAGCAACAGAGCCTAGGGCACTTCTACTTATGGTCCTATAGCTTAGGGAAATTAAAATCAAAAAGACACAGCCACCCCAAGGTTTGGGACGGCTCTGTTTACAAGAACCTCATTTACGGTACAAGTTCAATATCTCAGAAAGCGAAAAATGGATAAAGAAGTTGTGGAACTTACGTACAATGCAATATCACTCAGCAATGAAATCTATGTCATCAGGCCCGTAGAATCATAATGAGTGGATTCAGGTACGATGATTCTAAGTGATTTAAGTCACACAGAAAAAGAAACATCATAAGGTATCACTAATACACGGAATGTAAACATGGCTACACAGGAACTGAATTACAAAACAGAATAGGGTCTCAAATGTAGAAAACCAACTTATGCTTGCTTAAGGGGAAAGGTGAATTGGGGTGCTGCATAAAACCAGAGATTGAAATTAACACAGATACCTTTCCATAAGCCAAATATGTAATAGACAAGAGCTACTCCTTGCTCAACGAGGGACACACAACACCACATATTAAACGCCTAAGAATATACCTGACTAGTAAGAATCTTAAAACCTATGGATTTATATGTCTCCGAAAGCGAATCAAGAGTGTGTACAGCGGCATGAACGCAGCAGTGATAGGATTGCTGAGGTTCGGTTAGCAAATGCAGACTTTTGAAGTCATATTGCATGGTACCCGTTCCATGGGTCTCAACTCTCCAGGTTTAAGGGTATCTTCCTTGAGCTAAAACATGCATGTGGAACCCAGAGTATGATCCAGCGTGTGATCGGGAAACCTGTTCAAATGTGTCTCAGTTTTCGTCCCCTGGTACTCGGGTGCCACATTCCAGATGCTTTACTAACACTCTCCCCACTTGGAGAGTCAGTGCCTTTAACCTCCTGTTTGGCCCAGTTTGCAAATTCTGCGGAAAATGAACAGGAATAGGGAGAACCAATGAGAGACTAGCTGGAGGTGTCTGGACGGGCAAATTTAACTCTCATTTACCACCAGGAAGAGGAATTAACCAAAGGCTCAGCGTGCCATGCCGGTACCACACTAGGGCCTGAAGCAATCCTGCGGTGTTGGGGCCAGCTCACAAGAAAGCGAGTTGAAGAAAGGAGCTCAGGGGCCCTGTAATTCACAAACCTGCAGAGTTATAAATGACAGCTATCGTCCAAAAATATATTAAAGTAACGCTGTCAAGACGACTTGAAAGTGGGGCAGAATTGCAGGAAACCAATTTCAGGAGGTAGACTGGAATTGCATGTAAAGCATAGGAAAAGAGGCAGAACGTCCACAATGATGCACTTGGCCAAAAAGTTCGTATGCGTTTTTTCCTGAATATATTCAGGAAAAAACGCATACGCCCTTTTTGGCCAACCAAGCAAGCTTGCAAAGGAAATCTGCACTACAATGAAGTCTCACTGCTCCACGGTCAAAAGGGCCATCTGAAAAAATTGTAAAATCCAGAAAGGCAGGACAGGCCATGGAGAACTGGGAGCCTTCTTATGCTGATGGGTGGGATGTAAATTGCCAACAGCCACTCTGGAGAAGTGTATGCTGTTTCCTGAAACATCTAAAAAACAAAGCAACAGAGCCTAGGGCACTTCTACTTATGGTCCTATAGCTTAGGGAAATTAAAATCAAAAAGACACAGCCACCCCAAAATTTGGGACGGCTCTGTTTACAAGAACCTCGTTTACGGTACAAGTTCAATATCGCAGAAGCGAAAAATGGATAAAGAAGTTGTGGTACTTATGTACAATGCAATATCACTCAGCAATGAAATCTATGTCATCAGGCCCGTAGCAGCATAATGAGTGGATTCAGCTACGATGATTCTAAGTGAAATAAGTCACACAGAAAAAGAAACATCATAAGATATCACTAATACACGGAATGTAAACTTGGCTACACAGGAACTGAATTACAAAACAGAATAGGGTCTCAAATGTAGAAAACCAACTTATGCTTGCTTAAGGGGAAAGGTGAGGTGGGGTGCTGCATAAAACCAGAGATTGAAATTAACACAGATACCTTTCCATAAGCCAAATACGTAATAGACAAGAGCTACTGCTTGCTCAACGAAGTGGACTCAACACCCCATATTAAACGCCTAAGAATATACCTGACTAGTAAGAATCTTAAAACCTATGGATTTATATGTCTCCGAAAGAGAATCCAGCGTGTGTACAGCGGCATAAACGCAGCAGTGATAGGATTGGTGAGGTTCGGTGAGCAAATGCAGACCCTTTGAAGTCATATTGCATGGTACCCATTCCATGGTTCTCAACTCTCCAGGTAAGGGATTCTTCCTTCACCTAAAACATGCATGTGGAACCCAGAGTATGATCCACCGTTTGATCGGGAAACGTGTTCAAATGTGTCTCAGTTTTCGTCCCCTGGTACTTGGGTGCAACATTCCAGACGCTTTACTAACACTCTCCCCACTTGGAGAGTCAGTACCTTTAACCTCCTGTTTGGCCCAGTTTGCAATTTCTGTGGAAAATTAACAGGAATAGGGAGAACCAATGACAGACTAGCTGGAGGTGTCTGGACGGGCAAATTTAACTCTCATTTCCCACCAGGAAGACGAATTAACCAAAGGCTCAGCGAGCCATGCCGAAACCACACTAGGGCCTGAAGCAATCCTGCGGTGTTGCGGCCAGCTCACAAGAAAGCGAGTTGAAGAAAGAAGCTCAGGGGCACTGTAATTCACAAACATGCAGAGTTATAAATGACAGCTATCATCCAAAAATATATTGAAGTAAGGCTGCCAAGAGGACTTGAAAGCGGGGCAGAATTGCAGGAAACCGATTTCAGGAGGTAGACTGGAATTGCATGAAAAGCATAGGAAAAGAGGCAGAACGTCCACAATGATGCACTTAGCCAAAAAGGGCGTATGCGTTTTTTCCTGAATATATTCAGGAAAAAACGCATACGTCCTTTTTGGCCAACCAAGCAAGCTTGCAATGGTAATCTGCACTACAATGAACTCTCACTGCTCCCCGTTCAAAAGGGCCATCTGAAAAAAGTGTAAAATCCAGAAAGGCAGGACAGGCCATGGAGAACTGGGAGCCTTGTTATGCTGATGGGCGGGATGTAAATTGCCAACAGCCACTCTGGAGAAGTGTATGGTGTTTCCTGAAACATCTATAAAACAAAGCAACAGAGCCTAGGGCACTTCTACTTATGGTCCTATAGCTTAGGGAAATTAAAATCAAAAAGACACAGCCACCCCAAGGTTTGGGACGGCTCTGTTTACAAGAACCTCATTTCCGGTACAAGTTCAATATCTCAGAAAGCGAAAAATGGATAAAGAAGTTGTGGAACTTACGTACAATGCAATATCACTCAGCAATGAAATCTATGTCATCAGGCCCGTAGAATCATAATGAGTGGATTCAGGTACGATGATTCTAAGTGATTTAAGTCACACAGAAAAAGAAACATCATAAGATATCACTAATACACGGAATGTAAACTTGGCTACACAGGAACTGAATTACAAAACAGAATAGGGTCTCAAATGTAGAAAACCAACTTATGCTTGCTTAAGGGGAAAGGTGAGGTGGGGTGCTGCATAAAACCAGAGATTGAAATTAACACAGATACCTTTCCATAAGCCAAATATGTAATAGACAAGAGCTACTGCTTGCTCAACGAAGTGGACTCAACACCCCATATTAAACGCCTAAGAATATACCTGACTAGTAAGAATCTTAAAACCTATGGATTTATATGTCTCCAAAAGAGAATCAAGCATGTTTACAGTGGCATAAACGCAGCAGTGATAGGATTGCTGAGGTTCGGTTAGCAAATGCAGACTTTTGAAGTCATATTGCATGGTACCCGTTCCATGGGTCTCAACTCTCCAGGTTTAAGGGATTCTTCCTTCAGCTAAAACATGCATGTGGAACCCAGAGTATGATCCAGCGTGTGATCGGGAAACCTGTTCAAATGTGTCTCAGTTTTCGTCCCCTGGTACTCGGGTGCAACATTCCAGATGCTTTACTAACACTCTCCCCACTTGGAGAGTCAGTGCCTTTAACCTCCTGTTTGGCGCAGTTTGCAATTTCTGCGGAAAATGAACAGGAATAGGGAGAACCAATGAGAGACTAGCTGGAGGTGTCTGGATTGTCAAATTTAACTCTCATTTCCCAGTAGGAAGTGGAATTAACCAAAGGCTAAGCGTGCCATGCCGGAACCACACTAGGGCCTGAAGCAATCCTGCGGTGTTGCGGCCAGCTCACAAGAAAGCGAGTTGAAGAAAGGAGCTCAGGGGCACTGTAATTCACAAACCTGCAGAGTTATAAATGACAGCTATCGTCAAAAAATATATTGAAGTAAGGCAGCCAAGAGGACTTGAAAGTTGGGCAGAATTGCAGGAAACCGATTTCAGGAGGTAGACTGGAATTTCATGTAAAGCATAGGAAAAGAGGCAGAACGTCCACAATGATGCACTTGGCCAAAAAGGGCGTATGCGTTTTTTCCTGAATATATTCAGGAAAAAACCCATACGCACTTTTTGGCCAACCAAGCAAGCTTGCAAAGGAAATCTGCACTACAACGAAGTATCACTGCCCCCCGGTCAAAAGGGCCATCTGAAAAAAGTGTAAAATCCAGAAAGGCAGGACAGGCCATGGAGAACTGGGAACCTTGTTATGCTGATGGGCGGGATGTAAATTGCCAACAGCCACTCTGGAGAAGTGTATGGTGTTTCCTGAAACATCTAAAAAACAAAGCAACAGAGCCTAGGGCACTTCCACTTATGGTCCTATAGCTTAGGGAAATTGAAATCAAAAAGACACAGCCACCCCAAAGTTTGGGTCAGCTCTGTTTACAAGAACCTTGTTTACGGTACAAGTTCAATATCACAGAAAGCAAAAAATGGATAAAGAAGTTGTGGTACTTACGTACACTGCAATATCACTCAGCAATGAAATCTATGTCATCAGGCCAGTAGCAGCATAATGAGTGGATTCAGGTACGATGATTCTAAGTGAAATAAGTCACACAGAAAAAGAAACATCATAAGATATCACTAATACACGGAATGTAAACTTGGCTACACAGGAACTGAATTACAAAACAGAATAGGGTCTCAAATGTAGAAAACCAACTTATGCTTGCTTAAGGGGAAAGGTGAGTTGGGGTGCTGCATAAAACCAGAGATTGAAATTAGCACAGATACCTTTCCATAAGCCAAATATGTAATAGCCAAGAGCTACTGCTTGCTCAACGAAGTGGACTCAACACTCCATATTAAACGCCTAAGAATATACTTGACTAGTAAGAATCTTAAAACCTATGGATTTATATGTCTCCGAAACAGAATCAAGCATGTGTACAGCGGCATAAACGCAGCAGTGATAGGATTGGTGAGGTTCGGTGAGCAAATGCAGACCCTTTGAAGTCATATTGCATGGTACCCATTCCATGGTTCTCAACTCTCCAGGTTTAAGGGATTCTTCCTTCAGCTAAAACATGCATGTGGAACCCAGAGGATGATCCACCGTGTGATCGGGAAACGTGTTCAAATGTGTCTCAGTTTTCGTCCCCTGGTACTCGGGTGCAACATTCCAGACGCTTTACTAACACTCTCCCCACTTGGAGAGTCAGTGCCTTTAACCTCCTGTTTGGCCCAGTTTGCAATTTCTGCGGAAAATGAACAGGAATAGGGAGAACCAATGAGAGACTAGCTGGAGGTGTCTGGACGGGCAAATTTAACTCTCATTTCCCACCAGGAAGAGGAATTAACCAAAGGCTCAGCGAGCCATGCCGGAACCACACTAGGGCCTGAAGCAATCCTGCGGTGTTGCGGCCAGCTCACAAGAAAGCGAGTTGAAGAAAGGAGCTCAGGGGCCCTGTAATTCACACACCTGCAGAGTTGTAAATGACAGCTATCGTCCAAAAATATATTGAAGTAAGGCTGCCAAGAGGACTTGAAAGCGGGGCAGAATTGCAGGAAACCGATTTCAGGAGGTAGACTGGAATTGCATGTAAAGTATAGGAAAAGAGGCAGAACGTCCACAATGATGCACTTGGCCAAAAAGGGCATATGCGTTTTTTCCTGAATATATTCAGGAAAAAACGCATACGCCCTTTTTGTCCAACCAAGCAAGCTTGCAAAGGAAATCTGCACTACAATGAAGTCTCACTGCCCCCCGGTCAAAAGGGCCATCTGAAAAAAGTGTAAAATCCAGAAAGGCAGGACAGGCCATGGAGAACTGGGAGCCTTGTTATGCTGATGGGCGTTATATAAATTGCCAACAGCCACTCTGGAGAAGTGTATGGTGTTTCCTGAAACATCTAAAAAACAAAGCAACAGAGCCTAGGGCACTTCCACTTATGGTCCTATAGCTTAGGGAAATTAAAATCAAAAAGACACAGCAACCCGAAAGTTTGGGACGGCTCTGTTTTAAAGAAGCTCGTTTACGGTACAAGTTCAATATCGCAGAAAGCGAGAAATGGATAAAGAAGTTGAGGTACTTACGTACAATGCAATAACACTCAGCAATGAAATCTATGTAATCAGGCCCTTAGCAGCATAATGAGTGGATTCAGGTACGATGATTCTAAGTGAAATAAGTCACACAGAAAAAGAAACATCATAAGATATCACTAATACACGGAATGTAAACTTGGCTACACAGGAACTGAATTACAAAACAGAATAGGGTCTCAAATGTAGAAAACCAACTTATGCTTGCTTAAGGGGAAAGGTGAGTTGGGGTGCTGCATAAAACCAGAGATTGAAATTACCACAGATACCTTTCCATAAGCCAAATATGTAATAGCCAAGAGCTACTGCTTGCTCAACGAAGTGGACTCAACACCCCATATTAAACGCCTAAGAATATACTTGACTAGTAAGAATCTTAAAACCTATGGATTTATATGTCTCCGAAAGAGAATCAAGCGTGTGTACAGCGGCATAAACGCAGCAGTGATAGGATTGGTGAGGTTCGGTGAGCAAATGGAGACCCTTTGAAGTCATATTGCATGGTACCCATTCCATGGTTCTCAACTCTCCAGGTTTAAGGGATTCTTCCTTCAGCTAAAACATGCATGTGGAACCCAGAGTATGATCCACCGTGTGATCGGGAAACGTGTTCAAATGTGTCTCACTTTTCGTCCCCTGGTACTCGGGTGCAACATTCCAGACGCTTTACTAACACTCTCCCCACTTGGAGAGTCAGTGCCTTTAACCTCCTGTTTGGCCCAGTTTGCAAATTCTGCGGAAAATGAACAGGAATAGGGAGAACCAATGAGAGACTAGCTGGAGGAGTCTGGACGGGCAAATTTAACTCTCATTTCCCACCAGGAAGAGGAATTAACCAAAGGCTCAGCGAGCCATGCCGGAACCACACTAGGGCCTGAAGCAATCCTGCGGTGTTGCGGCCAGCTCACAAGAAAGCGAGTTGAAGAAAGGATCTCAGGGGCCCTGTAATTCACACACCTGCAGAGTTCTAAATGACAGCTATCGTCCAAAAATATATTGAAGTAAGGCTGCCAAGAGGACTTGAAAGCGGGGCAGAATTGCAGGAAACCGATTTCAGGAGGTAGACTGGAATTGCATGTAAAGCATAGGAAAAGAGGCAGAACGTCCACAATGATGCACTTGGCCAAAAAGGGCGTATGCGTTTTTTCCTGAATATATTCAGGAAAAAACGCATACGCCCTTTTTGGCCAACCAAGCAAGCTTGCAAAGGAAATCTGCACTACAATGAAGTCTCACTGCCCCCCGGTCAAAAGGGCCATCTGAAAAAAGTGTAAAATCCAGAAAGGCAGGACAGGCCATGGAGAACTGGGAGCCTTGTTATGCTGATGGGCGTGATGTAAATTGCCAACAGCCACTCTGGAGAAGTGTATGGTGTTTCCTGAAACATCTAAAAAACAAAGCAACAGAGCCTAGGGCACTTCCACTTATGGTCCTATATATTAGGGAAATTAAAATCAAAAAGACACAGCCACCAGTAAGTTTGGGACGGCTCTGTTTACAGGAACCTCGTTTCCGGTACAAGTTCAATATCGCAGAAAGCGAAAAATGGATAAAGAAGTTGTGGTACTTACGTACAATGCAATATCACTCAGCAATGAAATCTCTGTCATCAGGCCCATAGCAGCATAATGAGTGGATTCAGGTACGATGATTCTAAGTGAAATAAGTCACACAGAAAAAGAAACATCATAAGATATCACTAATACACGGAATGTAAACTTGGCTACACAGGAACTGAATTACAAAACAGAATAGGGTCTCAAATGTAGAAAACCAACTTATGCTTGCTTAAGGGGAAGGTGAGTTGGGGTGCTGCATAAAACCAGAGATTGAAATTAGCACAGATACCTTTCCATAAGCCAAATATGTAATAGACAAGAGCTACTGCTTGCTCAACGAAGTGGACTCAACACCCCATATTAACCGCCTAAAAATATACCTGACTAGTAAGAATCTTAAAACCTATGGATTTATATGTCTCCAAAAGAGAATCAAGCATGTTTACAGTGGCATAAACGCAGCAGTGGTAGGATTGGTGAGGTTCGGTGAGCAAATGCAGACCCTTTGAAGTCATATTGCATGGTACCCATTCCATGGTTCTCAACTCTCCAGGTTTAAGGGATTCTTCCTTCAGCTAAAACATGCATGTGGAACCCAGAGTATGATCCACCGTGTGATCGGGAAACGTGTTCAAATGTGTCTCAGTTTTCGTCCCCTGGTACTCGGGTGCAACATTCCAGACGCTTTACTAACACTCTCCCCACTTGGAGAGTCAGTGCCTTTAACCTCCTGTTTGGCCCAGTTTGCAAATTCTGCGGAAAATGAACAGGAATAGGGAGAACCAATGAGAGACTAGCTGGAGGAGTCTGGACGGGCAAATTTAACTCTCATTTCCCACCAGGAAGAGGAATTAACCAAAGGCTCAGCGAGCCATGCCGGAACCACACTAGGGCCTGAAGCAATCCTGCGGTGTTGCGGCCAGCTCACAAGAAAGCGAGTTGAAGAAAGGAGCTCAGGGGCCCTGTAATTCACACACCTGCAGAGTTGTAAATGACAGCTATCGTCCAAAAATATATTGAAGTAAGGCTGCCAAGAGGACTTGAAAGCGGGGCAGAATTGCAGGAAACCGATTTCAGGAGGTAGACTGGAATTGCATGTAAAGCATAGGAAAAGAGGCAGAACGTCCACAATGATGCACTTGGCCAAAAAGGGCGTATGCGTTTTTTCCTGAATATATTCAGGAAAAAACGCATACGCCCTTTTTGGCCAACCAAGCAAGCTTGCAAAGGAAATCTGCACTACAATGAAGTCTCACTGCCCCCCGGTCAAAAGGGCCATCTGAAAAAAGTGTAAAATCCAGAAAGGCAGGACAGGCCATGGAGAACTGGGAGCATTCTTATGCTGATGGGTGGGATGTAAATTGCAAACAGCCACTCTGGAGAAGTGTATGGTGTTTCCTGAAATATCTAAAAAACAAAGCAACAGAGCCTAGGGCACTTCCACTTATGGTCCTATATATTAGGGAAATTAAAATCAAAAAGACACAGCCACCAGTAAGTTTGGGACGGCTCTGTTTACAGGAACCTCGTTTCCGGTACAAGTTCAATATCGCAGAAAGCGAAAAATGGATAAAGAATTTGTGGTACTTACGTACAATGCAATATCACTCAGCAATGAAATCTATGTCATCAGGCCAGTAGCAGCATAATGAGTGGATTCAGGTACGATGATTCTAAGTGAAATAAGTCACACAGAAAAAGAAACATCATAAGATATCACTAATACACGGAATGTAAACTTGGCTACACAGGAACTGAATTACAAAACAGAATAGGGTCTCAAATGTAGAAAACCAACTTATGCTTGCTTAAGGGGAAAGGTGAGTTGGGGTGCTGCATAAAACCAGAGATTGAAATTAGCACAGATACCTTTCCATAAGCCAAATATGTAATAGACAAGAGCTACTGCTTGCTCAACGAAGTGGACTCAACACCCCATATTAACCGCCTAAAAATATACCTGACTAGTAAGAATCTTAAAACCTATGGATTTATATGTCTCCAAAAGAGAATCAAGCATGTTTACAGTGGCATAAACGCAGCAGTGATAGGATTGGTGAGGTTCGGTGAGCAAATGCAGACCCTTTGAAGTCATATTGCATGGTACCCATTCCATGGTTCTCAACTCTCCAGGTTTAAGGGATTCTTCCTTCAGCTAAAACATGCATGTGGAACCCAGAGTATGATCCACCGTGTGATCGGGAAACGTGTTCAAATGTGTCTCAGTTTTCGTCCCCTGGTACTCGGGTGCAACATTCCAGACGCTTTACTAACACTCTCCCCACTTGGAGAGTCAGTGCCTTTAACCTCCTGTTTGGCCCAGTTTGCAAATTCTGCGGAAAATGAACAGGAATAGGGAGAACCAATGAGAGACTAGCTGGAGGAGTCTGGACGGGCAAATTTAACTCTCATTTCCCACCAGGAAGAGGAATTAACCAAAGGCTCAGCGAGCCATGCCGGAACCACACTAGGGCCTGAAGCAATCCTGCGGTGTTGCGGCCAGCTCACAAGAAAGCGAGTTGAAGAAAGGAGCTCAGGGGCCCTGTAATTCACACACCTGCAGAGTTGTAAATGACAGCTATCGTCCAAAAATATATTGAAGTAAGGCTGCCAAGAGGACTTGAAAGCGGGGCAGAATTGCAGGAAACCGATTTCAGGAGGTAGACTGGAATTGCATGTAAAGCATAGGAAAAGAGGCAGAACGTCCACAATGATGCACTTGGCCAAAAAGGGCGTATGCGTTTTTTCCTGAATATATTCAGGAAAAAACGCATACGCCCTTTTTGGCCAACCAAGCAAGCTTGCAAAGGAAATCTGCACTACAATGAAGTCTCACTGCCCCCCGGTCAAAAGGGCCATCTGAAAAAAGTGTAAAATCCAGAAAGGCAGGACAGGCCATGGAGAACTGGGAGCCTTGTTATGCTGATGGGCGTGATGTAAATTGCCAACAGCCACTCTGGAGAAGTGTATGGTGTTTCCTGAAACATCTAAAAAACAAAGCAACAGAGCCTAGGGCACTTCCACTTATGGTCCTATAGCTTAGGGAAATTAAAATCAAAAAGACACAGCCACCCCAAAGTTTGGGACGGCTCTGTTTACAAGAACCTCGTTTACGGTACAAGTTCAATATCGCAGAAAGCGAAAAATGGATAAAGAAGTTGTGGTACTTACGTACAATGCAATATCACTCAGCAATGAAATCTCTGTCATCAGGCCCATAGCAGCATAATGAGTGGATTCAGGTACGATGATTCTAAGTGAAATAAGTCACACAGAAAAAGAAACATCATAAGATATCACTAATACACGGAATGTAAACTTGGCTACACAGGAACTGAATTACAAAACAGAATAGGGTCTCAAATGTAGAAAACCAACTTATGCTTGCTTAAGGGGAAAGGTGAGTTGTGGTGCTGCATAAAACCAGAGATTGAAATTACCACAGATACCTTTCCATAAGCCAAATATGTAATAGACAAGAGCTACTGCTTGCTCAACGAAGTGGACTCAACACCCCATATTAAACGCCTAAGAATATACCTGACTAGTAAGAATCTTAAAACCTATGGATTTATATGTCTTCGAAAGAGAATCAAGCGTGTGTACAGCGGCATAAACGCAGCAGTGATAGGATTGGTGAGGTTCGGTGAGCAAATGCAGACCCTTTGAAGTCATATTGCATGGTACCCATTCCATGGTTCTCAACTCTCCAGGTTTAAGGGATTCTTCCTTCAGCTAAAACATGCATGTGGAACCCAGAGTATGATTCACCGTGTGATCGGGAAACGTGTTCAAATGTGTCTCAGTTTTCGTCCCCTGGTACTCGGGTGCAACATTCCAGACGCTTTACTAACACTCTCCCCACTTGGAGAGTCAGTGCCTTTAACCTCCTGTTTGGCCCAGTTTGCAATTTCTGCGGAAAATGAACAGGAATAGGGAGAACTAATGAGAGACTAGCTGGAGGTGTCTGGACGGGCAAATTTAACTCTCATTTCCCAACAGGAAGAGGAATTAACCAAAGGCTCAGCGAGCCATGCCGGAACCACACTAGGGCCTGAAGCAATCCTGCGGTGTTGCGGCCAGCTCACAAGAAAGCGAGTTGAAGAAAGGAGCTCAGGGGCCCTGTAATTCACACACCTGCAGAGTTATAAATGACAGCTATCGTCCAAAAATATATTGAAGTAAGGCTGCCAAGAGGACTTGAAAGCGGGGCAGAATTGCAGGAAACCGATTTCAGGAGGTAGACTGGAATTGCATGTAAAGCATAGGAAAAGAGGCAGAACGTCCACAATGATGCACTTGGCCAAAAAGGGCGTATGCGTTTTTTCCTGAATATATTCAGGAAAAAACGCATACGCCCTTTTTGGCCAACCAAGCAAGCTTGCAAAGGAAATCTGCACTACAATGAAGTCTCACTGCCCCCCGGTCAAAAGGGCCATCTGAAAAAAGTGTAAAATCCAGAAAGGCAGGACAGGCCATGGAGAACTGGGAGCCTTGTTATGCTGATGGGCGTGATGTAAATTGCCAACAGCCACTCTGGAGAAGTGTATGGTGTTTCCTGAAACATCTAAAAAACAAAGCAACAGAGCCTAGGGCACTTCCACTTATGGTCCTATATATTAGGGAAATTAAAATCAAAAAGACACAGCCACCAGTAAGTTTGGGATGGCTCTGTTTACAGGAACCTCGTTTCCGGTACAAGTTCAATATCGCAGAAAGCGAAAAATGGATAAAGAAGTTGTGGTACTTACGTACAATGCAATATCACTCAGCAATGAAATCTATGTCATCAGGCCAGTAGCAGCATAATGAGTGGATTCAGGTACGATGATTCTAAGTGAAATAAGTCACACAGAAAAAGAAACATCATAAGATATCACTAATACACGGAATGTAAACTTGGCTACACAGGAACTGAATTACAAAACAGAATAGGGTCTCAAATGTAGAAAACCAACTTATGCTTGCTTAAGGGGAAAGGTGAGTTGGGGTGCTGCATAAAACCAGAGATTGAAATTAGCACAGATACCTTTCCATAAGCCAAATATGTAATAGACAAGAGCTACTGCTTGCTCAACGAAGTGGACTCAACACCCCATATTAACCGCCTAAAAATATACCTGACTAGTAAGAATCTTAAAAACTATGGATTTATATGTCTCCAAAAGAGAATCAAGCATGTTTACAGTGGCATAAACGCAGCAGTGATAGGATTGGTGAGGTTCGGTGAGCAAATGCAGACCCTTTGAAGTCATATTGCATGGTACCCATTCCATGGTTCTCAACTCTCCAGGTTTAAGGGATTCTTCCTTCAGCTAAAACATGCATGTGGAACCCAGAGTATGATCCACCGTGTGATCGGGAAACGTGTTCAAATGTGTCTCAGTTTTCGTCCCCTGGTACTCGGGTGCAACATTCCAGACGCTTTACTAACACTCTCCCCACTTGGAGAGTCAGTGCCTTTAACCTCCTGTTTGGCCCAGTTTGCAAATTCTGCGGAAAATGAACAGGAATAGGGAGAACCAATGAGAGACTAGCTGGAGGAGTCTGGACGGGCAAATTTAACTCTCATTTCCCACCAGGAAGAGGAATTAACCAAAGGCTCAGCGAGCCATGCCGGAACCACACTAGGGCCTGAAGCAATCCTGCGGTGTTGCGGCCAGCTCACAAGAAAGCGAGTTGAAGAAAGGAGCTCAGGGGCCCTGTAATTCACACACCTGCAGAGTTCTAAATGACAGCTATCGTCCAAAAATATATTGAAGTAAGGCTGCCAAGAGGACTTGAAAGCGGGGCAGAATTGCAGGAAACCGATTTCAGGAGGTAGACTGGAATTGCATGTAAAGCATAGGAAAAGAGGCAGAACGTCCACAATGATGCACTTGGCCAAAAAGGGCGTATGCGTTTTTTCCTGAATATATTCAGGAAAAAACGCATACGCCCTTTTTGGCCAACCAAGCAAGCTTGCAAAGGAAATCTGCACTACAATGAAGTCTCACTGCCCCCCGGTCAAAAGGGCCATCTGAAAAAAGTGTAAAATCCAGAAAGGCAGGACAGGCCATGGAGAACTGGGAGCCTTGTTATGCTGATGGGCGTGATGTAAATTGCCAACAGCCACTCTGGAGAAGTGTATGGTGTTTCCTGAAACATCTAAAAAACAAAGCAACAAAGCCTAGGGCACTTCCACTTATGGTCCTATAGCTTAGGGAAATTAAAATCAAAAAGACACAGCCACCAGTAAGTTTGGGACGGCTCTGTTTACAGGAACCTCGTTTCCGGTACAAGTTCAATATCGCAGAAAGCGAAAAATGGATAAAGAAGTTGTGGTACTTACGTACAATGCAATATCACTCAGCAATGAAATCTATGTCATCAGGCCAGTAGCAGCATAATGAGTGGATTCAGGTACGATGATTCTAAGTGAAATAAGTCACACAGAAAAAGAAACATCATAAGATATCACTAATACACGGAATGTAAACTTGGCTACACAGGAACTGAATTACAAAACAGAATAGGGTCTCAAATGTAGAAAACCAACTTATGCTTGCTTAAGGGGAAAGGTGAGTTGGGGTGCTGCATAAAACCAGAGATTGAAATTAGCACAGATACCTTTCCATAAGCCAAATATGTAATAGACAAGAGCTACTGCTTGCTCAACGAAGTGGACTCAACACCCCATATTAACCGCCTAAAAATATACCTGACTAGTAAGAATCTTAAAACCTATGGATTTATATGTCTCCAAAAGAGAATCAAGCATGTTTACAGTGGCATAAACGCAGCAGTGATAGGATTGGTGAGGTTCGGTGAGCAAATGCAGACCCTTTGAAGTCATATTGCATGGTACCCATTCCATGGTTCTCAACTCTCCAGGTTTAAGGGATTCTTCCTTCAGCTAAAACATGCATGTGGAACCCAGAGTATGATCCACCGTGTGATCGGGAAACGTGTTCAAATGTGTCTCAGTTTTCGTCCCCTGGTACTCGGGTGCAACATTCCAGACGCTTTACTAACACTCTCCCCACTTGGAGAGTCAGTGCCTTTAACCTCCTGTTTGGCCCAGTTTGCAAATTCTGCGGAAAATGAACAGGAATAGGGAGAACCAATGAGAGACTAGCTGGAGGAGTCTGGACGGGCAAATTTAACTCTCATTTCCCACCAGGAAGAGGAATTAACCAAAGGCTCAGCGAGCCATGCCGGAACCACACTAGGGCCTGAAGCAATCCTGCGGTGTTGCGGCCAGCTCACAAGAAAGCGAGTTGAAGAAAGGAGCTCAGGGGCCCTGTAATTCACACACCTGCAGAGTTCTAAATGACAGCTATCGTCCAAAAATATATTGAAGTAAGGCTGCCAAGAGGACTTGAAAGCGGGGCAGAATTGCAGGAAACCGATTTCAGGAGGTAGACTGGAATTGCATGTAAAGCATAGGAAAAGAGGCAGAACGTCCACAATGATGCACTTGGCCAAAAAGGGCGTATGCGTTTTTTCCTGAATATATTCAGGAAAAAACGCATACGCCCTTTTTGGCCAACCAAGCAAGCTTGCAAAGGAAATCTGCACTACAATGAAGTCTCACTGCCCCCCGGTCAAAAGGGCCATCTGAAAAAAGTGTAAAATCCAGAAAGGCAGGACAGGCCATGGAGAACTGGGAGCCTTGTTATGCTGATGGGCGTGATGTAAATTGACAACAGCCACTCTGGAGAAGTGTATGGTGTTTCCTGAAACATCTAAAAAACAAAGCAACAGAGCCTAGGGCACTTCCACTTATGGTCCTATAGCTTAGGGAAATTAAAATCAAAAAGACACAGCCACCCCAAAGTTTGGGACGGCTCTGTTTACAAGAACCTCGTTTCCGGTACAAGTTCAATATCGCAGAAAGCGAAAAATGGATAAAGAAGTTGTGGTACTTACGTACAATGCAATATCACTCAGCAATGAAATCTCTGTCATCAGGCCCATAGCAGCATAATGAGTGGATTCAGGTACGATGATTCTAAGTGAAATAAGTCACACAGAAAAAGAAACATCATAAGATATCACTAATACACGGAATGTAAACTTGGCTACACAGGAACTGAATTACAAAACAGAATAGGGTCTCAAATGTAGAAAACCAACTTATGCTTGCTTAAGGGGAAAGGTGAGTTGTGGTGCTGCATAAAACCAGAGATTGAAATTACCACAGATACCTTTCCATAAGCCAAATATGTAATAGACAAGAGCTACTGCTTGCTCAACGAAGTGGACTCAACACCCCATATTAAACGCCTAAGAATATACCTGACTAGTAAGAATCTTAAAACCTATGGATTTATATGTCTTCGAAAGAGAATCAAGCGTGTGTACAGCGGCATAAACGCAGCAGTGATAGGATTGGTGAGGTTCGGTGAGCAAATGCAGACCCTTTGAAGTCATATTGCATGGTACCCATTCCATGGTTCTCAACTCTCCAGGTTTAAGGGATTCTTCCTTCAGCTAAAACATGCATGTGGAACCCAGAGTATGATCCACCGTGTGATCGGGAAACGTGTTCAAATGTGTCTCAGTTTTCGTCCCCTGGTACTCGGGTGCAACATTCCAGACGCTTTACTAACACTCTCCCCACTTGGAGAGTCAGTGCCTTTAACCTCCTGTTTGGCCCAGTTTGCAATTTCTGCGGAAAATGAACAGGAATAGGGAGAACTAATGAGAGACTAGCTGGAGGTGTCTGGACGGGCAAATTTAACTCTCATTTCCCAACAGGAAGAGGAATTAACCAAAGGCTCAGCGAGCCATGCCGGAACCACACTAGGGCCTGAAGCAATCCTGCGGTGTTGCGGCCAGCTCACAAGAAAGCGAGTTGAAGAAAGGAGCTCAGGGGCCCTGTAATTCACACACCTGCAGAGTTATAAATGACAGCTATCGTCCAAAAATATATTGAAGTAAGGCTGCCAAGAGGACTTGAAAGCGGGGCAGAATTGCAGGAAACCGATTTCAGGAGGTAGACTGGAATTGCATGTAAAGCATAGGAAAAGAGGCAGAACGTCCACAATGATGCACTTGGCCAAAAAGGGCGTATGCGTTTTTTCCTGAATATATTCAGGAAAAAACGCATACGCCCTTTTTGGCCAACCAAGCAAGCTTGCAAAGGAAATCTGCACTACAATGAAGTCTCACTGCCCCCCGGTCAAAAGGGCCATCTGAAAAAAGTGTAAAATCCAGAAAGGCAGGACAGGCCATGGAGAACTGGGAGCCTTGTTATGCTGATGGGCGTGATGTAAATTGCCAACAGCCACTCTGGAGAAGTGTATGGTGTTTCCTGAAACATCTAAAAAACAAAGCAACAGAGCCTAGGGCACTTCCACTTATGGTCCTATATATTAGGGAAATTAAAATCAAAAAGACACAGCCACCAGTAAGTTTGGGACGGCTCTGTTTACAGGAACCTCGTTTCCGGTACAAGTTCAATATCGCAGAAAGCGAAAAATGGATAAAGAAGTTGTGGTACTTACGTACAATGCAATATCACTCAGCAATGAAATCTATGTCATCAGGCCAGTAGCAGCATAATGAGTGGATTCAGGTACGATGATTCTAAGTGAAATAAGTCACACAGAAAAAGAAACATCATAAGATATCACTAATACACGGAATGTAAACTTGGCTACACAGGAACTGAATTACAAAACAGAATAGGGTCTCAAATGTAGAAAACCAACTTATGCTTGCTTAAGGGGAAAGGTGAGTTGGGGTGCTGCATAAAACCAGAGATTGAAATTAGCACAGATACCTTTCCATAAGCCAAATATGTAATAGACAAGAGCTACTCCTTGCTCAACGAGGGACACACAACACCACATATTAAACGCCTAAGAATATACCTGACTAGTAAGAATCTTAAAACCTATGGATTTATATGTCTCCGAAAGCGAATCAAGAGTGTGTACAGCGGCATGAACGCAGCAGTGATAGGATTGCTGAGGTTCGGTTAGCAAATGCAGACTTTTGAAGTCATATTGCATGGTACCCGTTCCATGGGTCTCAACTCTCCAGGTTTAAGGGATTCTTCCTTCAGCTAAAACATGCATGTGGAACCCAGAGTATGATCCACCGTGTGATCGGGAAACCTGTTCAAATGTGTCTCAGTTTTCGTCCCCTGGTACTCGGGTGCCACATTCCAGATGCTTTACTAACACTCTCCCCACTTGGAGAGTCAGTGCCTTTAACCTCCTGTTTGGCCCAGTTTGCAAATTCTGCGGAAAATGAACAGGAATAGGGAGAACCAATGAGAGACTAGCTGGAGGTGTCTGGACGGGCAAATTTAACTCTCATTTACCACCAGGAAGAGGAATTAACCAAAGGCTCAGCGTGCCATGCCGGTACCACACTAGGGCCTGAAGCAATCCTGCGGTGTTGGGGCCAGCTCACAAGAAAGCTAGTTGAAGAAAGGAGCTCAGGGACCCTGTAATTCACAAACCTGCAGAGTTATAAATGACAGCTATCGTCCAAAAATATATTAAAGTAACGCTGTCAAGACGAATTGAATGTGGGGCAGAATTGCAGGAAACCGATTTCAGGAGGTAGACTGGAATTGCATGTAAAGCATAGGAAAAGAGGCAGAACGTCCACAATGATGCACTTGGCCAAAAAGTTCGTATGCGTTTTTTCCTGAATATATTCTGGAAAAAAATCATACGCCCTTTTTGGCCAACCAAGCAAGCTTGCAAAGAAATCTGCACTACAATGAAGTCTCACTGCCCCCCGGTCAAAAGGGCCATCTGAAAAAAGTGTAAAATCCAGAAAGGCAGGACAGGCCATGGAGAACTGGGAGCCTTGTTATGCTGATGGGCGTGATGTAAATTGCCAACAGCCACTCTGGAGAAGTGTATGGTGTTTCCTGAAACATCTAAAAAACAAAACAACAGAGCCTAGGGCACTTCCACTTATGGTCCTATAGCTTAGGGAAATTAAAATCGAAAAGACACAGCCACCCCAAAGTTTGGGACGGCTCTGTTTACAAGAACCTCGTTTCCGGTACAAGTTCAATATCGCAGAAAGCGAAAAATGGATAAAGAAGTTGTGGTACTAACGTACAATGCAATATCACTCAGCAATGAAATCTCTTTCATAAGGCCCATAGCAGCATAATGAGTGGATTCAGGTACGATGATTCTAAGTGAAATATGTCACACAGAAAAAGATCATAAGATATCACTAATACACGGAATGTAAACTTGGCTACACAGGAACTGAATTACAAAACAGAATAGGGTCTCAAATGTAGAAAACCAACTTATGCTTGCTTAAGGGGAAAGGTGAGTTGGGGTGCTGCATAAAACCAGAGATTGAAATTAGCACAGATACCTATCCATAAGCCAAATATGTAATAGACAAGAGCTACTGCTTGCTCAACGAAGTGGACTCAACACCCCATATTAAACGCCTAAGAATATACCTGACTAGTAAGAATCTTAAAACCTATGGATTTATATGTCTCCGAAAGAGAATCAAGTGTGTGTACAGCGGCATAAACGCAGCAGTGATAGGATTGGTGAGGTTCGGTGAGCAAATGCAGACCCTTTGAAGTCATATTGCATGGTACCCATTCCATGGTTCTCAACTCTCCAGGTTTAAGGGATTCTTCCTTCAGCTAAAACATGCATGTGGAACCCAGAGTATGATCCACCGTGTGATCGGGAAACGTGTTCAAATATGTCTCAGTTTTAGTCCCCTCGTACTCGGGTGCAACATTCCAGACGCTTTACTAACACTCTCCCCACTTGGAGAGTCAGTGCCTTTAACCTCCTGTTTGGCCCAGTTTGCAATTTCTGCGGAAAATGAACAGGAATAGGGAGAACCAATGAGAGACTAGCTGGAGGTGTCTGCCCGGGTAAATTTAACTCTCATTTCCCACCAAGAAGAGGAATTAACCAAAGGCTCAGCGAGCCATGCCGGAACCACACTAGGGCCTGAAGCAATCCTGCGGTGTTGCGGCCAGCTCACAAGAAAGCGAGTTGAAGAAAGGAGCTCAGGGGCCCTGTAATTCACACACCTGCAGAGTTGTAAATGACAGCTATCGTCCAAAAATATATTGAAGTAAGGCTGCCAAGAGGACTTGAAAGTGGGGCAGAATTGCAGGAAACCGATTTCAGGAGGTAGACAGGAATTGCATGTAAAGCATAGGAAAAGAGGCAGAACGTCCACAATGATGCACTTGGCCAAAAAGGGCGTATGCGTTTTTTCCTGAATATATTCAGGAAAAAACGCATACGCACTTTTTGGCCAACCAAGCAAGCTTGCAAAGGAAATCTGCACTACAATGAAGTCTCACTGCCCCCCGGTCAAAAGGGCCATCTGAAAAAAGTGTAAAATCCAGAAAGGCAGGACAGACCATGGAGAACTGGGAGCCTTGTTATGCTGATGGGCGTGATGTAAATTGCCAACAGCCACTCTGGAGAAGTGTATGGTGTTTCCTGAAACATCTAAAAAACAAAGCAACAGAGCCTAGGGCACTTCCACTTATGGTCCTATAGCTTAGGGAAATTAAAATAAAGACACAGACACCCCAAAGTTTGGGACAGCTCTGTTTACAAGAACCTCGTTTACGGTACAAGTTCAATATCGCAGAAAGCAAAAAATGGATAAAGAAGTTGTGGTACTTACGTACAATGCAATATCACTCAGCAATGAAATCTATGTCATCAGGCCAGTAGCAGCATAATGAGTGGATTCAGGTACGATGATTCTAAGTGAAATAAGTCACACAGAAAAAGAAACATCATAATATATCACTAATACACGGAATGTAAACTTGGCTACACAGGAACTGAATTACAAAACAGAATAGGGTCTCAAATGTAGAAAACCAACTTATGCTTGCTTAAGGGGAAAGGTGAGTTGTGGTGCTGCATAAAACCAGAGATTGAAATTAGCACAGATACTTTTCCATAAGCCAAATATGTAATAGACAAGAGCTACTGCTTGCTCAACGAAGTGGACTCAACACCCCATATTAAACGCCTAAGAATATACCTGACTAGTAAGAATCTTAAAACCTATGGATTTATATGTCTCCGAAAGAGAATCAAGCGTGTGTACAGCGGCATAAACGCAGCAGTGATAGGATTGGTGAGGTTCGGTAAGCAATGCAGACCCTTTGAAGTCGTATTGCATGGTACCCATTCCATGGGTCTCAACTCTCCAGGTTTAAGGGATTCTTCCTTCAGCTAAAACATGCATGTGGAACCCAGAGGATGATCCACCGTGTGATCGGGAAACGTGTTCAAATGTGTCTCAGTTTTAGTCCCCTGGTACACGGGTGCAACATTCCAGACGCTTTACTAACACTCTCCCCACTTGGAGAGTCAGTGCCTTTAACCTCCTGTTTGGCCCAGTTGGCAATTTCTGCGGAAAATGAACAGGAATAGGGAGAACCAATGAGAGACTAGCTGGAGGTGTCTGGACGGGTAAATTTAACTCTCATTTCCCAACAGGAAGAGGAATTAACCAAAGGCTCAGCGAGCCATGCCGGAACCACACTAGGGCCTGAAGCAATCCTGCGGTGTTGCGGCCAGCTCACAAGAAAGCGAGTTGAAGAAAGGAGCTCAGGGGCCCTGTAATTCACACACCTGCAGAGTTATAAATGACAGCTATCGTCCAAAAATATATTGAAGTAAGGTTGCCAAGAGGACTTGAAAGCGGGGCAGAATTGCAGGAAACCGATTTCAGGAGGTAGACTGGAATTGCATGTAAAGCATAGGAAAAGAGGCAGAACGTCCACAATGATGCACTTGGCCAAAAAGGGCGTATGCGTTTTTTCCTGAATATATTCAGGAAAAAAACGCATACGCCCTTTTTGGCCAACCAAGCAAGCTTGCAAAGGAAATCTGCACTACAATGAAGTCTCACTGCCCCCCGGTCAAAAGGGCCATCTGAAAAAAGTGTAAAATCCAGAAAGTCAGGACAGGCCATGGAGAACTGGGAGCCTTGTTATGCTGATGGGCATGATGTAAATTGCCAACAGCCACTCTGGAGAAGTGTATGGTGTTTCCTGAAACATCTAAAAAACAAAGCAACAGAGCCTAGGGCACTTCCACTTATGGTCCTATAGCTTAGGGAAATTAAAATCAAAAAGACACAGCAACCCCAAAGTTTGGGACGGCTCTGTTTACAAGAACCTCGTTTACGGTACAAGTTCAATATCGCAGAAAGCGAAAAATGGATAAAGAAGTTGTGGTACTAACGTACAAGGCAATATCACTAAGCAATGAAATCTCTTTCATAAGGCCCATAGCAGCATAATGAGTGGATTCAGGTATGATGATTTCAAGTGAAATATGTCACACAGAAAAAGAAACATCATAAGATATCACTAATACACGGAATGTAAACTTGGCTACACAGGAACTGAATTACAAAACAGAATAGGGTCTCAAATGTAGAAAACCAACTTATGCTTGCTTAAGTGGAAAGGTGAGTTGTGGTGCTGCATAAAACCAGAGATTGAAATTAGCACAGATACCTTTCCATAAGCCAAATATGTAATAGACAAGAGCTACTGCTTGCTCAACGAAGTGGACTCAACATCCCATATTAAACGCCTAAGAATATACCTGACTAGTAAGAATCTTAAAACCTATGGATTTATACGTCTCCGAAAGAGAATCAAGCGTGTGTACAGCGGCATAAACGCAGCAGTGATAGGATTGGTGAGGTTTGGTGAGCAATGCAGACCCTTTGAAGTCGTATTGCATGGTACCCATTCCATGGGTCTCAACTCTCCAGGTTTAAGGGATTCTTCCTTCAGCTAAAACATGCATGTGGAACCCAGAGGATGATCCACCGTGTGATCGGGAAACGTGTTCAAATGTGTCTCAGTTTTCGTCCCCTGGTACTCGGGTGCAACATTCCAGATGCTTTACTAACACTCTCCCCACTTGGAGAGTCAGTGCCTTTAACCTCCTGTTTGGCCCAGTTGGCAATTTCTGCGGAAAATGAACAGGAATAGGGAGAACCAATGAGAGACTAGCTGGAGGTGTCTGGACGGGTAAATTTAACTCTCATTTCCCACCAAGAAGAGGAATTAACCAAAGGCTCAGCGAGCCATGCCGGAACCACACTAGGGCCTGAAGCAATCCTGCGGTGTTGCGGCCAGCTCACAAGAAAGCGAGTTGAAGAAAGGAGCTCAGGGGCCCTGTAATTCACACACCTGCAGAGTTGTAAATGACAGCTATCGTCCAAAAATATATTGAAGTAAGGCTGCCAAGAGGACTTGAAAGCGGGGCAGAATTGCAGGAAACCGATTTCAGGAGGTAGACTGGAATTGCATGTAAAGCATAGGAAAAGAGGCAGAACGTCCACAATGATGCACTTGGCCAAAAAGGGCGTATGCGTTTTTTCCTGAATATATTCAGGAAAAAACGCATACGCACTTTTTGGCCAACCAAGCAAGCTTGCAAAGGAAATCTGCACTACAATGAAGTCTCACTGCCCCCCGGTCAAAAGGGCCATCTGAAAAAAGTGTAAAATCCAGAAAGGCAGGACAGACCATGGATGACTGGGAGCCTTGTTATGCTGATGGGCGTGATGCAAATTGCCAACAGCCACTCTGGAGAAGTGTATGGTGTTTCCTGAAACATCTAAAAAACAAAGCAACAGAGCCTAGGGCACTTCCACTTATGGTCCTATAGCTTAGGGAAATTAAAATCAAAAAGACACAGCCACCCCAATGTTTGGGACGGCTCTGTTTACAAGAACCTTGTTTACGGTACAATTTCAATATCGCAGAAAGCGAAAAATGGATAAAGAAGTTGTGGTACTTACGTACAATGCAATATCACTCAGCAATGAAATCTATGTCATCAGGCCCATAGCAGAATAATGAGTGGATTTAGGTACGATGATTCTAAGTGAAATATGTCACACAGAAAAAGAAACATCATAAGATATCACTAATACACGGAATGTAAACATGGCTACACAGGAACTGAATTACAAAACAGAATAGGGTCTCAAATGTAGAAATCCAACTTATGCTTGCTTAAGGGGAAAGGTGAGTTGGGGTGCTGCATAAAACCAGAGATTGAAATTAGCACAGATACCTATCCATAAGCCAAATATGTAATAGACAAGAGCTACTGCTTGCTCAACGAAGTGGACTCAACACCCCATATTAAACGCCTAAGAATATACCTGACTAGTAAGAATCTTAAAACCTATGGATTTATATATCTCCGAAAGAGAATCAAGTGTGTGTACAGCGGCATAAACGCAGCAGTGATAGGATTGGTGAGGTTCGGTGAGCAAATGCAGACCCTTTGAAGTCATATTGCATGGTACCCATTCCATGGTTCTCAACTCTCCAGGTTTAAGGGAATCTTCCTTCAGCTAAAACATGCATGTGGAACCCAGAGTATGATCCACCGTGTGATCGGGAAACGTGTTCAAATATGTCTCAGTTTTAGTCCCCTCGTACTCGGGTGCAACATTCCAGACGCTTTACTAACACTCTCCCCACTTGGAGAGTCAGTGCCTTTAACCTCCTGTTTGGCCCAGTTTGCAATTTCTGCGGAAAATGAACAGGAATAGGGAGAACCAATGAGAGACTAGCTGGAGGTGTCTGCCCGGGTAAATTTAACTCTCATTTCCCACCAAGAAGAGGAATTAACCAAAGGCTCAGCGAGCCATGCCGGAACCACACTAGGGCCTGAAGCAATCCTGCGGTGTTGCGGCCAGCTCACAAGAAAGCGAGTTGAAGAAAGGAGCTCAGGGGCCCTGTAATTCACACACCTGCACAGTTGTAAATGACAGCTATCGTCCAAAAATATATTGAAGTAAGGCTGCCAAGAGGACTTGAAAGCGGGGCAGAATTGCAGGAAACCGATTTCAGGAGGTAGACTGGAATTGCATGTAAAGCATAGGAAAAGAGGCAGAACGTCCACAATGATGCACTTGGCCAAAAAGGGCGTATGCGTTTTTTCCTGAATATATTCAGGAAAAAACGCATACGCCCTTTTTGTCCAACCAAGCAAGCTTGCAAAGGAAATCTGCACTACAATGAAGTCTCACTGCCCCCCGGTCAAAAGGGCCATCTGAAAAAAGTGTAAAATCCAGAAAGGCAGGACAGGCCATGGAGAACTGGGAGCCTTGTTATGCTGATGGGCGGGATGTAAATTGCCAACAGCCACTCTGGAGAAGTGTATGGTGTTTCCTGAAACATCTAAAAAACAAAGCAACAGAGCCTAGGGCACTTCCACTTATGGTCCTATAGCTTAGGGAAATTAAAATAAAGACACAGCCACCCCAAAGTTTGGGACAGCTCTGTTTACAAGAACCTCGTTTACGGTACAAGTTCAATATCACAGAAAGCAAAAAATGGATAAAGAAGTTGTGGTACTTACGTACAATGCAATATCACTCAGCAATGAAATCTATGTCATCAGGCCAGTAGCAGCATAATGAGTGGATTCAGGTACGATGATTCTAAGTGAAATAAGTCACACAGAAAAAGAAACATCATAAGATATCACTAATACACGGAATGTAAACTTGGCTACACAGGAACTGAATTACAAAACAGAATAGGGTCTCAAATGTAGAAAACCAACTTATGCTTGCTTAAGGGGAAAGGTGAGTTGGGGTGCTGCATAAAACCAGAGATTGAAATTAGCACAGATACCTTTCCATAAGCCAAATATGTAATAGACAAGAGCTACTGCTTGCTCAACGAAGTGGACTCAACACCCCATATTAAACGCCTAAGAATATACCTGACTAGTAAGAATCTTAAAACCTATGGATTTATACGTCTCCGAAAGAGAATCAAGCGTGTGTACAGCGGCATAAACGCAGCAGTGATAGGATTGGTGAGGTTCGGTGAGCAAATGCAGACCCTTTGAAGTCGTATTGCATGGAACCCATTCCATGGGTCTCAACTCTCCAGGTTTAAGGGATTCTTCCTTCAGCTAAAACATGCATGTGGAACCCAGAGGATGATCCACCGTGTGATCGGGAAACGTGTTCAAATGTGTCTCAGTTTTCGTCCCCTGGTACTCGGGTGCAACATTCCAGACGCTTTACTAACACTTTCCCCACATGGAGAGTCAGTGCCTTTAACCTCCTGTTTGGCCCAGTTGGCAATTTCTGCGGAAAATGAACAGGAATAGGGAGAACCAATGAGAGACTAGCTGGAGGTGTCTGGACGGGTAAATTTAACTCTCATTTCCCACCAAGAAGAGGAATTAACCAAAGGCTCAGCGAGCCATGCCGGAACCACACTAGGGCCTGAAGCAATCCTGCGGTGTTGCGGCCAGCTCACAAGAAAGCGAGTTGAAGAAAGGAGCTCAGGGGCCCTGTAACTCACACACCTGCAGAGTTATAAATGACAGCTATAGTCCAAAAATATATTGAAGTAAGGCTGCCAAGAGGACTTGAAAGCGGGGCAGAATTGCAGGAAACCGATTTCAGGAGGTAGACTGGAATTGCATGTAAAGCATAGGAAAAGAGGCAGAACGTCCACAATGATGCACTTGGCCAAAAAGGGCGTATGCGTTTTTTCCTGAATATATTCAGGAAAAAACGCATACGCCCTTTTTGGCCAACCAAGCAAGCTTGCAAAGGAAATCTGCACTACAATGAAGTCTCACTGCCCCCCGGTCAAAAGGGCCATCTGAAAAAAGTGTAAAATCCAGAAAGGCAGGACAGGCCATGGAGAACTGGGAGCCTTGTTATGCTCATGGGCGGGATGTAAATTGCCAACAGCCACTCTGGAGAAGTGTATGGTGTTTCCTGAAACATCTAAAAAACAAAGCAACAGAGCCTAGGGCACTTCCACTTATGGTCCTATAGCTTAGGGAAATTAAAATAAAGACACAGCCACCCCAAAGTTTGGGACAGCTCTGTTTACAAGAACCTCGTTTACGGTACAAGTTCAATATCGCAGAAAGCAAAAAATGGATAAAGAAGTTGTGGTACTTACGTACAATGCAATATCACTCAGCAATGAAATCTATGTCATCAGGCCAGTAGCAGCATAATGAGTGGATTCAGGTACGATGATTCTAAGTGAAATAAGTCACACAGAAAAAGAAACATCATAAGATATCACTAATACACGGAATGTAAACTTGGCTACACAGGAACTGAATTACAAAACAGAATAGGGTCTCAAATGTAGAAAACCAACTTATGCTTGCTTAAGGGGAAAGGTGAGTTGTGGTGCTGCATAAAACCAGAGATTGAAATTAGCACAGATACCTTTCCATAAGCCAAATATGTAATAGACAAGAGCTACTGCTTGCTCAACGAAGTGGACTCAACACCCCATATTAAACGCCTAAGAATATACCTGACTAGTAAGAATCTTAAAACCTATGGATTTATATGTCTCCGAAAGAGAATCAAGCATGTGTACAGCGGCATAAACGCAGCAGTGATAGGATTGGTGAGGTTCGGTGAGCAAATGCAGACCCTTTGAAGTCATATTGCATGGTACCCTTTCCATGGTTCTCAACTCTCCAGGTTTAAGGGATTCTTCCTTCAGCTAAAACATGCATGTGGAACCCAGAGGATGATCCACCGTGTGATCGGGAAACGTGTTCAAATGTGTCTCAGTTTTCGTCCCCTGGTACTCGGGTGCAACATTCCAGACGCTTTACTAACACTCTCCCCACTTGGAGAGTCAGTGCCTTTAACCTCCTGTTTGGCCCAGTTGGCAATTTCTGCGGAAAATGAACAGGAATAGGGAGAACTAATGAGAGACTAGCTGGAGGTGTCTGGACGGGCAAATTTAACTCTCATTTCCCAACAGGAAGAGGAATTAACCAAAGGCTCAGCGAGCCATGCCGGAACCACACTAGGGCCTGAAGCAATCCTGCGGTGTTGCGGCCAGCTCACAAGAAAGCGAGTTGAAGAAAGGAGCTCAGGGGCCCTGTAATTCACACACCTGCAGAGTTCTAAATGACAGCTATCGTCCAAAAATATATTGAAGTAAGGCTGCCAAGAGGACTTGAAAGCGGGGCAGAATTGCAGGAAACCGATTTCAGGAGGTAGACTGGAATTGCATGTAAAGCATAGGAAAAGAGGCAGAACGTCCACAATGATGCACTTGGCCAAAAAGGGCGTATGCGTTTTTTCCTGAATATATTCAGGAAAAAACGCATACGCCCTTTTTGGCCAACCAAGCAAGCTTGCAAAGGAAATCTGCACTACAATGAAGTCTCACTGCCACCCGGTCAAAAGGGCCATCTGAAAAATGTGTAAAATCCAGAAAGGCAGGACAGGCCATGGAGAACTGGGAGCCTTCTTATGCTGAAGGGCGGGATGTAAATTGCCAACAGCCACTCTGGAGAAGTGTATGGTGTTTCCTGAAACATCTAAAAAACAAAGCAACAGAGCCTAGGGCACTTCCACTTATGGTCCTATAGCTTAGGGAAATTAAAATAAAGACACAGCCACCCCAAAGTTTGGGACAGCTCTGTTTACAAGAACCTCGTTTACGGTACAAGTTCAATATCGCAGAAAGCAAAAAATGGATAAAGAAGTTGTGGTACTTACGTACAATGCAATATCACTCAGCAATGAAATCTATGTCATCAGGCCAGTAGCAGCATAATGAGTGGATTCAGGTACGATGATTCTAAGTGAAATAAGTCACACAGAAAAAGAAACATCATAAGATATCACTAATACACGGAATGTAAACTTGGCTACACAGGAACTGAATTACAAAACAGAATAGGGTCTCAAATGTAGAAAACCAACTTATGCTTGCTTAAGGGGAAAGGTGAGTTGTGGTGCTGCATAAAACCAGAGATTGAAATTAGCACAGATACCTTTCCATAAGCCAAATATGTAATAGACAAGAGCTACTGCTTGCTCAACGAAGTGGACTCAACACCCCATATTAAACGCCTAAGAATATACCTGACTAGTAAGAATCTTAAAACCTATGGATTTATATGTCTCCGAAAGAGAATCAAGCATGTGTACAGCGGCATAAACGCAGAAGTGATAGGATTGGTGAGGTTCGGTGAGCAAATGCAGACCCTTTGAAGTCGTATTGCATGGTACCCATTCCATGGGTCTCAACTCTCCAGGTTTAAGGGATTCTTCCTTCAGCTAAAACATGCATGTGGAACCCAGAGGATGATCCACCGTGTGATCGGGAAACGTGTTCAAATGTGTCTCAGTTTTCGTCCCCTGGTACTCGGGTGCAACATTCCAGACGCTTTACTAACACTCTCCCCACCTGGAGAGTCAGTGCCTTTAACCTCCTGTTTGGCCCAGTTTGCAATTTCTGCGGAAAATGAACAGGAATAGGGAGAACCAATGAGAGACTAGCTGGAGGTGTCTGGACGGGTAAATTTAACTCTCATTTCCCACCAGGAAGAGGAATTAACCAAAGGCTCTGCGAGCCATGCCGGAACCACACTAGGGCCTGAAGCAATCCTGCGGTGTTGCGGCCAGCTCACAAGAAAGCGAGTTGAAGAAAGGAGCTCAGGGGCCCTGTAATTCACACACCTGCAGAGTTGTAAATGACAGCTATCGTCCAAGAATATATTGAAGTAAGGCTGCCAAGAGGACTTGAAAGCGGGGCAGAATTGCAGGAAACCGATTTCAGGAGGTAGACTGGAATTGCATGTAAAGCATAGGAAAAGAGGCAGAACGTCCACAATGATGCACTTGGCCAAAAAGGGCGTATGCGTTTTTTCCTGAATATATTCAGGAAAAAACGCATACGCCCTTTTTGGCCAACCAAGCAAGCTTGCAAAGGAAATCTGCACTACAATGAAGTCTCACTGCCCCCCGGTCAAAAGGGCCATCTGAAAAAAGTGTAAAATCCAGAAAGGCAGGACAGGCCATGGAGAACTGGGAACCTTGTTATGCTGATGGGCGTGATGTAAATTGCCAACAGCCACTCTGGAGAAGTGTATGGTGTTTCCTGAAACATCTAAAACACAAAGCAACAGAGCCTAGGGCACTTCCACTTATGGTCCTATAGCTTAGGGAAATTAAAATCAAAAAGACACAGCCACCCCAAAGTTTGGGACGGCTCTGTTTACAAGAACCTCGTTTCCGGTACAAGTTCAATATCGCAGAAAGCGAAAAATGGATAAAGAAGTTGTGGGACTTACGTACAATGCAATATCATTCAGCAATGAAATCTATGTCATCATGCCCGTAGCAGCATAATGAGTGGATTCAGGTACGATGATTCTAAGTGAAATATGTCACACAGAAAAAGAAACATCATAAGATATCACTAATACACGGAATGTAAACTTGGCTACACAGGAACTGAATTACAAAACAGAATAGGGTCTCAAATGTAGAAAACCAACTTATGCTTGCTTAAGGGGAAAGGTGAGTTGGGGTGCTGCATAAAACCAGAGATGGAAATTAGCACAGATACCTTTCCATAAGCCAAATATGTAATAGACAAGAGTTACTGCTTGCTCAACGAAGTGGACTCAACACCCCATATTAAACGCCTAAGAATATACTTGACTAGTAAGAATCTTAAAACCTATGGATTTATATGTCTCCGAAGGAGAATCAAGCGTGTGTACAGTGGCATAAACGCAGCAGTGATAGGATTGGTGAGGTTCGGTGAGCAAATGCAGACCCTTTGAAGTCATATTGCATGGTACCCATTCCATGGTTCTCAACTCTCCAGGTTTAAGGGATTCTTCCTTCAGCTAAAACATGCATGTGGAACCCAGAGTATGATCCACCGTGTGATCGGGAAACGTGTTCAAATGTGTCTCAGTTTTTGCCCCCTGGTACTCGGGTGCAACATTCCAGACGCTTTACTAACACTCTCCCCACTTGGAGAGTCATTGCCTTTAACCTCCTGTTTGGCCCAGTTTGCAATTTCTGCGGAAAATGAACAGGAATAGGGAGAACTAATGAGAGACTAGCTGGAGGTGTCTGGACGGGCAAATTTAACTCTCATTTCCCAACAGGAAGAGGAATTAACCAAAGGCTCAGCGAGCCATGCCGGAACCACACTAGGGCCTGAAGCAATCCTGCGGTGTTGCGGCCAGCTCACAAGAAAGCGAGTTGAAGAAAGGAGCTCAGGGGCCCTGTAATTCACACACCTGCAGAGTTATAAATGACAGCTATCGTCCAAAAATATATTGAAGTAAGGCTGCCAAGAGGACTTGAAAGCGGGGCAGAATTGCAGGAAACCGATTTCAGGAGGTAGACTGGAATTGCATGTAAAGCATAGGAAAAGAGGCAGAACGTCCACAATGATGCACTTGGCCAAAAAGGGCGTATGCGTTTTTTCCTGAATATATTCAGGAAAAAACGCATACGCCCTTTTTGGCCAACCAAGCAAGCTTGCAAAGGAAATCTGCACTACAATGAAGTCTCACTGCCCCCCGGTCAAAAGGGCCATCTGAAAAATGTGTAAAATCCAGAAAGGCAGGACAGGCCATGGAGAACTGGGAGCCTTCTTATGCTGAAGGGCGGGATGTAAATTGCCAACAGCCACTCTGGAGAAGTGTATGGTGTTTCCTGAAACATCTAAAAAACAAAGCAACAGAGCCTAGGGCACTTCCACTTATGGTCCTATAGCTTAGGGAAATTAAAATAAAGACACAGCCACCCCAAAGTTTGGGACAGCTCTGTTTACAAGAACCTCGTTTACGGTACAAGTTCAATATCGCAGAAAGCAAAAAATGGATAAAGAAGTTGTGGTACTTACGTACAATGCAATATCACTCAGCAATGAAATCTATGTCATCAGGCCAGTAGCAGCATAATGAGTGGATTCAGGTACGATGATTCTAAGTGAAATAAGTCACACAGAAAAAGAAACATCATAAGATATCACTAATACACGGAATGTAAACTTGGCTACACAGGAACTGAATTACAAAACAGAATAGGGTCTCAAATGTAGAAAACCAACTTATGCTTGCTTAAGGGGAAAGGTGAGTTGTGGTGCTGCATAAAACCAGAGATTGAAATTAGCACAGATACGTTTCCATAAGCCAAATATGTAATAGACAAGAGCTACTGCTTGCTCAACGAAGTGGACTCAACACCCCATATTAAACGCCTAAGAATATACCTGACTAGTAAGAATCTTAAAACCTATGGATTTATATGTCTCCGAAAGAGAATCAAGCATGTGTACAGCGGCATAAACGCAGAAGTGATAGGATTGGTGAGGTTCGGTGAGCAAATGCAGACCCTTTGAAGTCGTATTGCATGGTACCCATTCCATGGGTCTCAACTCTCCAGGTTTAAGGGATTCTTCCTTCAGCTAAAACATGCATGTGGAACCCAGAGGATGATCCACCGTGTGATCGGGAAACGTGTTCAAATGTGTCTCAGTTTTCGTCCCCTGGTACTCGGGTGCAACATTCCAGACGCTTTACTAACACTCTCCCCACTTGGAGAGTCAGCGCCTTTAACCTGCTGTTTGGCCCAGTTTGCAATTTCTGCGGAAAATGAACAGGAATAGGGAGAACCAATGAGAGACTAGCTGGAGGTGTCTGGACGGGCAAATTTAACTCTCATTTCCCACCAAGAAGAGGAATTAACCAAAGGCTCAGCGTGCCATGCCGGAACCACACTAGGGCCTGAAGCAATCCTGCGGTGTTGCGGCCAGCTCACAAGAAAGCGAGTTGAAGAAAGGAGCTCAGGGGCACTGTAATTCACAAACCTGCAGAGTTATAAATGACAGCTATAGTCAAAAAATATATTGAAGTAAGGCAGCCAAGAGGACTTGAAAGTTGGGCAGAATTGCAGGAAACCGATTTCAGGAGGTAGACTGGAATTTCATGTAAAGCATAGGAAAAGAGGCAGAACGTCCACAATGATGCACTTGGCCAAAAAGGGCGTATGCGTTTTTTCCTGAATATATTCAGGAAAAAACCCATACGCACTTTTTGGCCAACCAAGCAAGCTTGCAAAGGAAATCTGCACTACAACGAAGTATCACTGCCCCCCGGTCAAAAGGGCCATCTGAAAAAAGTGTAAAATCCAGAAAGGCAGGACAGGCCATGGAGAACTGGGAACCTTGTTATGCTGATGGGCGGGATGTAAATTGCCAACAGCCACTCTGGAGAAGTGTATGGTGTTTCCTGAAACATCTAAAAAACAAAGCAACAGAGCCTAGGGCACTTCCACTTATGGTCCTATAGCTTAGGGAAATTGAAATCAAAAAGACAAGCCACCCCAAAGTTTGGGTCGGCTCTGTTTACAAGAACCTTGTTTACGGTACAAGTTCAATATCACAGAAAGCGAAAAATGGATAAAGAAGTTGTGGTACTTATGTACACTGCAATATCACTCAGCAATGAAATCTATGTCATCAGGCCAGTAGCAGAATAATGAGTGGATTCAGGTACGATGATTCTAAGTGAAATAAGTCACACAGAAAAAGAAACATCATAAGATATCACTAATACACGGAATGTAAACTTGGCTACACAGGAACTGAATTACAAAACAGAATAGGGTCTCAAATGTAGAAAACCAACTTATGCTTGCTTAAGGGGAAAGGTGAGTTGGTGTGCTGCATAAAACCAGAGATTGAAATTAGCACAGATACCTTTCCATAAGCCAAATATGTAATAGCCAAGAGCTACTGCTTGCTCAACGAAGTGGACTCAACACCGCATATTAAACGCCTAAGAATATACTTGACTAGTAAGAATCTTAAAACCTATGGATTTATATGTCTCCGAAACAGAATCAAGCATGTGTACAGCGGCATAAACGCAGCAGTGATAGGATTGGTGAGGTTCGGTGAGCAAATGCAGACCCTTTGAAGTCATATTGCATGGTACCCATTCCATGGGTCTCAACTCTCCACGTTTAAGGGATTCTTCCTTCAGCTAAAACATGCATGTGGAACCCAGAGGATGATCCACCGTGTGATCGGGAAACATGTTCAAATGTGTCTCAGTTTTCGTCCCCTGGTACTCGGGTGCAACATTCCAGACGCTTTACTAACACTCTCCCCACTTGGAGAGTCAGTGCCTTTAACCTCCTGTTTGGCCCAGTTTGCAATTTCTGCGGAAAATGAACAGGAATAGGGAGAACCAATGAGAGACTAGCTGGAGGAGTCTGGACGGGCAAATTTAACTCTCATTTCCCACCAGGAAGAGGAATTAACCAAAGGCTCAGCGAGCCATGCCGGAACCACACTAGGGCCTGAAGCAATCCTGCGGTGTTGCGGCCAGCTCACAAGAAAGCGAGTTGAAGAAAGGAGCTCAGGGGCCCTGTAATTCACACACCTGCAGAGTTATAAATGACAGCTATCGTCCAAAAATAGATTGAAGTAAGGCTGCCAAGAGGACTTGAAAGCGGGGCAGAATTGCAGGAAACCGATTTCAGGAGGTAGACTGGAATTTCATGTAAAGCATAGGAAAAGAGGCAGAACGTCCACAATGATGCACTTGGCCAAAAATGGCGTATGCATTTTTTCCTGAATATATTCAGGAAAAAACGCATACGCCCTTTTTGGCCAACCAAGCAAGCTTGCAAAGGAAATCTGTACTACAATGAAGTCTCACTGCCCCCCGGTCAAAAGGGCCATCTGAAAAAAGTGTAAAATCCAGAAAGGCAGGACAGGCCATGGAGAACTGGGAGCCTTGTTATGCTGATGGGCGTGATGTAAATTGCCAACAGCCACTCTGGAGAAGTGTATGGTGTTTCCTGAAACATCTAAAAAACAAAGCAACAGAGCCTAGGGCACTTCCACTTTTGGTCCTATAGCTTAGGGAAATTGAAATCAAAAAGACACAGCCACCCCAAAGTTTGGGTCAGCTCTGTTTACAAGAACCTTGTTTACGGTAGAAGTTCAATATCACAGAAAGCAAAAAATGGATAAAGAAGTTGTGGTACTTACGTACACTGCAATATCACTCAGCAATGAAATCTATGTCATCAGGCCAGTAGCAGCATAATGAGTGGATTCAGGTACGATGATTCTAAGTGAAATAAGTCACACAGAAAAAGAAACATCATAAGATATCACTAATACACGGAATGTAAACTTGGCTACACAGGAACTGAATTACAAAACAGAATAGGGTCTCAAATGTAGAAAACCAACTTATGCTTGCTTAAGGGGAAAGGTGAGTTGGGGTGCTGCATAAAACCAGAGATTGAAATTAGCACAGATACCTTTCCATAAGCCAAATATGTAATAGCCAAGAGCTACTGCTTGCTCAACGAAGTGGACTCAACACCCCATATTAAACGCCTAAGAATATACTTGACTAGTAAGAATCTTAAAACCTATGGATTTATATGTCTCCGAAAGAGAATCAAGCATGTGTACAGCGGCATAAACGCAGCAGTGATAGGATTGGTGAGGTTCGGTGAGCAAATGCAGACCCTTTGAAGTCATATTGCATGGTACCCATTCCATGGGTCTCAACTCTCCACGTTTAAGGGATTCTTCCTTCAGCTAAAACATGCATGTGGAACCCAGAGTATGATCCACCGTGTGATCGGGAAACGTGTTCAAATGTGTCTCAGTTTTCGTCCCCTGGTACTCGGGTGCAACATTCCAGACGCTTTGCTAACACTCTCCCCACTTGGAGAGTCAGTGCCTTTAACCTCCTGTTTGGCCCAGTTTGCAATTTCTGCGGAAAATGAACAGGAATAGGGAGAACCAATGAGAGACTAGCTGGAGGAGTCTGGACGGGCAAATTTAACTCTCATTTCCCACCAGGAAGAGGAATTAACCAAAGGCTCAGCGAGCCATGCCGGAACCACACTAGGGCCTGAAGCAATCCTGCGGTGTTGCGGCCAGCTCACAAGAAAGCGAGTTGAAGAAAGGAGCTCAGGGGCCCTGTAATTCACACACCTGCAGAGTTGTAAATGACAGCTATCGTCCAAAAATATATTGAAGTAAGGCTGCCAAGAGGACTTGAAAGCGGGGCAGAATTGCAGGAAACCGATTTCAGGAGGTAGACTGGAATTGCATGTAAAGCATAGGAAAAGAGGCAGAACGTCCACAATGATGCACTTGGCCAAAAAGGGCGTATGCGTTTTTTCCTGAATATATTCAGGAAAAAACGCATACGCCCTTTTTGGCCAACCAAGCAAGCGTGCAAAGGAAATCTGCACTACAATGAAGTCTCACTGCCCCCCGGTCAAAAGGGCCATCTGAAAAAAGTGTAAAATCCAGAAAGGCAGGACAGGCCATGGAGAACTGGGAGCCTTGTTATGCTGATGGGCGTGATGTAAATTGCCAACAGCCACTCTGGAGAAGTGTATGGTGTTTCCTGAAACATCTAAAAAACAAAGCAACAGAGCCTAGGGCACTTCCACTTATGGTCCTATAGCTTAGGGAAATTAAAATCAAAAAGACACAGCAACCCCAAAGTTTGGGACAGCTCTGTTTACAAGAACCTCGTTTACGGTACAAGTTCAATATCGCAGAAAGCGAGAAATGGATAAAGAAGTTGTGGTACTTACGTACAATGCAATATCACTCAGCAATGAAATCTCTGTCATCAGGCCCATAGCAGCATAATGAGTGGATTCAGGTACGATGATTCTAAGTGAAATAAGTCACACAGAAAAAGAAACATCATAAGATATCACTAATACACGGAATGTAAACTTGGCTACACAGGAACTGAATTACAAAACAGAATAGGGTCTCAAATGTAGAAAACCAACTTATGCTTGCTTAAGGGGAAAGGTGAGTTGGGGTGCTGCATAAAACCAGAGATTGAAATTACCACAGATACCTTTCCATAAGCCAAATATGTAATAGCCAAGAGCTACTGCTTGCTCAACGAAGTGGACTCAACACCCCATATTAAACGCCTAAGAATATACTTGACTAGTAAGAATCTTAAAACCTATGGATTTATATGTCTCCGAAAGAGAATCAAGCATGTGTACAGCGGCATAAACGCAGCAGTGATAGGATTGGTGAGGTTCGGTGAGCAAATGCAGACCCTTTGAAGTCATATTGCATGGTACCCATTCCATGGTTCTCAACTCTCCAGGTTTAAGGGATTCTTCCTTCAGCTAAAACATGCATGTGGAACCCAGAGGATGATCCACCGTGTGATCGGGAAACGTGTTCAAATGTGTCTCAGTTTTCGTCCCCTGGTACTCGGGTGCAACATTCCAGACGCTTTACTAACACTCTCCCCACTTGGAGAGTCAGTGCCTTTAACCTCCTGTTTGGCCCAGTTTGCAATTTCTGCGGAAAATGAACAGGAATAGGGAGAACTAATGAGAGACTAGCTGGAGGTGTCTGGACGGGCAAATTTAACTCTCATTTCCCACCAGGAAGAGGAATTAACCAAAGGCTCAGCGAGCCATGCCGGAACCACACTAGGGCCTGAAGCAATCCTGCGGTGTTGCGGCCAGCTCACAAGAAAGCGAGTTGAAGAAAGGAGCTCAGGGGCCCTGTAATTCACACACCTGCAGAGTTGTAAATGACAGCTATCGTCCAAAAATATATTGAAGTAAGGCTGCCAAGAGGACTTGAAAGCGGGGCAGAATTGCAGGAAACCGATTTCAGGAGGTAGACTGGAATTGCATGTAAAGCATAGGAAAAGAGGCAGAACGTCCACAATGATGCACTTGGCCAAAAAGGGCGTATGCGTTTTTTCCTGAATATATTCAGGAAAAAACGCATACGCCCTTTTTGGCCAACCAAGCAAGCTTGCAAAGGAAATCTGCACTACAATGAAGTCTCACTGCTCCACGGTCAAAAGGGCCATCTGAAAAAATTGTAAAATCCAGAAAGGCAGGACAGGCCATGGAGAACTGGGAGCCTTCTTATGCTGATGGGTGGGATGTAAACTGCCAACAGCCACTCTGGAGAAGTGTATGCTGTTTCCTGAAACATCTAAGAAACAAAGCAACAGAGCCTAGGGCACTTCCACTTATGGTCCTATAGCTTAGGGAAATTAAAATCAAAAAGACACAGCCACCCCAAAGTTTGGGACGGCTCTGTTTACAAGAACCTCGTTTCCGGTACAAGTTCAATATTGCAGAAAGCGAAAAATGGATAAAGAATTTGTGGTACTAACGTACAATGCAATATCACTCAGCAATGAAATCTCTGTCATCAGGCCCATAGCAGCATAATGAGTGGATTCAGGTACGATGATTCTAAGTGAAATATGTCACACAGAAAAAGAAACATCATAAGATATCACTAATACACGGAATGTAAACTTGGCTACACAGGAACTGAATTACAAAACAGAATAGGGTCTCAAATGTAGAAAACCAACTTATGCTTGCTTAAGGGGAAAGGTGAGTTGGGGTGCTGCATAAAACCAGAGATTGAAATTAGCACAGATACCTTTCCATAAGCCAAATATGTAATAGCCAAGAGCTACTGCTTGCTCAACGAAGTGGACTCAACACCCCATATTAAACGCCTAAGAATATACTTGACTAGTAAGAATCTTAAAACCTATGGATTTATATGTCTCCGAAAGAGAATCAAGCATGTGTACAGTGGCATAAACGTAGCACTGATAGATTTGGTGAGGTTCGGTGAGCAAATGCAGACCCTTTGAAGTCATATTGCCTGGTACCCATTCCATGGTTCTCAACTCTCCAGGTTTAAGGGATTCTTCCTTCAGCTAAAACATGCATGTGGAACCCAGAGGATGATCCACCGTGTGATCGGGAAACGTGTTCAAATGTGTCTCAGTTTTCGTCCCCTGGTACTCGGGTGCAACATTCCAGACGCTTTACTAACACTCTCCCCACTTGGAGAGTCAGTGCCTTTAACCTCCTGTTTGGCCCAGTTTGCAATTTCTGCGGAAAATGAACAGGAATAGGGAGAACCAATGAGAGACTAGCTGGAGGTGTCTGGACGGGTAAATTTAACTCTCATTTCCCACCAAGAAGAGGAATTAACCAAAGGCTCAGCGAGCCATACCGGAACCACACTAGGGCCTGAAGCAATCCTGCAGTGTTGCGGCCAGCTCACAAGAAAGCGAGTTGAAGAAAGGAGCTCAGGGGCCCTGTAATTCACACACCTGCAGAGTTATAAATGACAGCTATCGTCCAAAAATATATTGAAGTAAGGCTGCCAAGAGGACTTGAAAGCGGGGCAGAATTGCAGGAAACCGATTTCAGGAGGTAGACTGGAATTGCATGTAAAGCATAGGAAAAGAGGCAGAACGTCCACAATGATGCACTTGGCCAAAAAGGGCGTATGCGTTTTTTCCTGAATATATTCAGGAAAAAACTCATACGCCCTTTTTGTCCAACCAAGCAAGCTTGCAAAGGAAATCTGCACTAAAATGAAGTCTCACTGCCCCCCGGTCAAAAGGGCCATCTGAAAAAAGTGTAAAATCCAGAAAGGCAGGACAGGCCATGGAGAACTGGGAGCCTAGTTAGGCTGATGGGCGGGATGTAAATTGCCAACAGCCACTCTGGAGAAGTGTATGGTGTTTCCTGAAACATCTAAAAAACAAAGCAACAGAGCCTAGAGCACTTCCACTTATGGTCCTATAGCTTAGGGAAATTAAAATCAAAAAGACACAGCCACCCCAAAATTTGGGACGGCTCTGTTTACAGGAACCTCATTTACGGTACAAGTTCAATATCACAGAAAGCGAGAAATGGATAAAGAAGTTGAGGTACTTACGTACAATGCAATAACACTCAGCAATGAAATCTATGTAATCAGGCCCTTAGCAGCATAATGAGTGGATTCAGGTACGATGATTCTAAGTGAAATAAGTCACACAGAAAAAGAAACATCATAAGATATCACTAATACACGGAATGTAAACTTGGCTACACAGGAACTGAATTACAAAACAGAATAGGGTCTCAAATGTAGAAAACCAACTTATGCTTGCTTAAGGGGAAAGGTGAGTTGGGGTGCTGCATAAAACCAGAGATTGAAATTACCACAGATACCTTTCAATAAGCCAAATATGTAATAGCCAAGAGCTACTGCTTGCTCAACGAAGTGGACTCAACACCCCATATTAAACGCCTAAGAATATACTTGACTAGTAAGAATCTTAAAACCTATGGATTTATATGTCTCCGAAAGAGAATCAAGCATGTGTACAGCGGCATAAACGCAGCAGTGATAGGATTGGTGAGGTTCGGTGAGCAAATGCAGACCCTTTGAAGTCATATTGCATGGTACCCATTCCATGGTTCTCAACTCTCCAGGTTTAAGGGATTCTTCCTTCAGCTAAAACATGCATGTGGAACCCAGAGTATGATCCACCGTGTGATCGGGAAACGTGTTCAAATGTGTCTCAGTTTTCGTCCCCTGGTACTCGGGTGCAACATTCCAGACGCTTTACTAACACTCTCCCCACTTGGAGAGTCAGTGCCTTTAACCTCCTGTTTGGCCCAGTTTGCAATTTCTGCGGAAAATGAACAGGAATAGGGAGAACCAATGAGAGACTAGCTGGAGGTGTCTGGACGGGCAAATTTAACTCTCATTTCCCACCAGGAAGAGGAATTAACCCAAGGCTCAGCGAGCCATGCCGGAACCACACTAGGGCCTGAAGCAATCCTGCGGTGTTGCGGCCAGCTCACAAGAAAGCGAGTTGAAGAAAGGAGCTCAGGGGCCCTGTAATTCACACACCTGCAGAGTTCTAAATGACAGCTATCGTCCAAAAATATATTGAAGTAAGGCTGCCAAGAGGACTTGAAAGCGGGGCAGAATTGCAGGAAACCGATTTCAGGAGGTAGACTGGAATTGCATGTAAAGCATAGGAAAAGAGGCAGAACGTCCACAATGATGCACTTGGCCAAAAAGGGCGTATGCGTTTTTTCCTGAATATATTCAGGAAAAAACGCATACGCCCTTTTTGGCCAACCAAGCAAGCTTGCAAAGGAAATCTGCACTACAATGAAGTCTCACTGCTCCACGGTCAAAAGGGCCATCTGAAAAAATTGTAAAATCCAGAAAGGCAGGACAGGCCATGGAGATCTGGGAGCCTTCTTATGCTGATGGGTGGGATGTAAACTGCCAACAGCCACTCTGGAGAAGTGTATGCTGTTTCCTGAAACATCTAAGAAACAAAGCAACAGAGCCTAGGGCACTTCCACTTATGGTCCTATAGCTTAGGGAAATTAAAATCAAAAAGACACAGCCACCCCAAAGTTTGGGACGGCTCTGTTTACAAGAACCTCGTTTCCGGTACAAGTTCAATATTGCAGAAAGCGAAAAATGGATAAAGAATTTGTGGTACTAACGTACAATGCAATATCACTCAGCAATGAAATCTCTGTCATCAGGCCCATAGCAGCATAATGAGTGGATTCAGGTACGATGATTCTAAGTGAAATATGTCACACAGAAAAAGAAACATCATAAGATATCACTAATACACGGAATGTAAACTTGGCTACACAGGAACTGAATTACAAAACAGAATAGGGTCTCAAATGTAGAAAACCAACTTATGCTTGCTTAAGGGGAAAGGTGAGTTGGGGTGCTGCATAAAACCAGAGATTGAAATTAGCACAGATACCTTTCCATAAGCCAAATATGTAATAGACAAGAGCTACTGCTTGCTCAACGAAGTGGACTCAACACCCCATATTAAACGCCTAAGAATATACTTGACTAGTAAGAATCTTAAAACCTATGGATTTATATGTCTCCGAAAGAGAATCAAGCATGTGTACAGTGGCATAAACGCAGAAGTGATAGGATTGGTGAGGTTCGGTGAGCAAATGCAGACCCTTTGAAGTCATATTGCCTGGTACCCATTCCATGGTTCTCAACTCTCCAGGTTTAAGGGATTCTTCCTTCAGCTAAAACATGCATGTGGAACCCAGAGGATGATCCACCGTGTGATCGGGAAACGTGTTCAAATGTGTCTCAGTTTTCGTCCCCTGGTACTCGGGTGCAACATTCCAGACGCTTTACTAACACTCTCCCCACTTGGAGAGTCAGTGCCTTTAACCTCCTGTTTGGCCCAGTTTGCAATTTCTGCGGAAAATGAACAGGAATAGGGAGAACCAATGAGAGACTAGCTGGAGGTGTCTGGACGGGCAAATTTAACTCTCATTTCCCACCAAGAAGAGGAATTAACCAAAGGCTCAGCGAGCCATGCCGGAACCACACTAGGGCCTGAAGCAATCCTGCAGTGTTGCGGCCAGCTCACAAGAAAGCGAGTTGAAGAAAGGAGCTCAGGGGCCCTGTAATTCACACACCTGCAGAGTTATAAATGACAGCTATCGTCCAAAAATATATTGAAGTAAGGCTGCCAAGAGGACTTGAAAGCGGGGCAGAATTGCAGGAAACCGATTTCAGGAGGTAGACTGGAATTGCATGTAAAGCATAGGAAAAGAGGCAGAACGTCCACAATGATGCACTTGGCCAAAAAGGGCGTATGCGTTTTTTCCTGAATATATTCAGGAAAAAACTCATACGCCCTTTTTGTCCAACCAAGCAAGCTTGCAAAGGAAATCTGCACTAAAATGAAGTCTCACTGCCCCCCGGTCAAAAGGGCCATCTGAAAAAAGTGTAAAATCCAGAAAGGCAGGACAGGCCATGGAGAACTGGGAGCCTTGTTATGCTGATGGGCGTTATGTAAATTGCCAACAGCCACTCTGGAGAAGTGTATGGTGTTTCCTGAAACATCTAAAAAACAAAGCAACAGAGCCTAGGGCACTTCCACTTATGGTCCTATAGCTTAGGGAAATTAAAATCAAAAAGACACAGCCACCCCAAAGTTTGGGACGGCTCTGTTTACAAGAACCTCGTTTCCGGTACAAGTTCAATATTGCAGAAAGCGAAAAATGGATAAAGAATTTGTGGTACTAACGTACAATGCAATATCACTCAGCAATGAAATCTCTGTCATCAGGCCCATAGCAGCATAATGAGTGGATTCAGGTACGATGATTCTAAGTGAAATAAGTCACACAGAAAAAGAAACATCATAAGATATCACTAATACACGGAATGTAAACTTGGCTACACAGGAACTGAATTACAAAACAGAATAGGGTCTCAAATGTAGAAAACCAACTTATGCTTGCTTAAGGGGAAAGGTGAGTTGGGGTGCTGCATAAAACCAGAGATTGAAATTACCACAGATACCTTTCCATAAGCCAAATATGTAATAGCCAAGAGCTACTGCTTGCTCAACGAAGTGGACTCAACACCCCATATTAAACGCCTAAGAATATACTTGACTAGTAAGAATCTTAAAACCTATGGATTTATATGTCTCCGAAAGAGAATCAAGCATGTGTACAGCGGCATAAACGCAGCAGTGATAGGATTGGTGAGGTTCGGTGAGCAAATGCAGACCCTTTGAAGTCATATTGCCTGGTACCCATTCCATGGTTCTCAACTCTCCAGGTTTAAGGGATTCTTCCTTCAGCTAAAACATGCATGTGGAACCCAGAGTATGATCCACCGTGTGATCGGGAAACGTGTTCAAATGTGTCTCAGTTTTCGTCCCCTGGTACTCGGGTGCAACATTCCAGACGCTTTACTAACACTCTCCCCACTTGGAGAGTCAGTGCCTTTAACCTCCTGTTTGGCCCAGTTTGCAATTTCTGCGGAAAATGAACAGGAATAGGGAGAACCAATGAGAGACTAGCTGGAGGTGTCTGGACGGGCAAATTTAACTCTCATTTCCCACCAGGAAGAGGAATTAACCAAAGGCTCAGCGAGCCATGCCGGAACCACACTAGGGCCTGAAGCAATCCTGCGGTGTTGCGGCCAGCTCACAAGAAAGCGAGTTGAAGAAAGGAGCTCAGGGGCCCTGTAATTCACACACCTGCAGAGTTATAAATGACAGCTATCGTCCAAAAATATATTGAAGTAAGGCTGCCAAGAGGACTTGAAAGCGGGGCAGAATTGCAGGAAACCGATTTCAGGAGGTAGACAGGAATTGCATGTAAAGCATAGGAAAAGAGGCAGAACGTCCACAATGATGCACTTGGCCAAAAAGGGCGTATGCGTTTTTTCCTGAATATATTCAGGAAAAAACGCATACGCCCTTTTTGGCCAACCAAGCAAGCTTGCAAAGGAAATCTGCACTACAATGAAGTCTCACTGCCCCCCGGTCAAAAGGGCCATCTGAAAAAAGTGTAAAATCCAGAAAGGCAGGACAGGCCATGGAGAACTGGGAGCCTTGTTATGCTGATGGGCGTGATGTAAATTGCCAACAGCCACTCTGGAGAAATGTATGGTGTTTCCTGAAACATTTAAAAAACAAAGCAACAGAGCCTAGGGCACTTCCACTTATGGTCCTATAGCTTAGGGAAATTAAAATCAAAAAGACACAGCCACCCCAAAGTTTGGGACGGCTCTGTTTACAAGAACCTCGTTTCCGGTACAAGTTCAATATCGCAGAAAGCGAAAAATGGATAAAGAAGTTGTGGTACTTACGTACAATGCAATATCACTCAGCAATGAAATCTCTGTCATCAGGCCCATAGCAGCATAATGAGTGGATTCAGGTACGATGATTCTAAGTGAAATAAGTCACACAGAAAAAGAAACATCATAAGATATCACTAATACACGGAATGTAAACTTGGCTACACAGGAACTGAATTACAAAACAGAATAGGGTCTCAAATGTAGAAAACCAACTTATGCTTGCTTAAGGGGAAAGGTGAGTTGTGGTGCTGCATAAAACCAAAGATTGAAATTACCACAAATACCTTTCCATAAGCCAAATATGTAATAGACAAGAGCTACTGCTTGCTCAACGAAGTGGACTCAACACCCCATATTAAACGCCTAAGAATATACCTGACTAGTAAGAATCTTAAAACCTATGGATTTATATGTCTTCGAAAGAGAATCAAGCGTGTGTACAGCGGCATAAACGCAGCAGTGATAGGATTGGTGAGGTTCGGTGAGCAAATGCAGACCCTTTGAAGTCATATTGCATGGTACCCATTCCATGGTTCTCAAATCTCCAGGTTTACGGGATTCTTCCTTCAGCTAAAACATGCATGTGGAACCCAGAGGATGATCCACCGTGTGATCGGGAAACGTGTTCAAATGTGTCTCAGTTTTCGCGCCCTGGTACTCGGGTGCAACATTCCAGACGCTTTACTAACACTCTCCCCACTTGGAGAGTCAGTGCCTTTAACCTCCTGTTTGGCCCAGTTTGCAATTTCTGCGGAAAATGAACAGGAATAGGGAGAACCAATGAGAGACTAGCTGGAGGTGTCTGGACGGGCAAATTTAACTCTCATTTCCCACCAAGAAGAGGAATTAACCAAAGGCTCAGCGAGCCATGCCGGAACCACACTAGAGCCTGAAGCAATCCTGCGGTGTTGCGGCCAGCTCACAAGAAAGCGAGTTGAAGAAAGGAGCTCAGGGGCCCTGTAATTCACACACCTGCAGAGTTGTAAATGACAGCTATCGTCCAAAAATATATTGAAGTAAGGCTGCCAAGAGGACTTGAAAGCGGGGCAGAATTGCAGGAAACCAATTTCAGCAGGTAGACTGGAATTGCATGTAAAGCATAGGAAAAGAGGCAGAACGTCCACAATGATGCACTTGGCCAAAAAGGGCGTATGCGTTTTTTCCTGAATATATTCAGGAAAAAACGCATACGCCCTTTTTGGCCAACCAAGCAAGCTTGCAAAGGAAATCTGCACTACAATGAAGTCTCACTGCCCCCCGGTCAAAAGGGCCATCTGAAAAAAGTGTAAAATCCAGAAAGGCAGGACAGGCCATGGAGAACTGGTAGCCTTGTTATGCTGATGGGCGTGATGTAAATTGCCAACAGCCACTCTGGAGAAGTGTATGGTGTTTCCTGAAACATCTAAAAAACAAAGCAACAGAGCCTAGGGCACTTCCACTTATGGTCCTATATATTAGGGAAATTAAAATCAAAAAGACACAGCCACCAGTAAGTTTGGGACGGCTCTGTTTACAGGAACCTCGTTTCCGGTACAAGTTCAATATCGCAGAAAGCGAAAAATGGATAAAGAAGTTGTGGTACTTACGTACAATGCAATATCACTCAGCAATGAAATCTATGTCATCAGGCCAGTAGCAGCATAATGAGTGGATTCAGGTACGATGATTCTAAGTGAAATAAGTCACACAGAAAAAGAAACATCATAAGATATCACTAATACACGGAATGTAAACTTGGCTACACAGGAACTGAATTACAAAACAGAATAGGGTCTCAAATGTAGAAAACCAACTTATGCTTGCTTAAGGGGAAAGGTGAGTTGGGGTGCTGCATAAAACCAGAGATTGAAATTAGCACAGATACCTTTCCATAAGCCAAATATGTAATAGACAAGAGCTACTGCTTGCTCAACGAAGTGGACTCAACACCCCATATTAACCGCCTAAAAATATACCTGACTAGTAAGAATCTTAAAACCTATGGATTTATATGTCTCCAAAAGAGAATCAAGCATGTTTACAGTGGCATAAACGCAGCAGTGATAGGATTGGTGAGGTTCGGTGAGCAAATGCAGACCCTTTGAAGTCATATTGCATGGTACCCATTCCATGGTTCTCAACTCTCCAGGTTTAAGGGATTCTTCCTTCAGCTAAAACATGCATGTGGAACCCAGAGTATGATCCACCGTGTGATCGGGAAACGTTTTCAAATGTGTCTCAGTTTTCGTCCCCTGGTACTCGGGTGCAACATTCCAGACGCTTTACTAACACTCTCCCCACTTGGAGAGTCAGTGCCTTTAACCTCCTGTTTGGCCCAGTTTGCAAATTCTGCGGAAAATGAACAGGAATAGGGAGAACCAATGAGAGACTAGCTGGAGGAGTCTGGACGGGCAAATTTAACTCTCATTTCCCACCAAGAAGAGGAATTAACCAAAGGCTCAGCGAGCCATGCCGGAACCACACTAGGGCCTGAAGCAATCCTGCGGTGTTGCGGCCAGCTCACAAGAAAGCGAGTTGAAGAAAGGAGCTCAGGGGCCCTGTAATTCACACACCTGCAGAGTTCTAAATGACAGCTATCGTCCAAAAATATATTGAAGTAAGGCTGCCAAGAGGACTTGAAAGCGGGGCAGAATTGCAGGAAACCGATTTCAGGAGGTAGACTGGAATTGCATGTAAAGCATAGGAAAAGAGGCAGACCGTCCACAATGATGCACTTGGCCAAAAAGGGCGTATGCGTTTTTTCCTGAATATATTCAGGAAAAAACGCATACGCCCTTTTTGGCCAACCAAGCAAGCTTGCAAAGGAAATCTGCACTACAATGAAGTCTCACTGCCCCCCGGTCAAAAGGGCCATCTGAAAAAAGTGTAAAATCCAGAAAGGCAGGACAGGCCATGGAGAACTGGGAGCCTTGTTATGCTGATGGGCGTGATGTAAATTGCCAACAGCCACTCTGGAGAAGTGTATGGTGTTTCCTGAAACATCTAAAAAACAAAGCAACAGAGCCTAGGGCACTTCCACTTATGGTCCTATAGCTTAGGGAAATTAAAATCAAAAAGACACAGCCACCCCAAAGTTTGGGACGGCTCTGTTTACAAGAACCTCGTTTCCGGTACAAGTTCAATATCGCAGAAAGCGAAAAATGGATAAAGAAGTTGTGGTACTTACGTACAATGCAATATCACTCAGCAATGAAATCTATGTCATCAGGCCAGTAGCAGCATAATGAGTGGATTCAGGTACGATGATTCTAAGTGAAATAAGTCACACAGAAAAAGAAACATCATAAGATATCACTAATACACGGAATGTAAACTTGGCTACACAGGAACTGAATTACAAAACAGAATAGGGTCTCAAATGTAGAAAACCAACTTATGCTTGCTTAAGGGGAAAGGTGAGTTGGGGTGCTGCATAAAACCAGAGATTGAAATTAGCACAGATACCTTTCCATAAGCCAAATATGTAATAGACAAGAGCTACTGCTTGCTCAACGAAGTGGACTCAACACCCCATATTAACCGCCTAAAAATATACCTGACTAGTAAGAATCTTAAAACCTATGGATTTATATGTCTCCAAAAGAGAATCAAGCATGTTTACAGTGGCATAAACGCAGCAGTGATAGGATTGGTGAGGTTCGGTGAGCAAATGCAGACCCTTTGAAGTCATATTGCATGGTACCCATTCCATGGTTCTCAACTCTCCAGGTTTAAGGGATTCTTCCTTCAGCTAAAACATGCATGTGGAACCCAGAGTATGATCCACCGTGTGATCGGGAAACGTGTTCAAATGTGTCTCAGTTTTCGTCCCCTGGTACTCGGGTGCAACATTCCAGACGCTTTACTAACACTCTCCCCACTTGGAGAGTCAGTGCCTTTAACCTCCTGTTTGGCCCAGTTTGCAAATTCTGCGGAAAATGAACAGGAATAGGGAGAACCAATGAGAGACTAGCTGGAGGAGTCTGGACGGGCAAATTTAACTCTCATTTCCCACCAGGAAGAGGAATTAACCAAAGGCTCAGCGAGCCATGCCGGAACCACACTAGGGCCTGAAGCAATCTTGCGGTGTTGCGGCCAGCTCACAAGAAAGCGAGTTGAAGAAAGGAGCTCAGGGGCCCTGTAATTCACACACCTGCAGAGTTCTAAATGACAGCTATCGTCCAAAAATATATTGAAGTAAGGCTGCCAAGAGGACTTGAAAGCGGGGCAGAATTGCAGGAAACCGATTTCAGGAGGTAGACTGGAATTGCATGTAAAGCATAGGAAAAGAGGCAGAACGTCCACAATGATGCACTTGGCCAAAAAGGGCGTATGCATTTTTTCCTGAATATATTCAGGAAAAAACGCATACGCCCTTTTTGGCCAACCAAGCAAGCTTGCAAAGGAAATCTGCACTACAATGAAGTCTCACTGCCCCCCGGTCAAAAGGGCCATCTGAAAAAAGTGTAAAATCCAGAAAGGCAGGACAGGCCATGGAGAACTGGGAGCCTTGTTATGCTGATGGGCGTGATGTAAATTGCCAACAGCCACTCTGGAGAAGTGTATGGTGTTTCCTGAAACATCTAAAAAACAAAGCAACAGAGCCTAGGGCACTTCCACTTATGGTCCTATAGCTTAGGGAAATTAAAATCAAAAAGACACAGCCACCCCAAAGTTTGGGACGGCTCTGTTTACAAGAACCTCGTTTCCGGTACAAGTTCAATATCGCAGAAAGCGAAA